>NC_071391.1:66372493-66985410 GCF_022682495.2 Desmodus rotundus | reverse complement strand
AACATAGTAAGAGTTCCATTAAATTGTATTAAATTAATTAAAATTAACTATTATTGATAATAAACAAATTAATCCCGTAGGATTTTCCTTTATATTGTAATGCTTTCTTTTTTTCATTATTCCCCTGCTAGATTAACTCATGTCTTCAAAATTTTATGTCAGTATCTTTCCCACCAAAATGTCTCTGTAATGATTAAGAATGAAGACTCTGGAATTAGATGTCCCAACTTGGAATTCCACCTCTAAGTCTTACTAGCTGTGTGATGTCGGACAATTGTATGTAACTTCTCTGAGCCTCAATTCCTCATTACAAAATAAATAAACAAAAATTTGGAGTGATAAGAGTACCTAACATACAGGATATTTTTGTAAAAATTAAATTAAATATAAATATAAATATCATTCCTTAGTATAGTGGTTGAAAGGTAGTGAGTTCTCAAAAATGTTATCATCATCTTGACTCCATTCTCCAAATTTTCTAAAGATTTTGTTTGAGATGATATTTAAACTATAAGCCACTAAGATAATTATAATATTTCTCAGCACTAGTTATTGGTCATACCTTCTCTATTCAAGAACATAGAATGGCTTATTTTTTACAAAACATATATTCACCTCACCACTCAAGCTTTATTCATTCAACATTTATTAACCACCTAACATGGTTCCTACCACATTGTAAGCATACAATGAGTATTTTTTTAATGAAGGAAAATGAATTAATGAAAAAATGAGCTGCTACTTAGTAAACATAGTACTAAACACTGGATACAAGGATGAATATGTGTCTTCATATAAAATAATAATATCAAATATTTACTGAGGATTTACTGTAAACTAAGGCCTGTTACCTGATAAGTTGTGAGCCTTATCCCCCTGATAATACTTTTAAAGTACTATGACTCTTAATACACAGGTAAGGGAACTGAGACCTAAAAAAGCTTTTCTAAGGTTACGTGGGTAATAAGTGGAAAAAACAGAATGCAAACCCATGACTTTCTAACTCTAGCTTTTTTATTTTGCAAATATGCTACTCCCATGAAATGACTTAGGCTATATAGAAAGTCACTGACTCTCTAGTAGTAGAACATTACTTATTAAGCCTTGTATCACTCTTAATATCAGTTGACTAGACCAGGAGTCAGCTAACTATTGGCCATGGGCCAAATCTGTGTTTGTGTACAACCCACACCCTAAGCATTTATTTTGCACTTGTTTGTGACATGAAAATTATACGAGTGTTATATAACTTTCTGTTTTGCTTTTGACCTGCAAAGCCTTAAATATTTACTATCTGACCCTTTAGAGAAAATGTCTGCCCAGCATTGGACTAGGTGATGGGGGTGCCCTTCAGCACTGTGAGTGATGCATGTGCCACAGCTGATTTTCAGCAAATGTACTGTTAGCAAACAGACATATCAGCCCTGCAAAGTTTCTGGAAACTGTTTGTTTGTACTTCAATGCATAAGAGCTAGAGTAATCACAAAAAAGGATAAAAACTCACACTACTAGTATATTGAACTGATACGGAAACCGATTTCATTCTCCAAAAAAATTTCTGTATATAACTGATGAAAATGTCCACACAAAATAACGTGTTTCAAATAAATTATTTAAAGTGTATTCTGCCTTTAAAAAAATTCTTCTCCAGTTTTTTGGCAGAGAGCAGTGCTTGTGATTTACAAGGCCAATTTATAAATGGTTACTTTTAAATGTGCATCATTGACTCATTCATTTACTCAACCAGTAATTGTTGAATACCAGTCACTGGACTAATTTAGCATAGACAATACACTGCCAAGTGACCTGGTTTCTGACCTGAAGTAACTTGATTTTATATACACACACACACACACACACACATATACACACACACATATATATGCTGAAATGCTATAAAATAAATATGTAATTTGCTGTACACAATAAACTGAATCCTCCCTAATATTTGAATATTCTCCAAAGACCACTTTACATATTTGTTCAGCTTAAACAAAGATCACAGATTAAAACTTCCTGAGGTAATTGAATGCTAGAAAAGAAAAACACTGCTGCCAGAGCAGAGGGAAGAGATGTACTCTGAGAAAAGGCATGAGGTTTTTAGTGGAGATCTGAGATAGGTTGAAAATTGATCACTAGTTGGCTGAGTTAGGAAATAAATCAGCTCCCTACGATTTTTTTAATTAAGCAGGGTATAAATTATTCAGACAGAACTGTTGAAGTTATAGCTTTTAAAATAAAAAAATGCAAATTTGTGGTACTTGATTTAATTGTACAACAGCAAATGAGCTAAGGGAATCAAGAAAGCAAGCAATTTACATTTTAAAACATTTGAACAGGGGGCCAGGACTGCTGGAAGTGCTCTGCAATGCACAGGGCAGTTGCAAACAAATTTGGCAGAGCAAAATGCTCACGCATATTAATGAATTATGAAAATACTGGTACGACAAAAGTAAAAATTGAAAGAGACCAATAACAGACATTCTCATGTAATTCGGGACGTGTGTGTATTTGGGAGTGGAAAAGTTATTGCTTTGCTAAAATATATAGTGCTCATATTCAAAAGTATTTTAATTATATCTTATTGATTATGCTATTATAATTGTCCCCATTTCTCTCCCTTTGCCCCCCTCCACCCAGTGCCCCTCACTCCCTCAGGCAATCCTCACACCAATGTCCATGGGCCATGCCTGTAGGATCTTTGGCTACGCCATTTCCTATACTGTACTCTACATCCCTATGGCTGTTCCATAACTACCCATTTGTACTTCTCAATCCCCTCACCTCTTCAAAAGTATAGTTTTATATTCAGAGTCAAATGAGTGTTTGTTTTAATTTACTCACCGGTTAATTACAGTTTTCATTGTATGTATGGAAAAGAAGAGCTGTTCTAAGTAGGAGCTGAGGGGCTAAAAGTTTCTTTGGCGGTGTAGAAAGGTATAGAGCAGAAAAGAGTTTCTCTGTTAAAAACGTGGCAGTGTCCCAGAAATTCCAGATACTAATAGAAATAAATTATATTTTTTAAAATCAGACAGAAACACTCTGATTTCACACACAGTAGAAGAGCAGACATCCCTGTCAACTTCCAACTTCATAGAACTATCTGGCGCCGTGGAGGGTTACTGCATTCTAGTCTTCCCCACATTCTACGAATAAAGAAGGAAATCACGATGTCCAGTGGCTTGTCAATTCCCAAAACTGTAACCTTGGACTAACTCCTTTTATTTTTACCTTCTGCTCAACAATGATTGTATATATAAAATACACTATATAAAAAAGACAATATGTGAAAGACTTTAAACATAAATCATTTTGGCATGAATATAAACTTTCATAATGTGTAATACAGAAGATAAGCAAGACAACATTTTTCTCAATTATAGTAAGAGAATATTCATTTTAGCAACTTTTTGTATGTTCCATTACCTTAAATCAATCATCATAAAAGCTACAGAAAAATGTAGCTTTGTAAATAAATGGTATACATTTTTATGCTGATAACAATGTTTTCTTATTTCAGTTTATCAAGTCAATTATCAAAACATAAAAATGAATTAAAGTTTCTTTGTTTTGCTATTCATAGTAATAATAGGTGTTAAGAGTATTCTTTTCAGTATATTTTTATTATACATATTTGTTTTACATATTTATATATTATGTATATTTATGTTTACAGGTTGAAATAAGCTCTGAATGATTGGTAACATATAATTACACATTTAAAAAAGTTCTGGCAGTGGCCTTTGTGGGTCACTTGATTGGAGCATCAAACCATAACCAAAGAATTACAGGTTGGATTCCTAGTAAAGGCACATACCTAGGTTGCACTTTGACCCCTGGCCTGGAAGCATAGGTTGCCCAGTCCACGCACATGAGCCAATTGATGCTTATGTCTCTCATCAATATTTCTCTTTCTTCCTCTCTCTATGAAAAACAATGAAAAGAATATCCTCAGGTTAGGATAAAAAGAAATAAGTTCTGGATGATAGCTTGAAGTTACAATCATAAGCAGTAAATTAAAATAATGGAATGTTTAGCATCTTAGAGATCATCCTGCCCAAGTATGGAAAACTGTTCTCCTTCAGACTATACCTGACTATACCCGTATTCCTGCAGCCCTCACAGTGTTTATTAAAACTAAGGGAACCTTCATGTGAGGCGTACCCTGGCCGGTTCAGTGAGTTCACACCATGTTTGTTATCCTACACTTGCAACCCCGCAGTCACGTGGGTTTGTTTCTTGAGCGAACCACATCCCTGACTTATAGGTGAAGAAGCAATCACAGGAAGGTTAAGCTTTTCCTACAAATTTCATCCTAACTAGTAGAAAGTTTAGGTAATATGTCATAATTCTCACAACGGTGTTTTTTATAACATTAATAATGAAGATAATTGCCTCCATTTATCATATTGTCATGTGTTGTACTAACTGCTGTATTGAAGTTATTATACTTAAGTCTCAAAAAACTATGAGATATATTTTCTACCCTCATTTTACAGATAAAGAAGCTGAGATGTAACGGGTGAAATAGCTTGTCTAAGTTTGCCACTCTGCTTGCAGTGGTTCCACTCAGCTGCCTCTTTCACTTAATGAGCGTACTAGCTTCCCTTAATTTGCATTGCATGTTGGTGCTCCTCAACTACTACAATTGAGATTCTTTCATTCTGCGTGCTCCAGAGTATTTAGTGAAAAATGATAATTATGTAGGTATATAATTAGAAATTGATGACATATATGTATATAAATTTTAAAAGGAAATATTTATTCACTGTTTATAATTGGCCAGTGATACGGGTGATATATTTTTATATGTTAGGGAGTTTTTACAATAACATTATAACACATGTATAATTATCTCATCTTGGCTAGGAATTAAAGTATAGTGTAGTAAATTAATTTTTCCAAGGTGACTCTTAATCGGTAGTGATACTAGAATTTGAATCTTAGTTTTTTGCCTTCAAAGTCCTTATATTGTATAGTGATAATTTAAAATATAACTTTAACATTATTTGTTTAGTTAGTAACTTACATATTTTAGATTAAAATGAGCCGTAGAGGTACAATATTTCTATTAATATAATTTCATGCAAAGTATTGAATGTCTATTCTTAGAAGTTTTTAATCATATTTAGTAAGAGTAGTTTACAGAATTTGGTTGTTTACATTGCTATGCATAAGAGGTTTTTCTGGAAATATAGTAAGATGTCATAGAAAGTATTATAATAACTTGTTTCTGAAGACTTTAATAATTTTGGAATTATTACACCACCAACTGAAAAAATTTGGTTTCTAAAGACTTGCCTGTCATCCAGCTTCCATCTCAGCTAAGGATTGAAATGGGATACACGTGAGCTTTTCATTATCAAAAGTTTAATCTTGGGTTAAAATCCTGCTCTCATAATAGAATTGTAATATATATAGGCTTCAGGTTAATTGTCAAGATCAGTATTTACTAGGAACTTTGGATCTCATATAATTATAATTTTGTAAATGTATAATGGCATGATATTTGGAAAATATCTCAACATTTTAAAGTGTCAAAACTAATATTCTTTAGGTACAAATATATGCTAAAGATTAATATGTGATTATGTTATTGATTCAATGACTTATTTGTTGATTATTTATTAGGTACCTATTGAATAATACTCTAGGCATTATTTTGAGCAGTGACAAGACAAAGTTTGTTTTCTAGAAGATTGCATTCGAATGGGTTGGATAAGGCAGGCAGTCATTTTAAAACCCATTACATAAAGTGTCAGGTTGTAACAAGCATTATGATAGAAAAGGAATCAGAATAAAGAGAACAGACATTGGAAGTCCACTCTGCAAAGGTGACGTTCCAGCAGAGACCTATACAACGTTAGAGATCCACACAAATACTCAGGCGGGAGCCTGCTCCAGGCAAAGAAAACAGCTAGGGAAAGAGTCGGGGAAATTTGCAATGAACATAGCAAACAAAAATCCTTCCAGGGAAGATCTCTTCATGCAGATGACACTGAAATGATGGCTTAGAGGAGGTAGAGGTGTCACCCATGGGTATATCTGGTAGGAGAACACATTCTATTTGAGGCAATAGCAAGTACAAAGGCCCTGAGGTAGGACACCACTTGTATGTTTGACAAAAAAGGCAAAGAAGCTAGTGTGCTAGAAAGGAAGTAGGGAAAATGAGTATAGTAGAAGATGACATCAAAGAGGCAACAAAATGTAGATTGTTTGGGCCTGTAGGCCATTGTTAGTAGCTTCGGTTTTGCCCTGGTTAAGGGAGAAGCCATTTAGGGCATGTGATCTAACTTCATTAGGAAAGAACCAACTCTGGCCACTGTGCTAAGAATGGACTGCAAAGATCACAGAGAGAAGCAAGGACACCAGTAGGCTGATATCACAACTATCAAGGTGTAAGAGATGCCTGGGTGAAAGCTGTAGAGGTTACATGCTGTTGGATTCTGGATATATTATGGAATAATATAAATGGGATTTGCTATGTCTGTGGGGTGTGAGAGACATACTGGAATCACAGATAATATTTGCATTTTTGTGTTAATAACTGGAAAAATGTAGTGATCATTTACTTTAATGGTAAATACTATGGTAATGGTGGGTTAGCAGGTGGAAATGGGAATCCCATTAGGATATGTCGTGTTTGCAGTGCCTCTTAACATCCAAGTGGGAATATGAAGCAAACAGTGTGTTTGTGTGTGTATGTGTGTCTGTGTGTTGCCATCCAAGGAAGGTGTCCAGGTAAGGATAAATTTGGTAATTCTTCATTACATAACCTCAGGGATGGTGTGGATTAATAAGTGAAAAGTTCAAGGACTAAGATGGGTCCCTGAAATGTTTAGATATCGGGAAGTTGAGGACAAATAAGCTACGAAAATGAGGGAGAAGGCACAGTTAAGAAGGAAAAATACAAGTAAAGGAAGGGTTTTCAGAAGAGTGTGATCAATTTTATCAAATACTGATTATAGGTCAAGTGGATGAGAACTGAAAAACTGATCAGTAAGTTCAACAATGCGGAGATCATTGGTTACTTTTATAGTAGCATTTTAGCCAGTGGTAGGAAGACAGCCTGATTTGAGAAGCTAAAAAAGAATGGGAATTGTGTTTGCAGACTGGGAGAATGACAATGAGTTGGAACCTAGAGGGGAAAATTGGGTCAAAGAGATACATATATCTCTTTCTTTCTCTGTCTTTTTAAAAATAAGACTTTGGGAAAATACCAGAATGTTTGAATGCTATTGATGATGCAGGAAGGAGAGGTGGGTCTTTGGTCACGGACAATTCATTTATGATCAGAGGATGGGGGGCAATACAGATACAGGTAAACTGATAGCTCCTGCAGTGGTGTGTTAAGGTTGACAGTCTGGGAAACAGACTAGGTGCAGTGGAGTGGAGTGTAGATGATGGTTATTAAGAAGTGCCTTTGGAACCCACCACTGGAAGGGAGGAGGAAGGAGACAATTTGAGCTTTGATATTGCCCCCAGCTGACACCTAAAAGGGACTCTAAACCTAGAATAGCTTGTCAGATTTGTGTGATCTTAGACCAAAGTGGTCAGGCTACTTTACGCACTCATTGAGCAACTGTTGGCTGTGTACTACCCAAGGAAATGATATCACCTTAGGTGGCCTGATTCTCTCTAGCCAAGGCAATCTCTAAAGGGGCTGGGAGCAGAAAGCTGTCTGTCAGCGCGACTCCCGACAGCCAGGACAAGGAATTGGAGGCACACATCGCAGTGTCCCTGTAGGTGAAGTACATATAAGTGGGTTTTAGATTACTTACATTTCTGCAGGAATTGGGAGAAAAAAAAGTGAGGGAAAAAACAGGAGTTTGTTTTGAAAGAGAGTAGATGTGAAAGTATTGTCTAAGGATTAAGAGAGAACTGACTCCATAAAATTTAACTCAAACATATAGAAACCCTGTCAGGGTTCATAGATTTTTGCACAAAGGGCCTGCCTGAGGTTCATGGTCATTAATTTAGAGCAAAACCTGTCATCATTGTCAATGTTTTTCTCCATTTGCATCCCCTTTCCCAGAGCAAAGAAGGTAGCTAGTTCAATGTAAGGTGGAAGTTGTGCCAGGGGAAAAAATGGAGGGAGAAATAGGTAAGAAACCCTGGTCGTAGGCAAAGAAGTAACTAACTAATAAGATTATGAAATGTAAAATAGCTAAAGAAACAGGCCCAAAAGCTTGATAGACAATATTAAGATCTCTGAGTTTTAGGAATTTATGTACTAAATGACTTGTTGGTTTTACTGAAAAACACCCTCCATCCAATTTTATGGGTCTATAATTACTCAAAGACCTAATAACTGCTCTGTTAGTTCTGTTACATTATTTCTTTCCCATGCTCAGCTTTACAATTTCCTGAGACATTTGGTGAATTACAACTGATCTCAATTTGGAAAAAAAATTGAACTGGGAAGCAAGCAAATATTTTTTTTTATGTAATTCCTTACCCAAAGTGTAGCAAGTGTCTAATGTAGAGAACCTCCACCAGGATTTATAGCCTATCATCCCATTAGCTAATCAAATTTACCCACAAATTTCACCTTTGAGGTTATTTCACCACATATATTATTCACAGAAATTCACAGCTTTTTGGGAATCCACATCAAGACACCAAAAAAAAAAAAGACCTAAGATCAAAAACATTTTATCATGCTCTTTGGATAATTTATCTTTTTACAAGAGCAATTATAATTTACTGTTTTACTTATAATGTAGTTAAAATCATGTCTTTCAAGGCAAACATACCTAGTGAGCTTTGATTTCCTCTTAATTAAAAAACCTTTGCCTGGATGACTTGTGTTTAAAAATATTGAAGTGTAAATGGCAAGCCATAGCAAGAGATTAGTCACCTGACCTGTTATATATAACCAAAGAAAAAATGGGAATAAAGAATGTCTCATTATAACTTGTCATTATCTCTTGTAGATTTACCTTACCACTTCAGCTACATCTTAATTCAATTCTTATCTTCATGTAATAGATGGAAAGTATTTTTTAACACACTGCTAATTTTCTCAACTAATATTCTTGAAAGACTAATTTTATTCAATAATTAACATTTTAAAAAGTGATGTGATATCTCATTCACAGATGACATAACAAATACTTTAAAGAATTGTAGCATTATTTCATATGACATAATAGGAAAGTGTTTAAAGAAATAATCACATTGATGGAAATACTCTAAATGTATGAGGATAATGCTAAATTAAAAACATGCTAGTTCCAAAACTGATTTTGTCATCTTCAAGGCTCAAACTGTTACTGGCTGCAAGTTTTTATTCTCACCCCTTAACCTTAGTGAATGCCAGTTATTATCTCATCAATAGGTGGGGCTAGTTCGCCCTGCTTGCTGTCTGCTAACAAATAGACCACGGGCTCATGAGTTCATGCCTGGAGTAAAACACCAAACGCTTCATGTTTTTTGTCTTTCACTCAAGGTACCATTCAACAATCAAATTTTTACCTCAAAAACTATTATTATTAAGAATCGTGCTTGTTGTAGAATGTCTTATGGAGGGCTTTGTGTGAGGAAAAAAATGACTGTGCATTGAAAATTCTAATTTAATTCTCTTAAAATAAATATAAAAATTATTTTCCATTCTTCACTAATGTTTTCATCTTTATGTCTTTCGTCTGTCAGAAATTTTTATTATTATTTATTTTTAAAAATAATTTGATGGTATTTTTTTCTATTACCATTTAGTCCCCTTATAACCCCTCCCCCCAGCAATCACCACACTGTTCTCTATGTCCATGAGTCCTGTGTCCTTTTTGCTCAATCCCGCTACCCCCTAACCTCTCCCTACCCTTAGCTATCATCCCGCTCTCTAATTATGAGTCTGACTTTTATTTGCTTGTTAGTTCAGTTTGTTCATTAGATTCCACATATGAGTGAAATCATATGGTATTTGTCTTTCGCTGACTGGCTTATTTCACATAGCATAATGTTCTCCAGGTCCATCCATACTGTCACAAAGGGTAAACTTTTCTCTTTTTTTATAGCCAAGAAGTATTCCATTTTGTAAATGGTCCATAGTTATTTTATCTACTCATCTACTGATGGACACTTGGGCTGTTCCATATCTTGGTGTTTGTAAATAACGCTGCCATGAACATAAGGGTGCTTATCTTCTTCTGAATTAGTGTTTTGAGTTCCTTTAGATATATTCCCAGAAGTGGGACCACTGGGTCAAAAGGGAGATCCATTATTAATTTTTGAGGTAACCCATACTGCTTTCCACAGTGGCTGCACCAGTCTGCATTCCCACCAAGAATGCAAAAGGGTCCCTCTTTCTCCATGTCCTCACAAGCACTTGTTGTTTGTTGATTTATTAATGATAGCCACTCTGACAGGTGTGACATGATATCTCATTGTGGTTTTAATTTGCATTTCTCTGATGATTAGTGACATTGAGCATCTTTCCTTTTGTCTATTGGCCATCTGTATGTCTTCTTTGGAGAAGTGTCTGTTCAGGTCCTTTGCCCATTTTTATTTAGGTTGTTTGTTTTATTGGCATTGAGTTTTGTAAGTTCTTTATAAATTTTTGATATTAACTCCTAATCAGATGTATCAGCAAAATGCTCTCCCATTCTATGGCTTGTCTTTTTATTTCGTTGATGTTTTTCCTTTGCTGTGAAAAAACTTTTGTTTGATTTAGTGTCATTTGTTTATTTTTATTTTGTTTCCCTTGCCTGGAGAGATATGTCTATACACATTGCTATGAGCAATGTCTGAGATTCTGTTGCCTATGTTTTTTTCTATGATTTTATGGTTTTGAGTCTAACATTTAACTCTTTAATCCATTTTGAATTTATTGTTTTGAGTGGGATAAGAAGGTGGTTTAGTTTCATTTTTCTGCATATATCTGTCCAATTTTCCCAATACCACTTTATTGAAAAATACCACTTATTTTTAGCCCATTATATGTGTTTGCTTCTTCTGTCATCAACTATAAAGGTGTGGGCTTATTTCTGGGCTCTCCATGCTGTTCAGTTGATTTATGTGTCTGTTTTTATGCCAGCACCATGTTGTTTTGACTGCTATGGCCTTAAGGATAGTTTAGTATTAGGTAGCATGACTCCTCCAACTTTGTTCTTCCTTCTCCGGATCACTTTTGCTATTTGGGGTCTTTTGTGATTCTATGGAAATTTTTGGAATATTTGTTCTAATTCTGTGAAATACATCATTAGAATCTTGAAAGAAATTGTGTTGAATCTACAAATTTTGGGGGGTAGTATGGGCATTTTAATGATGTTAATTCTTTCTCTCCATGAACATGGTCTGTGCTTATACTTGTATCTTCTATCTCTTCAATATCTTTACAATTGTTGAGGTACAGGTCTTTTACATCCTTGGTTAGGTTTATTGTTACATATTTTATTCTTTTTTAAGCAATTGTGAGTGGGATTGCTTTCTTAATTTCTCTTCTGTTAGTTCATTATTGGCATAAAAAAATGCAACTGAGTTCTGGATATTAATTTTGTATTCTGCTACTTTGCTGAATTCATCTATGAGTTCTAGTGGTTTCTTGGTGGAATCTTTGGGGTTCTCTATGTACATATCATGTCATCTGCAAATAAAGATAGTTTTACTTCTTCCTTTCTAATTTGGATGCCTTTTATAATGATTTTCATGAAGATATTTTTATGAACATTATTTCTAAATTTCTAAAATCATCTTGGTGTCTCTTCCAAATGTTGGATTACTTTTGTCCTCAAATCTTTTTTAAACAACCACATTGAGTTTGATTTGCTAACCCATTAGTTATTAAGTCTGTGACAATAGACAAGTTATTTGCTTTCTTCCTGTGTTTAATAATCTTTAAAACACAGAAATTAATGTTTAATTTCCAGAATAGAATAAGTATGGTAGTAGCCACTATGATTATTACTCATGAATTTCTTTGTATTTCCCTTTATTTTTTAACATTTTAAAATGTCAAAGATAGTTTCTGAATGAGGGATCATCAGGTTTTTTACATGGTATTTACATGGGACACAAAAATCTGACAACAATATAGGAACAACAGTAACAATGTCAAAAAGAGGAAAGACTTCAATATACAATCACTTTGCAAGGGAAGCAAGAAACACCAAGTCAATACTAGGAAACTTGTCAGTTGTTTTTATATAAATCATAGAAGTTAAAACTGTGAGACCCCTCAGGAAGAGCACCCCTCTTAGTTCCTCAATCTTACATATAAATCTGATGCTGTGACTTTAGAATTAAACTCAAATAGCATTTTGCTTTTTTAAATTTTTTGTAAAAATTCAAATTCAATTTTATGATGTTTAGAACTCATAATGAATGATCTCATCACTCACAGCACTTTCAATGTTAGAGAATTAATTGAGAATGCCTGGAGCATTGGCAGTGTGGAACTTCCTGGCAGCCCCTCCAGGATGAATGTATAACCGAGTACAATTAAAAAGGACCATTCCACTCCCTTTCTTCCAAACTCACCCCTCCCAGAAGCCAAACAGTGCCACTTGTCCTAGAATAGATTTAAGCTTGTAAAATTAGTGTCTAGGAGACAGGTGAGCCTCAGCACATCATTTCTAATGTATAAGATTTATTCTCTTGCCTTGACACCTTTTCCATCATCCCTGAAAACTAACTCATCTATTGTATTTAACATACATAAGGTCATGACATCGGTGTCCAGGAACCTTATGTACTTTCCTTCTTGCCAGTTTACTTCAACCTCACTCTCTCTCCAACGCTTTATTTCACTTGTCTAGGGAATGGTTTTTGAAATATTTTATCTGCATGTGTGTGCATGTGTATATCTCACACTGTAACTGTTTAAGGTATTTCAGTGGTTGAAAAACCACTAATTGGTTTCCTAATTGGTTTGCAAAGTTGCTCAGCCTACTATACCACCCACCGTGATCTTTATGAAGTCTTTCAGGAGAAATTCCTCTTAGATATCAATACCCAGTAACACTGTGCTTCTCCTGAGTTACTAAAAGTTTTGATCTTACAATAACCAGGAATTCTAAGATTGGCAACATATTCTTTGTTTTGATCCTCGTAAGTTTAGCATCAAATATATTGTCAACTTCTAATAATTTAAAAATGTATGTAACATATATTCTTAAGTGCTTATCTTACCCTACAGGATTCTTACCACATTCATTTTGCCTTCACCTGCAATTTTTCAACTACCTGTTTATCTTTTTGTATTATATACATATATATTTTAAGATGCCTCAAATCCTTTGTGGAATAATGCAGGGAAGAAAGAAAGGATTCAGGAAGGCATGCAGGAAGGAGGGAAGGCAGAAACAAAGAAGGAAGGAAGGAAGGAAGGAAGGAAGAAAACAAGGAAGAAGGAAGAAGGGAGGGAGGAAGGAAGGGAGGAAGGAAGTGGGTCCGAGTCCATGTATGTGTGTGTGTGCATGTGTTTGCAACTTACATTTAGGGGGATAACAAGTGCTACATGGGAAAGGTACATGGCATGTACTGATAACTCATAAGCATGGCCGTGACAGATTGAAGCTGTGATGGTTTGGTCTCCTGCATCTATTTGGTGGCACAGACTCCTCCAAGCTGAGTCTAAGGACAGTTGGCCCAAGTCAGTATGATTAGTTCACATATCTATATCATTTCTCTACAGCTTTTCTGCATCACCAATATCTAACTAAGCATTTGGTGTGAAGTTTGCACTGATAAAATTTTATTAAATGAATTGATGAAATTTGTCTTATATCTTGTCTCAACATGCTTCAAATCACACATCCTAAATCTACATTCTGTCACGTGAAGCTCTCAATTACATCATTTATTGTACATCTCTTTTTCTTTGCATGGTTTATCTAGGATGAATAGATGTAATAATTTTGTAAGCTGCAGTTTTAGCTAAAGCTCGACTATTAAACTCCACATGAGCTTCTGAACTTGGAAAGAGCGTGATAAAAGACACGGCCTGGGGCCCTGTGATTCTTGACCACAGACTTTCTCTTCCAGTCTGTTGCTTGTCTATTTGCCCAAGTGCTTTATAGTAAGCCCAGAAAGAGGTTTAATTCAATTCATAATTGAAACCTGCATTTTGTACTTGTTTAAGATTTTTATCTTTACTAACTTTCCCCTCAAAGGTCAAAAATAGAACATATAAGCAAGTATTTTTTTTTACTTTGTATAAATGATAGTGAGATAATCTAAGCCCCAACCATTAGAGTTCTTGTTCTTTTCTTTTCACTTCTCTCCTTGGTATGTTAGAAAGTATAATCTATTAAAATAAAAAGATAAGCACTCATACTAAATTCTCTGATGAGTGCCTCCAAAGAAACTGCTTTCTGTTCGCAGTGAGATGAAAACAACCAGCTATGTTTTTGCTCAGCCTGTTCTCTCCAGTTGCCATCCCAACTCCAACCAAGAAATCTTCACATAAATCATTCTGAGGATCAACCACCACCATGTGTGACAAAAGGATCTTTTTCGCATTATAAAAATATTCCACTTTTTTTCTAGGCAGACACATTTAAATGAGAAAAAGATACTCTCCATAAAAGTGCAGATCTCTTTTTAGTGTCTATATGTCTTTATGAAATACAAAAACTGTCTATTCACAGCCGCAAACAATCTACTTACCTTTGTACCGCTGGTACTATAGCACCCAGAACATAATGACACAGACACCACTCCACAAGGAAGTGTTAAACTGCACCTGTATGAACAGCTGGTACAAAATATAGCAATTACAGCTGAGTGCTATCTTTTGGGTCATTGTGATCTCAAAACACAAACCAAGTCCTAATAATTCTATAATTATTTTTCTCTTTTGTTATCTATTTTCTAAGCCATGCCTATACTTGAATTTCCCAGAAATAGGCACTAATTTAGTCTTGTGTTCTATTAATATATTCTTTTAAACTAAAATAGATTGATTTGAAATGTCACACTAAGCATAATATAAACTGGTAGTACATGTATTGGAAGCTACATGTATATTTTTCAAAAACTATTTAAGAAATTAAGTTAAAATAAATTGACATCCAAATAGTTTTCCAGAGTTTATAAAACCAATAAGGATAAAAAGAAGAAAGTAAAACCATATATTTTCTAAAGATATTACAGCCTTACTGTAACCACCACCTTACTGTATGGATCCCGCACTGTTCTTGGAGTTGTCAAGGGAAGTCAAGTTAGAAACCATGCCAGCTTTTTTTCATGTTGAGATCATTTGTTGAAAAAAAAGATAGCTTCTATCTCTAAGGATCAATACATATGAATTAAAGCTGTAAGTCACAGATATTTGAATATGAATGAACTTGATTTTTACTTGAAGTTAGTGTGTATGTTTTCACACCGTCAAAAAAAGAAAAAAAAGTAGAACTAGGACAACTTTCTTTCTTGTCTTGCCACTTTGAGAAAAGCATAACTACTTCCAGTGAGACACAGAACTATGTGGAAAATCCTAAACACTTTCTTCAATAATGAATACCTCTTTGGCTATTTTTGGCATTATGCCTTTACTATTTATTAGTCCATTATCATTTTGAATGTATTAAGAAGATTTCATTATAAATTCAGCAGGTAAGGAAATTGTTAACTATCTTTCACAAAAAGTAAGATTAGGATTCTTTTAGGATATTAAAGTTAGTGATTTATATCCTTCATATCTAGTATATTTTCTTGACTGTTTATATTCATCATTTTTCAGATTATCAAACATTAAATATGGGGAGCTAATAAATTGCATTACTCTAAAGCATACTGTTTTAGCATGAAATATGAAAAGTTTCAAAAATCTCTCTTACAATTGATGAATAAAGGAAAGAGAGGCAGAACAATTTCAAAGAACATTTCTCACCATGGGAACATGTTTTCACAGACTGAGAATTCTAGAACAATGTTTATTTATAAAAATACTGAACTCCTACCATTTCTAAGAAACTACTGTAAAAATTATGTCTTTGATCAACCTAGCCTGAGATGGGGGGAAGGGACATAAGTACTGAGCTCTGAATGTATTAATAAACAATATTAAAAATACAAATAATACATAGAATTCTTTTTTAGCTCATTTTATTTTTAGGACAGTATTTGAAATTGTGGAAACGTAATATAATTTAAGGGAAGACAATTGAACCACATCAATGTTATAATCCGTCAGACATGTGAGTTTTTTGATAGCTGTAATTCCCCAAGTAATCAAAATAGATTAGTATAATTATTTCACACAGGCCATTGCAGGCTTCTATAAAATGAAAGTAACATGACTTATTCACTCACATTTATAGAGAAAGAACATTTTATATCCTCATTATATTTTGCTGGAGCACACAAGTCTCTCTAATTTGATAAATGTATGCTTGGGTTTACATGTCATCCCTAGCATGACATATAACGAGACCAGTGGTTGGACAGCAGGTACCCCTGACCCACTTCAATTTCTCTTCTCACTGTGCACAAATAGGTTTTATTGGTAGTAGAAAAATCAACATGGAGGTAATATCATGAAGAAATAAAAGAACTATTTAATGTGTTATAAATGTTTTGTCCAATTTCTTTTTTATACTGGCAACTGTATGCACTATAAATGAAGAATGTTCATATAATCTGAACATAATGGTATTTAAAATTGGATGGCATAGATTTATTTTAAGGCCCTCCTATCACTGTTTAACAAACAAGAAGAAAGCTTGTCTGGATAATGAGAGAAAAGTAAGTACAAATGACAAGAGTCGAATTCTTTAAACTCCATTTTGCCTTGTTCTGAATGCTGTGTTATGTTGGCAGATCTGGGAAACTTTAGTGGCCGGACGAGAAGTGCAGTCTCTGTGAGGGAAGGCCAGGGGGTTGTTCTGATGTGCTCTCCTCCGCCTCATTCGCCAGGTACGGTAGGACCCCATTCTGTATTGCTGCTGCTCGCTTTTACTATTATGCTCCTTGTTTCAGATCGTGTCTTGACTGGGGTGACTTCCAAGTAAAATGCGTATGGTTTTCTTGACATGCATCATAGTACCAGTTGTGCCATTAAAGATCATATACTCTCAGTACCACTGGACAAGAGACTGAGCCCCTATGATAAGACTGTTTTATTACCACTCTAACTCTTGACTGTTGTGGTTATGCCTCTGTGTGCCACCACAGAGGAACACATTGCCTGGGACACGGGAAAGCGATAAGCTGAGAGAGTAAAAACCTTTCAAAATTATTTGGAGTGTCAGAGTTGAGTTAACGTAATACCCACGTGCATCTTGTTGCAGAAGATAAGCTGGAAACCGGGTGCTTTATGGTGTTTATCACACTGAAACAAAGACTGCTAAGAAATATTTTATGATTTTCAAACAAAATTATAGCCTTCTTTTTGGCTCCTTGAGCTCTTGTAAGATTCATGGTAATAGGTAAGTACTTTATGAAGTTTGGAGTAACATAATAGTAAATTGTGCTCAGCTTAATAATTTCATTTTGCCAACTCAGCTAATTATACTCATTTTCTCTGAGTCCTGTAATTTAAAATGAGTATTTTTTTTTACCTCAGTATAGTTTTCCTATAATACAATTTAAGAGTGGCTAACATCAGTTAGAGAAAGGGGGGGGTATATAAGTGTTTATTTCTATATGAGAAATAATAAAGACATTCTGGCATCTCAGTAATTTTTTTCTTTGTTAAGTGTGAAAGCCACTTATTTCTAGGTTGCATTATTGGTATAACAAAGGGGCCCAATTTTGTCCCACCATAGAAAATTCTTATCAGAAATTACAATTAGACCTCGTTCAAATGTCTTAGAGTTTCTCACCTTTACCTGACCCTCCTTCTAACTTTTTCTTAAAGAATTTATTCATTTTTAGAGAGAAGAAAAGGGAGGGAGATAGAGAGGGAGGGAAATGTCAATATGAGAGAGAAATATTGGCCAGTTGCCTCTTCTACGCACCCCAGCCCAGGATTGAACCCACAGCCCAGGCATGCGCCTTGACCTGGAATCATTGCGGGTGATGCCCAACAAATTGAGCCACGCCAGCCAGGGCTAACTTTTTTTTTTTTAATTGAAAGAGTAGTACACTAAATTTCAAAAGGAAAATAATTTGAAATAATTTTAGTTTCAAAATTACTCTTAGTAATAATTTCTGAGTTGTACCCACTTAATTCTTATATGTCACTTCAATTTCACCAACCCTTCGGTGATCAGTTCGGGGACTTTACAATGAGCATATCTAGTCTTACCTTCATGTGGTCCAAGGTCTAGATTCTTTCAAGGCAATGTGTGTTTTAACTTTTTTCTTATAGGAAATAGAAAATAATTATTAAGTTTAGTATAAACCTATAGTATTAAGATATGTTAGGTCTAATGGATTATTAGACAGGTTTTATTTGAAAGGCAGTATTAGATGAACAGTTGTTAGAGATAAAAGGAAGGAAGTTGAGGAGGAAGGGGAGGAGAAGCCAACAGGCTCTACAGAGGATGAAGGTGTTCATCCGCAGACTTACAGGAGTTAACATCATGAAATGACTCCTGGGGAGGGGGGCAAGATTCTCTGAGATCTTAATGTATATTTCAAGGTTGTTGGAACATGTTTAAAAAAAAGTGAAATGACAAAGGATGATATAGGATATAAAACCATAAGGTTAGACATAGGAAAATTATCCAATTTGCAAAGAAAACTATGTAAAAAATATTTCCAGTGGGAAAGAAATAGTTTAGTGAATTGAATACATGACAAGCATGATATAAGAAAGAAGGAGAAGGGCGAGTGAAGGAACGTGAATAGAGGCCTCATGGGCGTGGACAATGGGGTGGGCATTGACTGTGGGGGCTCAGGGGAGGGTGGAGGAGAGCAACGAGGAAAAAGGTGGGATAACTGTAACTGAACAATAATAATAATAATATGTATTAATTGATAAAATAAAAATGCGACCTCAGTTTGAGACTATAAGAGTAAAGCCAAATGATTACTACTGTAGATGTGTCATGAAAAATGTTAGACTGATTATATAATTTAAGGACAGTTAATTATATAATTAGTTATATAATTGTAGGACAGGTTGAATTGTACTAGCTACTCATTCTGGAGTGTTATGCCAAATTATCTATTCAAACATCAGTGTTATCACAATGAAGTTTTAGGGGCACATGCATGACCCAATATAACAGGAGTAGCTCAGCATCCAGGCCCATGTCTAACACTGACCAGATGAGTAGTTATCCCTGATCAGCCAAATCCTATATATCTTTAGCTTTGTTGAGCTTTCCTTTAAGATTGCGGCTCCAATTGAGACTTGCATATCCCCTGAAGATATGGCTTCCTTGCAGCCTTTTAAAGTTATGGCTGTTTATTCTCCCATATTGTATGCACCATTCACTTTGAGTCTGGAACAGATATGTCCTCCTTTCTCTTCATTGCTCATTCTCCTAATCCTCCTTACAAATCCTCAGTTTTGAATTTCAAGCCGTCAGACACTACCCTTCCTTGCTGCAGTCATTAACACACTCCCAGCTCATTCCCTTTATTTCTTGAAGATTTTTCTCCCATCCACACTCTCAGCTGATAACCATTTTTTTTGTGAAAGGAAAACAATTGGAGAATAGTATCCACAGCTTTCATCACCAAATCACACACATATTAGCTTCTGTACTGACAGACTATACTTCCCTTTTTTAGTATAGATGCATTATTGTGCTTCTAAGGGCAATTCCTAAACTTACGGGCTGCAGGGTTTTTATTGTTGTTGTTTGTTTGCTTTTTATTTTTCTCTGTTTAAAGAAATTCCTTTAGTAATTCTCCCTTCTGCATCTTTACTAGAGATTGTTTACTTCCTTCTGGGTCATTCTCAACAGCATGCAACCTTACTGTCCCTTCCTCTATCTCAAAACAAAACACAGCAAAGCTGTCTTGATTCATGTCTCCTTTCAGCTATTACCTCATTTTCCCCTGCTCTTCTTCATATCCAAACTCTTCAAAAGATTAGTCTGTGAATATGCTATCCAGTTCCACTCCTCCTTCTTGTATCTCTCTGATCCCGTTCCCTGTCTCTTGCTTTCTCTTTTTCACTGGTTGGGAGGTGAAATTTATATCCCAGAAAATTAACCCATTTCAAAGGTACAATTCAATGCCATTCAGTATAATTATACAGTTGTGCAATGATCTAGTCTTAGGACATTTCCATCATGGAACAAAGGCATTCTCCCACCTATCCCCACGCAACTACTGTTCTACTTTCTGTCTCTACACTTTCTCCTTTTCTGGAAATTTTATTGTAATGGAATTGTATAACATGCAGTCTCTGTGTATGTGTGTGTGTTTGGCTTCTTAGCTTAGTGTTTCTAAGGCTCGAACAAATTGTGGCATATGTCAGTAGTTACTTCATATTGCGGAATAGAATTCCTTTGTATAGAAACACCCCATTCTGTTTATCTTTTCCTCAGGGGATGGATGCTTGGATTATTGTCAGTCTTAAGTGTGTCACTGCTTCCTCCACAAAATACTTTTTTGCAGGACCCCCTACTCTCTTGTTTTCCTCCTACCTTCCTTTTTAATCTCCTGTGCTGATTTTGCCTCATCTCCGGAAGCCCCGAAATGTCACGGTCCTGCAATGGTCAGTCTTTGAACTTCTTTCCTTAATATGTTCTCACTCCCTTGGATTTCACCGGGGCAATTAGGCTTTAAATACCAACATATCCCCAATGTATGTCTCCGACCAGGACCCCGGCTTCTGTATCCAGATGCCTACTCAACATTTCCATTTAGATGACTAGTAGGCACCTCAAGGTCAACCATGTCTACAACTGAGCTCTTCATTCTGTCTTCCCAAACCTGCCCTATCTGCAGTCTTTTCCACCTCAGTTAATGGCAATTTCATTCCTCATAATTCATCAGATTATAGTTATTCTTCACTCTTTGCTTTCTCTCACACCCCACATATAAACCATCAGCAATTGTATTGGCCCTCCTCAAGGTTTTCACTGCATACCTGAGTATCAGAAACTTTGAGCGAGAAATAATAAACAGGAACAGGAGAAAATAGGTCAGCTTTATAGTACGAAAACTTTCTTACCATTTACCTTTTCTCATAAAGATGTTGTGAAGTGTAGAATACATAAATTAAATGTGATCACATTATCAACATGGAAAACTAAAATGTGACATTTTACATTTTTGCCAAAGAAACAAGTTGAAACCTGGAGGACTGGATTTACTACTTGAGATCAAAATCATTTTGAAACATACTGATTTAATCCTGGTGCTTTGCTTGATCAATTAAAAGGAGACCTTTAAAAATGTCTTAAATAAATCTGGCTGAAGAGGCAGAGTACGTGTAGAAAGGAAAATCCGGGACAACGTGGTGAAAGAGGCGTTTGTTTTGATACCTGCGCTGGCACCCATTAGTATGGCTTCAACAGTGGCCTTTGGGTGAGGTGAGACTGTATATTATGAAATGAGCAAATAACATGATACATCCTAGAAATCACAGCCCCAAATTTCTGTCTCTTCTAACTAGAATATAGATCATCATCTCATCATTGCATACCTGTTTAACAGATGCATGATTTGATTTTGTTTCTGATTCTTGTTTTAGTTCCTTCTTTCAAGTCATAGTTTATCTTATCAGAATTTTATTATGTGAAGTAAAGTATTGGAAGTAAAATTTTAGTAATATTTTTATCTCCCCTAATAGATTATATGTTCTTTAAGGGTACAACACTTGTCATATCTTATTTATATCTCCAATGCTCAGCACAGTACCTGACACTTAGTAGGTATTCATTTGCCGCATGGTACATAATTGACTGAATGTGCTGATTCTAGCAGTTAAGTTTTATAGGATTTTAGACAGTTCCTATTAGCCTCCTGCTATTAGTTTATTGCAACCCATATTTAGGACAGATATTTGGGTCACTTGATATCACAGTCAAATCCTATAATTTCAAAGTATAGCAGTTACTATGAATCAGTGGTAACTATGTGAAATTATAAGTAGTTTATACATCAGAGAAGATTAAATAATATTTAGAAATAGCCCAAAAAACAATTTTCTCATTATCTCAAATGGATGTACAATGCACATTTTTTTCTGTGAATAAAAGGCAATAACCAGGGTAGACTGGTTTGCTAAATTTTTTTGTTTACTTCCCAAGAGATCTTATTAAGTCCTCTCAGTAACATCTGTGAATGAAGGCATCTTGATTGGCTACTGAAGGAGTTATTCATCTACCAGGAAATAAATATATTTTCCTAAAGTGTTAATCACATCTGCTCAAAATGATTTTGGTTGCCAAAGAACACCTCTTTCATTTATTGACTTTGAAATTTTGTGTTATATTGTAAAGAAAAATCTGTGTGGAAATGTATAAATAATCCTCATAAAACTTATAACTATGTAAAGAATTACTTTATGATTTAGAGATTATTACCACAGATACTTTTAAATAAAGAAGTCAGTAATTACTATTTTACTTTAAACATATTTTGGTCTTATAATGTACAGAAACATTAATCTCAGAAGCTTACATTGAAGTGGGATTCAAAATTTTTGTACAAAGTATTAGGCTCTAGTTAAAAATATATGTGACTACAAGGTCTGTCCAGAAAGTATCCAGCCTGTACTATGAAAAATAGACATTTATTGAAGAAGATACAAGCTACAAGAAACACTGTAAATAGGACAATGATACTTCAGTCCCCTTCTAAGTAGGCACCTTGGGACTTCACACAGTTCTCCCAGTGTCTCTTCCACTGTTAAAAACACTGTTTAAAATCCTTTGTTGGAATGGTCATCAGCTGCCCCATTGTATTTTCCTGGATCTCATTGATGGTCTGAAATCTCTTCCCTTTCATAGGTGATTTTAATTTTGGGAAAAGCCAGATGTTGCAGGTAGTAGGGGGCGCTGTAGGGGGGCTGAGTCACCTGGCTGATTTGATGCTTTGCCAAAGAATTTGATGCTGATTCATTGCACGTCTACTGTGCAGCCACACAGTACACGTGCTCAGTCATTTTGAATGTGACAGCCACACAGTACACATGCTCACTCAATGGCAGCTACCGCCCCCACTGACTAGTACAGTGAAGTCCTCATTGTTCACACGTGCATTCCAGTCCACTCTCCTTGGCTGCCAGGTTACATTGTTGTTGTGCAAACTGTTCTTGTTACATTAACAATGGCTAGAATTTTTCCGGACAAACCTCCTATATCACTTTACAACATATCTATCATATTTTCACAATTAGTGTATCAAGTAAACTTTGCAAAATATCTGAGAGTTAGAGATTATTGAGATGCCTGTTGTGTTGAGAAGGAATCTAAGCTTTAGAAAAATTAAGTGAAGCACTTAAGCTCTCATTAAATGATGGAACCAGGATTTCAAACTTTGATATATTTTATACCATGTAATGTACATCTTGGTTAAATCTTTGCTAAGACTTTTATAGCATGAATGCCAAGATTTTTCCAACAATGAAATTATTTACCTCTAAAAAGTAATATTTATTTTATTATATCAAATGTTTTACCTACCTTTTCTTCAATAACTATTTACTGAGTGCCTACTCTCTTTTAAATGAGTTTAGCCTATTTATATTGATTTCTATCTTATTTTTAGTTACCTTGCTTTTTCTTAGTAATTCATTTGCCCTCTTTTTATTTTCAGCCTTTTTTTTTAATTAATGGAAGGTTTTTCACTGCATTTTTCTTTCTATTCATTTCAAAATTGCATATATCATTTTTGTTATTTTAGAAAGTATACATAAAATAATGTGCTTACTTAAAATAATTTTGATCACTTTAAATATGATTGCTCTCAAGTCTAGGCAATTAATTGATCCATTTACTCACTAGCCAAGTAGAATTTGAAAAGAAAGGAAATTCATGTTTATGGCTCTGTGACTGTTTCTTTTAACTAAGAAATAAAGTTCATTTAGGACAAAATAAGAGTAGGTGAATTGTGGATATATGAAATATTATGTACCTATTGTTATGGCAGAGAACTGTATACATAATGCTGAAGTCTATAAAAGAGATCTAAGCAGAAGATTATTATTTTAGGCATAATCAACATAAGGTTGGTTGGGATCTCAGGCAGAGTGTTTCAGTATGAATATCACATATTTCTCTTTTTATAATAAATAATGTGGGAAAAATTAGTTGTTTTGTTTCTGTGATACAAGCCAGTTTAAACAGCTGCCAGTTACTAGCAGAATTTGCACATTTATGTGGCATAGTTTAGAGATATTTCAAATCTACATTGAAATTACTAATATCAATAGCTTAGATTTTTTAAACCTCCAAATGGTTGGAAGGATTAAGTTAATTGTTTAAATGTGAATAATTCATCCACTAAGGACCGTGTTGCTGTAATTTTCAAACATACAAAGTCTAGAAGCCTGAAAAGTTTCCAGATGCTCAGGAGTACCAAGCACTCTGTGGTTATGAAAGAGAGAAGCTTATATCCCCAAGAGAAACTAGCCAGAATTATTATTTGCTATCTCTGTTATTGTCAGAGAATAAGGTACAAAAAGAGCATAAAAAATTTAAGCCCCGCCCTGACATTCAACAGGAGAAAAACTTGACATTCAATAGAAACATGAGGTCACTTATAGCCAGAAAAATAACAGAAAATATAAGAAACATTTCAAAAATATTTTATCATTTTTAAAATTCTACTGAGCAGACACCTAGATTTACATAAGCTATTCTCAACTCTACCAACTTTGCCTTGGTGATCTTGTGAAGTTATGTGGGACTGAGTCGCAAACAAAGTAAATCCCCAGTCCGTGATATATCTGGCTCCCTACAAACTGAAAACCATGACACAGGTCCTGCTCTCTGAAACATGCTCTTCAAGCCAACCAGTCAGTCCCTTTACTATCACTTCTTCAATCATAGAGTCATGGCAACACCCTTGTCACTCACGGGGAATATTAGTTAGTGCTGAACGTATTCTGTGTCTCAAAGTCAAGGAGAATAAAACCGTAGTTATTGGTTATATAGGAAGAACCATGAAAACTGGGTTAAGGGCATATTGTGAAAATGTACAGATGAAGTATTTTATGTCTGCATTTATGTTTTGAGCCATCATAGAATAAAGCAGAATTTATAAAGTAATGATCTATATAGCAAAGCTTCTATGCTTAAGCAGACAGCAAACACAGGAGTATACTGCACTTGGTTGTCTTTTTAATAATTACTCATCAAAAATATCTAATACATAATTTATTCACTTAAAAAAACCCCTCAAACATCAATGGACACTGGAGGACGAAGAACCCTTGTCCTATACCAGATGCTACTACACCTCACAGCCCCTCATTCCCCACAGCCCCGAGACTCCCTTTCTGTGAAGTATGTGTATTGGGTAGATTAGAGCTAAGGAAGACTTTGGTTTTCATGTATAAGCTATTACACTTCAGTAGAGATATTTTATACTGATAAAATAAAATTTTGGGTTTTTTTAGATTGAAAATATTTTTACCTTAACTAATTTAAAAGAGGTTCACCAGCCTGAAATCCATTGTAGAACCAGATTCTGCGTAAGTAAACAAATCCAGAGCGTACAGGTTACTGGCCTCCTAGACAATGCGATGAAGGGTACTGGGTAGTGTCTGCTTCCAAACGTATACTCTACCATATTACAGTATTTTATCTGAAATTTGGACTCAGAGAGCCAGGAATTCCTATCCTCATTCTGATGATTACTCTTGGTTTTGTTTGTTAAATTAAGCCTTATCTTTTCTGTAAAGAGGGAATAATAAACACTACCTCACAGGATTGTTTGTAAGAATTAAGAGAGAGTTTATATAAAGCAATTAGCCCAATGCTTAGAGGATAGTAAGTATGAAATTTAATTTTTCTTGAAGATCTGTCCTTAAGAACCTTCTCTAAAATGCAAATGCTTGTGAGAGAGGTGACTCCTTAAATTGCTACCTGCTAACATTAATTACCAGTTGACAGGGATTGGTTGCCATCAAAGGGACAAGGCAACTAGAAGATGAGTGGCACTTGGAAATGTGAGTCTGAGGGTTGCCACCGGAAAGGGGTCGGTGAAGGGAGACAAAACCTGACACTGATGTGAAAGGGCACCAGGTAGCACTGCTATCTGCAGGGGGCTTCTTCATCCCAGAGTACTTGGTACCAGAAATTAGTCTCTTAAAGCAGATCTACGTAAAATGGGAACCATAGTTTTACAAAGATGAAAATAAAGCATTTGGTTAATATTTTTTTCTTAAGAAGTGAAATTTAACATCACAAAATCTAAACCTGATAACTTAAAAATTCTGTAATAACTGCAACTATGAGAAAAAACCCTCAAGACCGCTTTTTGGCCCGCTTTTCCTACAGGGTAGTAAGATAGCATCACACTCCCATGCTTCAGCTTTTGTACCACCATCACAGAAAGCAATTGTCCCAAAAATATTTGAGATGTTCAACAATTTTCCCGAGATCTTTCTCAATTATTTGATTTCAAACCCTTATATGTGGAAACACGTATGGTCCACATTGTTGTAGTTACTGGCCACTTGATTTGGTCTTGGTTAGTAACTACCCTCCAATGATTTCAGCCATTTCAACATTTGCCTTTATTAAATTCATGAAATCCGCAACTCTTTCAGTACCTGCAGGTTCACTTTGCAATTTTAAAAGCGATCAATTAATGTGTCATTGTGATCATATAATTTTTCTTCCCTGAAAAGGGTTGCAATCAGGAGGGCTTCGGTTAACTTACTAGGACACAGAGACTCCATTATTAAGTTCTGACTGGGGTCAGCCGTCTCATTAGACTAAGGAGGGGAGAAGAAACCAGTATTTTCACTTTCCACATAGCATCTTATTTCATCTTCATTTCTGCTTTAGATGGTTATTATTATTACCTACATTTTATAAATGAGGATATCAAAACTCAGAGAAACTTGTCTGAAGTCCCACACCTAATAAATAAAATGACAAAGATTCAGGCCTGTGTAATGCAAATTCCAGTGCCATTTTGAAAATATCATATGGTCTTTCTACATCATTATTTTGAAATTTTATTGACAACTCCTAATTTGTGTATACATAGGCCACTGGTCAATATATTCATTACATCAATTCAAATGAATAAGTAATTTATCAATTATTTTCATTGACTTTACCAAATTGTTAACTAAATTAAACATTCATCACTGCCAAAGTGAAGTATATAAACAATGTATGAAAATAATTTTATTATTTTTACCAAGCAGAATAATGCAGTATCCATGTGTCTTATCTTAACAACAATTCAGAAGCCAGACAGGATAAGTGAAAATACAAGCATAGTAAATGAAGTGATAAAGAAATAAAGGAATTTATTTTTATTATGCATGCTTTTCGGAGTAAAAAAAAGTATAAATACAAATACAAAATTTACATCCTTAAACTGCACAGAAAAATGACTGTTTTAACCTAAATTGGGCTATGTGGTACAACATTTGTAATAAGAGCTTTATCAACAGATACATTGTGACATTCGTTTAAAATCTTGACAAATCAGTTTTAAAATGCATGCCTTTAATCTCTGAGCTGCACTTTGTCGTGATCTGTTCTCTATATGTCACTGGAAAGGAAAACTCTGCATTCTGGAATATTTGCTTTTTTAACTACACCTGACAAAATTTATAGATGGAAAGGCAAATGTCACAAAGCAAACACTTAACACTGGAATTTGTTTTAGAATATTTAGACACAGCAAATAAGGAAAGATTTAGACCATTTCAGTGACCTGCTTTTTATTTTTTGTATTTGTTCGGGATTTCTACATAGATTTCTGCATTTCTGATCAGGTTTATTTGATTATCATTGGTTGTTTAATTGTATTTGACCACATATTTTCAACTCTTTTAAAATAATCTATTTTTTTCCTTTTACTATGAGATATTCTACACAGAAGAATGTGGAAATAGTGGGCCAGGAAAGCAAGCAGCTCACTCCTTTGGTTATTGGCTCACATTACCTAGAATAACTAGTGATTTCACGTTATGTTGATATGAATCCCTAATTTCATTTGCTTTGGGTAAAACAGTTGAACAACCAGTTAAACTAGTACAGTAAAATGAAGCCAAGGTAGATTGAATTGATGAACATAAGTTAAAAGGTCTCACATTTTCTGAAAAATTTTAATACTCTTCTTCTCATTTGCTGTGGTACACCAAGAAAATCATATTTTTATTGACTCTGACCCAATAATGGGAGATGGCAAAAGAAATACATGCCTAATGGAGTAGATACTTCAGTGTAAGTCCCAATTATACCATTTGCTCAACAGTTGGTTCAGATAAAAGGGAATAAAGCTTATCTTAGCCTCAATTTTTTTAATTTGTATTAAATATATTGGGGTGACACTGGTTAATAGGACCATACAGGTCTAAAGTGATACTTTATATCAAGTATTCTGTGATACTTGATCTGTATATTGCCCAGAGCCACATTATCTTCTGTCACCAAATATTTGGCCTCCTTCACTCCCCCATCATCCCTTATCCCCTAACCTCAGTTTCTATCCTTGAAAAAATGAGATTAATAAGAGCTTTAAACTTATACAGTACTGTAAAATGATATATTGCTATTACTTTTCCCAAAACTTCTCAGTTAATTAAATAGTACAATTGATCTTTGAGAGAAATGGACAGCAATCATATTGATTCAAAAAAGAAAAGCCAGACAAAGAAAATAGCAGGTACTGGCTTTAAATGAAGATTGATTAGCAGGGAAAATAACAGAATCGACAATGCCAGAGTCCAGTTCTTCACTTTCATTTCTAAGAAATGTCCATATTGTATTTGTCCATATTGTATTTAATTCATTGAACTAGGCACAATCTCACAAAGGTATACGCTTCTCAATCAGGGGGTCATCGAGCTTTTTCTATAAATGGTAAAATGATAAATACATTTGGTTTTGTGGGCCACATGGACTCTGCCACAGTACTCAGCTGTGCTTCCGCAGTGTGAAAGTAGCCTTAGACGATACAAAAATGAATGAGGGTGCGTGTGTTGTAATAAAGCGTTATGTATGGACACTAACATTTGAATTCCATGTACTTTCATTTATCATTTGAATTTTTTCAACTATTCAAATATGTAAAGTCCATTTATGGCTGACAGTACATAAAAAGCAGGCAGCAAACCAAATTCCCCTCCCAGGCCAATTTTTTAAGAGGCTTTCTTGATCAGGTTATTTTCTTCCTATTCTTCGTGACCCTTCCCTCTTTTTACAGTATCTGTGTTGGGATGGAAGCAGAGACTCCATATACCTTATTTGGCACCTTTTGGTTGTACATGACAGAAACTTAACTGAAAATACCATATTTGTCCATGAATAATGCACACATTTTTGCCCAAAATTTTGAGGGAAAAATAAGGATGCACATTATACATGGG
Source organism: Desmodus rotundus (assembly GCF_022682495.2). Lineage (NCBI taxonomy): Eukaryota > Metazoa > Chordata > Mammalia > Chiroptera > Phyllostomidae > Desmodus > Desmodus rotundus. The sequence continues at coordinate 66,956,060 of NC_071391.1, read as the reverse complement.
TAGTACCAAATAACCTTGTATCTGTTCTTGTGTTTTGTAATTATTTGTTACATAAAATTTCTTGTACCATAATGTGTTAAAAAATAAATGCTAAAATTCCTGTATGATGCAAAAAACAAGAATCTAAATATAAATAAATAAGAAGGTGGATTAAAAAAGTAAAACAAAAGATTTTTTTCCCTGAGTTTGGGCCAAAAACATGGGTGCACATCATACATGGCGAAATACAGTACCTTAGGCCTAATCCAAACAGGTAATGAATCGGCTCTTGACTGATTTACCTGTATTAAAGGAAGTATAGTGTAAGTATTTAACTCTTGAGCTCTGGGCTTAAAGATTCATCTGTGTCACTTTACAGCAGTGTGACCTTGGAGAAATAATATAACCTGCTCTTACATGATTCCTTATTTTTAAATTTTACATGTCTGATAGTTGAAAACATTCAATAAGATAAAACATGTAAAATGCTTAACATAGTGCCTACTTTACAGGCTGATGAGGCAGTTTTTGCATGTTTGTATATTTTACATGCCAGCTAACACAGTTGCGATGTATTATGTACTCAATAGATATACTTCTGATTAATCTTCTTAAACTAGTTTATAAGACTTGCCCAACAAACAGAACTTAAATAGCTCACTTTTGTACTTTTCAGAAGATAATATTATCTTTATTATTTTAATTTCAAGAAAATAAATGTAATGATATAGTTATTTAACATTAATATAAATCTTACTGTAGAAAAATAGAAATAAAAATGCCTTCATTTAGGAATTTTAATTAATGCTCTCAATTGGAAAATTTAATGTTTGAGACATGAATACACATCTCTTCATTTTATATCACTACTTAAATATGGATTATTTTAAATTAACTTTATAAAAAATATAATTAACAAATAATGAACATCAGCAATTTTGTGTATAATTCAGTGAGCTTTGAAAATAAAGCATAGAAGCATGTAACCAGAACCATAATTACTACATAGAATATTTCCATCACCTCAAAAGTTCTCTAATGATTCTTTCCAACCATGTTTCTCCCCCTGCTTCCACCCTGGTATCCACTATGCTTTCTGTCCTTAAACGTTGCCTTCTCCAGAAATTCTCTTAAAGGAATTTATACATCTCTTGAAATTGTTTTTTTTCTACTTAGAGTAATGTTCTTTATATTCATTTATGTTCCTGAGTCTGTAGACAGTTCTTTTTCATTGCTGACGTATTCTCCTGTCTCAATGCGCTAGTTTGTTTATCCATCCATTCACTATTTGATGATAATGAGCTGTTTTAAAATTCAGGCATTATGAATAAATCTGTGATGAGCTTTGGAGTAGAAATCTTTGAGTGAATAACATGAGGTCTGTCCAGAAAAGGTCCAGCCATTATTAATAGAACAAGAGTGGTAGTGATATTGTTGTAACCTGGAATCCAGGGAGAGTGAACTGGAATGCACATACATGAACAATGACAACATCACTGTATTAGTCAGTGTGGTGGTAGATGCCTTTGAGTGAGTGTATGTACTGTGTGGCCATTGCATTCAAAATGACTGGGCGAGTAGAGCAATGAATCTGCATTAAATTTAGTGTTAACCTAGGACATTCCTCCAGGGAAACTATTCTGATGATTCAAAAGGCTGCAGTTATGGACAACTGGTGATTGGCAGCTTCATCATAACAATGCGCCCAATCATGTATCACATCTCCTGCAGGGTTTTTGACAAAACATCAAATCATACAGGAGACTCAGCTCCACTACAGCCCAGATTTGGTGCCTTGCACTTTCTAGCTTTTCCCAAACTAAAATCACCTTTGAAAGGAAAGAGATTTCAGACCATTGATGAGATTCAGGAACATACTAGGGGCAGCTGACAGCAATTGGGAGAACTGCGTGAGGTCCCAAGGTGCCTACTTTGAAGGGGACTGAGGTGTCATTGTCCTATGTACAATGTTTCTTGTATCTTGTATCTTCTTCAAAAAAGTCTCTATTTTTATATTACATGGCTGGATACCTTCTGGACAGATATAGTATCTTTGTGTGATCTTTAATTTTCATATTACAGATACATAGATAATCCTCAATTTCTTCATGAATATGACTTGCCTTTATTATTTACATATGTGCAAGTGTATGAAAATCTTGTTCCAACTCTTGTTATGTTGCCCTCGTTCTGTGCCTGAAAATTTATACATACTTTCAACACTAGTACCTGTTGTTTGCTTTTCTTTGGAATTACATACATTTTTTGTTTCTATAAATATGGAGTTTTTATGGCACACAGATTTTCTTCCTTTTAGAGTAAAGATTCTATCAATTTCTATTTTAAAAAGCAAATAGAGGATGACTAGTGCTTATGCCATTGAAGTGATCATACAAATAACAGTGGTTGTATTTCTTTTCTTTTTCTTTCTTTTATTTGAAGAATCTTTTCCTTAACCCAGAGAGTTTAGCTTTATCTATGCAGTCTCTAGACAGACTCATTTGAAATTTTCATCCACTGCACATATTAATTGGTAATCTTTTGGTTTAAATACCAACTGACAGCTAGTAAATATTCACTTGTATTAGAGGGCCATGCACTCTGGATATTAGCCATCAGGATATAACTGTTATATTTGTCCCATATTAACATTATCTAAATTATTATTTCAACTTTCTTCCCTACTTTCATTTTGTTTAAAGAAGTAGAAGAAATAATTATTATGTATACTATATATACAATGGTTTAAACAGAATTAATAGTAATTCATGATGAAATAGAAAAATAAACTAAAACTATATATGCATATACAGATATAGATATATATGATGTCATGGGCTACATAACAATATTTTGGTCAATCTTGGACCACTTATGAGATTATAATGGAGTTGGAAAGTCCTGTCCCTAATAACATCCTTCACAATGTTGTAGCACAATGCATTGCACAAATACTTACCATTGTGTTGCATTGCCTACAATATTTAGTAAAATAAAATTCATACATGTGTATAGCCTAGGAGCTGCTAGGGAACAGAATTTGTGAGCCGAAATTGGTCATTTGGCATAAAGATTATTTTAGGCTGGATAATTTTCGGATACAGTAGTAGACCCTGGAGAAGCTCTGAAAACCAGGTGGAAGGTACCCTTCCTAAAATACACTTCCATGTGTAGGGGATACCTCCATTTGTAAAGGTGTCTTCCTTAGAAGAAGAGGATGGCCTTATCTCTAGAAACTCTCATCTATGAATAAGGCAATGACTTAAATCTGCATAACCTCACCCATGTTTACTTTACTTTTCCCAATAACCTCTCATAACTGATCTCCCCCATCCCCATCACCGTCTTCTGTCTTCAGCGGAAGATGGTATTTACGGTGGTGGCTTCAGCCATTTTGGAGAAGTTACCCAGGTCTCTCCCTGAGTTCCCTGGGTTTCTCCCATGTATACAGGAGGTATACATGTTATTAAACTTTTGTTTGTTTTTCTCCTGTTAGTTTGTCTTTTGTTACGGGGATGTCTCAGCCAAGAACTCAGAAGGGTGGAGGGAAAATTATTATTCCTCCTCTACAGAACAATAGGTTGCGCCATAGAGTCCAGGCGTACAGTAGGCGGTATCATCTAGGTTTGCGTTAATTGCATTCTATGATGTTTGCACAAGGAGGAAATCGCTTAAGCACAGATTTCTCAGAATGCATCCCTGTTGTTAAGGGGGACACAAATATATCCATATACTTATGTTTATTTTATAAGTTATAAATGGATTAATAATTCAATAATGACATGATATTCTCCAGTTTCTATAAAAATATGACCGGGCGTAGTGCATCGAAGCAAACCTTTCTCAATCAGGTTTCCACAAGGAAATCAATCCCTATAGAAGATGATTTGAGAGGCTGTTTTCTCAGTTCTTCCAAGGATTTTACATAGCACCATTCTAAAAGAACATAAGTTAATTATTATATTCAATAAATGCCTTAGGGCATTACAGATTACAATTTTTCAATAAGTAATATATTGGAAATATCATCAAATATCAAAAATTATTTAAACTTCAATTTCATCTTAATAACTGCAGAGTATTCTAGAAAAATAATGTAATTTATTTAACCTGATTTTTAATATTTTAGTTTTTTAATGAGTCATTGTTATTATAAATAACCTTATAACAAACGTTACAGATATCTGTGCATTAAATTCCTAGAAGCGGAATTTCCTTGTGAAAGAATCAGCAGTAACTTCATTGCTGAGTGTTGTCAAAATGCCCAAACGCCAGAAAGAGCGGAAGCAGGTATCTTAGCCTCATCCAGTGATCTGTGCTCTAGTTATGAAGCGCTCTTCTTAGTCCACTTTGGTCCTATTTTGCATTATGCTTTGCCAAACCTCTGAACTTCAAATTGTTGGACTTTGTTAGTCCTTTGTAGGGGAGGCAGTGTGCGGAACAGGGAGAGCAGGTATATTTTTTGGTCCCTTTTTCATCATTCTCTTAGCTTAATAAAGGGCATTCATTGCCTTTCCCTCACATGGACTCTGACTGCCCTTTTCTAGTTTCGTCTTTCCATGAAGAATAAAGATTCCTATTTCTCCATCAACTGTATTTCAAGAAAGATACTTGGCAAAGGAGAAGGGCTCCAACTTCACAGCTCCAGTCCCTCTTCAATGTTCAGAAGACACAGTCATTATTTTTACCTCCTGCTGAAGACATTTGCAGAGGTTAAAAAAAAAGCTTTACTAACGACGATTAATAGCAGGGGTGCAGGAATAAACATTTGCCTGCCCATTGGTTTATTCGCTTACAATACAATTAGCATGTTGCTTTAGTGAACATCCAGTTAGTTTTCTTTCAGTATGATACATAATTTTTTTTTTTCTTCAGAGAGGAACAGGAACTAGGAGAGCTTTATCCAATTAATCCCCCCCGAATGGCCTCACCTTTTCCTTTTTCCTTCTTCAAAAGGACACTGCCTGCTGTGAAGTGCTTAGCTGCAAGGAATATAGCATTTTGGGGTTTGATGAGAAGAAATCCAGACTCTCCCACAATAGTGAAAGGGTTATATGTGAACCTTATTAAAAAAGTCCAAACAATATCAAATATCATAGCCTTCTCTCTCTAGTGCCCTGGTCTGCCTCCCAGAGAGCGGGTCAAGGCATATGGAAGATAATAGTCTCTGGGATCAAGCAGCCACATGTGACAAAGAAAGTGAAGAAAGTAAAATATTAAGCACCACTGTCATCTTAGTTTCTTCATGTAAATAATCAAAACAGCCTTAGCTGATGGAAGTTCACTGTCGTACCTGTGGGGTTTTCCTTAAACATTAAGCACAGATGAGGCAGGGAAATGTCGTAGAAACCTATTCTTTCGTTAACAAACAAACAAAATAAAACAATATTCTAAAATGTTTACCACGTGGAAGGCAAAGAGCTAAACTTTTTCTTGGATTAATCAAGTTAATACAATACATATCAAATAGGTCTTTGTATTATTATTTTATTTTGCAACTGAAAACACTGATGGGAAAGAGGATTCTTTAGTTAGTTCTATGATCTTTCTAAATGTATTTGTGTATTTAAAATAGCTTTTTCAATTTTTTAGCACCTTGTCAAGCAGAATTTTTTAAGCCATAAAAACATGACAAGCAGTGTGACTCTAAGCAGAATATGTCCATGTATGATAGGAGAGGGCAAATCGGCTGCTAAGAATTGCAGGCCCAAGATTGCTCTGCAAAGCTGGTCCAGAGGTCAGCAATAAATGCTTCTCTTATGCTGTTCTTATCTATTGCAAAGAGGCATTAAGCTAACAAGCATTGAAAATGAGTGCCCTTAGACATGGTGAGCCATTCATTGGCATGGTTCTTCCCCTTGGGGAGAAGGAAAATCTGGAGGGAGAGAACCCACTGACCTCGCCCAATTAACACAGCACTGATGCAGGCAGAATGGCCCACAGCAACAGGGCTGTGCTTCAGGGATGTGCGTTCCGAGGCTGAGGTCTAGATTGTGGCAACAAGGATCATTCTGGGAGCCATCTCAGTGGCTCTATATTGGGCACAAGAAAAAGACAGAAAGGGAAAAGATAAGGGGAAACTATGCACTATTTTTTCAAAGTACTTTAGAACGTTGCTTTTCCTTTAGGATATGAGCTCTTCCTGAGCCTTGTATGCAGCTGCAGACTGAAGTTTGACAAACAGGTCAGGAAGTTGGGACGGAACCATAATAGCAGTACCACTTTCCCAATGGAAACTGACACTCCTAAATGCTACAGTGCTTCAGTCTGAAGTTTAACTAATAGACTGTCTGAGCCTAGAATTGAATCAGGCAACAGTGAACTGTGGAAAGTTTAGCCTACACTGAAAACACACATTATTACACTTTATATCTTCCCTTGTGTGTTTTAAAAAATGAAAACCTATCATTAAAGATGAAAATAATGCCATCTGTTGGGGGGTAATGTTTGTATCATGAAAGTGATTCTAAAGTTTTTAAAAATATATTGTCTTTTTTTCCTAAGAAAGGGATCCAACAAAGAAATAAAAAAGAACTTGGATTTTGAACCTTTTTTTTTATCAGGAGATGTAATTTGTGCTACCTTAGTGTCTGTGCTAATAATACTTGGAATTTACAAATCTGGAATAACATAGGTCAAGTGACTGTATATCGTGGAAGGCCTCGTAATTCCCATTACTTCTTAACATTCTGGTTGCAACTAGATGCCTGCATGCCCTTTTCTCTGCCTTGCAGAGTTTAAAAAAGAAAAAACTACCTAATTTAATCCACCATGAATTTCAATTCTATAAACTTTAGATGACCAATCATATTTTTATGAATAATAAAGAATGCTTAGCAGAACACCTGGCCCATATAAATGCTTAATGTATTTACAGGTACTTACTGTGTGACATGTTAGAGAAAATGCAATCTTTTGGAACGATCAGATATCGTATGTCCTTGAGCAATTAAGGCATATGAAGAGAAGTGAAAGGACCTACTAAAATCCCTGAATTATTTTAAGCTAAGTCAGATGAGAATAAAAATAGGTTGCTAACTCAATATCAGCTGAGCTAAGATAACCTTGGAATTCTGTCCCCATATATAGATTTTCCCTGTCTCAAAAATCTACTTTAGCTAAAAGATATTCTGAATTAATGACATAACTTCATTTATTTATTTAATTTTTCAATTACAGTTGACATTCAATATTATGAGTTTTGGTATTTATGTCATTTACAATGTGATCCCCCGGTAAGTGCAGTAGCCACCTGAGATCATGCACAGCTGTTGCAGTGTTGCCGGCTACATCCCCTAAGCTGTACTTTGCAGGCATGAGTCTTATGTAACTGCCCGTTTGTACTTAAACTTTTTACCTTCTCCACTCAGCCTCCCAACTACCCTTCCATCAGGCAACTATCAGTTTTTTCTCTGTATCTATGGGTTTGTTTCTGTCTTCTTTGTTCATTTTTTTTATTTTAGACACCACTTAACTAAAATTATATAGTAATTGTCTTTCTCTGTCCAATCTATTTTACTTAGCTCAATACCTTCTAGATCCATCCATGTTGTCACAAATGGTAAGATTTCCTTCTTTTCTTATGGATAACTAATATGCCATTGCATATATGTATGTACATCTTTTTTATCCATTTGTCTTTTGATTGAAGCATTTAATCCATTAATGCTTAAAGTAATTATAGATAGGTACATAGTTATTGCCATTTTATTGTTTTCTAATTGTTTTCATAAATCTTATCTGTTCTGTTCTTGTTCTTTTGCTCTCCTCTCTTGTATGTTGATAATTTTCTGTATGGTTGCATCTGGATTTATTTTTATTTTTTATATATATCTTGTAACATTTTGGTTTGTGGTTACTAGGCACTTCATATATACCAAGTTATGTTTATAGCAATCTATTTTTAAGTTTACTTAAGAGTGAACACATTCTATTATCACTATCATTTTAACTCCCCTCCACATTTGTGTTTTTGTCATTATTTTTTACTTCCTGTGTGTGTGTGTTTGTGTATATCCCTTAATTTATTGTTGTAATTACATACCAGCTTCCTAGTTTGGCCTTTTAACCTTTGTACTAGTGTTAGAGTTGGCTGATCCATTGCTTTTATTATATGTTTGCCTTTGTCAGTGAGGTGGTTTTTCTTTCTGATATTTTCTTATTCGTATATTTTTATTTTCTTCTTTTTCTTCATAAAGAAGTCCTTTCAAGTTTTCTTATAATACTGGTTTGATGGTGATGGACTCCTTCAGCCTTTTATTTTGGGGGAAGCTCTTTATTTCTCCTTTGATTTTAAATAATAGCCTTGCTGGCTACAGTAAGGTTGATTATAGGAACTTGCTTTTCATCACTCTAAATGTTTCTTGCCAATCCTTTCTGGCCTGCACAGTTTTTGTTGAGAAATCAGCTGACAGTCTTATGAGACTCCCTGGCAGGTAACTAAGTAACTGCATTTTTCTTGCTGCCTTTAAGATTCTCTCTTTGTCTGTAGCCGTTGCTTTTTCTGATTATGATGTGTCTTAGTGTGGGCTTCTTTGGGTTGATTTTGTTTGGGACTGCTTGCACTTCATGGAATTGTATGTCTCTTTCCTTCATGAGATTAGGGAAGTTTTCAAGCCATTATTTCTTCAAATGGTTTTCAATCCCTTGATTTTTCTCTTCTTCTTCTGGTTCTACCCTGATGTGAATGTTGGTGTGCTTGATGTTGTCCCAAGGGTTCCTTAAACTGTTTTCATTTTTTCTAATTCTTTTTTTTCTTCTTGCTGCTCTGATTGGGTGTTTTCTGCTACTTGGCTTTTCAAATTGCTAATTAGATCTGTTTCATCTAATCTGCTATTGACGCCATAAAACACATTCTTCGTTTCAGTTGTATTATTCATTTCTGACTGGTTCTTTTTTATGGTTTTCATCTCCTTCTTATGCTTCCTATCACTTTGTTGCATTTCTCACTGAAACCATGTATTCTTCCCTGAAGTTCATTGAGCATCTTTACAACTAGTGTTTTAAACTCTGCATCTGGTACATTGCTTGCCTCCATTTTTGTTTAGTTACTTTTGTCCTGTTCTTTCATTTGGAACAGTTTTCTTCATCCCTCATTGTGGCTGCCTCCTTGTGTTTGTTTCTGTGTATTAGGTAGATCTGTTACATCTCCTAGTCTTAGCAGAGTGGCCTTATGTAGTAGGTGTCTTGAGGGGTCCAGTGGAGCAGTCTCCCCGTTTATCTGTGCTGTGTGCTCCAGAAGTGTCCCTTGTGTGGGTCATGTGTCCTCTCCTCCTGTAGTAGAGCCTTCATTGCTGTTAGCATTGTTAATAGATGGTAATGACCTTCAGCCTGCTTGGCTGTGAGAACTAGTCATGGCTACAGGAGACAAGCTGTTGTGAGGAGGCGGACCTCAGGGAGAGGGATGCAATTTATCAGAGTTCTAGTGCTTGCCAAGTCTACCCTTTAGGTATGGCATTTATGGTGATAATTGGATGGAGCTCTGTTGTGGTCTGAAGGCGGCCTCCAAGTGTAATCATTCTGAGGCCTCTTCAGAGGGGCTCTGGTGCAGGTTGAAGTCAGCTGTTGCCTGTGTCCCACCTCAGGCCACCTGGTAGGAGCTACATAGCTCCTGCCTGTTGGCAGCTGCCTGTGCTGGGCTTGTGGGTGCTTGGAAGTGTTTGTGCTGTGAACTGAGGCCACTGCCATTCATGCCATGTTTGTGGCCACCTAATAAGAGATATAGCATATGCTGAGGCTAGCTGCTGCTTGTTTGGGGTTTGTAGATATTTGAGAAATTTTTGAAAAGTCCACAGCATGGGCTCAGGCTTGCAGGTTGTGTGAATTAGCCTCTGAAAAAGGTTTGGTCTAGGTGGGGTCTCAGAGAATCACCTAGGTGGGGCTAGAGCAGTATCAGTCTGGTTAATGAAGACCGAGACTTTGTGCCCACCTGCACCTGCACGCACAGTGGGGAGAAGGCTTATCAAATGAACGATGGTGTCTGCTGGGAGTCTAGTTCCAGAGAGATCTGGCCCTCCATCCCTTGTCCTGAAGCCACACATTTCAATTCCTCCCCATATGTCCCTGGCAATTTCCAAGCTGTTATCTTTTCTTCTGAGCTTAGAGCAAGTGTTTGTGAGCAAGTAAATCCATATATAGGCCCTTCAAGAGGACACCTAGCTCTGAGTGATGTGGCTTAGTTGACTGAGCATTGTTCTGCAGGGTGAAAGGTCACTGGTTCGATTCCTAGTCAGGGAATATACCTGGGTTGTAGGTTCCGTCCTTAGTCGGGGCACATGCAGAAGGCAACCAAGTAATTTCTCTCTCACATTGATGTTTCTCTCCCTCTCTTTCTTCCTCCCTTCCCCCCTCTCTAGAAATAAATAAATAAAATCTTTTTTAAAAAAGAGGACACCTGAGTCTCCAGCAGCCCTTCATCTCACACAGACTGAGTCTCTCCTGATTTTCAGGGCCAACTGTTGTAGGAACTCCTCTTCCTGGCACTGATGCCTGAGGCTGGGGAGCCTGTTGTGGGTCTGGGAGCCCTCGCTCCACAGTGGGGACCTCTGCAGCCGAGATAGTCCTCCCAGTTCTTAACTGCCACAGCTCAGTGTGGGACCAGCACATTCTTCCTCTCTATTTGTCCTACTAGTCCTGACCAGGCTTCTTTATATCCTTAGGTATAGGAGTCTGTTCAGCTAGTCGCTGGGTGGTCCTCAAGGGTGACTGTTTTATAATATAGTTGTAATTTTGACGTGGTCGTGAGAGGAAGCAAGTACAGTGTTCACGTACTCTGCCATCATGACCACAATCTGTCCATAATTTTTGTCGTGAAAGATTCTAAGCACCGAACATCAAACTATATACTTTGCTTAAATTATTTCTACTTAATATTTACAAAATAATATGAAAGAAAGTATCTCTACATTTTCAGATCAGTGCAACAAAGACAGGAATGTTTCGTAACTTGGCCTTGTAACATAAAGATATGAGGTGAAAGCAAGATTTAGAAAATTAAAAACTAGAAATCTAGCTGATAGAAATTATATACCTTGTATTTGAATTAGTATGTACATGATTTGACTCACTCTAGATTGTAAATTCCTAGACTTTATTAATCTTGGTTAACACTGACATTTGTGTAACTTTGCTCAGAGCAGACTACCTTTTACTACTGTTTATTAACTGATTTGCCAACCATTCAGAGATTCTACAGTAATTGCTACATGCAAAAATATATATATAGAAATATGGAATTTCATAAGTTATGTCAATAAAATGCCTTCACATGGTGATTTAATAATCTGGAAATTTCTTTAACAGTATAAAAAACAAATTCTTTTTTTCTCTGTTTAGCTTAGACCCAAATAATGTAAATAATCATGTAAATTGTTTTCTCCTTTTATATTACATCTACTGTAAATTTGCATTTTGTTTCCAATATCTTGAATTAACTCATATGGCCTTCATTTTTAATACAATCAAATGAGTTCTAGAAATACATATTTCATTATTTTAAAAATGTGGTATAGAAGTAAGCACAAATGATTGAGCAAAGAGAAGTAAATTAAATGCATTATTTCAGGTTTCACACATAACTTACAATTCTGTATGTTTGCAAGGTAAATTATTTACGCAGAATTACAAATGACTGAGTAAAAAGAAGTAAGTTAAATGCATTGTTTCAGATTTCACAGGCAACTTACATTCTGTATGTTTGCAAGACAAATTACTTATGCAGAATCAAACAACTGGAAAGCTCATGTCACTGAATTCACATTCCATACACTTTTATATAAAGAAGAGTGAAATAACAATCTCATATTGTCCGTGTCGTGTCACTGTGTCAATATATAGTCAACACAGACTTCGGCATTTTAAAAAACTATTTTGGCAATTAATAGAAAAAATGCATTTTGATTCATTAAATCAAACGAAATAATGTTCCTTAAAGTTAGCTGCTTTAATTTTAATATCAATCTATTTAAATCTATCTATCTACCTACCCGTCTACCTACTTATAAACTAAAATAGAAATATAATAATTACCAAATAACTCAAATAGTTGGTTAACTACAACATATTTCTTATAGATTAATCTAGATCAGTGGTTCTCAAACATAAATGATCACCCCAGGGGACATTGGCAATGTCTAGAGACATATCTGATTGACCTAAATGGGTAGGTAAAGGGGGGGTGGTAAATGCTATTGGTATGTAATGGGTAGAGGGCAGAGGGTAGGGGTAGGAACCTTAATAAACGTCCTACAATGCACAGGAATGTCTCTCCCAATAATTATCTGGGCCCAAATGTCAATAGTTCTATTCAGAAAACTTGATGTAGATAATAGGAAGTTTAATGAATTAAGATATTTTATATCAGCAGTAAATTTATACAATTGTACTATTTTTAGTTCCTCAAAATAGTAGTATATTACTGGAGAGTATTTATTCTCAGAAATAAAGATACTGAGTAAACTAATCAACTACTATTTGATACAAGTAAAATGGCAAAAGGGAGCCATAGGAGATCATCAAAGAAGAGTATGGCATTTCAAAGTTATTAAAATTGGAATGGCCCCATATAGGCCAGCACCCTAGTGTTCTCATAAAGATACTACTGTATCACCTGATCGTGAAGTATCCATTTAGGCATAGTATTACAGCAATGCCAACATTATTAGGACCGCCTCTGTCAACTTCCACATATGCATTTTAATTTCCCCCCTGATGTAATCATTGATAGAAATATTGGTGTAGGAGAGTGCTTGTCCACTTGTAAAGTGCAGCCTTCATGCTGTGTTTTAAAATTGTGACAATTCTATCCAGGACTTCATTACAGAGTTAATAAAATCAGTGCTGTGTTGCTGCGTTCCACACCAAAGATCCAGCACTCCGAGGTGTGTGCTTTTCCCTCCAGGTAAATTAAGGCATCCATTTGGATGTCATATCTTTGTAATTAAAGGAAAATCTCAGGTTAAGTTAAGAGTAATAATGCAAAAACTGCACAAAGAGGCAGTATTTCAAAATGGTGGTCTGATAACAAAAGAACTAATTTAAAAAAAAAACAAGAATGAAAGGATTTTATTAACATTCACCACAAACTGTGAATCAGTAGTCTTGAATGAAATAAAGCAAAAGAAATATATCTTAGAACTCTACTTATAGGTTCTACAAATTCACCATTTAAAACTCCTGTTTCATTTATTCTCACTTCCAACATTTGTGAAAACAGCTCATGATTATGTTGTTTTTTCTATAAATTCTCTTTACTTTAGGCCAACTAAATTGGCACTATAAAACCCAGCAAAGTGTCTAGAATATTGGTATTTATTCAAGTCTCATGTCCTTATTACATATATACATATACAATAGACTACATGTATTCCCAGGGGTTTCTGAAAAAAACTTCCTCGTAGTTCATTTTGATTATTTTATTCATCACCTTACAAATGGAAAAACTGTGCCCAGTAGCTTAATCAAAGGTTAATGTTATGACATATAGTAGAAAATATTTTTGAGAATGCATTCATTCTGTATTCATTCAATAAACAGTTATGGTGGGCCAGCCACTTTTCAGAATACTTAGGGTCATGGTGGTGAATGAAATAGAGAAGGCTCCTGCCCTAAGAAAGCTCACATTGTATTGCAGAAGACAACCAGAAGTATAGATAGATGATAGAGATAGATAGATGATAGATAGATAGATAGATAGATAGATAGATAGATAGATAGATAGATAATAGATAGATAGATCATAGATAAAAAAGATTTTTGGTAGGGCTGGTTTAGCTGAGTTGTACAGGGAGGACTTCCCAGAATAAGTCATTTGAGAAGAGTCTTGAAAGAAGTTAAGTAGTGAGCCACACAAATATCTGGGGGGAAAATGTTTCAGGATAAAGTTAAAATGAATGCACATGTCTTAAGTTGAAAATTAACACCTTGAACACCAGTGTGGCTGGGGTGGATTGGAGAAAGAAAAGATGGTGTTAAGCTTGAAAAGACAGTCAGAGGTAAGCTCACGTAGGGCTTTGTAAGATTATAAAACTCTATTACCAGGGTTTGAAAAATAGTATAAGAAAATATCTTCTTTCACTAATAATTGAAACAACAAAACACTGCATTTATCATCAGAAAGGGATGTATAAACTGCTCACTGGACACTATAGTGCTTTGAAAATTATTTCAGACAACTAGAGAAATAATACGCAGTTATACTTTCATACAATGCAAGATATCCCTAATTGTCCTTCATGGAAACATGATATTCTGTTTAAAGTTTCTAAATAAAACTAGATAATCCTATTTTTAAATGGTTGCCACATTTTACAGTAAGCATATGACACAGCCTCTGCCGCAGGTGAACATACAATCTGGTAGGAAAGATGATGCACCCACCTAGGACAGGGTCCATTAGAGAACGTAGGCTGTACCAGTATAAGAGGAGTGTGTTGTGTGGGTGTAGAATAAAATGCAGGGAGACCACACTTCATTTAATATCTAACCTGGAATATTTTTAGAGTGAAAGGGTGTTATCAATAACATTTCTGGGGAAAGTGGTGTAAATTATCACTCTTCTAAGCAAATCAAGACACCAGTAATGATAGGTCCATAGAATTTCAGAAGAGAAGTTAATTGTAAATTAGAGTGACTCCTGAAGACTTTCAAGAAAATGACACCTGCACTTGGCTTGTGTCTAGGCATGTGACGTGGCAGAAGGAGGGTGGGAATGCATCTAGTCCAGAGAAATAACATTATAAGAGACATTCTGATTTAAGAATCACCCTACAGTTCAGCACTGATGATTGTGAAAAGTGGGAGATGAGTGGATTGTGAAGAAAGAGATATGTTGAGGTATAAGAACAGAAAGACTGTAATAGAGTTCAAATTCTGCAAAAAAGAGTCTCATACAAGAGAATCATGTAAGATCTATTGGGCCCTGGCTGCTGTGGCTCAGTGGACTGAGTGCCTGCCAGCAAACCAAAGGGTCCCTGGTTCAATTCCCAGTCAGGGCAGATGCCTGGGTTGCAGGCCAGGTCCCCAGTAGGAGGCGCATGAGAGGCAACCACACATTGATGTTTCTCTCTCTCTTTTCCTCCCCCCTTCCCCTCTCTCTAAAAATAAATAAATAAAGTCTTAAAAAAATGTCTATTGGTAGGCATGTGACATGAACAGTGTAAAACTACTCCTAAACTTCATTTTGATGCTGTCAGATGAAAATATTGTAGAGCTACATGTAGTATAAAGTATACAGATGTTTTAATTCTGCATAATCTATATGCTGTTGCATGATAAGTTGGAGCAGAATAGCATATGGGTATATTAAAGTCAAATCCCTTTTTTATGCATAAATGTATATTTACATATGATGCAATGTTTCATGAAGATTTAAGAGTGACAGATTGATTTTGCAAAGGGAATAAACATAGCAAAAATTGTACATATATATATAATTAGCATATATACACATATATGTGCTAATACAACATTTTAGATAATAATGACCATTTGTGAATACTTATTATAATCTTGAAATTATGTTAACATTTCTTCTAAAGTTTCTCCCCAAATCCTATGAGCTAGATGTTATCACAATTATTTGACAGATGAATAAACAAAACTGAAGAAGCAGGGAATTAGCTGAAGACTGCACAGCTGCTCGATAATAGTGGAAATATTCAAAGGCATTTTTGCATTGCTATAAAGTCCACGATCTTGTCCATGGTGTCATATTACCTCTTACCTATACTTGTGCTCACTGAGTTGAGCCCCATGTAGCTCAATCCTTGTACAGAGGTCCCAACTGGAATAGGAAGCAGGTTACTTAATATGCATCTCATTTCATTCAAATAACATTGTATAAGTATCATCATCGTTTTAATCATTTCCTTCCAGTAAACATATGGGATAAGTACTAGCATTTTTAAAAACCTCTTTCTGCTCTGCCTATTCTCTGATATAATGTAGCCTGATAGTTCATGGTTTTCATTTAGCAACTGGTGTGCAGTCTGTTTCTTTGGGTGATGCCTCTGTATCAGAATCCCTCATTTTCACCTTTACCTGTCAGTCCCTAAATCAGTGGTTTCTGAGTAAATTTATCATCCTGACAACTATTTTGTATCTTTGAAATTTGTAGTAACCCCTACAGACATTTAGTTTTCCTATTTTTATAGCTATAATATTGTTTAAACTTCCTGGGTTCCAATAAAATAGTATTATTTTTATTCCAGCTATTCTAGTTTCTAGTAGTCTTGTGATTTGGGAAAATATCACTGAGTTAATCACTGAAATTATTAATGAACCACCAAACTAGAAACAGTTCCTTGGGGGAAAATATATCACACAACCCACACTTGTGGAGAAAACGGAACAATTTAAATTGATACTCAACCAAGAAGTCTGAATAAGTTTGGAAGTCTGAAGAAGCAAATACCTTCTATGTCCAGAAATTCAAGGAAAGGTTAAAGATTAAAGCAACATAGGAACTGACCATAAAATACCGCTTCAGGGAACTGAAGTCTGGAAACCTTTTGGACAAATAAACAAAAAGGAAAAGGGTGAGATGAAAACCAATTGATTCAGGGAGTATCAACATATTTTTTTTCATTCAAACTTTTATTTCCATACTAATGCATGCCACATGTCTGAAAAACTAACATAAGTATTAGGGTGAAAATAATGACCAATCTTAATTATGGTAAATACATCTATTTTTAAAGGCATATTCCTTTTTTTCAATATGTTCTTTAATTTCTCAAACTTTCTTACTATTCAATAGTGAACTTTTTTATAATGTCTAGTTTACAAATGTACCTTGATAATATATTTTTAGAAAAGACTAACATTTGGAGGTTAAGGTAAAAAACATAATTATAAAAATCCAAAACCATCTGATTTTTATAGAAAAATGTCTTACAGAATTAGAGAGTAAATTTTAAATAGTTTTTGTACCATTTACATTGTTAGTGTAACTGACACCAACTTTTCTATTTTTTTCAAAAAAATCAACTAAAAAAATCCTAACCAAAATTTCATGCTCTATGAGTTCATATAAATAAAAATTTGAAGATTTATTACAGTGATTACATGTCACCAGAGATAAATATGTATTTTATGATTAAGAATTTTTTTCTGAAGTAGGTGATCCAAGGGAAAAGTCCTCAGAGCAGAAAACGAACCATCTCAATGACTTTTGATAAATAGATGATACCTGCTATTTCTACACAGTGCATGGCAACGTAACAAACAAATTACCTTCATTAAAGAGGTGCACGAAGGATTAATGAGCATTAGTTAAGCCACAAAGACACAAAGAACATTCATGAAAAATTACGAGTACAAGAATTTGAGTGGCAGAGAATCTCGATAAAATAATTTATCTTACCTGAAGATTTTCTACTGTAGCTGTATGATAAATGTAACCCAAATGCAGCCAGTTTCAGATTTAGCATGCAAAATTTGGCAAAGTCAACCTTAGAGGGTTTTATCCTCTGTGACTCTCCCACCTAGAGGGGGGATAATTTATTAAACATATTTGTTTCTGTTAATATTTATCCTGCTATAAATCTTTAAATTTATAGCATCAAATTTTCATAGCATGAAATTAAAAGAAGTAATGCATCTTTTAAAATTCACTGTCAGGGAACACTGTTGAGTGTTTTGGATCCTTAGTGCATAGAGCTAAATTGAACTTTAATTATTTTAGTTACAGACAAATGACAAATATGGATAAAAAACATTTGACCAAGTAAAATGGGAAAATGAAAAAACTTTATTTTGCTAACCAAGATTTCCACTTTCCTCCCTTTGGAATGTTGCCCAAGATTAATTCTTTCTACTCTTCATGCACTGCTAATTTGTGGACTCTTTTTATTCCAGAAAATACTGGATTGTTTATGTATGGGACTATTTTGGTTAAGTATTTTTAAAACTTTGTAAAGCCTAAAGAGATCAGGAATAAGTATCCATGTTTGTAATCGGGCATTAACATTGTTTTTACCCCTATGAACACCCACATTTCAGACACACTGTGCTGCTAGTTTTCAGTAGGTTTCAATGCTATCAGGACACATCCTTACCGTTTTACATAGCTAAGACTTCTGTGGCTCCGCGGCCACAGTTTAATGAGATTGTGACTCAATAGTCATAAGAATTTCCAGCAACCTCCCATACCTTGGTCTGGTGAGTGGGATTTAGATACTGCTCTAATTAGTTGCTATATGAAGCATCAAAGTTTCGACTGGCAAAAGTAGACCCCAAAATGTATATAACAATCTAACGAATACTTGAACCCACCGTTAATCAGGTTCTTCTTTTTCAAATAAAGATCTATGCTCAGTAAGAATTGTTGGTCAAGTTATTGATATCTGTATCTTAGTTTTGTCATCCATAAAGTAGGGTTACCTATCCCTGTAAGGATTTAAGAAATTAACATACATAGACCACAATGTTGGGGACATTCTAAGTACTCTACAGCTTTCCTAGATACTACTGGTGCTACACCCAGCTCCCTCTCACCTGGGAAATGCACCCATCCAGCATCTGTCCCTTCTCCAGAGAATTTTCCTTGCTTGGAAATTCCCTGCCATTACTGCACCTCACTATTCACTGGCCAGCAGCTAATAACTGACTCACGTGGGGGAGGAGAGAACGAAAGACTGATTCCCACTGATTCTCTTTATTTTCTGTTCAGTCACTCATCAAATCTACAGTGGAATTTGTGTTCCAGAGTCCCAAATGGAATTAGTCCCAAACTAATCTCTGGTAGGGGACCACATCCTTTCTTAGCTTTTTAATGTTTTCCTTGCCTTACCCTTTGTCTTTTAATTTCTAATCCTGGGAACACTATCAATAAATCACATTCAAAATAATCTGCTTTTCGCCCTGGCAGGGAGGGTGACTCAGTTGGTAGGAGAATCACCTCGTGCACCAAAAGATTGTAGGTTCAATCTTGGGTCAGGGTGCATATGGTAGGCAACCAATTGATGTCTCTTTCTCTCCCTTTCCCCCTTCCTCTCTAAAGTCAATAAGCATATCCTCGCGTGAGAATTTAAAAAAAAAAAAAAAACCCTGCTTATCAGACTCTGTTTCTAGGAAACTGACCTAAGACAATAGATGTTCACTATTATTGAGGTAATTGTTGTTATTAAGCTGTCTAATATTTTGATTTAGTGAGGACAAACTCTTCGATTACCTTGGTCATGTCCAATGATGGACTACACAGTGTTCCAGCAATTCCATGTGTCTCTTCTTTAAACTGAGCTCTTCTCAATTTCGATAAGCACAGCAAGATCGTATCCCCTGGTAAAATCCTAGCACACAGGTATTCCATTGTTGGTTCAGGACTGGGCTCTGTGAGTTGTAACAGTGAACTGTGGGAAGTCCAGACTGAATGCTTTTCAATGCAAAAGCCGAAGCCTAAGCTGAACGTGTGCCACTGACTGTGTCACACTGTTGAGTAAATGCTGGTCCCTGGCCTGATGGAGTTTACAATTCACTAAATACAATTTTAAAACCCCTTAGCAAAGCAAGATATTTAGGTTGCATTTTGAAAGAGCTAGTAATGACCTTTGTATCTAGACACTGGGCTCCTGGGGTAAAAAAGCCCTCTGCCGTGTGAGGCATTCCTCAGTGGAACAGCGACACGCTGCCACCCAGTGTGTGTGAGCACTTGAACTCTGGAACTCTGGATTCATTCCAGGTGTGGATTATGAGAGAACGCCGGTTTACTACTGTTCCTATGTACAAACACTTTATATTTGTTTTGCTAATGGTGTTCTGAATTATATGCACATAAAGTTTTATTTTGTCTTGGTGACATTTAGGTTGAAGCAGAACTCTGCTGCTTCTGAGTCTAGGTAACAAATATAATGAAAATCCATGTCTCAAAAACTGTAAAAAAGGAGAATTAGTACTTTGTTTTGTTCAACCAAGATAATGAAATTTAATGCAAGGATACAGCCTGTCTTTGTATTAAGGTAATTTTATTTTTAAAAACACATGACAAGTGTTCTCTTTTGCATTCTTCACAACCTCTTTGAAAATATCTTGATTGTGCAGGCACTAACCAAGTGTCAGTTACAAAGCTTTGTTCTATTGTATGGCTGCTGCTCAGCAAGCACCCTTGCCTCAGGGGAAGGATGCCTATAGCTGACACTTTGGACTCTTGCAGAAATTAAACCCAACTAATCCAACTATGCGAGGTTCAAGGTGAATCTGCATTGTACCAAATATGCATCGTATTAGGTCATTTATCCCCACCCCCTGGCTACCCTTATGGAGCACTTCCTTCATGTTGAACATTCTGATTTAAGTGGCTTGTGTAATCCTCAACACAACCATAGAAAGAATACACCGCTGTCCCATTACATGAATAGTGAAAGTGATGTTCAGAAAGACTGTATGATATAATGATAAAATACAGGCTTAGAGTGAGTGCAACAAATCTGAATTTTTCCTCTGACACTTACGAGCTACAGTTTTCCACTGGTTCCTTCATCTCTCTGAGGCTCAGGCCTTTGATGTTAAGGATAATTATAATAATAACTACATCTAGTTCTGTTGTAGTAAGTTTACATATAATATATAATTTTACCTACAGTTTTCTACATTCATTGAATTTTAAAAATGAGAAGATTAAGGCCTAAAAGTGCACAGTTGGCAGATCATGCAGCCATTCCTGATAACCTGCTCTTTGTGATTCCAAAGTGCATAGTGGTATTCACTCAAGATGCTCCCTTCTAATCTGTTTGCGTCAGGGGAGGGGAAGGGAACTAAGTGGAGAAATGTGTAAAGTTGTGACCCACAGTAAACTCGTTAGTTCCTTTCCCAGCCCCACCTACTCATATCTCCACAATATCTTGAACAATACTTTGTTTATAATAATATATCACTACTTACTTATTTATCAATATTCCCAGTTGGCTTGATCTTAGTCCCCATCCTACATCCGAAAGCCATTTAATTCGAACTGTCAAATAAGCTTCCTCCACAAAGTGTCAGTGAACAAATTCAAGTAGGAGAGAAATGACTGACCGTACATAAAGGCTATTAACCTGAGAGTTTGGACAACCTTAAAATTTTACACCCCTTCAACCTTTGCTCAGTTTGCCTTGTATATTTGAAAATAGTTCACAGTAACTTTGTAAACATGACCTTTTCTCCTTTGTTCATTGACGGTACATTACAGATACTTAAAACTGCCTACATTGTCTCTCTGTATTTAGAATCTGTATTTAGCCCAGCTTCAAACATCCTCTTTCACTCATATTCTCAAGGTGCAAATAAGCTCACATGCATCTTAGACAATTTACAATGAAGTTTAAATATTAAAAAAATACACTCGTTCTTGAAATTTAGGTTTATTAAAAAACATACATAGATGTTTTAATGCTAATTATTCACTTATTCATTAAATATGTGTTTAGCAACTACACACCAGGCATCCTGTTGGGTTTTAAAGATATGTAGTAGTAAGGAAAGTAGATTTAGCTTTGGCTGGTGTGACTCACTGTATTTACCTCCAGCCTGTGAACCACAGGGTTCGATTCCCAGTTAGGGAACATACCTGGGTTGCAGCCCAGGTCAGGCCCCCGTTAGGGGGCACTCGAGAGGCAACTACACATTGATGTTTCCCTCTCTTTCTCCTTCCCTTCCCCTCTCTCTAAAAAATACATAATAAAATATTTTTAAAAAGGAAGTAGATTTAGTGAATGCTCTGCCAAGAGTACTTGATGTAGCTGATAGT
Organism: Desmodus rotundus; assembly: GCF_022682495.2. Lineage (NCBI taxonomy): Eukaryota > Metazoa > Chordata > Mammalia > Chiroptera > Phyllostomidae > Desmodus > Desmodus rotundus. The sequence continues at coordinate 66,934,357 of NC_071391.1, read as the reverse complement.
GACATTTTCTATCATAATGAAGGTGTACATCAGCAATGTACAAATATATTTCCTACTTATTTCAGGTTGTATCCCCTTATGATTAGTAGTAATAGATAATTAATAGGACAATTCTCTACAATATTTTCATGATATTATTAATTCCAAAACCCAAAGTGGTAGTATCAGCTACAAATGCTTTAAAAACAAAATAATTGTAAGTGCAAATTTCTAAAGCCATATTGCATCTTCCAGTAATTAACTAAATTCCAATAGTCAAGTATCTTTACATCAATCAATTTATCAAAAAAGAGAGGAATCATAACAGATGATGGAATTATAAAAACAAATATTACAAGGCAATTAGTAAGTATTAAAATGTTTATGATGTATACCTTACTAAGTAGCATCTAATAAAAATTAATGCAAATGTATATGAAATTATAAGCACAAAACTTAAACTATAAGAAATCAAGCACTATATATATATTTATAATAAAGAAAAACTGTAATTGTAGTTATTTGACAGATACAACATTGAATCTCACATTACAGGAGTAGCCAGAAAAAGATGACATCAAGGATTTTGGCAAATGCAGCCCATTAAGTGAAATTTTTATCATACAGCATAAAACTGAGCATATCATAAAAGTAGAGAAGCTTCTGGTTTTTAAGTGTTCCTTTTTATAGCTAACAAGGATAAAGAAAATAGGGTCCCTGGGAGAATTGCATTGTAAATTGGGTCAGTGAACAGCTCAGATACCATATCCATAATATTCTCTCTAAATCCTTTGACCCAAAGCTTCTGATATGTACACACATTATTAGCAAGAAGAATGGCTATTTTCTAACTTGTAGTTATATTAAAGAATGTTGAAATGAATTGCAGATAATTAGTTATTGAAATTGTTTTCAAGGACTTCAGAGACTCCAGTATGTGGTTTCATTCCCCTTTCTCACACTTTTTTAATTAATAAAACTTCAGTTATGAGAAATGAGCATCATTGTCTATATGGGTGCTCCTGTTGCTGTTTCCAGTAGCTGTGGAAATATTTTATTTAAGTGGTCACCTTTTTGTCAGGGGAGCAGAGAGGAGATCGTCTGTTTTGTGACACTGAGTCAATTACAATTGTGTGGAGAGTTTGCGATGCATAAAGCCGTGAAACCTGGACGCTCAATGAGGAGAACAGACAGGGCCAACCTAGCAACTTTCCATCTACCAAAATTTAGAAATAATGAGTAAAGAAATTTTCAATATACAGTGAAGCTCACAAGAAAGAAGAAGAAATCTCCAGGTGTCAGAAATAAACAATATCTAAAATCCAGGGCTAACATCCTAACTAAAATCCAGGAATAGTGTTAATCCTAAAGAGATTTGGCAGCAAGATAGATTGTTTATATGACGTGGAAATCGACCTTAATGCCCAGGAACTTGGCAATGCATGTTCATGCTGGAATAAAGCGTACACCTTTGGGTCTGCCCAAGAAGGGAAGTTGGAACACCAACAGCGTATGCACCAAGCCAGGCCCACAAGAGGCTGTGACCTCAGTTAACTGAATGGCTCTCACTGACTCAGAAAGAAGGACAAAAAATTCTCCCAGGAGAAACCAAAACTTCAAGATGACAGCACATGGGACTGTAGGCCAAATATATATTACCACACAGTATCAAAAGTGCACAGTGAGATTTAATACAAAAAAATTGATCCCAAGTAGGTATATCCCAAGTGGGGCTCTCGGTAGGAGCTAATGCATAATATCCTTGAGAGAGACTCGCACAACCAAGAATGCACACAATATCTCAAAAAGTAACCATTGTCTGCTAAAATTGGGAGTTCTCACTGAAGAATCGTATCAAGAACATCTAAAACATTCTCAGTTGTCCTAACTAAACAACACTATTTCAAAAAGAACCTTAGAAAAATGGAAAAAAATCACAATTGATCAAATAGTCTCAATATTCTTTTGAAATGGATAATAACATTAAAATTTTAATAGCGATCAGCTTGTACTAAATTAATTTTAGGTGCCCAGCACAACTGGCATGAAACAAAGTGGTATATGAAACAAAAGACTAACACTATGTTTTACTGCCTCTCTGAATTATTTTTGTCATCCTCAGACTCTAAAATCCTGGGTAATACTAAAAAAATATTAATGTTGTTTTTTTTTATAGTAAAGACAGCTCTGAAAAGGATATTAAAAATGCTAATAGAAAATGAAAAACTTTATAATATAAATTAAACAGCAATCTTTTTTTTAAATTTATTTTTTATTGTTATTCAATTACAGTTGTATGCCTTTTCTCCCCTTCCCTCCCCCCACCCCAGTTGAACCCACCTCCCTCCCCCACCCCCACCATCCCCCCCGATATTGTCCATGTGTCCTTTATAATAGTTCCTGCAATCCCTTCTTCCCACTGTCCCCACCCCACTCCCCCCTGGCCACTGCTAGACTGTTCCTCCCCTCAATGTCTCTGGTTGTATTTTGTTAAGCAATCTTAAAAGATATTTGGCCCAGTTCAATATTTTTATTCCAGGTACAGTCATAATCCCATCCAAATTGAGGTTGTTGTCTATTCTATTTTGTACCATTTCTACTTTGTATCTTTCTTGAAATTATGAAAAGCTTCCCTATGTAAAACTGAAAACTTATTTTAAAAACTAAATAAGCCTTTTTGAACTGCCAAATATCCACTTACCTCTAATTTTTTTTCACATTTTTTTATTGTTGTGCAAGCACAGTTGTCTCCATTTTCCCCCCCACCACTCCTCCCCACTACTCCCCCCTACCCCAGCCATCCCCACTTCCCACCTGTGATCCCAACTCCCTTTGGCTTTGTCCAAGTGTCCTTTATACATGTGCCTGGCAATCCTTCCCACCATTTAGTCTTGCTCACTGTCAACCCTTTAAATTTAAATACAATTTGTATTGCATTCAGTCTTGCTAAAAAGTGACCAAAGCTTCCCACTTTGCCAGGATGAAATATAAATTCCTAGTCTCCAAGATCTACCTTATACATCTCTTAACCACTCCCAGCCTCACACCCTCATTCCCAAGACACTGAAGCGCTGGCAGATGGGTTCTCCCTCTCATCCAGACCTTTGCCCAGACTGTTTCTGTGTCCACAGTCCCTCTGTTTGTACAGTCAGCTCCTTCAATGTGACACAGGTGTTGACTCCCTCCAGGAACATTCTCTGGTTTTCTGTTCTTTCCAGTCAAGCAGAAACTTCTCTGTTCTCTAATTCTACCTCTTCACACCTCTCAGGCAGTGCTCATCAATTGTTGGCTACCTGTAAAATTTTTTTAAAGTGACAATTTTGTGTAAACACTTTTTTCCCTATTTTATAAAACGCTGACTCAATAAACACTGTCAGTATAACAGAAATAGTATTTTAATGAATGGTAGACTTTAATTGTTCAATGCTTGCTTCTCACCAAATTTTAAATAATATAAACCAAAAATTGAGGTACCCCTGTAAAATCTAGTGTAAATAAGCTTCAGAAATATCAAAATGTCTTTGAGTGATGTTTAAATGACAAATGAAACCCTTATTATAACAAGTAGAGAAATTCAGAGTATTAAGTGTGAGAAGTCATTGAATTTAAAGTCTAGTTGAGCAGTGGGAGAACAGAATGAAGTATTTCAACTGTAGTCTATGGGTTTTCTTTGAGTGAAGCCACATGGATGCTATTAATAAGTTCTTAATAAAACACCAAGTGCACTGAAGACTACCAAGTAGGTAACTATAGCTATGAAAAATAGTTTGTTTTATAAAATATTTGAAAGGTTTTTGACATTGCAAATGCATATTACAATTATAAGCTAATATAACATAACATTTCAAAATTCTCAGGCATCCACTAGAATTATAATATTTGCCTTAGGAGTAATAAATATTGGCTAAACTTGCTTAGTATTGACGTTCTACTCATCCTGTATTTTCATCCTGAACTTCTGCCATCCTCTACCCAGTCATTCAAAGGAGATATGAAAATATTATCTGGAAAATTTCTCTCTCAGTGTGTTTTATCTCCACTGTATTTCTTGGACAAATACCCTTCTTCTCATTCTTATAATCATGGTTATAATTGAGATTTTTTTCAGCTCTCATTTCAATGTGCACTATTTTCTTATTGTTTTTTTCCTGCAGCCTTGCTCTTACTTAAATTCAACATTTGCAGAATCACCAGAATAACCAACATAATGAACATATCTGTGACAATCCTTTGCTGAAAAACGTCCAGCAGTGCCACACTACATATCAGAGAGAGCACAGGCACCTCAACATAACCTACACACCATGTTAATCTGTGTTAAGTAATTTGGGTTTACCTCCAATCTCTACAACCTCTTCTCTGACCACTCCCTTCCTTGTATTTTTTTACTCCAATAACAAAAAACTGTTTGCAGATGTCCACTCTTGCCATCCAACTCCTTTTCTGAATGACCATCCTCATCTGTCTCCTTTTACTGGAATAATTTCAGCACTCCATACACCCTTCACGTGGCCAGTTCCAATAAATCTTTTAAGACTTTAAACTGATACCAACACAAATTTCTCCCTTGGCTTCTATATTAACCGTACAACTGCCTTCTCAATTTCATGCTAGCTAGTATGACAAATTTAATCTGTTAAAATGAAACTGATTTTACTCCACCCACATCTCCAAAGAACTGCTCTTTCTATCGTCTTTCCATGTCAGTAAAGAGAAATACATTCTAGTTGCTCAGTTACTCAGGCCCAACATCTTACTCCTTGACTCTTTCCTTCTCATATTTCATAACAATCCATCAGCAATTCCTGTCAATGATTCCTACCACATTTGTACCAGAACCAATTAACTTCTCACCAATATTTAAGAAACAAATGAGCAAAGGAATGTAGCTCAGGTGTCTCTTAACCCAGGAAGTTTTCATTGATCAACATGATTGCCTAAGTGTCTTTTCCCATGTTTGCTTTAGAATAGAATATGTATTTCCATTTCCTTATTCCACATTGTTTTATGGGTTTGGGTAACTATCTCCCATTAGATTGATTATTAAGAATGAAAAACTCTCTCATCTTTTTAACTTCAGTGTTATCATAGTGCCAATCACCTAATACACATTCAGCAAACATTGCAATTGAATGAATGAATGAATGAATGAATGGTATAAAGGTTAAGCATCCTTAAGAAATATTCCAGATCTTTTTGTAATCATCAGAGCAACAGTCTTGAACATGGAATGCTAAATTAAATAGATGTGTGAATCAAATGGATGAAATATATATAGCTTTGAAATATATCTAACACTTAGTAAAGGCTTTGTTATTTGAGCTTTAACTGTTATTAAAATAACCTGTCTTTCAACAATTAAATTTTGTGTATTTTCAGAGATCATCTATAGTTGGGTATTTAATGAGTTCCCTTCCTTTGTGGCGGAAGACAGCCGGAGATTCATTTCCCAGGAGACAGGCAACCTTTACATTTCTAAAGTCCAAACATCGGACGTTGGCAGCTACATTTGTCTGGTGAAAAACACAGTGACGAATGCCCGAGTACTTAGTCCTCCAACACCACTCACTCTACGTAATGACGGTAAGTTTCATGGCCCCTGTTAAACTGGTCAGCCATCTCAGATGTGAAAAATAAAGATGCGTTAGTGTTTTGCTAAGCCCTTAAACCTAGCACAAAATAAATAAAAAGACATTTGCCATGTTTAGACACTCTTCAGTTGGAAATTATGCATACCTTAGAATAAAAATTTTGACATAGGAAATTGATGATCTATGAAAGAGAAATAATAAACATAATGTCCCCAGATGCCATAATGGGAAGAGAAGGTGAAAAAGAAACTGTAATAAAGATTCCACAGCTCTTTTCTTTGTTCTTTAGTGCCTCTATATAGTACATGTACATGAATTGCAAGCATTTTATAGTTCACTTTTTTTATAGGCCCACTTTTCATTACATTTTTACTTTAGTTTCCTTCAATTTGAATGTTCAGCTTTTAATACTTCATGGTATAGGTATAATTGTTATTATTACTTTTCCAATAATAACACTTGGAACTTTAACTTTTAAGTGCAATTCAGGAAGATTTGATGATTCTATAATTATAGGTATTGCTATCTATCTAAAGTATCTTCAAATTTAAACACCTCATTTCTAGTTACAGACATTTACAGTTAAGCATTACATTAAAGGAGTCAAGTGTCATATTACGGTTGATATATAAGGTTTGCTCTCTCATGCAACAAAAATCTATAAATGCATATTAGGAAGTTAGCTTGAAAACACTTATTGTAAAGTTTTAAAAAATAACATATTTTAACACTACTCTTTCATATATACTTAGTTTTAGAAAATACGCTGCTGGAACATATGACCAGAGTTATATCACAAGATATGTGCTTACCACTTAGTTTTTCATCTTATATATTTAGACTTCACAGTAAATATAAGTACATATACTAGTAATAATATTATCAGGTGGAATGTATAAATGCAATATATATTTTAGAGATAAGAAAGCCAATATTCAAGAGATGAAGTGACCTACGAAAGGTCACACAGCTAGGTAAGGCATGGAAGAATAGACGGGAAACAAAAACAGAAATTTGGAGACCAGTTTAGAGTCTATTGAACCAGTCAGCCAAGATGCAATGAGGAACAGAATGGAAGCAGTGGTGACCCCACTGGAGGACAGGAAACACACCTGGGATACCACCCAGGTAGATTACCAGGATATGATGACTAATTAAACATGGGGCTGTGGAGTAAGAGGAAGCTTGGGCACAGTCCATCGCAGGGGTGATGATTGATGGACCGTGATCACAACTACAAATGGGAGTTCAACACTGCTACTCAATCCTACTAAACTTCTGTGGGCTGTTAACCTGTAAGCCCCTCTACTTCCCTTAAACTGGACTATAACCCAATGCCTCTTCATACACACACACACACACACACACACACACAAACCCTACATAAGTATCAAATTTATCTTCTTATTAATAAAATTCTAACTACATTTCCATTCATACTGTTCCTTCCTCATCCTATTTGAATACTGATAATATACTATTTCTACTCCTATTAGGACGGTCCCTTTATCTTTGCTGATTTTTGTTCCCTCTGGCCTTTTCAGAACATTACCCTCTTAGTCATTATTTCTTATATAACCAATACCATGCCACTAAACTAACAAATTATTCTTAGTCACCACATTAATTGAATTTTCTTGAGCAGTTGCAATTGTTGATCTTTTTTTAAGAACTCTATATTTTCAAAGAATCATTATTTGACCAATACTATATGAAAGGCTCAATAAATAATACAAATAAGTAAAATGAGACTGTTATATTTAAGTTAATAAAAAACAACTGGAAAACATCTACTAAAGTTTAATTACATCTTTCAATGAGAGTCTTAAGATATTGTAAGAGAAGTTACAAAATTTACATTACTTTTTTCTATGAATTATCTAACATTGTTTTCTTGGTTGTTCTTTGCCTACTAATGTATATTTTCTATTATAGTAATACATCCATATTAAATGAATGGTTTATAAGTCATACAAGAAAACACATACATGCACACAGCTATCTCTCTCCCACCCATCAAATCCCACTCCTTAAAGCCAACTTTTCAACTTCTCCTTTTATTCTTCATGAGGTCCACATATCATGCTAGAAAATATCTAGGCTTCTTGTTTAATCAAGTTAAATAAAATCATTAGTGCATTTAAGAAAGCCCATGAAAAGAGTATGAGGTAAGGAGAAATGAGTTTAGAAATGACCCTTAAGTAATAAAAATTGTATTGGAAAGGTAGAGAGTGAAAATCTTACACAAGATAATGATAAGTCAGAGAGATAATAGGAAAAAACAGCAGTGTAGCATCAAGGAAGCCAAGGGAAATGAATGTTTGAACAGGGAGAGGATGTATTTGTTGCCCGTCACCCTTTGAGACCTTACAAGAAAAAGCCATTCATCAATGAGAATACTGAAGGAGAGGAAGCAGTTCACTAACACATGAGACATTTTGATATACTATTTCTGGAAAAATAAGGACGGTTTTGAGTTAAAGGATTAAACAAGTAGAGAAACTAAAACTCAGAATTAAGTTTAAGGAATCTAAAAAAGTTTAAAGGGCTAAAGACCATGTGCCCAGTGGAAGCCTGAAGAAGCTGTGAAATCAAAGTTACCTGAAGGCAGACATAAAAAAATGAGACTGAATAAAAAGGGAATTCAAGGCATGTATGTTTAACATATTTCAGTAAAATATAGGAATCCCTCCTCTTCCTTATTCCTACATGCCAAAAGGCCAAAGAGCTTGTCTCTTAACAATATGAATAAACTTTTCATGGAAAGCTAAAGTACTTGATGTGAATGGTGGCACACAGGCAAAAACTTATTCAGGCAGGTGGGGGTCCACAGACTGACGAGCAGTTCCTTGCGCTCTATCAAAGCCGAGAGGACTATGAACACGCATTACCCAGCCCTCTCCCCACCCCTGGCTCAGAAAGGAAGCAATTCTACAGACACGGGAACCCCAACAACTTCCAAGCTTCTCCGACTTAACATTTATATACAATTCTAAGTTAACAGTTTATGTAAAAAATGACTGAACTTATTGAGTGGTTATAGAATTTACACAAGGATAATGAGTGAAGAGAACAAGAAACTTTTAATATGCTAAGAAAGGCATCAATTAGACAGGAATCCTTTTTCAAATCAAAACTTTCATATCACTATTTGATCTGTCATCAAAAAACAATTGAAAAGTATGTTCATAAGAAGGACATACTCCTGAATGTTTTCCCAAGTAAATGGCATATATTAAACATTTAGTCTAAAACAAAAATTGAATACGACTGCGGATGAATCCGTTCCCTGCACGCCGGTCAGCTGAAATTCCTGGTGGGGGTTAGAGGCCTCTCAGTGCAGGGACAGACATCATAGTAGATATTTCTGCAGATTTGGCAAACACTTCTGCAAGTGTTTGAATATAAAATTACCTTTAATCTGCTATGACCATAGAATTAGCTATAAAAATCATTGCAAGAACATGGTTTTTATACTCTCTGGGGAAAAAAAAACCAGACCTTTCTAAAAATAATAGAGGCTATATACATACATAGGCAAATTATTTCCTCACAAGTACAAATAAAATTTTACTTTAAAACTATTATGAAATGTCTTAGATTCCCTTAAAGCAAAGCTGGGGAAAAAAATTGCTTGTATGTAGGTTATTTGAAATGTATCCCAGAAAGCAGCAGGACCGTGGGGTGCGGTGGGGTTGAGGAGTGAAATAGTGAAAAGGTGGGTTGCATTATGGAGATGACCCCTTCTATAGGCAGACGGAGCTTGATCCGACAGAGACAGAGGCTTATGAAATGCACTCAAACTAGTCTCCTGGGAGGACTTGATGGGCTTTCATTCCCCATCCCTGGACACTGGCTCCACAGGCAGTTAGTGCCTGTGCACCTGCAGGGGGCGCTGCAGTTCCAACTGTGTGAAACTAGTCAACCCTGCACAGACCCAGTCACAGGGCAATTGCGGGTGTGAACACTTTGGCCAAGATTCTTTGCACGGGCACACAAGAGGTGTCTAAAACATAGATGAGGAATCTTTGGAAGATTTGAAGTGTATGAGTGATGTGATCAGAATTTCTTCTGCTGACTGACACTGTGGAAAATTAGCCTCACAAATTCACAAATGTGCATCGGATACCTGCTGTCAGATAATTTATTACGGAGTGGAGATAAAACAGAGGGGAAAACAGATACAATAACCATCCTTATTCACAACATAATATAAGGGAGGATGTTGGTCTGAATACCGAATGTGCCTGTGCAACCTAGAATCTGCCTGCCCGTATTCAGTGTCCCATGCGGCCAACTTCACGTATCTTGCAATACAACACAAAACAAAAAATCTAGTTCCAAAAGCATTTATGAGTAATACAGATTTTTACTAATAGTTTGGTGGGTAATGAATGAAGTGCTGGCTTTACAGACTACACAGCAACATTTAATAAACTCTCCACCGACGCGGTCGTCTGCAAGCAGTGTCCACGGCGTTGTGGCTGAGAAGAGACAAATTCACAAGGACTACCAAGGAAAAGGGATGGCAAGGCCACTCTCTCAATAGAAGGTGCACTGACCCTTGCCTTGACAGGCTTTTATTGGCTTAATTTGCATAGGAATACAGGGTGTATAGGGAAAGCTCATCAGTCATTGTCAGGCAGAAATGATCAAATAATAGATAAGATTCAAGGAACTATGAGGGTTTATTTAGAGTCAGGGTCAGATAGCTAAAGGGCTATAAAACTTTGGGGAACAAACTCATTTCAGGCTTGGACCCTTATCATTTAAATTGAAGGCATTAGCAAAGCAGGTTTCACAGGATTTTATGCATTCTTTCTTAGGCCTGATGGCCGGAGGAACCTGCCTTTTCCAGCACAGGGCTGCACCCACCTCTGGCATTGTTTCGGGCTTAAGTCAGGCAGGGGAAGTAAGACAGCCAAGAGATGAGGAGACTTCTGACCGACAGAATGCGGACTCAGGCTATGTCAAAGCTGAGGGGTGAGGGTCCATCACCCCCTTTTTATATAGCCCCCAAAGTCCTTCCCTGAGGGTGCCTTCACAACCATGCCTGTCTTACTTAGGTCATCCCTCCTTTGAGGAATCTTACCCGTCATTGGCTAACTGGTCATCCTCCTGGGGCCAAGCAGGGTGAGGTGAAAGGGCGCAGAGGCAGTGCCCCTACTAGGAAGATAAGCTTTGTCTCCTAAATGGCTTATGGTCCCAAGGCCTTTTTACTCAGCCTTAGCCACGGGGCATTACAGTGTCTAAAACCAGGTAGGCGGTTCCCAACACTCTGCTTTAACCATCTCTCTCTTTAACGGAGCTTTCATTCCTACAACTGCTATATGTCTCTATCTCTACAGACCTCTGTCTCTTCCCAACTCTCTTCCCTCTGTTCCCTTCAGGCATTCACTAGCTCATATGTGACAAATTCATACTTTCATTTCTCCTTTCACTTGAGTCCCCAGCCCCACTCTGAAGATTGGGGGGTTTTTTGCTTATTTTATTTTTATTTAATCTATACTGATGCTTTATTAGTACATGTGTGGCATTGTTTGAAAAAACTTTACAAGTATTAGAGTGAAAGAACAGAAAATATACTCAAGCAGATATTAACTTTAAAAAATAAGTTGAAGTTGTTCTATTAATATTATACAAGATATATTAAATGCATTTCTAAAGATGGAGAGGATCACTATGTTCTGATAATAGATTTGATTTTTCAAGAAAATAGAGCAGAGCATTTTCCCACACATTCCACTATGTACAGGGCCAGGCTCCTCACTCCTTTTCTGCCCAGATGGGATGTTCTATTACAAGATCCTTCCCCTTCCTAAGGCACATTCTCTCAGCCTCCTTCTGTAAAGCTAGAGTGGCTCTATAGAGATACAGAGAATAACAACAACAACAAAAACTGTCTTCTTGTCCTTTTCCCATCCCTGGAGTTGAATAGCAAAGTAGAGAGAATTAATTGAAGAAGCAACTTAAGAAAGTGAGTGGGAATAGATTCAGAATGCATGAAGAAAGATTGCCTTTGTTAGAGAATTTATCATTTGTCACAGTGGGAAGATGACCTTCTATTTGGTGGTGAGAAGTCTAATGACTTTTTTATTTTTAATGAACTATAAGGGAAGTCATCACCTGAGAATATATGTGTAGATAACAGGTTTATTTTTAAGACAAGAATTGTCTTAAAATTATATATTTGGGTACTTGTAGGAAAGTATACAAGGAAATTGTATACTTGCATAACTGATAAATTAACTCCACTAATTTCCTACTGAGTAATGCAGGACCTGAGAGCAATGGAAGAGTAGTTTTAAGTGGCATGTCTTGAAGAATGTGGTAGGCTGATAATGGCCCCCAAGATGTCCATATTCCAATGCCTGGAAACTTTGAATGTTACCTCTCATGTAAAGGGATCTCGTGGGTCTGATTATGGATCTTGATATAGAGACATTACCCTGGATTAGCCTGGATTACCATAGCTAATTAGGGTCAGCCTAAATGTAGTACCAAGTTCCCTTGTAAGAGGGAGGTAGAGCAAGGTTTAACTACAGAAGAGAAGGTGATACGAGTAGAGACTAGAGTGATGCACTTTGAAGATGGAGGAAGGGGCCATGAGCTAAAGAACACAAGAAATGCAGCCCAAGAATATGGAAGATGCATATGATTGTGTGCATCTCCTCACTTCTTGGTAGGTTCAAATTGGTCATGATGGGATTATTTACAACACAAAAATCATCAAAGGTTACGTACATATCAGGGTTCCTACTCCACTCCAGCCCCAGAGAACTGGTTGTTGAATAGCATTCTGATACTTACTCAGCACCTAAGGGCACGGTCACTAACTCAAAAATAACATTTGATGGAATATGCATTCATTCAAATGTACCCTTGTTCTACACCAATTCTTTGTTTGCTTTGCACCAGACACAGAGTGGATCCTGTAAATTTTCTCATCCTTTAAATTTGTCTGGGCATCAGAACAGTAAGATACAGCAATGTCATTCATTTCCTGACCAGCTTGTTTATCACAAAGAAATACGACAATTGGAATGGCCTTGGGTGTTCTTAATTTTACCATTTTCCTCACCTAAGTTTTGCTCCTTGTGTATTGAATTGCCTGCCCTAATCCCAGGAGACATTTTTTTCTTCTAATCTTTGTTCAGAATTTTCAGTTTATGAATAGCTTCAAGGAGACTTGGAGAGCTGGTGCTAAAAGCACTCCTACTTGAGTATATTTAACTATGTAAAAGAAGCTGAATAATATTAAGGCTTTATGTCAAAATTTGCAAGAATATAGAAACTTATTTGGCTTTTACTAATCTTTTATTTATTTTGCTCTGTGTCTCTCTGGGAAGCTTATCATCTTGACATGATACAAATTAAATAAAAATATCAAAAATCACTGGATGCTTTCTGAATAAAATGAATACTTTGCTTGCTCAGGTGTCCTTGACAGTCAGTCATTCCACACAATGCAATTTCTACTCAAACAGACTTATCCAAACAATTTGCACTTCTATCTATGGAGACAAGAATTATTATCAAGAAAAATAATGTACATTATTTCAACTCCTTTAATATGTCTTGGAAACTTTGTAAAATTATTTAATAAGTGCTTACAAATAAGATAAAGTTGCTAAATGTGTATCTAATTTAGGCTTTTTACTGGTTTCTAACATAAAAGCTTGTTATTGTTATTCAAGAAATAAAATCACAAATGATGTAAACTTTTGATAAGCACCATTGCAATAGTGAATATATCATTCTAAAGATAAGAAACATGAACTTTGAATTGTTTTTTGTCAGGGTAGAAAATGTACGTTCTATTATTTGAGTCTGACTTTCTTTTCTATTGTCAGACTAATATAAACTACCTTTGTTGCTATGCTTCCTTTCTTCATTTGGTAATCTGGATCTGGCACTGAGCCTCACCACTCTACTCAGAATCAGTCAAATATCTGTTAGTCATTTATATATCAGCGTTTTCTCAGCCCTTATCACTCTTGATATCTTTGCAGTCTGTTTAAACATAAGAATATTTCCTTTTCTTGACTCTTCCAGTAGAAGACACTGTCTCTTTTCAATGTACCCCACAAGTAAATCATTCTTTTTAGCTATCCATCTGGATGTGTCCGTTCACCCCCATCTGTCTTGTTTATACTTGGCATTGTCCCAGAAAGGATTGAAGAAGGCTTATCGTTCCAAATGTACGTGTTTCTCCAGGATTCTACCCCTGAAACTCATCTATATTTCTAAATATTTTTCTTTAGTGGGCACTTCTATCTCTGTTTCCAATTTAGAATCTTCCCACAAAGAAACTTTTCCAGCTAATAGCTAAATTGTTAGTAAGATCACCTTTCTTCTAAAATATCTGACATAAAAATTTCTGGATCAACCCCAGTCCTCCTAATCTCATGACCACACACTGGCAAGCCTTTGATTATACATCTGCAGTGTGATTCTCACCATCCGCATCCTTCTACCCCTAACTACAACACTCTACCTCTTCCCTAGCTTGGTGGCTTCTAACTGCCTTTTTTCTGCATTTCACTCTTTACACTCACTTTCAAGAACGTTGCCACTTATTTTTATTTATTAATTTTTAGAGAGAGAGAAAGAGAGAAATCTCGATTTTTTGTTCCACTTATTTATGCATTCACTGGTTGATACTTGTATGTGCCCTGACTGAGGATGAAACTTAAAACCTTGGCATATTGAGATACTGCTGTAATCAACTGAGCTACCTGGTCGGCGCAACATTAATTCATTCAGGTGATAGAAGAAAGTAGTTGCTGTAGGTTCAGTGCCAGTGAACTAGCTGCTATGCCATCTTTTTTAATGTTAATCATGAAAGCTTAGAGAAAGTAAGTTCATGAGAGTGGCATCATAACAGTGATTTAAACTAGAATATATTTTGATTAATTTTCTTTAAAATAAATCAGTCACATTGTTACATTGATTTAACACCTACTTTATCCTTGGACAAGAGACAACCTGTGATTCAACTTATTCAACTTTATTCACAGGAATAAAATCTACCATATAATAAGTATAGTTTTAATTTTATTATAAAAGTATTTTCTATGTCCATTTTGAAATTCATCTGCCACTTTCATAATATTCACCTATATAGTATTATGATATATTTATAGAAATTATATTTTCCAGCTTGATATTTCAATACTCAGTAGAGCTCAGTATCACCTGAACACTTAAAAATTTTATTGTTCCCATATTAAGATAATTCCCACATTAAATACTTTTGTAAATAATCAATAAGTGCCATCCCAAACTCAACCCCTGAAGATGATCCCATTTTTTCCAACATGCTGCTTCCCATACCTAAGGTATTTCACTAGCTATGACAAAATGTTAGTCCCCCACATTACTTCAAATCACTGTTTTTTTTTCTTTCTCTAAAATTACATCTATAAAAGTCCATAAAATAATATCTAATAGACCAGCATTTTGTAGTGTGATCATCAAACACTTGTATGAGAATAATCTAGGTGTTAGAAAAAATTGAAATATTGAGCCATATCCAATATCTTCTCAATCAGAATGTCTGGACTAATTCTAGAAATCAACATTTTTAACTCCCAAGATGTTGTAAGTTGAACAAATTATCAATAAATATTTCTTTATCGAGACACAGGATTGGTGCTGCTCCCCTCCATCACCAAAGGACATCAGCAGTCCTCTTCCAACTGAAACTGCCAGGAATAATTAAATCTAAATGATCTCTCCCTAAAAGCAAAGAGCCCTTCTTCTCCCAGAGCCACTGAATCGTCAGGGCCTCCCAGAATATATTAAGTCAGCAGACTGTGCAGTGGCTTTAAGAATGTTCACCAACCCCTGTAAGCTGTACCTTTCAGGCAATTTTTAAAAATAAAATCCTAGACCTACACTTTCCAAGGGAGTTCTCAGGAGAAACTCAGTCTTCAAATGCACCAGCTGGACTCCACTAGTGGGGCTGATCTGTTCCTGGTTTCCCTTTAGAGGGAGGATTGAAGAAAGGGAGTTTAAGATCAGTGTGCAAGTTGACCTCACCCTATAAAGCCAAGGAATCTGCATTTTCCATAGCACTTCCTGGATACATCATCCATTAAGTGCATCTGAGAACCACTGCACTAGTGATTACTTTCCAAGTGTTGTGGATTTTTTCCTTTTTTAATGTTATATACCTCTTCATATTTTTTAAGTTCTTCTTTATACAATACAGGAATTTCAAACAAAAGGTGAACGAAAGACCATACAGTATCATGTTGGGGAGAATCTTGCTAAAACTTCAGAGTCCTGCATGCTTCTCGCAGATGTTATGATTCAGGAGACATAAAGTGGAGATTAGAGATGTTTATTTTTTTGATGCATCTGGAAACTTTTATGTTCACTTAGGTTAGGGAATGTTTGACATTGTATTTTATTTCAATAAGCAACTCTGACTTTATAGTGATTGTCAGACAGGTATGATATTTCTTAAATTGGTCTATTGCCTCTGAAATATTTTAAAATGTATTTAATTCATAGTTTTAGATCACCACAAGGTAATTATTTAAATTTAGATTAATAAGCTGCTTGTGGAGGAGTGTACTTGTAATCGAGTTGCCATAGGGGCCACAGGTCTGTTCATTTTTTTTAGACAATCTTCACGTTAGGAAGATTCCCATTTTCTTATGGTTACCAGTTTCCTTATCTTCCCTTGCACTGCTGTTCCTAATATGATCGACCTGATTTTCTCTGAGTATCCAATAAGGTATTTAAAAATAACCTTACATCTCTCTATGAATCATTTAAAATGACTTTCTTCTATTTTTTTCTCCTGAGATAATTTTCACATTTAATCTCAGTTAATTTGTCTAAAATTGAGTAACTCTATGGTGAATATTTTAAGGTTCCTTTACCTTGAAAGGATACTGAATTTATATTGTTATTTATATCCTTCTTTATTGGATTTTATTCTTATTTTGTGATCACTTTTATTATCCAGTGCTAAAAATCACATCCAGGATATTGAGAGTTCTAAAACTCTTTCTCTGGAAAGTAATTTGTAATATTTAGAGAAGTGTTTCTTCCATAGTTCACCCCAATGAGATAGTTTGAAAATTTATTATAGAATAACAAGACTGATAGTTTTAAGACAGATGCACTGAAACTCATATATTTAAATGTGTTGTGTTCTTCAAAGTAGAGATATTGAGAGGCAATTTACTTATACCAAAAATAATCTTGCCATTATTCAAAATATTTAAAAACTCAGTGATTCATCTTACTGTTTTATAACCCTTGTCTTTCAGTGCCGTGGAGGGGAGATAGTAGCTGCATAGGTGGAAAGCTTGATAATGATTAATTAATGTTTTTCCTATAAACCAGGCACTGCATTGAAAGTATTTCATAATTTTCTCACTTAGTCTGCACAAAACTATATATTTTTAAAGATTTTACTTATTTACTTTTAGAGAGAAGGGAACGAAGGAGAAAAACACAGAAATATCAATGTGTGATTTCCTCTTGCATGTCCCCTATTGGGGACCTAGCCCACAACTCAGGTATGTGCCCTGCGTGGGAATTGAACTGGTGATGCTTCAGTTCGCAGGCCAAACCACACCACACCAGCCAGGCCCAAAAACTACATTTTGAGCTTATTTTCTTTTATAGTTAAAGAATCTGCTATTAAGACAAGTAACAAGTTCTTTTTACATATGTTTGTATGGCTCAAGAGTACACTCCCAAGTGTTATACTTTATTGGTCATTTACCAGTATGCTAAGGGACTCGCCATGGCCGTAGTTGGTGGGGGACTGGGGCTCCCTCGAAGAGTGTTTTTCCCACTGTATCATTATGCTTTCCTGATGATATCAATGCCAAATTGGGGTTTGGGATTACTTTATTAACACTACCTGAAACAAAATTTAAAAGGTGTTGTTAGACGTGACCCTCAGAGTGAATAGGAGGCTTATTATGACAACAATATTTACTTCACAGTTTCTTTGGACTAAATGTGGTGAAGATTTTTCTTCTCAATTTGTCTAAAAAGAGAGAATCCATCCAATTTATGAAATCAGGGTGTAAAGAGTAACCCATATAAGTAGAATTGGGGTTACACTGATCTTTGGGAATGCTAGACTCCACCTGTAGAGAATATAAGGTTGCCTGCTGTATAATGCGTTAATTATGTGTCAGGAGCATTCATAGCCCAATTTTCTTAATAATTAGTAGGGTCTAGTTCATATTAAGCATGCTTTTCTTCCTTTAAATTCAGGTTTCCTTTTAAAATGTCAGTGTTAAAAAATTAATTTTAAAGAAAAAATAAATGAAGAATGTGCTAAATCCAGAATCCTAAAGAATAATTCTATCACTCGCTGGTTTAAAAATAAATTAAAGCCAACATAAAGAAAGATTTTGCTGTGATTCTGACATCATGATGATCAAATACATTTAGTACAGATCTTATAGATGAGACACTTGCAAAAGCTTCATATGTATAAAGAGCTGTCCTACCATAGACTGGTCACTGCCACAGGCCATTTCAATTTTGCATTTGTTTAAACAAAAGATGTATCCTCAAGAAGTTTTTAGAGAATTTGAAATTCAGAAGCATGTGAAAGCAGAAAACAAGTTAAAGAAAAAAAAATGGGGGCATCATAGGAGTTCTATCCTCAGAGATGGATTCTCGGCAGATCTGGACAAAGGCAGAGGACCCACTGTCAGCAGCCTCTCCTCCCCATACTGGCACAAGGCTCGTACCACTCAGGCTAGAACTCCATCGATTCAATAGTCATTTAGGTGAAGAAGCATTATGTTTGTAAAAAATTAGATGCCACAGAGAGAATTAGAATCAGTAATTTTTACTGTAGCGTTATATTAGTTAAATCATATTTTCTTTGCTTTTAATATTTTACTGAGACAACTTCCCAAAGAGAGTTGGGTAGGTCTGTGAAGAATAATAGGAGGGAATTTAGGATCACTTGTAAAATGTTATATATATATAATTTTATTAAAACATTTAAGATTTTATAGAAATATATAAATTGTATATATATAATAGTATATATAATATATATATAATATATATATATATATAATCAGGGGGATCAGGCAGAGAGCTTTTGAGCCAGACTTAATTATTTTGAAATTCTAGTTCTGCCTCATTTTTAACTAAGTGACCTACCCTTTCTAACCCTTTGTTTCTTGATGCATGTAACAGTGATTAAAACTACCTTGACATTGTCATAAAGATTAGAATAATTATGCATATAAAGAATATCTGACACAATTCACATTTTCTGTTTGATTGTTTTTGGTGCTAGGGATTCAAGAAAAAAAACACATTCTTTCATCCTCAAAGAACTCATGATGTTACAGGGGAGGTAGACAAGGTGACAGATCTGTTCAAAGAAGCCACATCACAACATGCAAAGAGTAAAATGAGGAGGCATAATACATTGGGGTGCAAAGAGGACAGGAACTAACCACGAATTCACTAGGAGCTTTTGGAGAGGGGAGTTGACATTTGGGTGCAGTGTTGAAAAAGAAAAGGAGATTTTCAGTTGCCCTCACTCTGGACTGGCATTGGGGACAAAGGGACAACACATGCAAAGGAACTAAGGAAGAAGGCAAATAAAAAGAAGTGGAATTAAAAATAAAAAAACCTTTTATCTTTCAAGTTTTTATCTGAGGCTGACTCTGCCTGTATGAAGAAAGCGTGTGAGGGAGGAGAGGTGATTTATTTTCTTCTGCCTTCTTAACCGTAAGGCTTCTTATTTCTAGGACCCCAAATCCCAAACAGTTATGTTAGTACTGTAGATTGCTTGTTATGAATGAGGTAGCGTTCTGTGAGTTACATAGTAATCAAACTATTACTTAATTTTCTATGGAAACAATGTCTCTGGCTGTGAAGCACTGAATTACTGTAGAACACATGGCATGCAATTCATTCATTACTTAACATTGTGGAGAAGGGCATGGACTCTGGAGCCAGACTCTCTGCACTCAAATCCTGTCTGTAGCATTTAATAGCCATGGCTTTGAACAAGTTTTCAAGTTTTCTGATTCAGTTTCCTCAGAGGTAAAATGGGGATGATTACCAGACCAATTCAAAGGGTTGTGAGGACTAGAGTTGATACATCTACAGGAGTTAGGTACCTATTACACAGTAAACCCCATGTAAGGACTGGGCATTATTTTTATTACTATATTATCATTTTACATGAAACAGTGATTATTAGTGCATGGCCTGAAATGTCATACTAGGCCGCTAATTGTAATTGTAGGTTTTAATTTATTTCTGCTACTTTAGAAATCTAATAAAAGATCTAATAAAATCTAACAAAATAAGAAGGGAATGGTTTATAATCTACAAAAATGATTCACAAGTCTAATTACCAGCAATATAAAAAATAATGATAAAACTCAAAAAAACAAGACCTCACAAGATCATTTTGCATCTGTAATTAACTTGCTTACTTGCTTGCTTACAAATCCTATTTTACTAAACCTACTTAAGCTTGTGAAACAAGCAGATGTATCTAGCTGGGATAAGTTGGGGTGTACCTTAAAATTTTTTTTTTCAAAAGACTTTTCAGTGTCAGAAAGCTAACAGTTGTATACCCAGTGTGTTTGCAGTAGACACTATAGGTATAGTTCTGCTTCTAGTTCTCTTTCGAAAACATTTTTACTTACATCCAAAGAGAAGTTGGAAAATTTGCAAAGACGGGCTCCCTGTCTGCTATGAATCCACTTCAGACCCATTCTCTTCTTTTTCAAAGGAAAGAAAGTATATCTTTTTTAAATTTTTTAAATCTTTATTATATTTTTTCCATTACCAGTTAGTCCCCTTATAGACTCTTCCCCCTAGCAATCACCATACTGTTGTCCATGCTCATGAGTCTTTTTTCCTTTTTCCTCAACCCTTCCCCCCTTCACCACCTCCCACCAGCTGTCGTCCTGCTCTCCGTCTATGAGTCTGTCCCCATTTTCCTTGTTAGTTCAGTTTCTTTGTTAGATTTCACATATGAGTGAAATCATATGGTATTTGTCTGTATCTGACTGGCTTATTTAATTTAGCATAATGTTCTCCGGTCCATCCATGCTGTCACAAAGGGTAAAATTTTCTTCTTTTTTTACAGCCAAGTAGTATTCCATTGTGTAAATGTCCCATAGTTGTTTTATCCACTCATCTACTGATGGACACTTGGGCCACTTCCATATCTTGGCGATTTTAAATAATGCTCCAAAGGACATAGGGGTGCTTATATTCTTTCAAATTAGTGTTTTGATTCCTTCAAAAGGTGTATCTTAAATACAAGTATCTAATTGCTGTTGCTTTCTAACATGAATAGTTATACTTAATAATTACAGTTGACCTTTGAACAATACAGGTTTGTACTGCATGGGCACCCACTTATACATAATTTTTTCAATAAATATGCATAATACTATAAATGTATTTTCTCTTTTTTATAATTTTCTCAATCACATTTTTTTCTCCAGCTTACTCATTTGTAAGAATACAGTATAAAACACATACACAATATAAAATATGTGTGAATTGACTGTCTATGTTATTGGTAAGGCTCTGGTCAACAGTAGACTATTAGTAGTTAAGGTTTGGGGGAGTTAAAAATTATATGCAGATTTTCAACTGTGTGTGGGTCAATGATTCTAACCCCAGCATTGTTGAAGGGGGTTAGCTCTCTATATATTTGATGGTCACCTCTTTTTGTTCTTTATTTTGGCTTCATACTGGATAATATGTTCAATGAATAATGATAATAAGTGAACTTATTAGTGTAGCCCTCCTATTGTTGTACATTCCCAAGACTTACAGATTGTTTTGTGAAAAGAAGTAAAAATTCAAAAACATTATGATTTATTTCTCCTCATTAACAAGCTTAAGATAAAATATCCATTTCATCAATGTTCAAGACATAAGATAAATGTCTTTAGTGAACAAGGACTAAACAGTATTATAGTATATTAATGGCTTAATCTACTTTTAAAATAGTGTATCTTTTTGTCATATACCATATTTATATAGAGATAGAGTCAAACACAGGTAAATTCAATTTTTATCTCCAAATGATATTAAAATCTGAAGTTACCTACAAGGATTTGGGGAAAATCCTGAAAGCTTTATGATGTTTTCTCAGACCTGAGTAATGATAAGTTCTTGAGTGAGTGTGAATATTAGCCATCATTCTATGCTGTGTGTATAATTGGTGCTCAATAATGAGTTCTTATCTCTTAGTTTCTAATAGACTATGACTAGGTGCATAAACCTACCATGATCAGAGCCTGGATAAGCCAAAAGTAAGTGCAACACATGGCTGTCTAGCCACTAATAAATTATCCATCTCATTAGAAAGACAACATATGCAATTAGATACTAAAACTTGACTAAGTAGAGATGAGAAATGTAAATAACAAATGCTATGAGAATTTATAGGTTGGGTTTATCATTGTGGGCCACTGTGGTTATAGAAGGCATTCCTGAGGTAAAGAAACTTAATCCAGCCCTGTTAATGAAGAATATTTGAGTGTATATATAGACCCATAACTCTGTGCCATTTCAGAGACAGTCTAACCAAAGCAATGGGCTTATTAGAGTCAAGTAGAAAAGTGACCTTTGGAGCAGATGTTTAGAGGATTCTATGCTAGTGGGGAGAGGGGTCTATAGGAGCCACTATAAAGGATACAAGGACAAAATCAAGGGAGAGGGTAGAGGTGGGGGAGGGAGGTGGGACTAGCTGGGGTGGGGTGGAGGGATGGGGAGAAAATGCAGACAATTGTAACTGAATAAAAAAATAAATAAAATAAAATAAAATAAGGAGTTTAAATTTTATCATTAAGGCAATAGGAAATTGCTATTTTTTAAAATGAAAAATAAATGACGATAATGTTATTTTATAAGATGAAGCTTGAGTCATTGTACATAATAGATTGGAGAGGGAAGACAGCAGAATGAGGGTCCAAGTGTACAAGTGCCTGAGGTCAATGTAGTTGAGGTATGAATTAAAATTATGTCTATGGAAAGAAATAGGAAGAGACACACAAGAAATACCACAAAGTATATTATGAAATTTCTTGGTTTTCCCCTAAAAACTCTCAAATTTCAAATCAGAAGTAAAGAAAATGTTATCCAAACCAATCCAAGATAGGAGATCAAAATTTTAATAGAAACATAAAACCAAGTATTCAATGAGAAACACTTATGAACCATGGACTCCGGGCTGACCCAAAGAGTGTCAAGTAGCCAGATTGTACTTAATCAATTTATGTTCCGGCACTGCAGGTACAAAGAAGAATAAACTTCGTTTCTACATTGCTAAAAACTACATGCAATGAAGAATATAAAGTAAACATCATTAAAATTCAATGATGTATGCACTAAAATAATGATTTCAACTGTGAAAATAAAGAATAGAGTAAAACTAATTCACCTAAAAATGGGGAGGTGAAATTTCAGTATGATTCTGAAAGCTGAATGATAGATTGTAAATAAAGGAAAAGTTTGAAGAATTACAAAGAGAGGCCAAAGCATGTGGTTGTAAAGTATCTTGAGGCTACAGTGTGAGACTTGTAAGGAGTGGAGTCACTAAATATAACTAACCACAGGGTAAGTTTCAAGTTATGAAGGGCTCTGGATGCCACACTAAGGGATTCAGATTTTACTTTTGAAACTATTGAGTAAACAGAATTCTTTAAACAATGAATTAGCATTAAAATTTTTTATTATTGTTATTTGTTGTTCTTTTTAAATTTTATTTTTCAATTACAGTTTACACTCAATATTATTTTGTATTAGTTTCAGGTATATAAGCATAGTGTTTAGACAACCATATACTTTACAAAGTAATTCCCCTGATATTTCAAGTGTCCACCTGGCACCATACATAGCCTTGGGAGGGGGTTGTTTGTTTGTTTGCTTGCTTACTTTCATGACAAAATCAAAATCTAGTTTATTTTTCATAAGCAGATAGAGTGAGGAGCTGAAACAGTATAGAAAGATGAGTTTGCTTGAAACAACACGGGATTTCAAAAGACAAAGATATCAGAAATAAAGACAGACTAAAGGAGAATTAGGTGTAAGATTGGGCTAGATAAGACAGTTCAGATTTGATGATGATGGTTTTGACCAGTAAGATAATTGGAATGACTATACAAAAGTATCTGTAATACAAAGAAGGACATAATTACTGTCATTAGAGGTCACACACTATGGTGATTCAAAAGCAGGGTACAAGATTTCTTGCTAAGGGAATTACAAAACTTTGTTTTTTATTTTACTAGGAGGGGTACTGTCTTGGTTTGTTTCTCCTCTGCTGCCTCCTCCTTCATCTTCAGTGTAACTCGAAGTGAAGTTTATTGATAAACTAAATTTCAGTGTGTATGGGATGATATTAATGTAATTTTAGATCAGGATCAACAGCATGTGCAAAAGTTAATAGTCAGTTAAGGATAAAGTATATTTGGAAAATAGCAAGCAATTCTGTTACGTAGACTTTGGATGCATGAACAGGAAGAGTGAGAAGTAAAGTTAAAAGAAAACTTAGGACTAGAACATTGAGATCTTTGAGTGGAAAACTGAGAAACGTAGACATTAGTAAGTAAAGAGATCTGTCTCATGAATTCCATCAGTTGCAGTCAACTCTTACTGAAATAGTGTCTCATTTTCCTAGTTGCCCTTCTCATTTGGAGATGTTATTCTGTCTTGGTGGCATCTGTGTTTATTTTACATCAATGATCCATTCAACGTCCGGACCTCCTAGGTTCTTGACCTTGCTTCCCATGAAATTGCACTGCGTGCCACCTTAGCCACCCATTACAAAAATAATAGCCTGAATTTGGCCATTACCAATTATTCTGCCTTTATCAAAATCTCAATGTTAAGTAACCGGCTTCCTGCCACATCCTCCTTTCTGTCCAAATAATTTTGTTTAGCACCTTTCACTCGCATGTTTAGCCTTTCAAACTCTCGAATCCAATCCGTGGATCAGTCCACTATTGCACTGTCCATCACACCCTCATGCCTTCAAGTGCCTTCGTTTTCTAGCTTGGATTTTATATTAACTCATTGTAAACATTTCTCTGCACAAAATCTCAACTCTGTGTCTCCCGACCCATCTGTCATATTCTACTCACTTGCCAAATTTGTAACCCCAACCTCAGCCTTTGTCCCATTCACTTCGTGGTTGTCTAGGCAGCTGACAGGGTAAAAACAATACATAATTTTGAACACATGTTTTGTATTAAATTTATGATCTCATTTATCTTTCAAACAACAGACATAACATCTTACAATTTATCATATATTTAGGCTTCCCTGGCTTTTATCAAGACTAATGAACTGTCCTTGGCAGTTCTGTGCACTGTGTCCCGTGCCCTCTTACCTGATTTGAAGAATTTCCTTTTGCAGTTATTCCCTCTCTCTCCCCCATTACTTATGCTCTCCATACTGAGTGATTCTCATCAGTAAACATATTAGAATATTTACCATCTTAAAAGTAACCCTTTCTTGATCCAAATCCCCCTCCAACTTACATTTTATTTTCTTTGCTCTACTTTACGGCAAAACTTCCAAGACTTGTCTAAACTCTATTTCAAATTTATTTCTTATTTCTTCTCATGTCTAATCCTGTGAGGCTTTAAGGACCACCACTTATGCCTCTAGTGATCTTCACATCACCAAAATTAAAGAGCTGGGTGAAAGGGAATCCAAGTTAAAATAACAACAAGCAGAATTGAAGGGGAAAGATGTTATGGAAACCAAACTAACTGAACTTGACAATTGACTATAGAGAAATGGAGAGATTTTTTCACTTTATTCATTCACAACATATTTTATTCTCATATGACCATAACACAATAACTTAGAACAAAATATAGAACTTTATGATTTTATGTTAAAAATTACCTTCAATTTTCCTCAAAATGAGTACATAATATAAGCATTGAACTACATAAAAATAAAATACTCTCAGCTATGTAACCTATCACACATCTTCTCCATAGTTGATGAGTAGATTAATTAGTTTAGTTATCAAATATTCTTGGGCACTGACTTTGTGCCAAGCACTGTTTGAAGATATAAGAGAATGAAACAATGTGGTCTCTGTTCTAATTTACCTTATAGATTAGAAGAGAAAACAGATATTAAGCAAAGGAATACAAGTGCAATCAGATTGAACAATCAATTATAACTATAATTAGTTTTCTAAAAAGAAACAGTAGTACAATAACACAGAGAGATAATATATAATATACAGAAACAGAGTGCTATATGTTATAGAAACAGTATAATATACACTATGGAAAAAGAGAGAGAGGGAGAGAAAGTAATATTTGAAGCTTAAATTAGTTATCTACACAATTGGAAATGAATAAATGAATTCTGCTTTGCAAACTGTGGGAACTTTTCATGGGGAGCAACATGGAACAATGAAGGGAAGTTGACTTCAGAATTAATACAGTCCTGGATTTGAACCGCTTACCTGTTAACTTAGTGATGGCGAGGAAGTGATTTAACCTCTCCAATACTCAGTTCTCTCCTATTTAAGATGGAATAGTCATATCTATCTTTTTGTATTTGTAGGACTCAAATGCCAATTTAGTTGTGCACATTTAACAATGGCACCAGGTTTATAGCAGGTGTTGAGCCAATGTTTATTTTCCTTCTCTGTATCTAGAGTCTCCAATGCACATAAAGCTCAGTGATGAGGGTGTGATCATTGACATGCCCCCTCTGGATATATGTGTCTTTGGAACCACAGAGCTTTGGAAATCAGTAAGAGTTTGTAAAATAAAATATGCAAATTGTCTACAGAACAAATCAGGGCAGAGCCTGGCATGTTTAGTACCTCCAACGTGAGTGCTAACAGCGGGAAAGCTGGCATTCTCAATAACAAGGCTGCAGTGAGAAAATAATCTGTGCTGATCACAGTGTAAAAATAAACTTTTAACTATCGTTTAAACAACCCATCTTTCACGTTTTATCCCAGAGTATGCAACCAGGCAGCTGATAAACTGAGCTGGCAGAACCAGTTCCTCCAGGACCCTTTAAGTCCCTTCACTTCTTGGTGATTACAGTGTGAATAGAAAGATGGTTATGTGTAAGAAACTTTTTTGGAAGGGACAATCTCTCTGAAGAATATTAAACATCTAGAAATTAATGGCAATGTGGGCAAGTGTTCTAGGTAGTTGCAAAGAACAGAAGTTTACTCCAATAAACCTAAATAAGAGACTTCTGTTTTCAAGAAATACAATACATGACAGAATATGAGAAAGTAGATATTAGAGAATTCCTGGATTAGGGTCTGGAATACGGCATGACTTTTTGGGGACAGAGACTGAAAGGTAGCTGAATCCAAGTAGTTCTAGCAATCTCAGCAACAAAAATATACGGCTATTCCCTCTATTCCTCCCCCAATAATGTAACTGAGCTACTGTACACAGTTCATCTACTCTCCAGTTGGCTAAGTCTTATCCTCTGATTTGAATATATTCTCCCCACCTTCCAGACGGTGTGTGTGTAGAAACTTCTCCTCATAACTGAGGTTTATCTTGACTCCCCTTTATCTGACTTTTGTATCTCACTGGATGCTTTAGTTTCTTGATGAAAGGACTATGGATCTAGCAATCTGTGATTAATGTGTTGAATGCAGTGAGGAAAGCTCACCATAATTCTAAGGCATCTTATTTTGTCTTTTTAATGAAAAAATATTCTGGTAGAAATAAATATTTGAATGAATTGTATAGAAACGCGGTGTCTAAGTCACAATTGAACTAACTCTTTTTAGGGTAGAAGATCCCACAGAATGATTTACAGGTCTTCCAAACATTTAATTATTGGATTGAGCATTAATATGTCATTAAGAACCATTATATTTTTATTTTTATTTAATTTCTTCTTGAGTTAGTACACTCGTTTGCCGTCACTGAGCCCAGTCAAACTAGATTTTGAAAGAGGCTCCTTGGGTATAGAAATTAGGACCCTAGTTCACTCAATAACTGTTCTGTTGTTATGCTTACATAGATCTTGGAGACAACTTTAATAAGTTAAAACACCAAAATTTTTAACAGGTACCAAATTTTCCTCTCTGTTTTTTTTTCCATATTGTAAATGCACACATGTAGAGAGACAGATAGACAAATGCACATTGCATAAAGGTAAAGAAAAATTTTTGTTTAAAAAATTACTCATTTTAAATGTTTTTTAATTTATTTTTTAGAAATATTTCAGTTTATTTAAATTGTTGAGTGGAATCCTTAAGTGATTTTTAAATACAGTCCTGTAACTATTATAAAGGACACATGGACAAAATCGGGGGGGGATGGTGGGGGTGGGGGAGGGAGGTGGGTTCAGCTGGGGTGGGGGGGAGGGAAGGGAAGAAAAGGCATACAACTGTAATTGAATAACAATAAAAATTTAAAAATAAATAAATAAATAAATACAGTCCTGTGCCACGTGAAAAGGATACATTCTAAAATACATCATTGGGTGATTTCGTCATCATGAGAACATCATAGAGCATACTTAAGCAAACCTAGATGGTGTGTCTTGTATACACTGAGGCTATGCGGCGTACCCTATTGCTCCTAGACACAAGCTTGTGCGCCATGTTGCTGTGCGAAACAACACGAGATTAAATCTAGCGAGAGAGGAAGTGAGGTAATCAAGAGAGGAGGTAACAAAGATGTGAAGCTACTGCCAGTGTAGCACAGTACATTGTTTTATAGAAAATATTTTTAAGTAGAAAGAGTACATGCTAAAATAACAATAAAACTATCGTATAGTAAATACATAAACCAGAAACACAGTCATTTCTTACTAAGTATAATGTACTATACATAACTATACATGCAATACTTGTATGGGTTTGGCAGCACAATAGGCTTTGTTTACGCCAGCATCATCACAAACCCATGACTAATGTGTTGTTCTACAACATTGCAATAGCTGACATCACTACATGATAGAAATTTTTCAGCTCCATTATAATCTTATGGGACCACCATTGTATATGGGTGCATCATTGACTAAAACATCATTACGTACCACGTGACTGTAATGGACTTACCATAAAACTACATATGATTTTTGTTATGTACATATATTTATAGAGAAGTTTCTGTAGTATTATTTGTGGATATTTATGAAAATGGCAAACATATTTACTTATATAATAAAGAAAAACTTTTAATATACATATTCAAGGAGAATATTCAACTCTTTGTTATCAATTTTTTAACTTTATTCTATGTAGATTATTGTTTTAAGGCTAGAAAGCATGTTTGTTCATGAAAATATATAGTTGCTTTCTTTAGTACTTACTTTTATAAGTTTTTTGAAGTTATTAATACATATAGAATAAACTTGTGGATGATGGGAGAGGGTTATATTTCCATAAATCACAGTGGCAAGAATAGGAGAAGAAAATTCAGTAATCAGAGGAAAGCAATTACAGTGTGAGACAACTCCTTGACCAATGTATTCTTGATGTTTGGGGATGGAAAAAAAAATTACCTATTGATTTCTCTGATTTTCAGAAAATATATACCATATTTTTCGGACTATAAGACACACCAGACCATAAGAAGCACATAGCTTTTAGAAGAGGAAAATAGGAAAAAAAAAAATTTGAAGCAAAAAATGTGGTAAAATATTTAATAACATCCTTTAAAGCAGAAATCCTTTCTGCTTTGACATCTTTCCACAATTATGGTAGATTCAGCAGGAGACTACAGTCCACTATCCTATCTTTCTGCAACAAAATACAGTAATGACAGAACTATCAGCACTGTGTTCTTCATAGTTATGGGGGCACTGTAGCTGAGAACACCAGTGGATGATGCACTGTTATGGGGGGGTCTGCTGTGACACTGTTATGGGGGATCTGCTGCTGGAGGGCCACAGGTTGTGCAGCACTCTTGTATGGGGACAGCAGTTTTGCACAACCTGTGTGGCTCTGCAGCTGTTGCCAAATTGCAGCTCCCATCATCCCAACCTGTCCAAGCATGATGGGAGTTGTAGTTTTGTAATACCTGCAGGGCCACATTGACAGGTGACGTGCAGTGGAATTTGCCCATGTTAATGTTAATGGGGGACACACCAGTCACGTGATGGAGGCAAGTAGGGGCGCCGCGGGCTTTCTTCTGCTAACATGCCTGCACTGCATGTACCCTCCTCCCTAGCACTATAGTATGCCACAGGGGGGACTCCGGTACTCCCTCCCTTGCTTTCACCACCGGGACACTCCCTCCTCCCAGCCCAGGGCCTGCAGCGTCCTCCTGCTCCCGCCTCCTGTGACCTGGCTGCACTGCAGCTCCCCATCCCCAGTGAGCCAGGTAAGGTACATTCAGACTATAAGACACACCCTAATTTTCCTCCCAAATTTGGGGGGAAAGTGCATCTTATGTCTGACAAATATGGTACTAGTAATGAAAAACATTTCCCAGTAGTACACCTCTCTAGTTCTTCTCAATCTCTCTAGATAGATAATACTCATAAAGGTACATTTATTTGAAGGGAACACAAATCATTTATATCTTCTTATCAGAAGATCCTTTAATCCCTGTATTGACAAAAATGATTCACTTCAAGAAACATTGATTTAGGTTAATATATACTTTTTGAAGTAAGAAAACAATATGTTGTCTATTTAGGTTTGTAAAATTATTACTCAGGGGCTCATTAAGGGAATTAAAACAAGGCATCTAAACACTTTCCTAAATGATTGAAATTTTCAAAGATTATAACTTTTAATTTATTTGAATACAGTAAGGAGGGATTATTAATGAATAGTATATATTTTCTAACATGCCATTAGATTTAGAAACTCTCAATTAGAGAAAGGTTCTATGATTACCTTAATTTTTCAGCAGAGCCAGGGTTACAATTAGGATTTTCATCATTTATCTACAAATCACAGGTTAACATTTAATCTATCCTAAAAGCATCAGTACAGTGACATGTCTCAGACATAGCAAAATATCTGTAGGCATAATGTGAACTACGTAGTCAGGATTTTCTCCTTTTTCATGAATTATTATTATTATTATCAATATTTGTTATTATTTTTCTGAGTTTTCATTTCCTTATCAGGCGTTTTACATAGAATTATGTACACATTTATATTCAAGATTTTAAAAACAGTAAAAGCATTACAAATGAAACATATTCTAAAACACAAATACTATAAAGTAAAAATAATATTAAAAGCCCTGATATCACATATATTTCTGGTGAAATAAAAGAAAATCCTCAAAACATTTTGTTAAATAATTTTAATACATTTTAATGTACAAATCATATAATGTAGAAACTCTAATTCATTTCATAGGTCCTTTACTTTGATGCTTATCCTAGATACATCTTCATTATATTTGCTTTCAATTTACCAACATGTAATCATTGGTAGCATTGTGTATGAATGATAGCAACTTCAGGTGCCATCATTAATAAAATCAGATGTGTACAATATTTGGAAGTCAATAAACATGATACACCATGTAAACAAAATGACGGATAAAATCCATTTGATCATATCAATAGACACAGATAAAAAACATTCTATAAAATCCAGTACCCATTTATATAAAAACTCAGCAAAGTACAAACAGAGGCAACATACCTCAATGTAATAAAGGTCATATGATAAAACCATAGCCAACATTATACTCAATGGGCAAAAACTACAATTGTTTTCTATAAAATGTAATGGAAGTCCTAGACACAATAATCAGACAGGAAGAAGAAATTGGAAATTCCAAATCCAAATTGGAAAGGAAGAAGTAAAACTGTCATTATTTTCAAATGACATGATACTGTATAAACAGAAGCCTAAAAATTCCACCAAAAAAAACTATTAGATCTGATAAATTAATTCAGTAAAGTAACAGACTATAAAATAAGTACCCAGAAATCAGTGACATGTTTATACACCAATAATGAGCTATCAGAAAGGAAAACTAAGAAAACAACCCCATTCATAATTGCTTCAAAAAGAATAAAATACCTAGGAATAAATTTAACCAAGGATGTAAAAGACCTGTACTTGGAAAATTATAAGACACTGAAGAAAGAGAGTGAAGAAAATACAAATAAGTCGAAGCTTATGCTGTGTTCTTGGATAGGAAAAATTAACATAATTAAAATGCTACCCCAAGCAATCTATAGATTCAACACAATTCCTATCAAGATACAATGACATACTTCACAGAACTAGAACAAATATTCTAAAAATTTAAACCTTCAATAGTCACAGCAATATTGAGAAAGAACAAATTTGGAGGAATCATGCTACTTGATATCAAATGATACTACAAGGCCATAGTAGTGAAAACAGCATGGCACTGGCATAAAAACAGATATATAGATCAATAGAACAGAAGAGAGATCCCATAAATAAGTCCACACCTTTAGAGTTCATTAATATTGAACAAAGGGGGCAGAAACATACAATAGGCTAAAGATAGTCCATTCAATAGATGGGGTTGGGAAAATTGTACAGATATGTGCAAAAAAACTGAAACTAGACCACCTTCTTACACCACACATGAGAATAAACTCAAAGTGGATTAAAGACTTAAATGTTAGACTCAAAACGATAACAATCCTAGAAGAAAACATAGACAGTAAAATCTTGAACATTTCTCATAGCAATATTTTTTCTTATATATCTCCTTGGGCAAGGGAAATAAAGAAAAATAAACAAATGGAACTACATCAGACTAAAAAGTTTTGTACAGCAAAGGAAACAATCAACAAAATGAAAAGACAATCCACTGAATGAAAGAACATATTTGCCAATATATCTAAAAAGGGCTTAATACCAAAAATGTACATAGAGCTTTTAAAACTCAACAACAAAAACCAATAAATCCAATTAAGAAATAGGCAAAGGACCTAAATAGACACTTCTTCAAAGAGGACACAGAGATGGCCAACAGACATATGAAAAGATGCTCAGTATTACTATAATCATAAGAAAAAAAGGCAAATTAAAACCACAATGACATATCACCTCACACCTGTTAGAATGGCTTTCATCAATAAATCAACAAACACGTTTTGGTGAAGATATGGAATAAAGGGAATCCTCATTCACTGTTGGGAATGCAGGTTGGTGCAGCCACTGTGGAAAGCAGTATAGAGTTACCTCAAAAAACTAAAAATTGAACTGCCTATGACCCAGTGATTACACTTCTGAGAAAGTATCCAAAGGAACCCAAAACACTAATTCAAAAGAATATATGCACCCTTATATTGATTGCAGCGTTATTTATAATTGCCAAGATTTGGAAGCAGCACAAGTGTTTATCAGTGGTGAATGGATTAAAAAAATCTGTGGTACATTTACTCAATGCAATACCAGTTGGCCATAAAAAAGAAGGAAATCTTACCCTTTGGGACACCAGGGATAGACCTGGAGAGGATTCTGTTAAGTAAAATAAGCCAGTCCGACAAAGACAAGTACCATATGATTTCACTCAAATGTGGAATCTAATAAATAAAATAAACTAAAAAACAAAATAGAAACAGACTAACAACTGTCAGAGGGGAGGGCGTTGCAGGGCTGGGTGAAAAAGGTATAGGGATTAAGCAAAAAAAAAAAAAAAAGCTCACATTGTCACAGACAACACTATGGTGATTACCAGAGGCCAGAGTGTGGTAGGCAGTAGAAGTAGGTAAAGAAGGGATAAATGATGAAGAAAGGAGACTTGCCTTGGGGTGGTGAACACAAATACAATGCAGACATAATAGAGTGTAGGCTTCTACACCTGAAACCTATATGATTTTATTGACCAATATCACCTGAGTAAATTCAATAAAAAAGAAAAAATAAAATAAATAAAATACAGAGCAATCAACCTGAAAAACTCAGATGCCTGTTGATTGTAGAAATTAATTTTCAAATGAATGCTCACGCAGATTTATCAAGCCACTGCTGAGGCATCTTAATAAGCGAATAATAAAATATGATATTTCTAGATATTATACGTCATCAAGCCTTAGTTGTATTTGAAATTTCCCTCTCACTAATACTCTTGCTCCATGCAATAAAATTAAACGTCTGATGAAATTCTAGATAGAATCTCACTTGCACGTCTTCACTACCACTGCCCCGTCCCTTCCACCCGGGAGCCCCCACCATCACGACTCATCTACACCAGCTCCTCCCTTTGCCTAATCGATAACTCCTCTTCCTGTCAACTCCAGTAATACTTCATCTGTGTTTTCTAATGTCATTCATAATCTCTTATTAGGAAATATACAGTGTGTCATATCCTCTATTAGAATTTACATTCTTTACTGAATGGCACAATGTTTAAAAATAAGACAAATCCTATGTGTTGATGTGCCCTGGCCCCTGTTCCACCACCATCCCAACTTGTTATTTGTCTACTGGAGACTATGACAGCCTGAGAATCCAGACAGGTTATGATCTGACATTGCGTCACCACCATTTTATGCTGAGCCCCACGAGTTTATCAGTCAAAACTACTTAGTCTGCAACTGAGAAACCAAACTTGAAATAATTCAAGCAAAATTTGAAATTCACTTTATTTTTCTGAGAGAAGGGCAAGAAGTTAAATCTGAGGTAGAACTGACATGCAACCAGTACTCTCTTCCCATCTCTCCTCTGTCCGCATTGGTTGAATTTTATCTGACGTGGCTTAATTCTCTTCTATGGCAGATTAACACCTTCCACTAGGGGAGGCTCAAAGGCTCTCAGACATGCAGACTCCCTTTTTTGCCACCAAGGAGGAATTGAGAATTGAACTCCCTGGTCTGTAATTCAAAAGTCCCAGCCTCAGCTGCCCATCCATGAATCAAACATTACGTTCAGGGAGATGGGATAATCTAACTAGCCAAGTATGTGTCTGATGCACGTAACAAGTTAACTGCAGGCAGGAAGGCAGAACTGATGGGAAGACAGTGACTACTATTCAATCCACATGGTTAGAAAAGATTGAAGAAACATTTTCCAAAGGAAACACTGAGAATATAGTTGCTATTCTTAGAAGACAAGAAACAGATTTGAGTAAAATTAGCAAAGATATTGAAGACAAAAATGTAAATACTATTTGTACATCAAATTAGCTAAACCTTTTAAATTCATGAGCTAAGCCACATTTTTAAGGTTTACTGGATATAAATCTTGGCCCCCCAAATGAATATTAGTATGAGTATCAGACAGAAATATCACTTGAAATGTTTAACTGCTAACAGGTAAACACTGATATCACTCACAACTCATCTCCTAACAATCAGAAAAAAAAAAAAAATACCAGCTCCGCTGTGAGCACCGCACATGTAGGCGAAGATAATCTGCCTGTTACCACGGCAGTCACAATAAGCGCAATATGATTATAGACCCTCTGCAAGCCGCTTTATTTCAGCCATTTAGTTTGCTACACTCAAATCCAAAAAATGACAGGTAACGTGACAAAAATAAGAGTCAGTGTCTATCCAACACTGGATTTCTTTAATGTACGTAAAATCACCGACAGAAACAATGAAAATATAGAGCTTATAGCCCCATCTTCAAAGATTAGTTATCACTAAGCTCAGAATTGAACCTGGTAGCCTAAAATTTTGGTAAGGTTTCCTGATTTTTTTCTGAGGTCACAGGCTCTCTGTTCTGCAACACACTCAAAAAACACTGCTCTAAATTGCATTCCGCTTATGCAATTTAGAAAAGCACCCTAGCTCTTTGTAAGTAATTGGAATAAATAAGAAAATCAACAACCATAAAGACAGAAGAATAGTAATGAACTGTCCGTTGGAAGACTTCTGCTTGTGAGGAACTAGGATAATTGGGGGGTGATCTTCTAGTAACAAGTAATTCCAAAGTAGGGAAGCCGACAAAGCCAAAGGATCGGGCAGGAGTGGGGAAAAAGATGAAGACACAGCACAGCATTTCTTGAGCATATTTAGCTTAAAACAAGGGGCTATCAAAAATCAAAGAGATACATTGGCTGAAGAGATAAGCTTAATAATTTTATCTTTGACTCTGTATCTTACAGGATTGTTTCCCTTATCTATCATTAGCAAACCCTACCCAACAAAAGAAACTACAGCTAAGCTGCATATGACTTGAGATATTAAAAATGGTGGCTGAAATAAAACCAGCGGTGAAGGCAGGCGATCAGTTGTTGATGTAGTACATGTGCAATGCCTGGGCTGTTATACTCTGTGACTGAAATTCCCCACGAGAGTGGTGTCAAGAAAAGAGTTGTGAGTTAAGGTCAGAAACCTCCTATTTGTGCTCTATTTTCAGCAGCTATCTATAGAACCTTGGGCCACTTACCTGACCCCTTTGGTTCTTCTCCCTCATCTCTAAAAGAAAGAGGGCAAAGTAAATTGAAAAAAAAAACTTTAGCTGTAACATAATTATCCTATGAGACATAAAGCAAAACTTAATTCCTGAATATAATCAATTGTTAAAGAGCAAGACACATCTACAGAGATTTCTCATCTGTCTTTATATTATTACTATCAGAATAAAATTTAGAACAACCAGTTATTTCTTTTCTTTTTTTAAAGATTTTATTTACTTATTTTTAGAAAGAGGGAAAGGGAGGGAGAAAGGGAGAGAAACATCAACCAGTTGCCTCTCCCACGCCGAGGCATGTGCCCTAACACTGAAATCAAACCTATGAGCTTCAGGTTCACAGGCCAGTGCTCAGTCCACTGAGCCACACCAGCCAGGGCAGAACCAGTTATTCTTACAGTACAGCTCAAATTTGCTAATATAATTTGAAGTCTTTTGTTCAAGCTTTTAAATTTTATTTTTAACATCCAGTATAGATATTAGCAAACCTCTTGTTCCCTGTAGTGAGGCTTCACCTTATCTTTGACCACATGGGGACCATTTGAGGAACACCAGACAGCCCAACCTTCATAAAATTACTTTCCAGATATTACCAGAAGTACCCATCCTTTGAGTCATTCTTAAAGATTAAAGCTATAAAAGAATGTCTTCTTTGCAATCACAGACATTATTGAGAAAAGAACAGAGAGAATATTTGAGTGTGGCTCCTATTAACCAAAAAGTATCAATAATATCATGGTATGATTCAGAGTCAGATCGGGATTTTGAAGGGCCTGAACTGTTGTCCAATTCTGAGACCTACTTTAGTAAAAAGGGAAAAGAAGTACTAATGAAAAAGTTGATTCCAAAGGGAATTTTTTACTTAGGGTAGAAAAAGAAATCAAACCAAACTACTGGAGTTTTAGAGATTCAGGTCTCTTTCCTGTGAGACCTCTTTAAACAATTTACTAGAAATAATTATACAAAAATATATATTTTAATTCAACCTGACTTTCACTGCCCTTCTACAACACTCTAAAGTGCTCACCAACTGCCAGCGCTCACGGGGATTTGTGTAAGTAAGGGTACTCGTTTAATTGCTTAATTTTATAAGTATCGTGATAAATCATGTATTATTGAATCATCAGCTTAACAGGCAGACAGGGAACAAGAATATTACAAAATCAATGTGGGGACCAAATGGAGAGAGCAGAAGCTGATGTTAGGGACACTGAATATGATGCCTAGGAATCTTTAGATAAAGGCTTGTAAGTAAAAGGGCATTAAAGATAAACTTCTCAATATTGGATACACTCAGCAAGGTATCACTAGCAAGCCAAATCCTGCTATTCAGGACAGACATAGGAAAAAAAGAAGACATGTGGAACTGAAAGAAAGAAATTTGAATAAAGTGGGGGGAGAACAAAAGGAACATGTAATAAAAGCAGTAGAAGAGAAAACCATTACTGAGAAAGAGATAGAGAGGAAGTGCTTCACCATTTTTTTTGAGTGATGTAATAGTACTAATCGTCAGTTCACTTGTTATATATCAGGCTTGTGACACGCAGTGAGCAGAAAACTAGGAAGAAAATGAGGGAGTTAGCCTTTTAGAACAGGACATTACATTAATGGTAATTCTCTTATGTTCCCTCAGTTTATAGTTTAGAAAAACGAGACACAAAGGTCACTGACGTGTCAGAGATGGTAATCTAGCACAGCCGGGTCCAGAAGCCCAATCTCTCTAATAAAAATACCAGTGACTTTTTCATGATTGCTCTACAGATAACTAGAAAGAAAAAAAAAGCAAAGATAATCTTCTTGTCCTCAGTGAACTTAAACACTTTTCATCTAAAGTTGTTCACCATCTTCCTTTAAGACTTATCTCAAATCAATCATAAATAAAAATAATTAGCACATAAATGTTGTCTTTGTGGAAGGTAACTTTTTCTCCCTTTGCACACCCAATGCATCTTGCCTGAATATCGTATAGCATTCACCTTACTCTGTCTGGGTCTCTTTCTCTCCTCAGCTCTCTGTTCCCGCAGGCACACACAAGAGAATTACATACAGTGCTATACACGCACACAGACCTATATGTGCAAATATGCCCATAAACACAGACACGCACCCACACAAGCTCCTCAGAGAAGCTTCTGTGCTAAATCATACCTGTAGTGCTTTACACAATGGATTTCCTAAAAATTATTTGGGGCAGGACATTAACTCAAGGGCTGCCTGAGGGCACTAGCACGGGAATTCACCAGGCCTCAGCTAGCACACTTGAAAGCCTTATCCAAGTTCACGGCTTCAAATGCCATCTCTAAATGATGACACTTCATATATATCACCTGTCCAGAACTCATCTCAAACTTCCTTCTCTTGTTCATGATCTGGTCAGATCCTCCTTTCTTCTGAATATTTTATAGGTATCCAACTAAATATTCCTAAAATAAAAGTCATCAACTTTCCTACTATAGCTGTGTTCTTTTTTCTTTAGTTAACATCGCCCAACTCCTCCCCACCCCACCCCCAACCCCTAGCCCAAGCTAGAAACCTAGTGTTATTATTGGAGAGGCCCATACCTTTATCCTCAGCACCCCTATTATATGCCAAGTTCAACTCTTCAGTGGTTTTTCCCAGTTAGTGTTTTTCTCAATTTTTTAGTACCATCATTTAAGTTCAGGCCTTTATTACTACTACCTGGCATTATTGAAATAATGTAACAAACTTGCCAGTCTCTGCTCCGATTCTAGTATGTACATCTCAGCAAAATGTCAGTCCCTTATTCAAAACCCGAGTCCTACAGATTACTTACAGATTAAGGTTTGAATGACTTATTCTGATGATTCAGACCATCTATTTTTTGGACTCCTTTTTTATTTCCAAGTTTGCCTAGTATCATTTTCTTTCACATACCAATATGCCAGAAAAATTGATTTTCCTATTGCTGGTGGTTTCCCATCTCTCTTTGTTCATACCATTCCATTTACTTTCTTTTCTGTCTTTTCCCCACTTTTACAAACCCTGCTTTTACAGTCCCCTCAGATGCTTTAGGAATACCTCTTTCACGGCACTCATCACCTTCAATCTTGCATTGCAATTATTTTGATAAATAACTCTTTTCCCATACTTAAGTGTAGTATATATTGTTTCCTTAAGAACACACATGTCAAATGCTTGAGAGCACAGTCCATGGATAATGTATCTCTGTAATGCCCACAATAATTAGCAAAACGCTTGCAAATTTTAGATATTCAATAAGTATATTAACTTAATAAATAAGTGTTCATTTATTTGACAATGATAAAGTTCTGGTACTTTTACCTACTTTTCTTTAAATCAACAAGTATTTACCATGAGAAATATTTGTAGTTATTTATTTCATTTGGAATGTAATCAGTACCTAAACTACCCGTGTTAACTAACATTTAAATACTTTACAAAGTACTGAACATAACATGAAATCCAATCATTACGGTAAGACATAATGACTGAGTTTAAGTGTATTTTTTTCCAGTGCATCAAAAATTTAGCAATCCTCAAACACACGTTAACAACCAAACCACTGTGCTTTTTCAATGTAACCAGCCCCAGGATTGAGAAGAAATTGTGACATTTATTTTATGCTTAAAGACTGTTCTTTATTTCCCAGGTGTGATGGGAGAATACGAGCCGAAAATTGAGGTCCATTTTCCTTTCACAGTTACAGCTGCTAAGGGAACAACCGTTAAGATGGAGTGCTTTGCACTTGGCAAGTAAGTACATATTCTTCCATAATTACACACAATTGTTTATTAAAGTGCGACATACCTTATTTTTGAATCACTTATTTTGCTAGGTTTCATTTTCCCAGAAGCCCCTTGGTTGGACAAAGTAACCACTTATAATTATCTTTCTAGTCATTTCTATGAATAAGAATGTATATGTTTTTGCTATTTTAACACAGAGAAAGCTTTTTTAAATAAAAAAAAGATTTACATCTCTGCCAATGGGTCTTAAACTTTGCTATTATTCTTAAATTTTACTCAGCAATGATATAAATAAAAAGAGGATAAAAAATTAAGGTGATATCTGCTACTCACCTATAGCACATAGATTCCAATAAGCTGTAACAAGACAATGGTATAAAACCATAAAGACAATAATAGAGTGAGCCAATTGCTTACTTCAGTATCTCCTGAAATAACGATAACACGATAGCACCAGCTGTCAATATATACAACATGTAATCATTTTCCAAATCAGAAAGATGACTTATATCACACTCTGTGCCTGCTATACTTAATGATTCTATTTCGGAGAGTTTAAATCCCATGATATATAATTAATTTTCAATGATGTTTACAATATGAGTATTGGGTACAGAGACAGGAGTGGAATTTTGATTATATTTGATTAGAGCATTATGATTTATTTTAAACAGAGTGTTGTTGTTCATTTTTTTAGGGTGATAAGACCTCAGGGTGCTTTCTAACTCTGTAATTATAATTTGCATAACTGCATCTCTATCAGAGTTCCTAATCATTTAACTTTAGTTGTAGTGAGCTACTCTCACAGCATAAGTATAAAGTACTTGGAGGTAAAATGTGCAACATTAATATGCTTAAAGTAGGTTTAGCTTATGAGTGAGAAAAATAGCAAATATGAGGAATTTAGCTAGTGAAAGGAGGTGTAGGGCATGACTATAGTGAACACCATGTTTTCTAATATCAAGACATTAAATAACATATATGTGCAATTCTATTTAAACCTAAATAGAAGCAGGATCATATTAAACTAAAAACAAAATAAATTGCTGTGTGTTCATTCTTTTAAATAAAAGATGCCTATAAATAGAAAAATATTTCAAGAACCCAACATCCATCAAGGCGGTGTTTGGGCAGATATCTGAGGAAATCTTCCAAACACAAAGAGATTAGTTAAATGCACGTGGTTAAATAAGACCTTAAAAAAAGCCTTTTTTTTTTTTTTTTAAAGCCATTTGTCCATGTTATCATGTCAAGTATGCCTGGAAATGTCCAGAGTAAGCAGCTTAATTCTGACAAACACAAAAATAATGTATTTTAGTTTGATGACAAAGGTTAAGTATA
The DNA here is from genome assembly GCF_022682495.2 of Desmodus rotundus. Taxonomy (NCBI): domain Eukaryota; kingdom Metazoa; phylum Chordata; class Mammalia; order Chiroptera; family Phyllostomidae; genus Desmodus; species Desmodus rotundus. The sequence goes on along the minus strand of NC_071391.1, from coordinate 66,893,390 downwards.
TCCTGCAGTTAAATAATTCTTAAATGCTAGTATTTGCACAAAAGCCACAAATAAAGGGGGAGAGTCATACTGTAAAACAAATTAGAGAACTAAATTTATAGAGAAAAAAACAGTATGGGATATTTCCCCAGGCAGACTTATTTAATAAGCTAGATGTGTTTCCTTTTAGAAGTCTTGAAATATGCTTAGTAAATTGTTGGTTAAAGTCCTTTTCATGCTGGGTAGGATTCAACAGTCACGTGATTTTAACACTGTATTTTCTTCAACTTCTCCACTCTTTCTCTGCTATTCCCTCTCCCCACACCATCCCAAATGAACAAATATAAGGGAGGGTAAAGAAGACACACAGATTGTCGAAGTCTCTGTTGTCCATTTCGCATCCTTTTTGCAAAGTGTCACAACTATGATTTTTTTCAACTTTATGAAGAGATATGCTTCTACCTAAAGACTAACCTACCATTCTGATCAAAGTAAACAGAGTCAAAGAAATAACAGCTTTCCAGATGGTAACTGTTTACAGCATATTGTCATGTGGAGTAGATGGCCACTATATCCCAACATAATCACAGCAATTTCACATTAATACCTGAATATGCTTGGTTCCCACAGCTCACCTGAGCTGCCTCCCACTTTAACAAGTACATGAATCTCTGATGGATCTTTGCCCAAGAACCCTATCAATTATCACTAAATATCAATAGGCTGATTTGCCCTCTCAGCCTTTCCACATGGAGTGTTTCAACCATGTGTTCCTCATAGAATTTTATAACTAAATTATGGCATATAGCATATCGAGCTCTTTTCTCCCTGGCTTGTGCACTGGCCGTTCCCTCTACTGAGAGCATGCTTCCCTGTTCTTTCCATGCTGGCTTCTACTTATCCTCTGGCCTCAACTTAAATAACACCTTCTAAAGAGACCATCTTCTCTAACTCACACTCCTTTTTCTCTGTCTAAATACTTACGTTTTTCTTCACAACTCTTAATCCAGTTTTAAATTATTTACTGTTATGTTCCTCTACTTTAAAACCTTTTTTTTCTCTGTATCAGTCAGGAATTCAGTTGGAAACTGGATCCATTTCAGAGGGTTCAGAATATTTTAGTAAAGGCACATGGTAAAGAACTGCCTGTGAGCAGGACCAAGGACAGAAACTAAGGCATTCGTAGACTAGTAGTTATAGCAGGAAGTCATTCTCACCCTTAAGCCAGAATGACACTATCCCTGATGAGATAGTGTCATCAGAATCAGGGACAAAAGATACAGAGTAGGACAGGAGCCACCCAGCGGGAAGGAGCTGTAGTTGCATTAGTCATGAAACAATGCATTAGAAGAACATAGAATCAGGAAATTCATATCCTGACTTCTTCTTCCACATGCCTTCTGACCCTCTCTGACGTATCTTAGGGCTGAAGGCAACCAGAAGCCAGCTTGCAAGCCAAGAGGATGAAGTTGGCAGTACAAAAAGCAAGGCAGAGACTGTGGGAGAAGAGAATGAACTCAGCAATACCATGTCTGCTTAATCCAATCAACTCTTTATCATTAACAGATAACAAATAACAGATTATTTATGAATAAAGCATTTTCTCTAACTCTCATTCCCTCAGACAAATGTGCCCCCATCCACTCCATAGCTCGATCTCTTGTCTGTTCTTTTCCTACTTATGCCTAAACGTACACTTGTATTATCCATACCTTTTCCTGAAGTCTCGCCTCACTCCAGCAGTATGTCTTTCTTAGACCTGCATTTTCTCCTCTTTTAATTTTCTCCTCAAAGCTTATTGTTGCATTCTATTTATACTTCATAGTTAACAAAAACAATCTAAGAAACCTCTTTATCCATTGACCCTTCAGGAGGGTTGGTTTGTTTGTTTGCTTTGAAGGCTAAGATAAGGTTAAAAATGAAAGAGACTTATCATGTTAAAATAATAGGATAAAGGTCAGAGTAAAAACTATATGTCACAGGGAGTAATATTTAATGCAATAATGGCTTGAAGGACAGACAAGAAAGATCATAACACAAAATCTTGCTGTCTCCACCACAGCCTCCTCCGTGCTTTATGGGGGCAATCCAGTTTTTCTATTAGAAAACACCAGTTTTCATCAAAGTCATTCATTGAATCAACTGCCTTCTTAGGTACACCCTCTCTCTGAGGGAAAAAAATAATTAATTCATAATGCAAAGAAGCCCAAAAGCAAGAAGTTGGCTTTGTACAGCTCATCTTATAAGTGTATATGAGCTAAAGTGTCTTCACAGAACCTAAAAACTGAAATATGTCTTCAGGTTTTGAAAACCAAATATGTGCCAGGTTCCATGGCACATAGCTTCCATGGATTTCCACAGCCCCTGTCCTCAAAGAGATGCCGTCCTGTCTTTATACATTTACTGGATCTAGCACCACCTCTGGAGTCCAGTCTTGGTCATTTCAAAAGCAGCCGCAGGCACCCTGACTAAGGTGTCCTCCTCAGTCAGCTTTTATCTCTAGAGAGACTGACTGCCCATCTTTCTTGTTCCAACTATAAACTGAGACTAAATGATAACAAAGGCAGATTTTCTTCCTCTTGAACTTCCTGAACCAGGGCAAACTGGGAAATTTCTTTGCATTGTTGCAGTCACCCTTTCAAACTGTCAGAATACAAACAACATTTTTACCCCTCTTGAGAAATACGTTTACTTCTCTGAAATCTGTCCCCGAAGATGTTCTGTTCTTGTAACTGAGAGACAGTAAGCTGACGCAGCCATAGTTGCACACTTCATTGTAAAAATACACATGCTGGTGCATTTCCTGTACTCTTAAGGGAAATAGCAGGAGACAAATGATTTTAGGTTATTGAACTTTACTCTCTCTTAATACACACAGTTTAACCAACCTGCCTAATCTGAAGTTAAGTAAAAAAAGTCAACAAGAAAGCTATAAGTTACATGTTTTCTTCTAAAGAAACCTCTACTTAAATCTCAATTTAGTAAAGACCAAATGGTTTCTCCACAAGTTGCTGCAGGAGAATACAACAGAAGTGGACTAGTTATAGTTCTAGAAATCTCTCTGCAAATAGAATTATACCACACAGAGAACAGAACATATGAACACATGAAGTGACTGTGATGTGCCATGTTTCGTATTGGCCAACACTGCGAAGGTATAATTTCCCCAGAAAAATGGGAAGTGCTTAAAGAGGACCCATAGGGAAACAAAGGTGTATAAAGGCTTGAGAAATACATCAAAGTGTAAAAAAAAAAAAAAGGAGAGGATTAATTTTTTTTGGGAAAGAAAAGGCTGTTTTAGACATATGGAGGGTTATTATCAAGAGATGGCTCCCAAGCTGTTCTCCAGTTTCAACATGACGGGGAGGGGGTGAAATTCCAACAGTATGGGAGTAGGCTAGCAGAATTAAGTTGGTGAAAAGTAGAATTTCTTGACAAAAAAAAGTTGTTACAGGGAAAATGGATTGTCAGCAGAGGCAGTAGAATCCCTTTCCCCACACTGCTGTAAGAATATAATAATATGAATTTATCTTCTAGTAATTTAGATGTAATAGCTCCTGAAAGGAGAGAAATGGTCTGGGTCAGGGTTGGAAGTAAATATTTAAAAATTCTTTTTAGCTGACTGCTCGCTCACCTACTCACTCGGGCTGAAAGTTGAATAGAAGTCTAGAGTCAAGCCTACTCAATTAGCTGCCTTTTGGCAAGTATATTGTTACATAACATTTTGGGGGGCCTGTGCAAGGATGAGAAATGCCTTTTCTTGCTCAGGGACTTTAGTTAGGGAAGCAGGGGTGTCTTAGATATTAACCAGGTCTACTTTTAAATACTGCACACTGCACTCTTGAAAGGAAATGAGAGAAAAGAGGTCAAAGACAATACAAGTACAAAATCCCTTAGGGCCCTAATAAATATTTCCGTTTAATGGCTCTCTATATCTATTGCATGCCATTGAAAATTGGTATATTTTCAACCAGTTGAAAATAACAAACTTACAGACTAAGTTTGTAAGTCTAGTCCATATAAGTCATTAACTAGGTAACAGAATAAGATGAGAATTTGCAGGTATGGAGAGTTAGTGACTGCAGCATGAAGCTACTGTGTCCAGGGCTGAGATGCAAAGCAGGAATAGTGGTAATTATTAAAACTTAGACCCAGGCACGAGACAGCTGGATTTCTGAGGGGGACAAAATGAAGCATGTCCTACAAGCATTGGGAAACCAAGCTAGATTCCTTTGCTGCTTCAGGAAGGACGTGCTGCTAAGAAGCAGTTCGCTGGAATCTCTTGCAGACCGGAAGCAGACCAGCAGACCGGGAGCAGAGCGTGCGTCCCTTTCCTCTAGCCTTGCATCTCCCTCTAGCGCCCCGTATTGGCAGTGCTTCTGTGGTCCAGTAACTGTTCCTCAGTCTCAAACACAGCAGTTCCTTAAATAATGTTTCACTTAACATCATCTTGTCACAGTGTTCACTGAAAAAAAAAAAAAAACCCAGTTCCCAGCTTGGGCCACTATCTGTGGAGTTTGGACGTTCTTGCCTGTCTGTGTGGGTTTCTGCAGGGACTCAGGGTTGCTCCCACACCCAGAGTTGTGCTGGTAAGGTGAATTTGCTGTCTCCACTGTCCCAGTCTGAGTAAGTATGGGTGTGTGACAGGCCCTGCGATAGAAGGGCTTCTTGTCCAAGGTGGGTTCCCACCTGATGCCCTGAGCTGGGATGGGCTCTGGCCTCCTGCAACCCTAAACAGGAATAAGTGTGTTGGAAAATAATTATCTTATTTTTATTAATCTTTCTTTAATGTATGCATAACTCACATTTATTTCAATGTTTGATGTTAGAAGAGTTTGTGGCCTTTATTTAGAAGTTTGGTGATGTTTTCTTGTGACCAGAAGTATGTGGTAGGAACTATTCTTTATGTCAATTAACCTGTGGTAAAATTGGTTTCTTTACAGTTGTTTCAATTAAGGTTGCCATTTCCCAGAACCTATCAACAATGTGAAGTGAGGGTTTACTGTCCCCTGACCTCACAATCCTACTCAGTCTTCAAGGCTTAGGTCAAATGCTGCTCCTCTGTTAAATCTTCCCGGTTCTGCTTAAGATCCAACCCCTTACCTGTAGGACTAATGGCCAGCCATATTTTATGGTTTAGTTTGGCCCATTGGGCTATTATGTATATCTTCCTTTATTGTGATACATATTTGAATCCCTGGAGTATTTTTCTGTGCAGTAAATATATTCTGTGCTGAATATATTTACTGAATTGAATTTGAGTCTGAGAAATGTGGTTGAACTTTCATAACAGCAGGTATGTTATTGCCTTGGATTGGTCAGACAAGGGTCTTTAGATGCCTCCTGCATACCTTGGCCCTGAAACTTCTGACCACGTTGCATGAACTACACATTGCTGGCAGGTTTCATCATGAGACCTTTTGCAGACTCCCAAGAAGATCACTAGATGTGTCATATAGCCACCAACAACAAAGAAGTAAAATTTAGTCACTGATGCTTAAATGACCCCATGCACAAGGGCAAAGCTGGGGTTATTCTGTAAAAAAAAAAAGCCGTAAGCTATAAAGCAATGTTCCTTTATCTACTCTGGCGATCCTGCAAGCTAATAGTGTTACAGGCCTATTTTTTTTAACTTTACACATTCCTTATCTTGCTTTTGCAGCCATTAACACACAATCAGATCGGCTGTGCTCAAAAGGACTTGAACTAGTTACTATAATAATTACGTGAATGACCTTTCCAGACTCATCTGAAACCTGGTGGTGAGGTGGGAGGGAAGAATCATCCGATTTCCTGCCCTTTTTAGTTTCTTCTTATCTCTCAGATAACAGTCACAAATTATCTTTTGTTGCACTCCAGCAAATGCCTATAGGGAATAGAGACATTAAGTGTTTTTATATGCTTATTGTACGTAAGAAAGTACCAGTTATCAATTCATAAAGTCATTTTTGCTGTAGTTTGTTTTCGTTTCCTCGGTCCTTAGCCCAGCTGTCTCAAATGGCTGCTCTTGTGTCCCATTGTAACTGTGAGAATGGCAAGTGTTCCTCTGGGATTTCCCACAGTCTGCAGCTGGCAAACATTCCTGAAAGAACCTGCTCTTTAGTTACAGATTGATGATTTATTAATACTATTGCTGACTGCTGGTCACTGAGGACTATAGGAATTAAAAAGAGAGTCGTGTGATATTTGTCAATCAAACCAAAATCAAATTACTTAAGTGTTAAATTGATAGATGTGTTAGTCACTGGGTGTAGGAATCAATAAATGTTTAGGTATCACAGGAAAGAAGTACATTATGGAATCAAGAAAACTATCCTTGTGACCTACTGGTTGCTTGAGTATTATGGAAACCAAGGATGCATCCTCATTTCAGGCGGTACCCGAAGGAGATGGGTGCAGATGGAACCTTACAGATCACATAGCCCAATATCAACTAGTAGATGGGAAAGTGAGACTCTGCAGGAAAGGGCCAGACAACAACATGTGGGCTTGCTGCCCAGGATAATGGTTTGATGCTTCTTCATTTATGTTCCACATATTTTTAGCATTCTTCTCTAGTGCCAACTGTTTGCTTTTGTACTCAGAAGTGTGGTCTAGTTCTAGAGAAACACAACGAATAATTCACAAGATTTTTTACACCCAGAGTCACAGTTAACTGACACACGTCTAACTTTTCAAGAGCTGTCTAAGGACTAATTAATCTGCTTCACCAGGAAAATGGCATACACATGAAAGATCTCATAGGCTACCAAGCTATAGACCACAGGTGGCAAACACAAGGCCCGTGGGCCGAATCCCGCCCTCCACCTTGTTTTATCCAGCCCGGTGCCTTGTTTCTACCCAGCGGCAGCACCCAGCTCCCTGCCCCTAGTTAAGGAGTAGTTACATTTATACAGTCCTAAAATTACATTCAGCCCTCTAAGGCAACCACAAGGCTGATTGGCCCCTGGTGAAAATCAGTTTGACACCCCTGCTGTAGAAGTAGAACCAGGTCTCCTGATTTTAAATTAATACTCCTCTCAGCTTATCATACTACTTTTTAGTTGTTAAAAGTAATTCCCATTTTATCAAAGCCAGGCATTTTTAAAAAGGTTTTATTTATTTATTTTTAAAGGGAAAGGGAGGGAAACATCAATGTGTGGTTGCCTCTCACACCCCTCTACTGGGGACCTGGCCCACAACCCAGGCATGTGCCCTGACTGGGAATAGGACCAGTGACCCCTTGCTTCGCAGGCTGGCACTCAGTCCACAGAACAACACCAGCCAGGGCAGCAATAATTTTTTTTGATGCACATAAGTAACTCAATGATTGAGAATTAAAATTATTAATATATAAGATAAGCCACCAAGGGCATAAAGCAAGATAATAACAAATGACTGAGATTTTTTACTTGGATCATTTTAGATTCATCCAAAACATCTATTTTGGATGAATCTTCTTGGAGTTTTCATGGAATAACCTCTTCCATTGGATTTTAATTGTGGATCAGAAACTGGTTAGCTGCTAACATTCATAAAGAATATATAATGAAACACTACATCCATCAGGAATTTCTAATTTATATCCCACCACCCCCTAAAATACACCAGATACACAATCTTTTTTTTAGTCTTCACCCGAGGACATACTTATTGATTTTAGAAAGAGGAGAAGGGACAGAGAATGAGAAGGAGAAAAACATCGATTTGGGGGAGAAATATAGATATGAGAAACATCAATCAGTTCCTACTGGGGACCAAACCCCCAACCTAAGAATGTGTCCTGACTATGCATCAAATTTGTGATATTTTGGATTATGGGGTGATGCTCCAACCAACTAAGCCACACCAGCCGGGGCCAGATACATATATAATCTTGACACTTGAGTAAGCCTTTAATGGAGCAAAAGTAGAAAAAGTTTTAACCTCAAAATTGTCAAATATCTCAGTATAGTTAAAGCTGAACTTCTACGTAGGACCAGATGGTTTCTAGATATCACTAAAATTCTTTTTTTTTAAATGTTTTTATTTTATTTATTTATTTTTTTAAAGATTTTATTTATTTATTTTTAGAAAGAAGGAAAGGGAGGGAGAAAGAGAGGGAGAGAAACATCAATGTGTGGTTGCCTCTCACCTGGCCCCCACTGGGGACCTGGCCTGCAACCCAGGCACGTGCCCTGACTGAGAACCCTTTGGTTTGCAGCCCGCAGTCAATCCACTGAGCTACACCAGCCAGGGCCTAGATGTCACTTAAATTCTAACCACATCTCTGACATGATTTGTCATTGGGTTAAAAACATTTTTAAAAAAAAAAACAGGAATAAATGTAGGCAATTCTTTTATCTTTCTGACCTCAGTTTCTTTAATTTGAACTCTTCTAGTCTTGGGTTTCTATTTTTTATGTAATCAATCGCCCACAAATTCCCCCTGATTTTTCTACTAACAGTTTAAATTTTATGCAAATGACAGTCTCTTCTATCATTAAATACTGACATTACAACTCTTAAAGTCTATATCTGTTACATCAAACATGTTGAAGCCTTTTTATTTGAGGTCTAATTCTGACTAATACGTTTAATGATAGCACTTAGTTTTTAAAGCTAACATAGTACATAGATTCTTGAAAGCGGTATGCGTCTTACTGTTTTATTGTACTATGAATTAATCCTTCTTATAATACGTTTCATTCCTGTTATATTGGTATTATTTGAACTAGGGCAGCATCAAATCTTGTCCAGTAAAAAAAGATGAGTTTAGAATGTAAAGATGTTTTCAGATACATTTCTTAGAATGATTTGACATGAAGTTGGATATTTAGTTAACAAGCATTGCAATGTGCGTGGCATTATCATTTAATATATTTTAAAATTTTGTATTTTTCATTTCAATAACTGGAGTTTTGAATGTCATGATCATATATGACGAAGAATATGGTATGTCTTCCTTGACACCTCACTCTCCCTAACTTTACTAGCCCAGTACCCCACCTCCAACCCAAGGCATCATCACTGACCTCCCTCAGTCCTTCTGCCCCAATCTGTCACCCATTTAAAAATCCCTCAAGTGTACCTCTTTCTTTCTATTCTATTTGCCACAACCATACATAAAGTCTATTATTATTTAACTAGTTTCTCTCATTTTTCTTCAAATAAGACTAAAGATGTCCCTTTAAATTATCACCACACTGATGGTCTGCCAGCTTTGGGAATTTCTCCAAGGCTGCTTTCTTTCAAGTCCTGCTACACGTACTTTATTGGTTCTGTTTTCCTAGAACTCTACTCCTGACTTTCGTATCACTCCCCATCCCAGTGAGACCTTTGGACTTTTAAGCTGGTTGTTGACTCCAGCTTCACCTCCTAATTTCATCTACTTGAAATTCTTCAAACCTTGTCCCACAGCCATGGGTCTAGACTGGTTCCTAGAACGTCAGCTCCACACCCATCTTCGTCGATCTACATAATAAGTTTTTACTCCCTCTGGACACAACCTCCGTGACAGTTTCTCGACGTATAAACACCTACATTAACTTTCACTCTTTCTTTCTTTACATTTTTATATGTTTGATCACCATAACTGTCTCTTAAATTTGTTCCCACACAGTTGGTGCAAAGTGAATTTTTGTTGACTGAATTAAATCATTCATCAACATAGCAGGCCTGTATATATGCTCAAGGAGAAGTAGATATGAACTAATATACTAAAGAATTTTTTTAAAGATTTTATTTTTAGAGATAGGGGAAGGGAGAGAGAAAAAGAGGGAAAGGAACATCAATCTGTTGCCTCTCACACAACCGTGCCTGCGCCCAGACATGTACGCTGATAAGGAATTGAGCTGGCGACTTTTTGGTTTGCAGGCCAGCACTCAGTCCACTGCGCCACACCAGCCAGGGCCATACTGGAGTATTTTAAGCCTGAGACCACATATGCATCGGCATTTAGATTGTGAAGTTAAACGCTGAGTGGGTCTATTAGGCTGCACCTCAGAGGATGGCTTCACTTTGGTAGTGGCTGTTCCTATACATCCAGATTTCAGAAACAATTTTTACAGTTGACATGTTCACTCCAGCATGATTGGCTTGCCCTACCAAAGTCACTCCGATGAATCACAGTTTTTCTTTCAGTAATTACACATTTAGGTTGGTGGTTTCCTTTGGGTCTTTAGGGAGGCACTTTAACCTCAGTAGTCACACGTTTAAAAATCATATTCTGTGGTCTAGTGCCAAAAATATTTCTATGAATACTTAATCCCATAAAGTCTAGTATAAGACTTATTCTTTCCAATTCAGAATTTATCCTGAAAATAAGAATGCCTCATATCTACACACCTTTAAGTATTTTTCCAAGACATTTGATACAAGAGAAAACTTTCCGTTATATCTTTGATGACTATGATGCCCAGGACTTGGAAGACCACATATAAAGTTTATTTGTACACTCTCATGTTCTTATCAAAGGAGCACCCACAGACATAATTTCATACTTGTCTTTGGAATGTCTCTCAGGGCATCAGAAAATTTGAAAACAGGTGCCAATGAGATGAGGTGGAACAAGGATGAAATCACAGGAAAACCCTGCTAATTAAATTGTATTTTTCAAAACCATCTCTCTGCCTTTAACTTATTGGTAATATTAGCTAGCTTTCATTTATACTTGAAAAATTTTTTGTTCTAAAAAATTACTGTGAAGTTAAAATATTGCAACTTCATATTCTTCAGCTGTGTTTTGAATCTTACAGTACTTTTTCAATATGCACTAAAATCTGTAAGCACAATGTAGAAACATCACAGTGGTTCTGAATCGTCTTACACCTCACGCAGTGCTGCCTAAAATAACTCATTTTATAGTTCTTCACCCTATATAAGCATTTTCTATGTCATATGGCAGCAGGGTAGAAGGTGTCATGCATTTTTGACCCAGTACCTCTTGTACCCATTGTCCTTGGCTGTGTGTTCGATTTCCAGTGGCAGATTCACATGTTCCCGGTAGCATTTGCTTCACTTACATGCAGCACATCCCCTACACAAGTGCAGTGTGTGTACCTGTGTGTGTGGATTAATGGTTCAATCCTCAGAAAGAATATCTTAAGAAAGAAGATGTTAAGACATAAAGTAAACATCGGTCATCCTGTTTTTCTGTATCCTTTTTTATTTGTGATGTAAAGTAACCGCACTTACCTACTCTTCCAGTCCCTGTTTTTGTTGGTAACTGTATGATGCAGAATAATTTCACTCCAAATCTCTATAATATTGTTTATTCTGAAGAACAACTTTAGCTGATAACCAACAGATATAAAAATGAAATGCAATGGGGACATGTGTCAATAGTAGTTTTATAGTACAAAAGGCAAATGATAAGTAATTTAGGTCACTTTTATTCCCTACTTTTTCTTTTCTGTTGGAGATCAAATGAACCTGGCTACAACTTTTAGAGTGTCTTATTTATGTCCGTTTTCTCAAAGGAAGGTACATTATAAAATCAGGTCACTTGCTTTATACATCCCTACAGAGAAATGTAGCCGTCTCCACATTTCTGAAAAAAGAACACACATCAGCATTTCCTGCACAGGCAGGAAGGGGAAGAACATCTTCCTGCCTCCACTTGCATGTAATTCCATTAAACACTTAGCCACACTCTACTAAGAAAAGGCATAGATATAATACAACCCAGAGCACATATTTAAAAAAATTTAACATCTTTGAAATCCAGATGTATATTACAATGACGATATGTCATCATTTAAATAGCAATTTTTTTCTTATTGATTCTTACAATAATGTGTGTCTTACAACCAGAGGTATTTTAGATGTGATGAATGACAGTAATTAGGGCTAACGTGGCGTGGATACCTAACTCTAACTTAGCGAAGGAGTCATTCAGAATCTGAGTGATAAGCTGTTCTTCCTTCACTTACATAAAGTTTATTTTTTTAAATCTGAGTTAATAAACAGTTACATCCCCTGTAGCATTGGAAAGCCATTAGAAAAATGGTTGTTGACTACATTTTTATCTTATGGAAGAGATTAAAATATAAAGAAAGCTAGTCCAAAAGGATTCCTCTGCTCATTGTTTTCAGCATTTCTTGAGTCTCTGACTTTTATTAACTGTAGGTCACATAACAGAAAATAGAAGAAATATAAGGAATGATATCTAAAGAGATTATGCAGAAGATGTTTACCCCATTAGGTTCTTGTTTTGATTTCTTTTGGAACTAAAGGAGTAAAAGGGGAAGAATAAATATTGTATTGTATTTTCAGTGACTTAAATGTATGGAGAAAATATACATAGGGTCTGGCACAAATAATACCCCCCTTTTAAAAAAATCTTTTATTATAAAATCATAAGCATGTGATTCTGTAACACAACAATATCACACTCAAGCACCATATGGCATTTTAGGTAAAATGTTCAAATTGCTGCCCGTCCCATGCGAGACATCCACAGTCCTATCAACCACACTCAAGCAGGTGCTGCTTCTGCCGGACCCCGTGTGTTAAGTTAGAAGTCCAAATAGGTAAATTAGCTGTACGGCTAAAGTATTTCTTCAGGCTGCTTCTTAAAACCTTTCCTGAGGTAGAGTGGGCATGCAATAAAATGTTTAAAGTATGCAATGTGAAACATTTTAACATATGTATACATTCATGAAATCATTACATAGCCACATAATGAATATACCCAGTACCCATAAACATTTCTGTATGTACATTTTTAATCTTCCCCTTTTTTCCATCATTCATTTCTAAACCCAGGAAACCACTCACTGGTCTGATCTCTGTTCTGTTGCTACACATTAGTTTCCATTTTTCTAGAGTTGTATATAACCTGAGTTATACAACATGCATTCTTTTTTTTAATCAGGCTTTTTTCACTCAATAATTATCTTGATTCATACCAGCTGTTGGGTGTGTAAATAGTTCTTTTCTTATATTGCTGAATAGTATTCCATTCTATGACTAATGATAATACATTTATGTATTACCTATTTGTGGACACTTGGGTTGCTTCCAAGTTTCACCTATTACAAATAAAACTTCTATAAACTTTTATTTACAAGTCTTTGCATGCACATAAGTCTTCGTTTTCCCTAAGTGACATGCTAAATATTTCTTCTAGGACCTTGAAAATATCTAACATAGTTTCAATAACTGTTTTAATGTTCTTCTCTATTATTTCTACTACATGTATCTCTTTTCTGTCAGTTTTAGATGATTTGTGTCTTTTCTCCTCATTATAAGTTATATTTTCCTCATTCTTTCCATGCCTGGTGATTGTTTTTATTGGTGCCATATATTTGAATTTTACATTGTTGGATATTGGGTATTTTTATATTCTCGACCTTTTTTTCTGAGATGTGGTTAAGTTACTTGCAAACAATTTTATCTGCTCAGGTCCTTTTTTTTAGACAAGACCTGAGTAGCATTTACTTAAGGTTTAATTTTTTTTTTTTCCCATCACTGAGGTAAGACTTGTTTTAATGTTCTAGCCAATGGATCCTGAGCTATGAGATTCTCCACTCTGACTATCGGAATAGGAACTATTTTTGGCCTGGGTGAATTCTGAGAACTATTTCTTTCAATCTTTTCAAGATGTCCTTTCTCATCTTCAAGTCATTTTCTTATATGCACATGCTGATGAGTGCTAACCTGAATACTCAAGGGGGTTGCATTTTGGTAGATTTCTGACATTCTCTCTTAATGCAGTTCTCTTTCAAGTGTTACAAATTCTAGCTACTTCAGCTTGCCCAGACTCCCAGTTCTTTCTCCTCATGTCAAAAAGACAGCTGAGGTTTGCCGAGTCTCCCCTTCTTATGCTGTAGCTAAGAAACGTTGCCCAGAGAGTCAGCTGAGGCGGTTGGAAGGCTCAATGTACTTATTTAGCTTATTTCAGGGACCATTGTCCTTTATAGCCTGATGTCCAATATTTTGAGGTTCATTTCTTTCAAACATTTTGTCTAGCGTTTAGCTGTTTCCTCCTCCGTCATTTTTAGTTGCTCAGGAGAAAGTAAATGAAAGGTAAAAAGGAAAGGCACCCTAAGTATATTTAAGGTATACTTAGGGTAAGTATACCTTAAGTATAATCAAGAAGGTAGAAATAAATCAATCTGCATGTCTTCATTAGAAGAAATTATGCACAAACTCTGGCAATAGAAAGGTCATAAAATGGTTGTCTGACCAAATCTTTCCTCAGAAAAAATTTAAAACAGGGAAAGTAAAAAGCAAAAATAATTTAATCTAAATTCTTCCAAAAAATCTTCTAGATTAAATTCACAGGAACCTATAATTCTTATATGGTTAAATAAGGTGTATTTTTGAGCAGCAGTATGTGAACAAAGGCTTAGTAGTTTGATATCTAATTTCAATAGCAACTCAGTCATTTACCTGCTGTATTCATCAGATGAGTTACCCTCTTTGAATCTCATTTTCAAAATCGGCAATGCCTGTCTCATAAAATTACTCTCAGATGTAACTAAGAGACTCAATATGTAAAGGGCTGTCAATTACATGTTAATTCCCTCTTTCACCCTCCCTCTCTGGAATATTTGGGAAGCACTATTTATTTTAAGAAACACTTGCCTATCCTCCAATGTTTTGCTTTTTCTGAAATACCATCCAAGACACAGTTCCTTTCTCAAGCTTTCCCTGAGCAAAGAGTGCCAGCCTTTTATAAACTTCACTTTCGCTGCTACCATTCAGCTTTTCATGGTTTCCACTGAAAATGGACCATTGAAAATTTGTTGCCTGGCTTTTTGCTAATAATACATATTGCCAAGTGCCTCAGTAATCCAAAAAAACTCTGAACCTATAAGATGTTTCTATGTATATTAAATATTAGATATTTTTATCAGTTTTATCTTTCCCAAACATCATTTCAAGATAAAAACTTTCTTTGGTCTCCACAAGTTAAAAAAAATCTTTTGTCTTGTTTTGTTTATTTTTATTGTTGACATTATTACAAATGTCCCCGTTTCCCCCTCCTCTGACTGTCTCCACCCAGCCCCCCTTCCCTCTGGCCGTCACCACGCTGTGTCTGTGTCCCCGGGTTATGCAGATATGTTCTTTGGCTGATCCCTTCACTTTCTTTCATCCACTTACGCCTCCAACCTCCAATCTCCTCTGACAGCTGTCAGTCTATTCCATGTAATCGTGACTCTCTTTCTACTTTGTTCATCAGAAGTTTTAAGATTTTAGAGCTGATTTTAAATATTAAGCAAAAGAGGACATTTTACTATGGCTGTTATTATTTAAAGTATTTGACATGATTGTTTTACCATCAAATTTGACATCTCATCTTCAAAAATGCCAAGAAGCCACGAAACTTGTAAACTGTAAATACTAAAAGGCAATTATTTAAGGAAAAATATATGTAAAATATATAAACATTGTTCCTTCATCAGTTGTAATTGTTTAATAACTATTGCTACAAGATCCTTGAGATCTGGATGTAAAAAACAAAACAATGGTTAACAAAATGTTTGAGCCATATTCTGGTTTTATTTACCATGTGGGTTACACATGCAAGTGGAATGCAGATGTTAATACAACTCAAACAATCAAATCTTAACCTGTTCCCCATACCTGACATAGACCGTGGAGTTATCTACTCCTTATATGAAGTGATTAATAGCCTATTGAGCCTCTTGGCTTCTGTGAGCTTTTTTTTTTTCCAGTTAAAAAACGTTCTAAAAAATAATGGAAAATTTTAATATGTAAAGATGGAGAATAAATCTTAACGGCCCTTTCACTCCACCTTTACAACAAAATAATAGTATTGTGTGTTAATAAATTATTCAATATTTGTGTGCATCCCCTATTAAAATCATAAAATGTTAAGGCTTATTCTGGCTTTATTTGAATGGAAATTCATTTAAAACATTTTACTCTATAAAAATAAACTGAATAAGTGTAAACTCCAGCAAACTGTTCTGGGCTGCACTCTGAACCATATAGTATGCTAGATTTTGAATTCATAGTATAGGTATAGGTACAGAGGAATAGAATTAATTTGTGCTAATATAATCAAATTGTCATATTTCATGGGCTTTTGCACTGTCAACCTAATGGTAAAGAATGTGGTTATAGTAGAGAACAGAATTTACTATAAAAAAGTAGGCAAAAGCCAAAGCCTCTCATTAGCATAGCATCTTAACCATGTGAAAGATGATGCTGTGCCATAGATTTATGTAATCTACTGTGTACAAATATTACCAGTGTGCATATATTCTGTATGCCTCCTTGTTTGTCCACTTTTCTCCATCTCTTCTTTATATATAGCCTCAAGGGTCAAAGAGATAATATACACGAATATGTATCTTTAACATGTATAAAAATAATAGCTTCAGAGTTATCTTTTCTTTCTAGCTGGAGGATTACTGTTTCACCACCAGTCCACTTACCTGTAGAAACAGAAAAAATAAAACATGCTTCTTAGGTTTGATGCAGATCCTAGCCAGCAGGATCTTGTGGTGTGGTGGCAATAGACAAACACACACAGACTACAGAAATCCTGTGGAGAAAAAGGGACTGCACGGCCACTCCCCAAGTGAGAGAGGGTGAGAGGGCTAGAGAGAGCCCAAGAGAGAGAGCCAACCCCTGCCTGGACAGGCTTTTATTGCTTTTCTGGGCACTTTACATCGAGGATGGTCCTCATTTACTATGCACAGGTTCACTGTAGGTGATTACCTTTTACAGACAACAAAGGACAGAAAGCTGCTAATTACTTCAAAGAGAAGGATGTTACAGCTCAAGGGGGAAAGTGGTTGAACTGGTTACACTCCATACTTGGGTGGTTTAGCACAGACTTTAGGAAGTTAAAGATACTTGGTAAACATTTGCTGCCTCAATTCAAGGTGAGGGAGTTTTAGCAAAAGCAAGTCTCATAGAAGCCTAAGTACAATGCAGGCTTGATTCCCCATGGGAGAACCTGTCCATGGGCATGGGTCCTGCCTGCTGAACCTCGCACCCACTGGTTTTTCCAAGTGGGAGCTGGGCTACATTTCCCATGTGTGGAACAGTTCTCCATAAGGTTTCTGAGCAGATTAAATGTTATACCAAATAAAAATCTGAGAAAAAAAATAAAAGTTCAATTAAAATAGCTATATAGTTTTTATAGTTCAGGAATAATAAATTAATCAAGGGCCAGGAAAATTACACTTCACAAACACAATCTTTTCATAAACTAAGGCCTAGATAGAAATTAAATAACTACCAAGAGTCTCCCATAAAATCACAAAGCCAGGCCTAGAATCCACATCTCATTACCATTTGTCTATTATATTTTCCACTGGATAGTACGTAGACAGTAGTTTTACATAAAACCCTGGTGATAATATCACCTGGTATTAATATCATACTCAATGGTGAAAAACTGAATGCTTTTTCTTTAAAATGAGGAACACAGCAAGGATGGCCACTCTTGACACTTTCATTCAATATTGTACTATAATTCAGAGAGCAATTAGTCAAGAAAGATAAATGAAAGTCCTCTAAATCAGAGAGAAAGAATTAAAATTACCTGTTTTCAGATGACTTGGTCTTCTGTGTAGAAACTCTAAAAACGCCATATAATCAGAATGACTGTTAGAGCTCATAAATGAATTCAGAATACTTGCAGGACACAAAATCAACATACAAAATCAGTTACATTTTCATACACTAACTATAAACAATCTGAAAAAGAAAATAAGAAAACAATCTCATTTGCAGCAGCACCAAAAAAGAATAAAATACTTGGGAATAAACTTAATTAAAGAGATGAAAGACTTGGACACTGAAAACTATAAAATATTTTTTAAAAAATTTATGTATTTTTAGAGAGGAGTAGGGAGGGAGAAAGAAATGGGCAGAAATATCAATGTGTGGTTGCCTCTTGAGAGCCCCCTACCGGGGATATGGCCTGCAACCAACGCATGTGCCCTGACTGGGAATCGAACCAGAGACCCTGTGGTTCACAGGCCAGCATTTAATCCACTAAGGCATGCCAGCCAGGGCTGAAAACTATAAAATATTGATGAAGGAAATTAAAGACACAAATAAACAGAAAGACATCCTGTATTATAGATTAGAAAAACATTTTAACATCCTGTTAAAATGTCCATATTTCTCAAACAATTTACAGATTCAATGCAATTTCTATCATAACAATGGCATTTTCTACAGAAATAGAAAAAATAATTTTAAAGTGCATACGGAACCACAAAAACACTCAAATAACAAAAACAGTCCTTAGAAAGAAGAACAAATATGGAGGCATCATGCTTGCTGATTTCAAATTATGTAACAAAGTTACAGTAATTAAAATAATATAGTTCCAGCATAAAGACAGACATATAAGCCAAAGGAAAGGAATAGAGAACCCAGAAAATAAGTCCTCATATATATGATCAATTGATTGAGACAAGAGTGTCAAAACTACATAACTTGGAAAGGATATCCTCAACAAATGGTGCTGGGAAACCTGGATATCAACATGCAAAAGAGTAAAAGTGAGCCCTCATCTTATACCACACACAAAAACCAATGCAAAATGGATCAAAGTTTTAAATGTAGGACATGAAACCATAAAACTCCTATCGATAAAACAGGAGAAAATCGCCCTGACATTGATCTGACAATGGGCTGTTGGATACGACACCAAAAGCACAGGCAACAAAAGCAAAGATTGACAAGCGGGACTATATCAATCTAAAAAGCCTCTGCACAGCAGGGAAACAACAGAGGGAAAATGCAATCTATAGAACAGGAGAAAATATTTGCAAACCACATACCAGATAAAGGGTTAATATCAAAATATGGAAGGCATATGATACTTTTAAATAGCAAAACCAAACCAATAAATAAATAATAATATGATCAAAAGGCAGGCAAAGGACTTGAATAGACATTTTGCCAAAGAAGACACAAAAATGGCCAACACGTATATGAGAAGGTGCTCAACATTACTAATCAATAGGGAAATACAAATCAAAAACACATAATTTACCCTACACTTGTTAGAATGGTAACACTAAAAAAAAAGATAAGGAGTATTGGTAAGGATATGGAGAAATTGGAACCCTTATGCATTGCTAGGGTGAAATGGTGTAGCCACTATGGGAAATAGTATGAAGGTTACTCAAAAAATTAAAATAGATCCAGTAATTTCACCCCTGGTATTTATCCAAAAGAAACAAGAGTAAGGATCTCAAAGTGACTTTTGCACTCTGTGTTCACTGCAGCATTATTTACAACAGATAAGATTTGGAAACAATTTACATGTCCATTGATAAATGAATGAAGAAAGAAAATGTGTTATACATATACAATAGAATATTATTTAGCCTTAAAAAAGAATGAAATCCTACTATATGGGTAATCCTTGAGAACACTATGTTAAGTGAAAAGCCAATCTAAAAGGACAAACATTGAATGACACCATTTATATGAGGCACATAAAACCGTCAAGCAGTCAAACACATAGAAGCAGACAGTAGAGTGGTAGTTGCCAAGGGCTAGAAGAAGGAAAAATAGGCAGGTGTTATTTATTATATGTAAAGTTTCAGTTATACAAGATAATTAAGTTCTGCTATAAAACATTGTGGTGATAGTTTACTGAATTGGACACTTAATTTTTTTTAAAAGAGGATATTTCATGCTAAGTGTTCTTACCACAATGTAAAGGAAGGAAGGCGGGAAGGAATAAATTCAGTGAGTTAATACATACAAAAAGCTTAGAACAGTGTCTGGCACATAGTAAGAGCCCAATTAATATTCTCTCCTGTTTTCATCCAGTTATAGAAACTACAAACTCTGAAATTAACATGGTCATCTTTTTTTCTCATTCACACTCTACCTAGCACCAAGTTCTGTTAGGTCGACCTCTTAAATATCTTAAATATTCACTTCTTATTCTCACCCTATTACCTTTGTCTACAGTAGAGTCATCTTTTATATAGATTTCTTAATCAGCCTCCTAATTTTTTTCCAACCTCCAATTGGCTTATTTCAGTGCATTCTACTTGCTGTATGCAGAATATCCTAAACCAAAGACTGGTCACCTTTCTTCATAATCAGAGTTTTATTGGAGCACATCCATCCCCACTCATTTAGGTATCACCTGTCTGGTTTCACACTACAATGGCAGAGTCATGTGCTTGTAGCAAAGAACACCTGGCCTGAAAGCCTAAAATAGTTACTATCCCTCTCTTTAAAGAAATGTTAATGGAATCTGTCCTACACTCCAATAAGAAAATCAAACTCCTGCTTAAAATATTTCCATCACTTTCAGTAATCATTGGGCAAACTCCGTACTCTTTAAAATCACTTTTATAGCACTTCATACTCATCCCAGCCACCTCTTCAGCTTTGTTACAAGCCACTGCCAACCAAGCATATTATATTTCTTTCAGTTCCTTAAATACATCATTTTCTCTCTTACCTCTATGTAAGCAGCTCACTCCATTAGTTCTTCTCTCAAGATTTTTGTCTTTGCTTGCATAACTCTTAATCATTCAAGTCTAAACTTAATTTTACCTTCTTAAGAAAACATTGTCTGCCCGCCACCATACTAGAGTAGGAAGTCCTTTCTTTTTACTTCCTGTAAATCATGCCAATTTTTTTAAGTCATTGCATAACTGATTATATGACATTTCCATATTTGTCATAGTCACCATGATAACCCCCAATTCTAGTACAAAGCCTACCACATAGGTATATCATAATAGGTATCATGTATGATTGTGTAATGAATATAAAATAAATATGGCATCATTCCAGAAACTTCCTTCACCTATCTGTAAACCCAGCCTTTTTGTGCCTTGGCAAAGATAGCTTGGCATGTGATTCTTCTGAGCCTTCCTTGTTTGGCCGGATTCAGGGGTTTTCTCTGAGTTGGAAGATAAGAAGCACCAGGATGGAACTACATGTGGAAGAGGAAGACATCCAACTGCCTTCATTTGGAACATGGGCTGGGCTCAGAGAGGACTGTTTTTACTGTTATATTACTTTTTTCATAAATGTAAGGAAAATGAGTAAATTTATACAAATTGTAAAAATATAAAAATCATAACAGGCCACAATCTTACAGAAATTACCAAGATTCTTTACCTAAATTTGGCTCATGAGGAAGATAATTAAAAGTGATGGGGTGACATATTCTGAGCTGTAATTCAGGTCCTAAGTCAAACTGATGCCATGGGAAGGTTATGAGTTTGATACATTAGTTAAGAATCAGAGCTTCTAGTCAAGATAGAGGCATAGGCAGACATGGGTCACCTTTTTGCACAACCACATCAAAACTACAACTAAAATATAGAACAACCATCACTCAGAACCATCAGAAATTGAGTTGAATGGAAGTCTGACAACTATGGAATTAAGGAAACCACATCCATCCAGACTGGTAGGAGGGGCAGAGACACAGAACAGGCTCTTCCCTCACCCATGTGTGGTGGATAAAAATTCAGGAGGGATATCTCAGGAGTGAGGAGTCCTAACCCATGCCAGGCTCTCCAGCCCAGGGTTCTAGTGCCAGGAAGATAAGTCCCAACAACTTCTGGCTACAAAAACCAGAGGGGATTGAGTTGGTGGAAGAAACTTCTAGATCCCCAAGCAATTCCTCTTAAAGAATCCACATTTACTCAGACTCACTCACTCTGAGTTCCAGTGCCAGGGTGGCAGCTTGAAGGTCACTAGTAGCATACGGGGAAGGGCTGAAGTGTCTGGCATCAGGGCGAGCAGAGGCCATTGTTGCTTTTCTGAGCCCTCCCACCACTCCCAAGCAGAGTCACAGAGCTGGCAGGCTGGTGCCATACATGAGACTCCATTAACCTGGCTAACACTGTTTGACAAGCCTTGGAGATCCCCAGAGACCCCGCCCCACCCAACTTATGGGACCATCCAAGCTGTTTTTCCATATGAATGGGTTGTCTTGACTCATGCTTCACAACTTCCTAAATCCTATCAAACAAGCAACAGCTGATAAGCTCCAGGCTGGGCACTAGCAGCAGCCAGATTATTTTCACTGTTTAGCTTCACCTGGGAATCTCTAAGCCCAGAACAAGTAGCAGCCTTCTCAGGCTGCTTTATAGCTCAGGAAGGATGGCCCTTGGCAAAATACAGGTGGGAACTGACCTTGACCTGCCCCTGCACAGCTGATCTTCCATGGAGGGTGGAAGTTGGTGGTCAGTGGTCACAGCCAATCCTTGCAACTGGCTGGCCTGGGTAAATCCCTTCCATTGATCTGCCAATAGCAACCAAGACTCAACCACAAGAGGAGAGTGTACTGAGCCCACACAAAGGGCACATCTCAGATATCCAACTTGGGTGATAGGGGAGGCTGGACCACTGAACCCTAGAGGACACGTACTACATTAGGGCACACTAGCAAGACAAGGAGTCAAAGCAGCTCTACCTAATACACACAAACAAACACAGGGAGGCTGCAAAAATGAGGAGACAAAGAAATATGGCCCAAATGAAAAAACAGATCAAAACTCCAAAGAGCTAAACAAAGTGAAGGTAAGCAATATATCAGATGCAGAGTTCAAAACATTGGTTATAAGGATGCTCAAGAAACTTACTGAGGAACTCATCAGCATAAAAAAGATCCAAACAGAAATGAAGGATTCACTAACTGAAATAAAGGACAATTTACAGGGAAACAACAGCAGAGTGGGTGAAGCCAAGGATCAAATCAATGATCTGGAAGATAAGGAAGCAAAAAACAACCTGTCAGAACAACAAGAAGAAAAAAAAAATCCAAAAATTGAGGGTAGTATAAGCAGCCTTTGGACAACTTCAAGAAATCCAACATTCACATCATAGGGGTGCAAAAAGGAGAAGAGAAAGAGCAAGAAATAGGAAATATATTTGAAAAAATAATAAAAGAAAACTTCCCAAATTTGGCAAAGGAAATAGACATGCAAGTCCAGGAAGTACAGAGAACCCAATCAAGTTGGACCCAAAGAGCACCACACCAAGGCATATCATAATTAAAATTCCAAGGGTTAAATATAAAGAGAGAATCTTATAAGCAGCAAGAGAAAATCAGAGAGTTACCTACAAAGGAGTTCCCATAAAACCATTAGCTGATTTCTCAAAAGAAACTTTTCAGGCAAGAAGGGAATGGCAAGAATTATTTCAAGTGATGAAAAGGAAGGACCTACAGCCAAGATTACTCTATTCAGCAAAGCTATCATTTAGAATGGAAGGTCAGATAAAATGCTTCCCAGATAAGGTAAAGATAAAGGAATTCATCAACACCAAGGCATTATTACATGAACTGTTAAAAAGACTTATTTAAGAAAAAGAGGAAGATCAAAACTATGAACATTAAAATGACAACAAACTCACAACTATCAACTAGTGAATCTAAAAAATAAAAACAAAAACAAACTAAGCAAACAACTAGAACAGGAACAGAATCATGGGAATATGGATCATTTGGAGGGGTATGAGCTGGGAGAGGGAAGGAGGAGAGAGGGGGAAGTGGTGCAGGGATCAAGAAGCATATTTGCTAAGAACAAAATAGACAGGGAGAGGTTAAGGATAGTATACCAATGGGAGAAGCCAAAGAACTTACATGCACTACCCATGGACATGAACTAAGGTGGGCTGGATTGCTGGAGGGAAGGGGGTATTGGGCAGATGGGGGCAAAGAGAAAAAATGGGACAACTGTAACAGAATAATCAATCAAATGTACTTAAAGAAGAATCAGAAAGCATAGAAATCTAAAACATACTTAAGTTAGATGCAGTTCAGTTTTTCTCCCTAAGTGCCAATTAATGAAATTATTTGATGGCTGAAAGAGTGGTCTCTTGCCTGAAGGATAAGACTCTGTCAAGAAAGATCCAGGCTTATGCTCCCTGTTGTGAAAGTTTCTAAACTTTCACAAATGAAACTTTCATCTTCAAAATTTTGTATATTATGTAGTTAGCAATAACCACTCACATTAGTGGTTGAGTATTTATTTGTTGATTGATTGATTGATTGGTTGATTGATTGATACAGGATCATAAAAGAAAAAACTTTTGCCTCAATAGCTTTTTTATGATGTTTTTTTATGTGCTTTCTCAGAGAAAAGTTATAAAACTTAGTTCTTTCTGTTTCTATCAAACATATACAGTGTTACCTTCTTTTTTTCTGTGCAAGTCACAAAAGAGCCATAACCATATATATTTTCACATCAGATGTAAAATTCATATCCCACTTGTGACTTATGCAAGGAAAATAGGAAGCTCCGTTAGATAGACCTACAATTTGTGTATGAATGGTGGTGTGCAGCCTGGGAGTACTTTCCTTTGAAATCATTAAATCTTTACAGCTAAGTATTCCTTCTGCCTTGACAGATTCTACACATTACCTTATTATGTGTATAAAAATGATCTTTAAAAAATACATTTAATGATTTCAACAATGGCCAAAGTTCACCCAACACTTTTCTTACTTTCTAAAACTACATTTGGAGGCACTTTTCATCCTGTCACTTCAGGCGTGCATAACAAAAAGCTTCCGGCAGAACTTCAAGGTGGTTTCACGTAGTCTTTTACTGTCACTAACAGAGATATTTCTGAGCCAAATGAATAGTACCATTCTCAGTATAACATATCTTCTGTAAATTTCGTTGCTTATTCTACGTGAAAATAAAATGTGCAGTTAGTTGTACGGGTATAATTTCAACAGACTAAAATAAGGAAGAATATAACTCTGCTCTGCCTTTACTGTCAAAGCTGACATTTCTACTCATCCTTTTAGTGTAGTAAAAATCAGTCTTCTTTTTAAACAACAACACCACTTTCAGGCTGTTACTGAAAAGAAATTAGCCCTGAAAAATATTAAGCTAATTAAAATCTGATTATAATCTCAAATATTAAATCCCACTTACGTACAAAAAAAAATGAATGATTCATCCTTGGTTACAAGTAAGTCATTTGAAAACAGCAAAAATTATTATTTTCCCTAAGTGGTCATGGACAACGTCAACAAATATGGGGTATCCAAAATGCCTGTAAAAAGTCAGCACTGCCAGTAAGCTCAGGGTCACTTTTTAATTAATAATGAATTGAGTATATTATTACATACAGAAATCTTTCCAAATAAGTTTTCAGCCACTCCATCAAAGCTTCTCAAAATTTTCACATTGTAAAGCTTCTATCAATGTAGTTGAAAAAATTTTAAGATACTCATCTTGAGGATAGAAGAAAGAAAAAGGGAAGTAAACAGCATTAAAACTTTTATAGTATGAAAATATCTTTGTTTTTGAAGGAAAAATATGCGCTATCCATAACCTTGCCTGTGCTTTCCTACACACATCATACATGTAGCACATGTGAAGTTCCACCAATAGCAAAGAACAAAATCCTGCCATTTGTGACAACATGGACAGACTTAGAAGGTATTATGCTAAATAAGGTAGACAGAGAAAGGCAAATACCACGTGACTTCATTTATATGTTGAATTTTAAAAAATCAACACAAATAAACCAATGAAACAAAAACAGACCAATAGAAACAAAAAACTGATGGCTGCCAGAGGGGAGGGAGGTGAAGGATGGGACGATTCTAGTGTGACAACTTTGCCCAGTGATGGATGGTTACTACACTTAGAGTGGTGATCACATTGTAAAACATATAAATGTCAAGTCACACTGCTGTACTCCTGAAACTATTATAATATCATATACCAATTATACTTTAATAGAAAAAAACACAAATTTTGCTAAAAAATTTATTTAGGCTGAAAAAAGACATACTATTTGGAAACTCCAATTTTCATACAGGAATAAAGAACAAGTATTTTTTTAATAAATGTGTGAAATATAAAATGGATTCTCTCTTAGTTTCTAAAATTTCTAATTTTTACCTTTTTTCTCTAACATAAAAATAATAATGGGTTGGAAGGTTTATAAAGTATATAGAATAATGTGTATTATAAGAATAACACAAAGAATAGGAAGGGAGATATGTCATTATAATATTGTCAGATACATATTGCAAACCTTGAAGCAACCATACACATATAAAAACAGCAAAGGCTATAGTTAATAAATCAGTAGATGTTAATAAAGTATTTAAAATAATACACTAATAGAAAATAGACAAGGAAAGAAGGCAAAAAAGTAACAAAGGATTGATGAAATAGATATAAAATTAATATTATAATGCTAGACTTAAACCCAACTGCAGAAGATTATATTGTGTTAAGTCACTAAAATACACCAACGGCAGACATTGCCAGACGGATGACATGGATGACTGGATATTATTATAAACTGTCTGCAAGAACCCCACTTTAAATGTAAAGTGCACACACACATACATAAGAAATGCTACGTGAGATAAAGATGGACATGTCGTATAACAAAAAGGTCAGTTTCTCAAGAAGACATTACAAACCCAAAGTGTGTAGGCACATAACAAAAGAACTTTGAAATGTATGAAGCAAAATCCAGATTGCCAGAATTTTGTTGTGTATTTTAGTGGGTGTGTTCATCAATGATATTGGCCTGGAGTTTTCTTTATTTTGTCTTTATTTGGTTTTGGAATAGGATAATATTGGCCTCTTAAAAAATGTTTGGGAATCTTTCCTCTTGGATATTTTGGAATAGTTTGAGAAGGATAGGAATTAGCTCTTCCTTAAATGTTTGGTAAAAACCTTGTAGGAAGCCATCCCGTCCAGAGCTTTTGTGTGCTGGGAGTCATTTTTTATTACTGCTTCAATTTCAATAGCTGTTATCAGGCTTTCTGCTCTTTCTTGACTCAGTTTTGGAGAATTATATGTTTCTAGAAATTTTCCCATTTTGCCTGGGTCTTCAAATTTCTGGGCGTATAGTTGTTTGTAGTAATTTCTTATAATCTTTTGTATTTCTGTGATATCAGTTGTAATTTCTCCTCTTTCATTTCTAATTTTATTTCTTTGGGTCCTCTCTTTTTCTTGATGAGTCTGGTTAAAGGCTTATTGATTTTGTTTATCTTTTCAAAGAACCATCTCCTGGATTTATTGATCCTTTGAATTATTCTTTTAGTCTCTATGTCATTTAATTCTGCTGTGATCTTGGTTATTTTCTTCCTTCTACTTGCTTTGGGCTTTGTTTGTTGTTGTTCCTCTAGTTTTTGTAGCTGTTGGGTTAGGTTATTTATTTGAAAATGTTCTCTTTTTTCAGATAGGCCTGTGTTGCTATGAACTTCCCTCTCAGGACTGCCTTTGTTGTGTCTCGTAGGCTCTGGGCTGTTGTGTGGTCATTTTCACTTGTTTCCAGAAACTTTTTAATTTCTTCCTTGATCTCATTGTTTACTCACTCATTGTTTAATAATATGTTATTCAGTCTCCATGGATTTGATTGTTCTTGAGTTTTTTTCCTTGTAAGTTGGTTTCTAATTTCAAGCCCATTGTGATCTGAGAAAACGCTTGATATGATTTCAATTTTCTTTGTTGAGGCTTGTTTTGTGTCCTACCATGTGTTCTATCTTTGACAATGTTCCATGTGCATTTAAAAAGAATGTATATTTTGTTTCTTTGGGGTGAAAGGTTCCATATAGATCAGTTAAGTCCATATGATCTAGACAGAGGGGTGTCTGACCTTTTGGTGTCTCTGGGCCACCCTGGAGGAATAAGAGTTGTCTTGGGACGCACATTAAAAACACAAACACTAATGAAAACTGATGAGCAAATAAAAAGGTTTTAAGTAAATTTATGACTTTTTGTTTGGCTGCATTCATAGCCATCCTGGGCCCTGTAGCCCCCCACAGGCTGCAGGTTGGATACCCTTAATAGGGTGTCGTTCAGTGCCACAATATCCTTTTTGATTCTGTGTTTGGACAATCTGTCCTTTGTTGACAGTGGGGTTTTATTAAAATCCCCTATAATAAGTGTGCTGCTGTCTGTATCTTTCTTGTCCTCCAAGATTTTCCTTATATATTTGGGTGCTCCTATGTTCAATTCAAAGAACCTATGCACCCCAATGTTCATAGAACAATTTACCATAGCCAAGTGCTGGAAGCAACCTAAGTGCCCATAAGTAAATGAAGGGATCAAAAAACTCGGGTACATTTACACAATGGAACACCATGAAGCAGAAAGAAAGAAGGAGCTCCTACTCTTTCTGGCAGCATGGATGGAACTAGAGAGCATTATGCTAAGTGAAGTAAGCTAGGTGGTGAGAGACAAATACCATATGATCTCACCTATAAATGGAACCTAATCAACAAAACAAACAATCAAGCAAAAATAAAGAACAAATTGACAGTGCCCAGAGGGGAGAAGGTAGGGGGATAATGGGAAAGAAGGGGAAGGACAAGTCAAAGAACATGTATGGAGGATCCATGGGCAGGACAATGGGGTGGGAATTGACTGTGGGGGGTTAGAGTAGGAGGGCAGGGCAGGGGAGAGCAATGGGGAAAAAGTTGGATAACTATAATTGAACAACAATTTAAAAAAAAGGAAAAAATTTATTGAGATGACATTTGTTAACAGCATCATATATGTTTAAAGTGCACATTTCTATGATACTAGAATTGTATAATGCACTATGTGCCCACCACCAAAAGTTATAATTTCAATAACTGGCACAAGAAGAAATAGAAAATGTGAATTGTGCCATATATATTAATAAATTGGATTTGTAATTAAAAGCCTTCCCACTACAGAAACTTTAGCTCACTAATGAATTCTGTGAAACACTTAAGGAAGAAACTATATACCATGACCAAGTGGAGTTTAACTCAGGAATCAAAATTTGGTTTAACTTAAAAAAAATCAATTGATATAATTTGTCATGTAAAAAGAATAAAAGAGAAAAATCTTATATTCATCTTAGTAAAAGTGGTATATGACAAAATTCAAACTCTTCAGAACGTAGAATTAGAGGGAAATTTTCTTGGCTAGAAAAAGGGCATCTACAAAAAAAAACCAATATTCAACATCATAATAAATGATAAAAGACTGAAATGTTGTCTTTTATTTCCTCTCATCACTTTTGTTCAACATTTAATGGGCTCCAAAACAGTAAAATAAAGCATAAAAAGAAACAAAATTACTTGGGGATAGGAAAGGAATGAGTATAACTATCTCTGCAGATGCCATAGCTGTGTACATAAACTATCTTGAGGGAACCACAAAAAATTACTAAAATTAATATTTGGCAATAAACTGAATATCCCTAAGATCTGTACACTGATAAGTCAGCTGACGTGGCTGAGAGAAATGAAATATCTACTTAAGTGAAGAGATAGACCACTATAAGACTAAATGGTGTTCATATGTCAATTCTCCCCAAATCGATAAATGAATCTATGTAATCCAGGCAAAACTCCAGGAGCCTTTTATTTTTACAGGAATCAGCAAGATACCTCTAAAATTTATTTTAAAGTTCAAAGAACACAGAATATCCAAAACAATTTGTTAGAAAAAGAACAAATTTAAAAGACATACACACTTGATTTTAAGATTTTCTCAAAAAGTAATAATAATCAAGAATGGGAGGAATTGACATAAAACTGATTTACAAATTAATGAAACAGAAGAGTCCAGAAATAGACTTGCATATATATATACTAGTTTGTCATGACAATGCCGAGTAATTCAATGAGGAAAGTAATATTTGGACCAATAGTGTTGTTATATGTGGATACCCCTGTTACCAAAATTGAAAAGATTGATGATACCAAATATAGTCAGGGATGTAAAACAGCTGGAAATTTCATACATTGCTGGTGGAGTTATAAAATTATCTAGTTATAATGGAAAATAGTCTGCTAGTATTTCCTACAGTTAAATGTTACCTCACCTGTATGGGTTATTCTACTTCTAGTTACTTACCCAGAAAAAAAAATATGTCCATAAAAAACTTGTCCATGAGTGGACAAAGCAGTTTTTTTCATAGTAACTTAAAGCTGGAAACAAACCAAATGTCCAACGGTTAACTAATAACTGGATAAACAAATTTTGGCTTATCCACATATTAAAATACTACTTAATTAAGATATATGAACTACTGATAACTCACAACATTGATAGATCTCATGTATGTTATGCTGAGAGAAAGAAACCAGATTCAAAAAGAGTACAAAATGTATGATTACCTTTATATAAGTCTAAAGATGGGAAAAGTAATCTCGAAAATGCTTATTTTAATATACCACTGCAAAGTCTTGAACATTATTTCTTGTGGACATGTGCAACAATTTCTCTAGGGAACGTAATTATGATTCTAGTCCATCACATTAGTGGTCTTCAGATTGTACAGTGTGTAATGATCCTCATTTGTGAGTTGATTCCAGTAGTTTTCTGAGCTAGTTATACCAATATAAAACTCCACTTTAGTTTAAGACTTCTTCTTGACTGACATCCATACCTATAATTCGTATTTTTAGATTTCTCAAAGCATCATAGTTTGCCAGGTTTTTGGCCATGAAATGGGATTTCATTATGGTCTGAATTTGCATTGACCGATTGTAATGATGAATGCATTCTCATATGTTTTTTGATTATTTATGTTTCCTCTTTTTTGTTTATTTTTATGATTGCTTTTCTTATAGATTTTCAGCAGTTCTTTACCTAATCTATTTGTCTTTTCAGTTATTTGTGTGACACATAATTTCTCCCAGGTTTGGCTTGACCTTATCTTATTGTATCCTTTATTGAAAAGAAATTGTTGATATTAATGCAGTAAAATGTATTAATAATTTCTCATGCATAGCAATTTTTATATCTTGTTTGAAAAATTAATTATTCCCTACAACAAGGACATAAAATCATTTCCTATATATATATTTTTACAAGAGTTTCCATTGGCATCAGCATCTAACTAGCAGACCAAAGAAAAGTGAAAATGGAGGATTATGGGAAAGGTGGGGTACCTGGATGATGCTTGGTACATCATTCTTTCTCTACTCTATTGGCCAGAACTCAATCACATGGACCTACCTAAGTGATGCTGAAAAATGGGGTCTAATTACATGCCCAGGAAGAAAGGGAAATGTAATCTTTGAAAACTTAGCTAGTTGTTCTTCTGATGAACATTTCCATTCTTCCACGTATTGAATGCACTCACCCCTTCCCCAAGAAACACAAGTCAGATCCCATCTTTTCTTAAGTACAAGATTTCCAGATCTCCATTAGGTTCATATATGGATCATCTTGATTCTGTAACATACAAGCTTAAAAGATAATTATGTGGCCTCACACAAAGATGGAACAGGAATCAATTACCCGCTATTGAAATGTGTTTTGAGAAGAATTCCTTCCAATGGGGCTGTACAGATTTTGTAGCTCAAATTCCTGTTGGTATACATTTGGAAGCCTAAAATTTGTTTTAAGGTGCGAATAGTAAAAGTTTTGTTATTGTAAATTCAGACTCTCAGTTTCCTTAGCATTGTAGTCATCTCAAAAATCTAATGGGCTTTTGATCTGTTTGCTTCCACTCAATCCCATGTACTAGTAACTTTGTTCAAAGTTATTCCTTAGAAATAACTGCTAAGTCCTCATGCCTCTTGCACTCAATGTAATGACAGCTACCTTGAAATCATCAAGTTTGGTTGGGAAGACCAAAACTCTTAGCTTCGCCATAGGATTGATTCTTCATTTTCTCCTGTTACTCTATGTCTTTTTATTCTTATTTCCTACTATGTGAGATTTAGAAAAAGTTAGATTTTCCAACTGCATCAAATATGTATTGCCACAACAGTGTTGCATAACAAAACACCCAAAACTTAGCAGCTTAAAACATTCATTATTTATCAAAAGACTAATTAGTTGTGTGATTCTGATTTGGCTCCAACTGGGCTGATTTCCCCTGAACTTGCTCACAAATACATCAGCTGTGGGGTGCACTGGAGGCCAGCAGGTCTGATATGTCCTCTGCCTAGATGATATGGCTCTGCTCCATATGACCTCTCCTTTTCTAGCAGGCTAACGAATTTCTTGTAAGATCCAAGTTTCAAGGCAAGGATCCAAGAAAAAGCAGAATTATACAAATCATCCTAAAGCTACATGACTAAAGCAAGTCATAAGGCAACCCAGATTTCAAGTACTAGTTAAAAGATCATCTTCTAATGATAATGTCCTGCAAAGATTACATGGTCAAGGATATATCTATAGACAGTGATGGAGAATTGAGGGCATTTTGGCAATTAATCTGCTCTACCAACCAAGATCCCACATTTTCCAGCCTTTCTATGTTCATTAATTCTGCTGACAATCCAGCCAGTATTTTTTTGAGTGCATTTACTTTTTTCCTGCTACTTTGATGATGAAGCTAATGAAAATTCACACACTTAACACTCTATTTTCTAATTTTGTCATGAGGCTCTACATTTGGATTACCTTTCTCAGGTGTCCAAGATGAAAGTTTTACCAAATGTTTTGCCACTGAATAACTGGTCCTCATCTTTACAGTGTCAGACCCTCACCCTTTTATTCCTGACCATTTCAAATATTTTATGTCTTATTGTGGCAGCGATCCATTTCCAAATATCAATTTCTATGTTAGTAAGATCATGCTAGTGGGTATAACAAATAAAACTTCAAATACTAACATCTTAGCCAGATATTTATATATGATTCATGCAGTATCCGGAAACTGTTATTTATTATCATTGATGAGGTAGTC
Source organism: Desmodus rotundus (assembly GCF_022682495.2). Classification (NCBI taxonomy): domain Eukaryota; kingdom Metazoa; phylum Chordata; class Mammalia; order Chiroptera; family Phyllostomidae; genus Desmodus; species Desmodus rotundus. The sequence goes on along the minus strand of NC_071391.1, from coordinate 66,860,853 downwards.
ATTCACACTTTCCACCAAGCAGTCATTCAAAAGGTCTACTATAATCTCCAACCCCTGACTTCCAAAGGTGCCCTGGGCATTGATAGGAACCTAGCAAACAGAGAAAGGTAGAGCGGAGGAATCACATTTCTGGGTCAATTTCACTGTATATCATGGCCAGAAATCAACACATGGCCATGCCTACTTGAATATAAATAAAGGAAATGTTTGCCCCGGAGAAAAGAAGAGATGAATTTTGGTAAGAGTTTAGCTTTCCAGTCTTTGCTATATCTTCTATTTGTTTAGAAAATTATACTCTCCTTATCTATTCTTTTAATGGTTACCCTGTTGAGTTTCTCACACATTTTTAAATTCTAAAGTTCATCTATATCTTAAACATCCTTCCTCAAAATAAAAGAACTTTAGGATATTTTAAACTCTATTCACTCCTATTTAATTACATGGTCTTCTTGATTGGTAATTTAGTTTCTTCTCTTTTTATATGTTCACTCCGTTATTGTTGTTACTATTATTTGTATAGTTTTTTGTAGACTTGATAATATCTTTATTTCCTTTTCACTTCGAAAAGATAATTTACTATATGCAAAAATCTAATTTTATGTTTTTTTCCCTCTAAGACCATTGGACATTACTATTCCAACATCTTCTTATGCTTTCATTGTTGCTGTTAGAAAGCTAATGAATATTCAAATTATTGTACTTTTGTAAATGATCTGTCTTCCCTCTCTGGCTACTAGTACATTTCATTCATGTTCTACAGTCTTAGTCATGCGTATTACATACAAATGCTCCCAATAACCCATTCTAAGGTGAAAATATCATTAAATCAAAAATGTATTTAACACACCTGATCTACTGAACATCAGAGATTAGCCTACTTTAAACCTGCTCAGAACACAACATCCAAAAAGTGCTGGCAACATAGTACACTGTAGAGTGGCGGTCGTTTATCCTCACGGTTGTGTGCCCGACCGAGAGCTGCAGCTCGCGGCCGATGCCCGGCCCATGGCAGAATATGGTATACTGCATACCGCCAGCCCGGGAAACAATAAAAACAGAATTTGAAGTAGGGTTTCCACTAAATGTGTACTGCTATTGCACCATTGTAAAGTCAAAAAATCATTTTAAGTAGAATCAGGGTAAGCCAGAGACCACCGGCATTGTTTCTTGTATGTAAGGATTCATGTCCTTCTTCATCTCAGGAGAACTGTGTGCGGTTTCTCATTAGATATGGCAGAGTCTTAGTCTCTCACTTGTTTTCTCTCTCTCTGTCTCTATCTTTCTTCCTTTTTCTGCCTTGGTGGAACTACATTTTGAATAAAGAACTCTATCCACCACTTTTAGAAAATATATTATTCAACAAGTCTAATTAAATCTTTAACTCATCCATTAAGTCTTGTATTTAGGCTTTTTTATTTTTAATTATAAGTTTATTTTAATTTTAATCTGCACAGTTACTTTAATAGTCATATCTCTTTTGTCATTTTTTAATCCATGATCATTTTTATTCCAAAGCTTATTGCTATTAACATTTAACATAAAGTTACATTTTTTATGTATTATATAATTCTGAAATGGCTGCATAAGAATAATAATTATCAATTAGAACAGCTAAACTAAAAATTCAAATTCCACCACTAAAAGACAAAATTTCAGATTAAATCAAAAGTTACATCTATTTACCATTTACTATAATTAGATCAAAACAAGGTGACACATCACAAAAAAAGGAAAAAATAAGGGATAAATAAGATAAAAGATTATTTAAAGCAAAAATATCACTAAATTAGATGGAAGATCATTTTATTTTGATAAAATTAAAACTCTAAAAATATATTAACTTGTATAAACATTTATGTTTAGAGTTAATCAAAATACAAATTTAAAAAATACAAGACAATACTAGTGGTAATAATAGTGGAAAATTTAACATACCTCTCAGTCCAGCAGATCAACTAGGAGAAAAATTAAAAAGGATATAAAGCAGCAGTTTTCCACTATGTTCTGGGAAGTGGAGGGGAAGGAGGTCAACTCTAGGACCCGCATTCCTACTTTAATAAGACTAGCGTTGCTTTTGACTATTGTTTATTTTTAATTTTCTTCTTTTATATATAAACTTTTCATAAGATATTTGATTTGACAAAAGTTAAATTACTTAAAAATTATGAAAAATAATAAAATAGTATTAGAATTAAATATTAATAAAAACTGTCTAAAATCTAATTTTTAACTCTTTAAGCTTTTTTTTCCCCAATAGACACATAACTCATAAAAACTGATTCTTTTAGTTACAAAGATTGATTCAGGTTCCAAAAAATAGAAATTATACATCACTATTTCTACATATCAAAATATATGGTACATTTCTTCATCTATAAAAAAGAAAAAGCTCTTATTAAAAAAAAAAAACACACACACAGTTGTTTGGAACACCATCCAGGAACTAAAAAGTTGTTGGTTCAATTCCTGCTGAAAACACATACCTAGGTTGCGGTTCCGCCCCCGGTCCTGGTGCCATCCCTGGACTGGGCGCCTTCTGAACGCAACCATTTGCTGTTTCTCTCTCACATCAACATTTCTCTTCTCCCTCCCTTTCTCCCTACATCTCGCTCTAGAAAAAATGAAAAAGTGGAGCTCCACTGGCACAATCAGTTAGCGCACAGTACTTACAAGAAATGAAAAAATGTCCTCGAGCGAGGACTTAAAAAAAAAGAAAGAAAAAGAAAAAGACAGTAATATATGCTTGTATTATTTACCATAGGTAATAACTATATCGATTATTAAGCTCCAAAAGTCAAAATGATACAAATTCGCCATTCAAGAAAGATGACTAAATTAAAAACAGAGTCGTTAATTAAAACAAAAAGGTAAAATTCAAAATGCTTATTTTGAAGGCCAATTAAAAAAGGTAAATCTCTGACAAGGCTAATCATTAAAAACCATTACAGCTAACATTTATTGAATACTCACTATTCACCATGTATTTTGGCAAGTAGTGTACAAGAACTTAGTTCACTTAATCTTCAAAACAATACTACATAAATCATTCATTCACTTATTTCATAAGCATTTATTAAGTACTCACTATAAACCTAGCACTCTATGAAATATTATGGACATACTGCTGAACGAAAGAGGTGATGCCAGTGTCCTCAAGATATTTGCATTTTGAGGGAACAAATAAATATCTTCATTAAATAAAATTTACAACTTAGAAAATTTTTCCGAGGTCACAATGCATTTTTGTGTCTAAATTGCATTTGCTCTTAAACTGTATTCCTTCAAGGCCCATGCTATTAAGCAAACATGCAATGCTAGTAGCAATAATAATAATAGATTTAAATAGTTACAATTTATATAACTCATTGCTGAAACAAAAATTATGGATAAAATGGTTGATTTTCTAGGGAAATGTAAATTGTCAAAATGGACAGCAGATATTTGAAAATAACACAATTAAAGAAAACAGAACAAATTGAAGACACTGTTAAGAAAAAAACTTTATTGTGGTAGTAAACCCAGGTGACTTTTTGTAGGAGTCCTATTAATATTCTAAAGAATATATAATTTCTCTACTATTTAAGCTACCAAAGTAGCAGATGGAAGTACTCTGTCATGTTTACCAAGCTATCATCCATCGCTGTGATACATAATTTATCAAAGCTAGCTTGTAAACCACCCACCCACCCACTCACTAACATGTTAGCACACATCAACAAACCTAATAAACAACAGACAATCTCACCTTTGAATATGGATGCAAAAATCCTAAATTAAAAAAATCACAAATCATTTCTCACATGCAACAAAGTCTGTCCAGAAAGTATCCAGCCATGTACTGTGAAAAATAGAGACATTTATTGAAGATATAACATTGTACATAGGACAATGACACCTCAGTACCAATCAAAGTAGGCACCTTAGGACCTCATACATTTCTCCCAATTGCCATCAACTTCCCCATTGTATATTACTGAGTTTCATCAACAGTCTGAAATCTCTTCCCTTTCAAAGGTGGTTTTAGTTTTGGGAAAAGCCCGAAGTCATAGGGCACCAAATCTGGGCTGTAGGAGGGCTGACTCACCTGGGTGATCTGATGTTTCATCAAAAGACTCTGCCCTAGATGTGATGCATGATGGGTGTGTTGTCCTGATGAAGCTGCCAATCACCAGTTGCTCATAGCTGCGGCCTTCTGAATCATCTGAATAGTTCCTATGGAGGAATGTCCAAGCTTAATGCAAAATTTGATGCAGATTCGTTCCTCTACTCATGCAATCATTTTGCCTGTGTTGGTCACACAGTACAGGTGCTCACCCAACCACCCCCACCGGTTAGCACAGTGAGGTCGTCATTGTCCCTGCTTGCACACTCCAGTCCTCTCGCCTTGGCTGCCAGGTTACACCGACGCCAGACAAACCTTTCTGAACTTAAGGGTTATTCCAAAATGCAAGGTTCAGTCTTCGTGGATGTTGTCTATATGTACCTAAATAAACAAGCAAAAACTGTCAACTCAAATCCAGCACTTTCACTTTATGTTTCATTCCTAAGGAATAAATCAGAAAGGTGTTAACAAAAATACACATGGTCTTTATCATAACATTGTTTATAATAGTGAACATTGCTATCATTTCTATAAGGAAAATTAGTGGGAAAATATCCTATCCTTAGTAATTATAATCTGTTACAAGAGATGTGAGTAGGATACACAAAGCACTTTGCTACTTAAAAGAGAAAAAAATAGTTTTTGGATTCACTTGTTTGCTGATGGGTACTTAGGTTGCTTCCAGTACTTGGCTATTGTAAATTGTGCTGCTATGAACATTGGGGTGCACCGGTTCTTTTGGATTGGTGTTTCAGGGTTCTTAGGGTATAATCCCAGCAGCAGAATTGCTGGGTCAAAGGGCAGTTCCATTTTTAGTTTTCTGAGGAAATTCCAAAACAAAATACAACCAGAGATATTGAGGTTGGGAACAGTCTAGCAGTGGCCAGGGGGGAGTGGGGTGGGGACAGTGGGAAGAGGGGACTGCAGGAACTATTATAAAGGACACATGGACAAAATCGGGGGGGGAGGGTGGAGGTGGGGGAGGGAGGTGGGTTCAGCTGGGGTGGGGTGGAGGGATGGGGAGAAAAGGCACACAACTGTAATTGAATAACAATAAAAATTTTTAAAAAAGAGAGAAAAAAATATTCCAGCAGACTACACAAGTAAGGGAAGACTGCTGAAGGGGAGGAGGCATTCAGGACGGGTTGCAAAGGAGAGTGAGATTTTAACAGACACAATTGGAAACACACAGAGATGCCTCTCTGTGTCAGGAACTTGGGAATGAAATAGTGAGAAGTCAAACTGAAACAGTAGAGTAGGCCCAGCCCATACAGTACATTAAATACAGAGAGTAATAAATAATCAACAGAATGGAACTGAGGAGCCTGAAACAGGTCCAAGCCTGTGAGGACCAATTATGTGGCAAACACAACATGACAAGTATTGTGGGAAAGGGAGTTTTAATGATGCTGAAATAATTAGTTGCATTCCCTATCTCATACCAAAAGCATGAATATAGTCCAGATGGATTAAAGATACAACCTTTTGAGAATAATTTTTAAAATACTACTAGAAATACTGCAGAAAATATAGACATAAATATGGGTTTACAGATAATTTTATAAACAAGTAAAAATTCAAAGTCATGAAGAAAACCACAGATATATTTGCTTCTCCGAAAAATGTTTATAAAATTTTATCACAGAATTTTTTTTAGAGACAAACTCTTTATGGTTCTAACACATAAAACACTCTGAGAAATTAATTTAAATAATGCAAACAGGCAAATAGAAAAATCAGAAAAGTAACATAAGCAAATATTTCAGAAAAGCAGGTGCAAATGGGCAATAAATTATGAAAAGATGTTCAACCTTCTTAGTATTCAGAGCAATATTAATTAAAATAGCAAATGTCATTTCTTATTTTTCAATACTGACAAAAATTAAACAGATTAATCACATAAAATGATGGCAAGAATACGTGGAAATAGTCTCACAGATTACTGATAGGTGTGGAAACTGCCACTATATTATTGAAAAACAATCTGGCGGTACTTATTAAAATGAAAAATATACATGTCCTTTGATCCATCAATTTCCACTTTTGTGAATGTCTGCTGAAAATAAAAAAAACCAAAGTCATCGTACATGATATGTGTGCACTGTTGTTTGTAGCAATATTGTTTCTCAGTGGCAAAATAAGAAAGTAAAACAAAACAAAACTTGGGCTCTGCTAAATGTTTAACTAAAAGGAATGGTTGATTAAATTCTGATACATCTATAGTGGAATAATATGCAGCTATTAACCAGAATAAGCCATGGGTTGATCTTGGATTTGGTTTGTATCATAATAATAAATATTAACTATATGAGTTACATTTTTAAACAAAATGTGACCAACTTTTATATGTATATATCACAGAGATGAAGTGAGAGATTACATGCAAACTGTACTTATTGTCACAGAAAGAAGATATTTGCAGGAGTGGGGATAAAAGAGTTCTTAAGTCACTTATGAATCTTGTTCAGTTCTTGGCAATAAGCACATATTACTTGGTAGTTTCACCAAATTACTTTTACCATTTACACAATTTCACAAAGTTTTTAAAAATAAAGTATGTATTAACATATATAAAATACTGTTTCTGATTTGCTTTCCTGAAATATGAAAGAAAGGTAACTGTCTACCGTGTAACCTAAGTACGTACATATCAGAATCCGCATGGGAAGTAAAGTATATCAACCAGCCCATGGTCCTTAATTGTGATTACAGTTTATTGCACTCAGCCTATTAAGTGCTTAAATTACCAGATAACAGAATCTATGTTCCTGATAGTGGAAAGTGTATTAACAATATTTTTGTTCCTCATTGTAGCCCAGTTCCAACAATCACATGGATGAAGGTCAGTGGTTATATTCCTAGTAAGGCACGCCTGCGGAAATCCCAAGCAGTGCTGGAAATACCCAACGTGCAGCTGGACGATGCAGGAGTGTATGAGTGCAGAGCTGAAAACTCTCGTGGAAAAAATTCCTTTCGGGGACAATTACAAGTATACAGTAAGTGGTGGCAGCAAGGCGTTATGCCCCAGTTCCAAGAGCCAAACTGAAAATGCAAATTACTTTGAACTAAATATTGGTTTTAGGCATATAAAAACCAAGTAATAATTTATAATAATACTTCTTTGATATGATAAAGAATCATGTAGAATTACTATACACAGAGAAATGCTTTAGTTAAAAATGTATGAGGAATTATCAAGTTCTTTGTACAACATAGAGAGTTGATATTTGTAAAAATGAGATGTTTTTCTGGATAAGTTAAGAATCCTTATTAACTTAATCTTGCCCTAGGTTTGAACAGGAGTCACAATCTATTGCCAATAAACCAAGCCTGTTCAGCTTTTTTTTTTTATAAATAAAATTTTGTTGGAACACAGCCACATTCCTTTGCTTACTTATTATCTACGGCAGTTTTGGCACTGCGATGGCAGAACTGAATAGTTGGGAAGGAGACCAGATAATGCAAAGCCTAAATTTTCTACCTGATCCTTCAAAAAAACATGCTGACCCCTGGGTTAAATTCCTACTTTTATAAGATAAACAGTCTTTACAGCCTACAAGTGTTTATATTGTCCAAAATGCCAAAGAGCCAAGCAGGTTGTGTATAAGAATTTAGAAAACCTACTTAAAAATATCTACAATCTCTTCACCTCTGGGGATTGCAAATTGAATCTGTTTTCATATTTGCTTTTATAATATGCATTATATATAATGGGTAAGTGATATTATTCTTATGTCCCAGGGGAGGAGATTGAAGAATAGAGGAATAATAATCCAGAACATTGATAAAAGCATATACAGATGCTTCCAATATGAATTATCCAAATCGCATATCCAGCTGAATCTGCCTTGCTCTGCAACTGTCACTGTATCTCAAGAGCAGTCATCCCAAGAACCTTAACATTCTTCCCAGGGATGTTTAAAGGGTATTTTAAAATATTAATATCTGAATTCAATCTGTTTTTCTTTCTTTATCTCTACCAATGGGCCACTTTTAGGAATTCAGTACTCCAACCAAATTGACTACACACATTTTATTCATTCACTCACTGATTCAATTAATGTTTACTAAGTGCTTATTACTGACTGCTCTATCTGCTAGGAACAGAGCTTTGAAGAAACTTGTGGTCCATTGGATTAGATGAAAAGCAAACCCCACATTAGAACAGAGCATACTCTTTGCTGTGACAAAGGCATGTGCAAAGGATTGTGGGAGCATAGTCTACTCCATTTTACTGGGATGACTTAGGGAAAGCTTCCAGAGGATTTATACCTTAAAGGCTAAACAGGGGAAAGCATCCTGGAAAAAGGATACATGAGTAATTTAGAAGTTTGTGAGACTGAAACTCCAGCACTGATTTGGTTATCTTTAGGCCATGGATATTATATTTGGATGAAATCTTTCCTGATAAAAATCTGATAGCTAAGGATAAGTGTTCAACCAGTATTTTGCTACTTGAACCACACACCCCCCACAAAAATGTGCTAAAACTATTTGGGAAAAGTCCCAGATCTGTATTGTGAAGAATTGTCTGCACCTAAATAAGAATTAGATTTATAATCTGGGACAGAAGCACTTATAGGACACTAATCTTGCCCCCCTCCCCACCCCAGATATTTCACTCATAAGCAGTAGCAAATATTGCAAAAAAAAAAAAGAAAAAATTGCTTTTACTCAATATTGCCAGTGTATCTTCTGGTGAGAAGGTATGCTAGTAAGAAACTACTCTGAGCTCTCCTCGTCATCCACAATTAGATGTCCACTGCAGGCCAGCGGGCTGCCAGTACACAGTGCATCCAGCGAGAGTGGAACAGCATCTGGGTTTAAGGTGCCATATGCCTCTTAAACTGTTCACACCCTCAAATGGGTGGCTTGACAAAAGCTAAGTAAAACAAGTTACTGACTTTTTTATTTTTTAAATGGGGAGGGCAGTATAATAGGCGATTTTTACTTGTAACATTGTTGGTAGCATGAATTTGAATAATATTTTAATTGCATTCCTGTATCACCCACTGAATTTTGAGCTGACAGCAAACACACATCGTGGCATATTTATCTCTGCATCCTCAGTGCTAACTGTTGTACCAATAGTGATGCCCAATACATATTTGGAGAAGGGAAAGCAGGAATTATTTCTTTTTCAATTAATCGATCACTTGTTGATTCCTAATACAAATTCATTTTGGAATCAGGACTCTAAATTGGGCAAAACATTACTTTGATTTCTAGTTTTCTTCCTTTCTAGATAACTAGTTTTTAATTTAATAGCTTTTTCTTTTCTAATTTTTCATTTTAGTAACTTATAAACATATTTTCCCAGTTTCTTTTCATACTTACAAGCTCTGTATCCTGGCAGTGGTCTTAGTGTATACATTTACACATAATAAATGTAACTAATCTCCTGTAATCAACTATCAGACAGGCTGGGACAAAATAGGTTTACTGTTGTTCACATAAAAATAATGCAATAGCCCTGGGTGGTGTAGCTCAGTGGGTTGAGTGCTGGCCTGCAAACCAAAGAGTTGTCTGTTCAATTCCCAGTCAGAGTACATGCCTGGGTGGCAGGCCAGGTCCCCAGTAGGGGGCACATGAGAGGCAACCACACATTGATGTTTCTCTCCCTATCTTTCTCCTTAGTTTCCTCTCTGTCTAAAAATAAATAAATAAAAATCTAAAAAAAATTTAAATAATACAATAATTAGTAAATAATAATACAAGAATAAACTGTGTTTCATGTACTCACAAGTATAAACCTCCTTCAGCCCCACCTTGTATGCAGTGGTGCTATGTCTAAAGTAAATATGCATATCATGTCCACTGTGGTCTTGATGACCTCGCTTTCTAGCTGGGAAGTCAAACAATAGCTAAAAAACTCAATTAACAGTTTGTCAGCAACAGAAGAGAGGTAATAAGTTACTACGTGATTACTTTCCAAGTGAGTAAGAACTACAGATGTCCAGAGAAGATGCAGATGACTCCTCTTCAAGGTTAGGGTCAGTCATCCTTATATTACTGAGACAAAACCTTGAATTATGAGAATTCGAAGAGACAGAGGAGAGAAGTAGAATATTCCATGTGGATTGAACAGTCTGAAGAAGATGCATGGTATGCACGGGAGACCTCTAATCTGTCCACTTGGATCATGTGTAGTTATGAAGTTGTCTGGCAAAGTAGAGTCAGAAAGGTTACAGAATGTCCAAATGAGAAAGCAGAGTTTAAGGTTTCTTTTGCATCTCACTATTTCTATGAGTATTTTTTGCATATGACTACAAAGAGACTGATTTTGGAAGCCAGGCACAAAAAATCAGGATCAGTATTTGAAGTTCGCCATGGTAGATTGTTGAGTGAAAGCTCCTAGCCTTGAAGTTGAAACACATGGTGTGTTCTTAAAGGCCTACAAATCCTAACTATGCCAACGTAAGTCTCCTTGAAGACCAAGCTATACATTGGCCAGAAGATAATCATCTAAAAACAAAATTCCCAATTACAGACAAGTTTGAAGGTAAAGCTCCCTAGGTATCCAGTAATTGCTTTCAATTCATTTTTTTTGAACATATCAAAATGGGATCGGAGAAATATGCTCCCTGAAGTCAGAAATATCTGACTTTGAAAGTGGTTTCTGTCCCTTACTGTGTGACCTCAGGTAAATTTCCTTAACTTTTCTGAGCCATGAAACAATAGGCTATGCTTAGCTTATAAAAGTGTCTGTAATGATCAAAACATCATCACTGATTTTATATTCATATGTAGTTATACGCACACACACAGGAAATGAGAGTTCTGTGGTAACAGAATGCTGTGCCTCTCCCAAACGCCTACAGTTCCATGAGTTGATAAGAATTGTTAATTCAATTAATATGTCCATTTGAACTGTGACTTTGGTTAAGCGTTTGAGAAATGAATTCACCCCTTTCTAATGCTTATACTCTTACAGCTTACCCACACTGGGTAGAAAAGCTGAATGATACTCAGCTAGACAGTGGAAGCCCTCTCCGATGGGAATGTAAGGCCACTGGGAAACCCAGACCCACATACCGCTGGCTGAAGAATGGAGTGCCCCTCTTAACTCAGGTACTGTTGGTAGCTATTGACCAGCCTTGGCGCGGTTTCAGCAGTCTTTCACCTAGGACAAACTATACTCTTTTATTTTTGTTGAAATCCATTTTTCAATTATGTTTTATAATATATTTGGAGTGAGAAACAACAAATATATAAATAATTTTTATTTTAATTACTTTACTTTTTTAAGTAATACATCATTTCCTTATATTTTATTAAATCCTATAAATTTATAGGAAAATATCAGTGATTATCATAGACTCATTGCAATTTGTAACTGACTTTTAGATGTTATCTGCCTTGTTGCTGTCATTTTGCTGATGATGGAGATAACCCCAAACAGTGAAGTGACTTGCCCAAGATCAAATATCTAGTAAGGGACTAACGTCGAATAGAATCCTAGTCCTCTGTGTCCCGGGCAGGTTCTTCCTGTGGCATCCTGCTACCCATAGACTTAAATATCTTTTTAGTAAAGCTACTGCATGTTTATAAAACAACTTAATATGTACTAGATTTGAAAATAAATCAATTATATTTAACTTCAGAATAATGGTAATATTTTAGCTAACTCCTTACTTTATTTGTGGCCTTTGCCTGAAAGAGGACAGGAAGGAGATGTATAAGTTGACATTCTGAACACAGGTTCTATCCAGCGGCCTCTTGTCTACCATTTATCTCTTTGGGACTCAGTTGCTTCTTTGTAGAATGAAGAGAGTAGACCAGATCATCCCTACAGTCCCATCTAGCTCCAACATTCCCTTATTCTAAAACCAGTTAGGCCAAAACAAATACAATTCCACAAAAAGACAGACATGTAGAACTGTTTAAAAAAAACAGAGTGATGGGGTGAGAATCCTGAGGCATTGACTCATTGCCTCTTCCTCTCTCGTTCTCCCAGGGATACCAGATAAACCTTGAGAAGAGACTCTACTGGTCATATAATCTACTGTCAGCATCCAAGTGAAGTAAATTCTATAAATTCCACTGGCAGATAATCCATTTGCAAAGTGAATAGGTGTATTTTGGAAATGATGCCAAGTTAGTTGGCATCTCTGTTGATGGATAATCAAAGTACTGCTCACTTAACATTTAAAAAAACGCTTTGCTTGGCATTGAGTAGACAAGACACCTTGTTGTTTAACAATATTTTATATGTAAAATTCATTTTGAAATATCCTCTTGGCCTCAGTTTACTTCAATTTGCACATGCTCAGTTTTATGTCTGCTATATTGTTTCTTCTGATAATAAAGTTGACATTTTTTGACCAATAATTTTATACAGAATCCAGCTACAGGGCAGTTTTTCTGTGTTATTTGGTTGGGAAGTGAAAGAAAAGGCAAATTCTGACCAGATCAATATAGTAAGAGGGTCCTCGTTATGACCTTCGCTCTACTTAACCTTGATCCCATGGAGCTGTAGCCTCAGTCCTTTCTACCATGTGAACCCTGCTTGCCCTTTGTAAAATGATTCACATAGAAGCTTCATCTGCTGATTAAACTTCACAAGCTCAACTAATATGCCAAACAAAAGCTGCTCTATTTAAAAACGAAACTACAAGTAAAATGCAGAAGAATAACTATAGAAAAAATATATAATCTTTTCTAAGAAATAGTTATAATTTATATGAAATGTTATAATACAATAAGGGATAGTAAGTTGTATTCTAAGTTGTCAAATAATATTCAGCGTCATGAATTGCAAGCTTTTCTTTCTTTCTTTCTTTCTTTTTTTTATTTGGTTTAGCAGACGATAACTCTGGATTCTATATCTAACTGTTTTATTCCATTGCAGAGTAAGGTGGAGATGGTTAATGGAGTATTGATGATCCCCAACGTGAATCAGTCAGATGCTGGAATGTATCAGTGTTTGGCTGAAAATAAATATGGAGCCATTTACGCAAGTGCTGAGCTGAAAATTCTAGGTATGCGATTTCTAAATAAATCAATAGGAAAAAAGTGTTGCTTCTTTCCATGTTCTCATTCTTACTACACTGGTTTTATGATGTGATTGTAAAAAAACCCTATTTTATGACTCGAAGAACAGTACTATGTCTTGCTGATATTGTGTGTGTGTGCGTGTGTGTGTGTGTTAAGCTTTAGGGGACAAGTTTATATTGGGTACAGTTTGTACCAGAACTTTTTTTATAAGGTTCTTTTTTACTTTAGTTTTAAGCTTAAGAGGTTTACACAATATGTTTGTTCTATGGTATTAAAAACATCATATAAGAAATATGTGTTAACTTCCAAGGAAGAATGTCTTGAGGGCAGGGAATCAGAATGCAGACTTCAAGCATCCTGTCCCTGCTCCCTTAACAATGCTTAATATTTTTCCAAGCTGCTGCTACCTGACAGTGGGCATGTGACTTCTGGAAGGCAGGCCTCCACAGTAAAGTACCCTCTCATCATGGGCCATTGCCATTACCACCCTTACACAAAAGGGAAAGCCCTCCTGAGCCAGGCACAGCGATCTCATGGGCTCACACCCTTGATAAGAACGGAACCAGGACAGCAGCACCGCTTCACTATTTAATACAGGAAAGATAAAATCTAGTAAAGAGCTACCCAGGTTGAGCATATTTGTGCAGCTGGAATGGATATTACTTTTTCCCACTCTGATGATTTCCTGAACTTTGGTTCTAGGATGTTTATACTACAAAGAGAGATACTTAAGAGGTCATAATTCACCCTCTCCCCAAAGTGGGCAGGAGCTCATGTACTTTCTATTTTCCACTTAAATTCCCAAAGCATGACATTAACAGAAACACCCAAGCTATCAGGAATCTCAGGACTTACTGTAGGCATACCACCTAAATGTAATACACCATAAGTCAACCTATTGAATTATGAATTTTTGAACTTCATCCAAAATAGATACAGGAGTCCATGTTTCTGTGTCCTAAACCTAATCAATAAAATATTAATGTACTTTCTTATCAGCCCACACTTTGACATTTCTGAGTTAAAAACCTGATTCAGCCTTTGCCCAATTCATTGTTTACTAAGAAACACTCATTCACTGGACATATTTTCAAAACTAACCTTTGTAAGTTCTATTCCAAGTAGGCAACCAAAAATGTTACTTGCAATTTCCCTATAGGTTTCTTCACTTTTCTTTTAATTCCTTAACCCATCTCAACTGCATATATATCTTTTTTATGCTGCATACATATTTTAATGTTATTGTACCATGCATTATATCACTACATGATGGACATAAATGCTTATGAAATAATCACCAAATTGTCACAATGGTGTAAAATAGGTCTCAGATACAATATACTTGTAGGTACATATTTCAGGTTCCCTTGTAGATTCAAGTGTTTCTTTTTTAAATTTGCTTTGATATCTTGTGGCATGTGTTCTTTTAGTCCAGTGTCTTCAGCTACAGCTGCACAATGGATTTACCTGGGGAACTGCTATCAAAAGTATCTTGATAAAAATGCAGTAAAATTAATATAAGTGATCAGACCTATGTGAATAATTACAAAGAATGAAATAGAACTTTTGACTGAAATTTCAGTGATTCCATTTCTTAAAAACTGCATTCCATTGTGTATAACATTAGAGTAAAACATGCGTTAGTTAAGACTCACAGATAGGAAATGGATGACAGAATTCTCTTCTCCACTGGTAACCTTCATTTCCCCATAGGAAGCCCAAAATAGACTTTCTTTGCTGGACCCTTCACCTTTTGCCCAAGGTGCTTATTAGTCTTCTGCAATTACACTTTATAACCATAATTAAAGCATATCATTTTTTAAAACAGCTTTTGCCTGTGGATTCCACATTGTATGAAACTATCACCTGCTAATGAAAAGAACCAATTAGATAGCTATTAATTAATAAGTAAAATTCGAAGCTAGTGCCTTTTACCTATGTATATATTGTATGATTTTATTAGAAATGTGTCCCAGAAGAAAAAGTTGCAAACTATTGATGTATCATATATTAAAGGTTATTATTCTTCTGGTAGAACTAACATTTTCTTTTTAATAGCTTCGGCTCCCACGTTTGCACTTAATCAACTGAAGAAAACAATAATTGTTACCAAAGGCCAAGAAGTCGTCATGGAGTGCAAACCGCAAGGCTCTCCAAAACCAACCATCTCTTGGAAGAAGGGAGACAAAGCAATTAGAGAGAATAAAAGGTTAGAAGCTTGTTCTGTAATTCAAACTCTTACCGTCAAACTGTTTTGAGGTAGCAGATAATACACCAAGCATACAAGAAAGGTTCTTGCAGTAATTGTGAAACATGTTTCATGAACTGATTAAAATGTGGTTTTGTCTATATAGTGATTAAAAAGAACCCAAAGTTCTTCTTCAATATAGTGAGACTTCCTTACCTCTGTGGTGTTTCAGCACCAACTGGGAACTTCACTAGATTATGAGCAAAGCAAACACTTAAGTGAGTTATCTTTGGTTATTATTTTGGGTCTGCAGATTTGGGGATGCCCAAGTTATCTATGAACAGTTTTAGAGACTGTTCTCATTGCAATACATATCTGTATCTATATCAATATAGATAACAGATTCTGGATCTTTTCAATAATCACTTTATGACAGAACACTTCCAAGGAAAATCCGTGCCTATTTGCCTCCCTTTTTGTTTTTAATCATGTTGATACCAAATAGTATAGGATTATTTGTCATCACAGGCAAGTGACAAATGTGCAGAGGAACATATACCGTGTAAAGATTTGTCTTTGGTAAGTAAAGTCAAAGGGCAACACGGAAGTACACCTGGGAAAAACAGATAAGAGCATCAGAACGCCCCATCGCGGTTTATGTGTGCCAAGTTCAAAAGTCCGGTTCTCTGCTGGTAGTTACCGCATTGGTGTTGCGAATGGCAATTCAGCTTGGACAAAGTAATATTCTCCTATATACTGCAATAACGTCACATGTGTTGTTTTGGAGTTTTGTTGTTCCTTTGATCTATAAATATGGAGTTTATACTTGGTTTTATGTTTGTGGGGATCTAAGTAGTCATATAATTAAATAATGTAATTCAGTATTAGGGGTCCATTTGAATAATCATTGAAGCAATTTTGGAATATTTTGAAAGATTTGAAAGATTTCTTTAAATATTTTTGTTTGCCATTCAAGTTGGAGAAACACTGATTTAAGTTGCCTGTGTCTGATGAGATAATTTGTGGAACAGTTGGATTTAATTCAGGCCCAAGGGGCTATGCTGCTTGCAAAGGGTATCTATCCTCAGGGATTGACATGGGTCATATTGGGCATCTTATTTTGACAGAGAATTTATCTTTTTGTTTGGGGCAAAGGGCCTGGTTGTGGGTAAAATCACAGACTGCAAGATCAGTGTTGCATATGGTTGAATTGCCTATGAATGAATTAATTTTTTTTGGATTGTTGCTCATAAAAATACAACAAAAAACTGACACAAACCTTATTAAAGCAAAAAGAACCCATTTTCTATTGTAGAAACAATTTATGTTGCCTGGTTATCATTTTTTCTGAATGTACTGAAATTTATATACATACACACACACACTGACCCACAGGCCATATCAGTGCAAGCCATTCCATTTGAGATGTTTGCTCGTGGGTGTCACGTGAGCCTTATCCTATTTATCTCAGCTTATCATAGAAAGGTCCTCATCAACTCTTCAGAGACATCTCACTGTGAGTTTAAAAAATTAGGTGGCATCTCTTTTATCAAAGCAAAAGTATTGAGAGGGGAACAAAATTTTTCTATTACAACAGATATAAGCATAATAAACTTTTTTAAATTATTTTCCAGAAGTCGAAAACAAAGTTGCAAATTTTCCAGTTTTCTTCATCCATTTTCTCCTCACTGGTGACCCCTTGGGTTAGTGAGACAAATACACTTGCCTCAAACTCTGGTCGCTCAGTTTTTCCAAAAGTCAATATTTCTGGTCAAAGTGCTATTCAGTGAGGAATCTGAAATGTGAAATGTTTCTGTTTTTATTTATTCAAGTAAAAGCATGATATGGCCACATTTGCTTAGCATTTTGTCCAGTCCTATATGTTTAGGTTTGTGAAGGGGTTTAATTTAATAAGTCTAGAGGTAAAGTGCATTTTTATACTTAAAATCAACAGGAGCATTTGCAAAATACAGTTTTTACTTCTGTATGATTTGTTGTCATATTGGACAATCCCAGGCTTTAGGAAGAACACAATTTAATTGGATATAAAAACCATAAACAGTCAAGTGTTAAGGAGCTAAGATATAAATAATAATAGAATGGTTTTCATAAAGCAGAGTTTGAAGACACGCGTAGATGTTTGAAAAACTGCACATTCTAAAAATATGAATCAAAACTTGCAAATTAAAAGTTCAAATGTATATATCATATATTCTTTATAGTAGGGTCTCAACAAGTACGGCAACTTGTATTCTTACAGAAATTTTACCTCACTTCTCTCTAATACAAAGCCCACCAACCATTTCATAAAAGTTGTAAATGTAATTTAAGTAGAAGTGGAAATGTTAGAAAACTATTAAGGCTTTGAAAACTTTGCATATACATGGACAAAGCCAAAGTGGAGTAGAGGGGTGGGAGGTGGGGATGGTGGTGCGGGGCATGGTGAGGGGAAATGGAGACAACTGTACTTGAACAACAATAAGAAAAAGAGAGAAAATATTTCACATTAAGGCTACAGATTTAAATCATGATTTATTGTAAGATAAGTATATTTACCATTTATGTGAGCTATAATAAATATGTTCCTCATTCATCCGATTCAAAGAAACAAACAAACAAAAAAAAACTTCAATGAATTAGCCTTGTCCATCTTTCACAATTTTCTTAGTTTTGGGGGGTTCATTCCAAATTAAAGATTAAAACAGAAAATAGCAGTTTCCTATATGGGCAAATAAAGACTAGTATTATATTTGGAAAGAAGTTAAAGTAATAATGTATTATAAGGGAAACAGTTAAATGTGAAAAATACAGTATTTCAAAGCAAAGTTATATTAGGAACAATGGCATAAAATATAATGAAATGTTTTAATTGCAAGCAAATATTATCTAATCACCTGAAAATACACTAGAAACTCAAAAAATCAATTTGAATCTAGAGTTAATTACAATTTAACTCTGAACTGTAAATGCAAAGTATAATGACTGAAGGTTAATATTAAATCATTTGTTTTATCAACAGAGTGCCAGATAACTCATGGCTTATCCTTTTCTGCCAAATTTTGGTTTAATCTTTCAAGTTTTGGGGTTTTTTGTTTGTTTTGGGGGTGGTTTTCAACACACAGCTTTTTGTGTATGTATATCTGTTTAACTAAAGAAATAAAATAAATCATTATCCTGAAGTTTAAAATTTGGCAATAACCAGAGCATAAAATGACTTTCAGGAAAAATTGATTAGCAAATAAGTTGCCTGCTTATATATTATAAAATATTTCATCTATTTGAATAATAAATGATACATTAACATATGTAAAAAGTAGATTATATTAGAGCTTGTGAATTATTTGTAGTTGCTGGCTATTTATATCATAGAATGAGTTGTTTATATAACAGAATTTTCAGTATGAACTGGTGTTCCAACAGTATATCATATTAATAATGATGATGACTGCTTAAAGTATACGGCATTTATAATTTGCAAAGCACTTTTACTGTAGGTAACAGTATAATCCAGTGTATAACAGGACTTGGTTGTCTTGTTTGTCCTACAGACAAAAATGTGGGTGCGCGTTATACATGGTAAAATATGGTACTTTATTTATTTCCTTATTTGTAAAATTGGTTTCCAAAACAGGAACCTCATAGGGTTCCTGAGAATTGAATGAAATTTTGTATGTAAAGTACACTGGCAAGTATGTGGCATTTAATAAGTGTTCAGTGACATTACTTGTGTGATAATGCTGCTGCTGCTGCTATCGCTGCTGGAGTGGTGGTGGTGGCAGCGGTGACGATGGTACCCTTTGAACATTTGAATCATTGAATCCTGGCATCAATTTTTATCAATGGTTCTGGAAATGTTTACCACACCTGTTGCTGGCACGGCCGTTCTCACCAACCTTACCTACCCCTAGTTCAGTATCTTTGAGACAGTTTCTGTACTAGCAGGCTGAATATTTATTTGTTCTAAGATTAGCATTGTAGGCAATGCACCAATAGGTGACTATACCGAAGGAGTTAATAGAAATAGAGAAAAAGCCTTTTAAAGACTTTTTTTACTCTTTTTCTTTTAAGGAATGTCCAGGTTTTGCCCCATCACTTTTAAAGATCACCAGCGCATATCCAGTTAGGTTCCTTTATCAATCATGTCCATTTTAATACTAAAACTAATATGCTCCAAGACTACTAAGACATGAAATGTTCTATGGGGAATTTCTTCTCTAGTATACTTTCATTGAGAATGTTCTGCTCATCAAACTCATATTGGATTTTCACTTCAGCTCATTATTTCCATTACTTGGCCATTAACTTTTGTTAAAATATAATCACCCAGAAGCACTCCAGCAGTGCACAAATATTAAGCCTTCATTATTTCCTGTACAATTTCCTGTACAAAGACAAAGTGGACAAAGACAATCGTGGCTAAAATGAAAAGCACATAGTTTTGGGTAAAGGCCGAGTTTATTTTGTTTTGTTTTGTTTTTCAATCTGCACATATATATACTGTTATCAGACCCCATGGAATATAACATGTATGTTTAAAAATTATTCACAATTACTGAAATGTCAAACTTGCTAAAGTGCCAGTTTTCATTTCTAGGCGGAGGGGGAAACCAGTTACTGAGATAACAGTCTATAATCAAATAGGTGCTAAAGAAATCCTGCATCCAAAAAAAATTATCCTATGGAGGAACGCAGTATTATAGCATAATTTTTCCTTTATGGGGCTGTAATCCAAGCAAAGGCTTGTCCAGAATCCCTTGCAATAACTCCCTGCTCACCAAAGGAGCTTGAGAACAGCAAAGTTTTCTACGTACTCATTTAACACGCATAGAAAATTGCACTTCAAGTACCCATTAGTTGACTGCTAGTGGGAATTCATGTTGCGTTCATTAGGCAACAATGATCAGACTCACATACTGACTCACAGACGTATGGAAAAATACATATTCTTAGTGTAAGCCCTGAAGGACACTGTTACTGGGAGGAAAACCAGGTCTTCTTTCTTTTTCCAAGGAAGAGGAGGAATTCATGGGTATAATTAGGGTCTCGTTTCTGTCCCTTTGTTCCCACCTACATGCTGTGCTTGCTAATGAACAAGCTGTTTTGTTGCTTCCTCTGTGACAATGTCTTTTACATATTAAGAACATAAAACAATGTGGACCCTAAGTATCTTGGTTTTTTTCAGTACCCAGGAAATCGTATAATGAGGGAAAATGAGCATTCATCTATCTGTTGACTTCCTTTGTAAATTAAAATCTGTGCTTTCAAAGGAAATAAAATGATCAAAATAGCATTAGTTATTATGATAGTTGACTACAGAAGATTTAATACCTATGAACTGCTTACAATATCAGATGTGTTATCACTTTGGGATGGTGGCTTGCTGCTCCACAGGTCTGCCCTGCTTAAAGACATGAGGAGGAAGTGCTTACATTTGTCAGGGTGGCATTAGGATGCTGACTTGCTGGTTTCAATGAAAACTAACCGTACAAGGCTCTGCCTGATCAACTTTTACCAACTTCCCTATAAAATGCTTCTAAAAACACAACAGGAAAAAAAAAAAAAGCAAAGTCATAGCAGCAGTGTACATTAATGAACATAGCTAAACAAATACTTGGCCTTTAGGAGAAGTCACCCCTTCAAGTAATAATAGGCTCGATTAAGAAATTATCGACAGTTTGTTTAAGCCTAGACCTGTAAACTACATCTAACTGAAGAAGCCAGTAGGAGGAATCTTCCACTAACTTCTACTTTATGCCCACACATACTAAAGTCAGAAATAGGGCCTTACTATAAAGGCTGGCTTGAATTTCTCTACGACATGGAAGCCACTCTTTAGGGTAACATGAATACTCTCCCTCCTTTGCCCTTAATCCAAAATAAGTTTTCAGATTTTGAACCCAGCAATGAGATGAGAAAAGACATCAATCTCAAGATTTATAATGTCAATAACTAGTAATATAAAGGCGAATAGTGAAATCCACAGTTTCTATAAATTATATAGTTCTATATACTGCTTCTAGCAAAAAAAAAAAAAAAAAGAATACAAATCACTTCAAATTTTCCAGGAATCAATTTACCTTTACCTACTTATAATGACTAGAGGATAGGAATCAACAAATATCTTGCCCTTCCCCACCTGGAAAACCTTCCACAGTATGAGCATGCTAACTTCAAACTACACTGGACACTCACAATTTCCCCAAATATGTTCATTTTTCCCGCTTGTAACCTTTACTCAAACGTCCCCCCTTTCTCTTCTCCACTTCCTGTAGCATGCTGCTCAACCTCAGGAACACCCGAAATACTAACTCAAAGGAATGGATTCTCTTATCACGCTTTCTCACCATCGGAAGTGCTCAAGCATGTACAATGATCAAGAAGCTCTATTAGCAAGCAGTTACGTGAATGATTTCAGTCGACTTCTTAGCTTCAGTTTAGTTCTCAGTATGTGCCAATTCACAACTTTCTATTTAGATACTGTCATCTCTGATTTACAATTTTAAAATGTAAACTCCAAGGGATTAAGTGACTTGTTCAAGGTCATCCATCACAAAGGTGAGCCTTAAAAAGCCAGATCTGGTGGTAGTCCACGCTTCTATGATAATCTCAACACTCGAAGTGTTTACCAATGACGTTGCATTTCAGTCTACATGGAGAATGGCCATGGAATTCCTCCTCAGGGCCTATGATCTTTCTGAAAATGATTCAGCTCCCCAGTCTATACCTAAAAGCTGCATGATCAGCTTCACAGGCAGTTTTCTCTCTCACACACACACATGCATGTGCACATACATGCATACCCCTCAAATATGATCAAAAGTAAGTCATTTAATTTGAATCCAATTTTCCTTCCAACAAAAATATCCAGAGTCCAAACTGAAAACTAAGTGACACAGTGGCCAAAATTTAATCTTGCTTTCATTTTTGTATTTCTTCATCTTACCCTATGATAAAAAGACCATATCAGTCTTGATTGACACCCAAATATAAGAAATACTTAATTTTTTTCAGTGACAAATTGATCAACAGATGTTACAGACAAAATAATTCCAAAGATGTATTATTGTGATGCTTCTGGCCTGTGCTTTCATAGTTTGCTATTGTAGATCTATACTCTTTGAGGGGTATTCAATGATTTTTAAACTTGGTCGCTCCCAGACAATGAATAATCCAAAATAATTAAAATTTATTGAGTAACAACATGCTCATACCATGCCAAATAGTTGAATGGGAATGAAAAAAATATTAATTTTCACATTTTCTAGTGATTTATTTCCAATGGAATGTTTAGGTAATATAACAGCAATGACAAATCTTCAAATTAATAACATCCATTTAAACACAGAAGACATTCATTTTTAAAAAATCAAATTATTTGTTTCTATTATTTGCCAAATATAAC
Source organism: Desmodus rotundus (assembly GCF_022682495.2). Taxonomy (NCBI): domain Eukaryota; kingdom Metazoa; phylum Chordata; class Mammalia; order Chiroptera; family Phyllostomidae; genus Desmodus; species Desmodus rotundus. Next base: position 66,838,164 of record NC_071391.1, on the reverse strand, counting down.
GTCACAGAAAAATCTAAAGATTCCTCTTCAAAGGTCTTCAAATGTTTTTTGCCCTGATCTCACCACCAGTTTGTCCCTTGTTTCTGCTTTTTTTACTTAATTGGTAAATTTAACAAAACAGGTCTCAACTCCCAGGGGAGATAACACTGAGGAAGTCTGTTACTTTAAGCTGTAAATGACAACAAAATAATTCTGGCGCTGTTGTGCAATGAACACTTCCAGTTTGCGGCTTTACATCTCTAGTTAATTATCAGCTTAGCAAACAGTTCATAAATTCTACTTCTAACTACGGTTCATTTACCCCAGTTACTATAAATTGCTGCACAAGTTGCCTGGTTATACTGTTCACATAGCACGACTTGAACAAGCCATTAAGTCCTTAAAGGATTTTCTTTTCCAAAAGCCCCCCAGACTACAACTTTCAGCTTAGTTTGTCCTTAATACCAACAACATCCAAAATACTGAGGAATTCAAGCATCTAAGTACATGCTACTGACTGATCCCACTACCTCCCCGAGTGACTCTTCAGTGAATATAAAATAGTGAAAAGGAAGATTCTGAGGATGTTTAGAAAAAAGTATTTTACAACAGAAAGTTGCATAGTCTCCCCTTTTTAGTTTTTGCATAAATCACAACCTAATTTAACTGTAGTTTCTTCATAATGGGAATTAGATGGCTGGTTACAAATTAGGGCATAGCCAGAATGATAACTTTGACAACAGTGAAGAACAACCTGCAAATCATTTCCACTAAAGATAACCTAACAAATTTTATCATTAGCGTGTTTCTCTTTGCTTAATCACAGAGTTATTTATGAAACACTAGATAGATTCATCGATAAATGATAGATAAGTACATTTTAAGTTGACCCCTATTTTAGTTAGTTGCATCTGGAGGTTTCAAGGTTCCAATTTATTTTTGATTTTCTTTCTTTCCAATTCTAAATAGTAGCTCCACTCTCTCTTTCCCTAGTGTCATATGATAAAGATTTTGTTCTTTTCATTTAAAGTAATCTCAGCGAAATCAAAACTTTATTCAACATATAATATATGTTAGACACTATGTCAGTTCATAACAAGACAAGAAAAAGAGAATCTCAGACCCCAAGGAGGCGCTGTCTAATGGGCAATACAACTAGTACATACATAAGTATAACACAGGATTTTTAAGGTAATAATAAAATAGGATTATTCACACAGGAAAGTTAATAGATACTATGGAGTCCTTATTAACAGGATATGTAAGATAACAGTAATAATAACTACCCTTTATTGGACACTGGCTGTTTTATAATGCATATTTTAATCCTCAAAATAATGTAGTATTATAAGGAATATAATCATTCTTTTTTTAAATAAAATAATTGGGTCACAGAGAATGCCTAAGCTCACACACACAGTAAATTAGAGCCAAACAGAGACTTCAGTTCTCTTAGAATCTCAAAGATTTCTTGGTTTATTACTCTGTACATAAAACTTTGAGAGTTAAGTAAAGGAGCAAATAAAATCCAGACAAAAGAAAAGGGAAAACTTGTATGAACGGCAATTTGAAATGGTTCTTGAATAAGATTTGACACATAGAGATAGAATGTATTTTCAGAGGTGAATTCAGAATTCACAAAAGCATAGTCATGAACCCAGGACACTTCTGTGGAAAGTAAATCCTATTATTTGGTTCTGGTATATTTAGGTGTAGAAGTGAAAATAAGCTGGAGAGATTGAATATCTGAGGACAAATTGAGGAGGACTTGGAAAGACAGATTGAGTTTATGTGTAATCTAGTAGCCAAACGGTAGTCTTTGAAAGATCAATTCACATCTATTTGGGGGGTATCTACTTTTATTTTATAATTCTTTTACAGAAAAAGACACACTAAATATCTCCCCAATTTTCCCAAAAGAAAAAGATTAAACTGGTGATTTAAATATAAAGCATATAAATAAATGTCATTTAAATGTCTTCGTTTTATCAATGAGCTGGCAAGTCAGTCAGGAGGAAATGCGATAGGCAGGCCAGAGCTTACTCTGCCAGTAAGTCTGCGTGGAGGCTGGCTTTCACCTGAGGGGCATTGACTGCGGTGTTAGCTTTCACACGTCACTGGGCTTAGGAGGAACACAAAACGCAGAGCATGGCTCCTAAAAGACCTAACCCAAGAATGGCTACCTATGTAACATGAAAGTGAACTAGCTATAAATCAGTCCACTAAGAACACCATGAGGAAACTGATCTGTGTCATATCTTTGTTCTGAATGGAAAGGGGAAATCTTTTACTTAGATATTGTTAACTATAGGGCAGTAACTGATGCTCCCTGGGTGGCCTGAATAGTTGAATGTAAGAATTTAGTTAAGGTAGTTCTTAACAGAGAGTGAACCCAGGCACTTGAGGTACAACAAAAATTGAAAAGCAATGAAAGTATCAATATGTAGGTACAAGAAAATTAAAGTTGCCATATAAAAGAATAAAACTCTTTTGTCTCACAAAACTGGAAAAAATCTAAAAACTTGAAACAATAGTAAGGGTATTTAAAGTGTTCTAAGACGGGGATACCCAACCCACAGGTCACATGGCCTGTTAGAAACCTGGGCCACACAGCAGGAGGTGAGCAGCGGTGAGCAAGGGAAGCTTCATCTGTGTGTACAGCCGCTCCCCATCGCTCGCACTACCAAGTGAGCTCCGCCTCCTGTCAGATCAGCGGTGGCATTAGATGCTCACAGGAGCACGTACCCTACTGTGAATTATGTATGCCAAGGATCTTGGTTGCAGCTCTTTATGAGAAGCTAATGCCTAATGATCTCAAGTGCAGCTGAGGCTGTGATGCTAGCACTGGGGAGTGGCTGCAAATACAGATTATCACCGGCAAAGAGGTTTGACTGCACAGAGACAGTGAATCAATTGCTTGCAGATCTTATCCAAACTCTATCAGTGAATGGCGAGTGACAATTAAGTTTGAGCTGGTGGCAGGCCATAAAGCCATGCCCCCACCCCGGTCTGTGGAAAAATCGTCTCCCATGAAACCGGTCCTTGGAGCCAAAAAGGTTGGGGACAGCTATTCTAAGATGTTTGAATTATTTGGAAATAGGTGAATATATTAATGTTAGAATTTGCTAAACTGAAGTCTGTTTAAATATCTAGTACTAATTAAGTATGCTGTTTCCAAACTAGTGAAGGGAGTAAAAGTAATGAAAAAAATAACAAATCAAAAAACAAAGAAAAAAATGTACATGTTATACCTAAAGTGAGGTACAAGTAGAGAGTATGAAATAATTTAATAAAAGTAAATCTCAAACATCAGAAATTGCTATAAATAATTAACCAAAATAACAACCTAGCCACCAGGTGTTTACAAGAGAGATGTTTATAGCATAAGGAAATAGGATAATTGGAAATTAAAGAATGAGAAAGGGTTTATTAGTTAAATATTAACACCTCCCAGTGATAACTATCAATATCAGAAAAAAGGTCTATAAAAAAAAGATGATCACTATATGATAAAAGCTGATAAATTGATCAGTAAACATCCATAATAGCATTGTCTTAAAGTTTGCAAAAGAAAAATAACACTTCTGTAAGAAAAAGATAAGTAAATCCAGTATCCCATTAGGAGAATTTAATACATTTCCCTTGTATTTCAGAACTTAGAGGAAAAATTACAGCTTTAAATATTCATATTAGGAAAGAAGAAAGCAGAAAACAAAAGAGCTGAATATCTATTTTCAGTTAGGAAAAAGACACAAAACTAAACTTAAATGAAGGAATCAAGTACGTGGCAAAAGCAGAACAATTTGTTATGTTAGAAACAAATATCAAACATAGCTGGAGGGTTGATAAATCCGATTTGTAACTATCACTCCTTTCACAAAGCTAAGAAACATGGCACATCTCTAATGATCAAGAACATGCGAGAAAACATCAAAAATATTAAGAGGGAAAATGGAAATATAAGCACAGATTCTATAGACAAATTGAAAAGTAATAAGAGCAAATGGGGAATAACTGAATGCCAACTTTGAATTAGTATTCAAAGTTGAATATTAATATAAAGTGGATAAATAAAACCATAATTTCCCAAAGTGACTCAGGAAGAATTGGAAATTCCAAATAGTCCACTATTACATTAATAGTTAAAATCCTTCACATATACACACATAAAACTCTAGGCCTAGATGATTTTACCAGAAAGTTCTACCAAACAAATGAAGAAAAATGATTTTAATCTTACAAAGCTATTTCTTTTTAAAAAATATATTTTATGTATTTATTTTTTAAGAGAGGGGAAGGGGAGGAGAAACAGAAGAAGAGCTATATCAGTGTGTGACTGCCTCTTGCACACTCCCTACTGGGTACCTGACCTGGCCCACAACCCAGGCATGTGCCCTGACTGGGAATCGACTGGGAATTGAACTGGCAACCCTTTGGTTCACAGACCAGAGCTCAATTCACTGAGCCACACCAGCCAGGGCTTATAAAGCTGTTCCATAGTATCAAAAAGAAGGGAAATAGCTTTATTAACTAACTCTAACAAGAATAGTATGAAAAGTAAAATTACAAACCAATCACTATCTCATGAGCATAGATATTAAAATTTTAAACAAACTATTTGTAAATAGAAAACAGAATCTAAAAAAGAGATACTGCATACCCTGCATTTTGTGTCCTTATATGGGCTTCCCATTTCCAAACACGGTGGATGGGATGTGTTGTTTAGAATGCTAATACATTACAATGAGCATGTCATGAGACTAGGGTTACCATTAGGTGAAATTAGTCAGCCTGTTGGATGGAGCTGGTCTCTGTCTTTTTAAGCCATAAATTTGGTGGGGTCTTCCTCGCTGACAGTTCCTGCAGCTTTTATCAGTTGCAGCCATGTTGCCACATACTCTTTCTCAAATGGGAGGGGTTGGGATTGCTCAGGGAGGGGCAAATGCATGCTTCTGTGATTAGTAATATTCTAAAATCATGGAACAGACAGACAGTGGCCAGAGGGAAGGGGACAGGGGGATAATGGTGGAAAGAAGGGGAAGGGACTAGTCAAAGAACATGTATGAATGATCCATGGACATGGGCAACAGTGTGGGAACTGAGTGGGGGGGGAGGGGTGAGATGGGCAGAGGAAGGCAAAGGGGGAAAATTGGGCACCTATAATAAAACAATAATAAAAAGTGGTAAACACAATCTATATTTAGGTAAAATATACAGTTAAATTTATCCATGAATAAAGTCTCCTAAACCACAGGAGTGGGCAGAGGTAGGTTTACAGTTGTAATACAAATAAGACAATAACTAATAAACAATAATATAAGAATAAACTCTTTTGTGTACTCACAACTATAAACCTACTTGTGCCCACCCCTGTATATTATACCTACGACTCAGTATCCTACAAGCTACTCGTTCAATTCCCTTGTCTGATGCCAGAGAAGCATTTAAGTATCGTGTTCTTGAGGGCTTTTTGAAAGAAACTTTTTTAGATTCCATGCAAAGCAATTACAGAGACAAGGGGCTCAGGTTCTGGACTTTTTCATAGCAACACAAACACGTTTTTGTACTGTACTCACTGTGTACACTGGCAGCATCACTGGACCGAGATAACAAATAACAATGATGAATACTATTTAATAAACAACCACTGTGTGCCAAGCCATATGCCTTAATATTTCAAGGATGTTATTTCTTTGAAAGGTGTTTTCAATGTGTTATGAGGTATGCACATGTGTGCACAGAGGAGTAGATATGAAATAAGGGTAGAGAGTGTGAGAATATCTGAGTATAAATCTGATTATGGGATTGTTTGTGCTTTTCTAGAAAAATACGTAGAATGTTTTCAGCTTATCTGTTTCTATACTCCTGATCCCTCCAATGGAATAAATCATTTGATTTTTGCATATTTTGAAGCTTTTAACATCTATTATAAGATACTGGTTGACATAGGAATTTTGAATTTCACTTCTAAGAAAACTAAGAAAGAGTTGATATAATATTTAGGAACTATTTGGCCTCCCATTTCACATAGTTATCAGTAAGTAAACAATCTTGAAAGATTACATCTTTATTCATAAGATATTTGGTTGGACCCCAATTTTATATTATAGGTATTACCTGATATAATCATTGACAAATAAAAACACTAAGTAGAAGTGAATATCAGCATTTACTAGTTGTGTATTTGAATGACAACAATAATAATAATAACATTTATTATGGGTCTACATCAGGCCAAGTATGTCATAAAGCATTACAAATACCAGCTCATTCAATCCCACAGAATTGGTTTTCAATCATGCTCATTTTACAGACAAAGGAATCGAAGGTGGAAGTGTGAAATAATTTGACCACAGTCACAGTTAGTAAGGAGGTATGGCAAGCTTCACACCTACTAAATCCAGCCCCAGTTAATGTGCTTAAATAATAAAGAAATGGTGTCTCTGACACACTGAGCTTGCCTAACTGATGCGGACCCCGGCCCATGGGATCCATGTGTTGTAGCTGCAGTGGACAAATTCACATGGACTACAGAAATCCTGTGGAGAAAAAGGGATGGCATGGCCACTCTCTGAGTGAGAGAGGGTGGGAGGGGCAGAGAGAGAGCCCGACCCCTGCCTGGACAGGCTTTTATTGCTCTTCTGGGCACATTACACCAAGGATGGTCCTCATTTACTGTGCACAGGTTCGCTGTAGGTGATTACCTTTTAAAGATAACAAAAGAGTGTTGCTAATTATTTCAAAGAGAAGGATGTTACAGATCAAGGGGGAAAGTGGTTGAACTGGTTACACTCCATACTTGGAGTGTAGCACAGATTTTAGGAAGTTACTTTAGAGATATGCAGTAAACATTTGCTGCCTCAATCCAGGGTGGGGGAGTTTTAGCAAAAGCAAGTCTCATAGCAGCCTAGGTACAATGCAGGCCTGATTCCCCATGGGAGAACCTGTCTGCGGCTTGGGTCCTGTGTGATCGGACCTCGCTCCCCACTGGCTTTTCTAAAATGGGGTCTGGGCTACATTTCCCAAACGTGGAACGGTTCCCTATACCTAACCATCTTTCTAAGCCTTGTTTTTTCTGTTTTTTGGGGTTTTTTTTCATTTATAAGGTAAGGCCAGTGATAACTAACTTTAAAGATTTTTGCAAGAGGCTAAAACTTTGTGTATTGCCTCAAGTAGTGTCAATGGGTAGCACATGGGAGATGCTCGGTAAATAGCGACCATCTGCCTCACTATTGGTACCATCAGAGAGCACAAAGCAGGCCGGGTGTGATCAACCTCTGCGAGAGAGTGGATCTTCACATTTATCTTTGAATCGCATCTTTAAGAGAGAGGGAAAATCTGCTTCATTTAGTTTGTCCTTCATTTATTTACATTCACCTATAATGTGCACAATCTACTCTTTCCCACAGAAATAAAACCTTTGGAACTGTTCAAAATAGTGTTATTCCCCCAGCTACCCACATAATCCATACTACATTGTTTAGCCTGTCCTTTCTCAGAGCCTCCAAACTGGCTTCTTTTATCTACCCTTGTCCCTACGTAGCATTCTCTACCAGCAACCAGAGTGTTCACTCAAAACATAACTGGAATTATGTCAGTTTACTTGTCGAAACTTTCCAATGGCTTCCTCCTCTAGTTAGAGATAAACTCCACATCATGCGTGACACCCAAGATCCTGTAAGAACTGCCTGCTACTTCGTTTTTCTCCTTGTCTCATCACTCCCCTGCCTCATAAAGGTCCAGCTTCCCCTTCAATCTTTCTTCCTGTTCTGTGAACTTACTAGACTGATTCTTGCCTCAGGGCCCGGCCCCTCTTAGCTCCTCAGCTTGAAACCCTGTTGCTCCAGACAGAGCACTATTGTCTCCTTCTATCAGTAGGTATCTCGGTCTTGAATGACACCTTCTCAGAGGCACTCTTTACCTCTATCTGTAATAAAACCTGAATTTCAGCCACTTACCACACTCTCAAATGTTTATTTTTATTTACTCATTTTGTTACCTGTTTCTCTTACTAGAATAGAATCTCTGGGAGGTAGGCACCTTGTTTGGTCCTTATTCAGTAACCCTGGAGTCTGAATGTTGCTCTGCACATAGTAGAAACTAATAAATACTTTTAAATAAAGCTGTTGGAACTACACAGGTGCCCAACTCCTCTGCACCTCCTACCTTTTATGTCTCCATGACAGCCTCCCAAATGTGAGTGAAGATAACAGTTCAAGCTAAGTTATTAAGGATATTGTGAGGATTAGAGAAGAGAGCATCACATACCACTCTGAATTTCTTTAAAGGAAGATGTTCTAATAAAAAAAAAAAGGGATAGTATTGTGACTAGTCTAGTATTATTTGCATAAAGATCTAAGGCTTCTCTGCTATATGGTTAAATTAAAACAGCATGCAATGGAATCAGAAACCTGTAAGCAGAAGTAGGGTCAGATCCCTTTGTTTATTTAAGAAAATTAACCAAGTGGCATTGGATTTTCAAGACACTTTCTTTTACGTGAGTTTAAAATCTGATTCTCCAGTCAACCCAGTTTTCAGAACTACCACTAAATTAAAAGTTGCAGCTGTGAGGTGTGCGCTTTCTCATCTCTACCTCATTTACCCAGTGAAGCATCTGCAAAGCCTCTGTGGGTGGTTTACATGCTAATGTTCAAAAGGCACTCCTGGAAGCAAACGCCCAGCTGTATTTAAGGCCTGCATTTTCCTGCTGAATGTGTCTCTAGCGGTGTACCTTTCCGGTGCCCAGACTTTTAAGCACCATCCATATTAAGCGCAAATCAGAACACTTTTCACAAACCACTTAATGCTATTTAAAACCCACAAGTAAATCATTTTAACTAAACCCTTTGATATAGCGTTGCTCTCCAAACTGTCCCTATCTAGTTTTAAACACTATTATAAAATAGTTTTAAAAATTTAGAAGGTGGCATACCACATTAGCGTTGTTATATCTGTATAGATCATGTGAGTGGAATAGAACTGTGTTCTTCCCCCATACTGAGTTCAATGCTTAAAATTTGATGGGATCCTTCTCTGTGTGTGCATGTGTGAGCTGGGAGGAGGGGGCATAGGAGCTAGTATGCATGCATTCACCTGTGCATCAGGTTTTAATGCAGTGATTTCCGACCTCCTTTCTCTTGAGTTCATTAAGGGACCTGTGACTTAAAGTGAGACAAACGAGAGGTGCTCCTTATGGATAGGCTGTAAATGGCAGCATCGCTGGGTTTCTCAGGACTCCTACTCACCTTGACTTCTTATATCATGCAGAGTTTTTAGGGTACATGGTTATGTTTGAAGAAAAAGGCAAAGTTCCATCCTCCTGCCTCATTTTATAGTTCATTTATATGTATATGGGCCCCTTCGGCAGTGACAGGCAGTATCTGACTCACTCTCCCCCAGTGACCATCTCTGAGTAGAGTCCTTGATCAGCCACATGTTTTACGGCACAGCAGGGTTTACCCAGAGCCCACGGTGATTCACAGGACAGCAGAGAGGGCCCATTCCTCCCCTAGCTTAGTCCTCACAGACCTGGCGGAGCCGCTGGCAGCCCTGCCTTTCCCCCTGGTGCTTCCCAGGTGGTAGCTTGGGTTGTTGATCACTTCTGGAAGATGCAGGTTTTTGAGAGCACACCTCTCTTTAATTGAGGCCTTTTGTGAAAGTAGAGATAATAAAATGAGTCTGAGTTTTCTCTTTCTACAGTCTCTATACCTGTAACTTGAGTTGGGGCACAATCATGAACACCTGACTATGGCTCAACAATTTTTTCAAAACCGGTGTAGTCATAACAATTGTACGTGGACCTAACTGGGAATAGACAGACAGTTGATTTTCCCTGGAAATTCTGATGCGGCACAACTAGAGTGGGTCCCCATGATTTAAAACATGTATTAGTGCACAGGAGACACTTAGGCAGGTTTAAGAAACAGCTGTTCAGGATTAGCACTTCCCCTCCAACAGAGTGAACTGAACAGTTTCCCACTCCTGGTTTGGACCAGTTAACTCCAACTATGCAGTTTATTTATAACTTGTGTCAGGACCTTTGTTTACAGGAAACCAGGCATGCGTAGGCTTTCTTAAATCATGGGAATTAATCATATGGTTACATCTGGCAATGAGAGAGTCGGGAATCTCTCAGGTAAAAAGACAAAAAAAACAGGTAGGGGAGCTAGGTCTCTAAGAGACTGGACTGGATAGTTGCCCAGGATCAGGCAGATGCAGAAACTTTATTAGATGGGAGTCGTGGGCGACCCCCTGAGTGCTCCTACCTTGACCAGAACCTTCCCTTTCTCTCCACCTCTGCATCTCACTGTGTGTCTTCTTGCTTCTCCCCCTGACGGCATCTGGATCACTACTCACACTCCCCTCAGAATCTCACTGACACATGCCTTTACTCCAATCTGTCTGCCCCTCTCACTTGTGCTGCATGAATAATCAGTTGACTTTTGCTCTACCGGGGATCAAACCACAACCTTGGCATATTGGGAAAAGGCTCTAACCAACTGAGCCACCCAGCCAGGGGCTTAAAGTGGCATTTTTAAATCTGTTAGTTTTCTCACTATCCTTGACTTTTAAAGAGTAAATACTTTAAGCAGTTTCAGACATAAATTTTGTTTATAAGATATTATAAAATGTTTAAATCATGACATTATTCTCCTAATCACTGGAGTAAAGGCCTGTGTGTTAGGCAGAAGGAGAGGTGATGTGGTGTTTCGGGAGCCGATGCACCTCTCTCTTCTACGTGGTATCACTAACCTTCACTTCTCCCTGACCCACACCAGAGAGAGGGAGGGAGGGAAGGATGACTCGTCATCATCCCTTTTGGCAAATATATTTAAAAATTAGTGAATGTAAACAAATATAAAACACTTTCATTTAAGTGATCTAAACATCTTAGCAAAGCATCTGTGTTGTAGCATGCTTTCTCCCCCTTGCTTATTAGAAAAGCATATTCCATAAAGAATTGATATACGAAGAGAATATGAGGTAAAAAGCAAAATTCCAAATTAGAGCATAAATATACTATCTGATGTTTCTTTCTGAAATTATGAAGTGTCTTCGTTTATATTGAATCTCCAACAATAACCCAGAATGTGGTTTTGGATGGAAGTGTCTAGAATTCTTGCTATAACTGTTCTTTATTTATTAAGAATTCCGAATGTCTTGGAACAATCTAGTGCAAACCCATATTTAGTTTTCTGGTGTCTAGATGTGCATAACGAAAGGCAACTCCTTCCGCAGCACAGCTGGTCTGCATGCTACACATGCAAATGTATCTAATGTGCAGGGATTATTCTATGTAGTTGATTTCAAATGTGTCTTATTTTAAACAGCTGATCTTAAGTAAGAGGTTCTGTTTGAATATTAAAGTGTAAAATGGTGTTTGAAGTGGATTGACAAATGTGATACTATTTCTTTGGGGCAAGCGCACATGCCCCAAAGTAATAATTTAGTCTCAAATTTAAGCTCAGACCAGGTTTATATATAAGGCTTCATATTTTAAACTTCCAGATTGTATTTCTGATGTCTTCTCAAGCCCCTGGAAGAAAAAAATCACAGAAAATACTTCAGTCAGCTTTTATCCACATGTGTGCCTTTGGTGATATATTTAAACATTTCTCCAGGTTATATGTTTCAAATAAGTTTTAGCAAAGAGCTGCTGTCAATATCTTTATATCTAGTCATAATAATTCTTAAAGTGATTCTTCTCCCCATTCAACAGGAACCAGAATACGCAGTAGAAGCCAGGGTGCCAGCCCTGAGCTCTGTAGGTGTGGGGTAAAACATGGGCACCCACCTGTGCAGGTGCACAGCGCACCACACTGAAAAGGGTTCCATGTTTTGTTTAGCGCTTTGCTGTCACCAAATTGAAATTTTTAATGATTTTTTAACAATAAGGTCCACATGATTTTATTTTGCTCTGGGCCCCACAAATTTTCCAGCCAGTCCAGTCACTAGGCTATTTGCTTGCTGTGTGGTCCCAGGCAAGTTCTTTAATCTTTACAAGCCCCATTTTCTGCATTTACAAGAAGGAGAGGGTAATCACATCCATTTCACAGATTTTCAAGAATTAGAAGAGATGGCGGGTTCAGGATATTTAGTGCGGCACAATGTGCAGCTCATGGTCGACACCCTTTCATTCACACATTGATTGCGGTACACCTCCATCCAGGGACCCTTTCACCTGGAGCCCTTTACATTGCCTAGCGTGTAGACGTGTCTCACATACCCTCTGAAACCTGATCTCCCTCCTACCTGGAGCTCTTTTACTATTCCCACCATTTTTCTACCATCCACAGACTTAAGATAATATTCTTCCTTGACTGATTTCTCTCTTCTAGCCCTTATTGGTCACAAAAACCCATAAATGCTGACTACTACAGCATTCTTGGACTGTCTCAGCCTGTTGACTTAAATCCAGTTTCCAAGTTCACCTATACTAAAATGTAAGCTGTATATCTTACCATGTAAAATTAATCTCCCTAGGAAGTCATTTTCTATCAGCATCTTGGTCTACTCTAAAATTTTTACTGGTATCCCAGAGCAATAACTACACATCACTTTCCATGTAACGACTTCTTGTCATGTAACCACATGGAGAGAGAAGGGAGAAAGTACATTTAAGTTCCATACTTACTTAAAAGTAAATAAAGAAACCCCCACAGTTGATGGGGAAGCTTCTTCAAGCCACTAAAGTAAACACAGTGGCCAGAGAAGAACAGTGCCTAGGAGGCTGTTTCTTCAGCACGAAACCCAGCCTTCCCTGTCTCTGCTCTTCTTCATTTGTCTTTCAACATCAGGCTGCATTCTTTAAGGAAATAGGAGTCAACAAACTTTAACTGGGAAAAAAAATAAAGCTCAGTGTATTATTTTTCTCAACCATTAAATACTATATAAATTCTCTTTTTCCAAAGCCACTCTGGGGCAAGAAGTACCTGTGTAATTCCAACGAACCATAATCCCCTCAACACCTTCCATGTATTAGGAAGCAAATACTCTTCAAGATGAAAGAAATCTTAGATCTCATTCAGTCCAGCTTCTTCATTTTACAGATAATAAAACTAAAGAGAAGAGAAGGGAAGGGAAGATTTGTTCAAATTCTGTCTCCTGTCTCTCCTAAATTCCAGCAGTTTTTCCCAGAATGCCATACTGCCCTTATATAATGAAAATCAGGTTTATTTTCCATGAGAATAAAGGGAGGTTAGAATTAAAAAGGAGAGGTTTTCTGGATGCAGATTGTCATTATGCCTTTATGGAGGAATGTTAGTTAAAAAAAAAAAAGAAAAGAAAACAGAATAAAAGATGCTATTCCTGGCAATTGACTGAAAGGAGTAGAAATCATAAAAAGCGTGAATGACAGGCAAATGAATAATGTGATAAGATAAATCAAATTTTGGTACTGCTGAGATCAAAACGAAGAGTAGAGTATAGGGATGATAGATGATGTCTAGATTTAACATTCATTGGAAAATCATTTAGAAATCTTGGAACAGAAGAGTTCTTTAGAAATAATAAATGGAGTGTTACTTAAATTTTTAGGGATTAAGAGATTCACGCATTGTCACAGATATATTATTAAAAACAGCTATTCGTTTTTCATGTAATGAGACAGAATGCACATTCTGTATTGAAGATAAAATTACACTCTGTTATTCTTATGTATTTTTCTTCAATAGCAGATCAATTGAAACTGTGAGTGAATGTCAAAGGACAGACGAGCATTGTAAAAGAAATTTAATTGGGGAGCATTTAAAAAAATCTCTCACTTGTCTCATTGCCACAATTACCAACATTCTATGAAGATGAGCTCGCTTACAGGTTCACTCCACGAGTTAAAAGTTGTCTTCTATAAACGGACTGTATGTTCTCTTTCTGGTCCGTTTGCGTCACTGGTTAAGCCTGGACACACCACTGCAGGATTTTGAAGCTTGTGTCTGATTAGTCAGGGACATCTCAGTATGAACTATAGCTATTACAAGCAAAGAGGTCATGAAGTGAGTATTCCATATTTTTAATATTCACAGGTGACATAAGAAGTGGTGATTATCTGTAGTATAGAAATATCTGTATCAATCATCACCCTGACTTGCAGAATACTTTAGAAATATGAATAATATTAGGATCCTAAGAAGATGACCTTTTCAGGGAAGGGAGCTCTCTTCTGACCAGGGTACCCATATTCACAACAGCTTCTTGTGCTGTGCCGTGCTTGCTTAGCTCTTCCTTGGTGTTTTAGGTTTACTTATTAAGAAACAGTAGTGACAACCCTTGTCCCTATGATTCTCCTCACTGGAATACCATCCTTTTAAGATCAGATTAGTGTTGGCAGACCCTGTACCTTGAATTTAGAAGTTACTTTTTAGATCTGTTTCTGCACAATAAATGACCCATAAACTCAATGATTTCAGGTGATAACTATTTAGTATTGCTCAGCAGTTTGGGGGACAGCAGAGTAGTTATTCGGCTCAGTTGTGACATTTGCCTACAGTCAGCGGCAGACAGGGTTAGAAGTTTTCCTGATCTTAGTGGGTATTTTTTATACATCTCTCAACACATCTATCTCACCTGTCCAGCACAGCTGGGCTGACTTAACTCTGGCCTGCATATTTTGTCATTTTCTAGCAGATTAGCTAGGCTTGTCCACTGGGCGGTACTCAGGGTTTTGAGAGAATGAATAAAAATCTTGCAAGGTTTCTTGAAGCCTGGCCTGGAACGGGCTCCATCACTTCTGTGGCATTTTACTGGTCACAGTCATAGAAGCAGCCCAGATTCAGAGTGGGGAATAGATAAGTGGGAGGAACTACAGAGTCACATTGCGAAAGGGAATGATGGAGGGATCAGGTGGAGAGAGAGAGAGAGAGAGAGAGAGAGAGAGAGAACTACTCATGGACATGGACCAACAGTGTGATAACTGATTGCAGGGTTGGGGGGAGATGGAAGAGGGTGTAGAAGGGATAAATGGCAATGGCAAAAATACAATAAAAAATAAAATGTAATTTAAAGGGGGGAATATTTGATGCCAGTTTGGTCAATAATTTATCATAGACCTGGAAGAATTTCTACAGAAAATTTATTTTAATTACTTTGATTATACTTTTAAAAAAATAAAACAAAACATTGAGACCTAGAGAGTCAAGTGACTGATAAGTTAATGGCAGAGCTAAGGTGACCCACCATCCCGGTTTGCCCAGGGCTGTGCCAGTTATAGAACTGAAATCCCATGTTCCAAGCTAACTGGGATGATTGGTTACCCAGACAAGTATCGGAATTTCCTGACACCTAATCTATTATTCTTTTCAGGACACTAAAATCATCCTTGACACTTAATCTAAGTGACTAAGTAGCTCATAGCGTAAGATCAGCCTACCTAACTACCTGCGTTCTCCACCAGTATGCTTGCTTATATTTAATTAGTTGGTTCGTTCGTTATACCCTACTTTGTTTCAGGGGTTTAAAGTATCTTATAAAGCACTGTACATCATGAGGTGATAACTACGTAAGCCTACATGGCCATTCTTCAAATAGTCCATGTACTTCAATGTTTCTGAATGTTTATTCTTTCTGGTTTCTGCTTACTATCTCTCTGTCTATAAAGGCCTTTACTTTTTTTTTCCTCTGCTAAAATCATTCAGTTTACAGCTTCCAATTACCTTCTTTGTAATCCCCACCTACAGAATTAATCACTACCTCCTCTGCGTTCCCAGGATACTTGGCCTATATTTTATTCACAGCACTTATCACATTGGTCCCACCAAGTTATCTCATTATCTGACTTCGGTGGTTTTTACCTTTTACCTCCTTTATTTAACCCAATCCTCCACATCTAGCAGGCAGTCAGTAATTTTTGTTGTCTTCCCGAATCAGTTAAAGAACAAACTATTTTGTGTGTTTGTTTTGTTTGTTTTGTTTTCTCTTTAAATTATTTTTATTTGTCAGTTATAGTTGACATACAGTGTTATGTCAGTTTCAGGTGTACAATATAGTGATTAAACATTTACATAAATTATGAAATGACCACCCCAGTAAATCTAGTATCCATCTGTCACTCTACATAGTTATTACAATATTATTTACTATGCTCTAATTTATAGCCCTATAACTTTTTATAACTAGCAATTTGTACTTCTTAACCCCTTCACCTTTTCACCCATCCCCCTAAACCTCCTGCTATCTGGAAACTATCAAGTTGTTCTTTGTATCTATGAGTTTGTTTCTTTTTTGTTCACTCATTTATCTTGAACAAAGTATTTTCTTGTGACCTATTGCAAAGTGAGGATTTTGTTTTCCATTATTAAAAGCCCTCACCCCTTTAGCTCCAGTAATTTATTTTGTACATTTTTATATTTTATCTCAGTGTAACTCCCGCCTCAAACAACACAGTGTCCATTTCTGATTTGCTGGGTTTTGATTGGCTGTGTGTTCTAAAGCTAGGAAACTAGTTCCAATAATATTGTTTCTAACCAAGTACTATATAAATTTTGTGCTGGGATGTGAAGTGGTTTTGTTTGAAGTCTTAGGTTTTGCATGTGCATTTCTCAGTACTGCGTCTGGTGTCCAGTGTCCAGGGAAATACTGAGCACATAATAGGACTCTTCTTGGACCGGCCCCTCTGGAAGGCTTTCTGTGGCCAGTCCACCCTCTTTTCAGTTGGTGCTCAGCACACCTCTGCCATATCACCTATTTTTTTCATTATTATTGTAGGGTAGGTGGAGGCAGTCTGGCTTCCTCACCCAGGTGTCTGGGTAACTAAGGGAAGCAGTGTTCCCATAACCTTAAATGGGCCTGGTAAGTAGTGTTCTCATAGCCTAGAGACTGGGTCCTATAAACTGTTCCCATGACATGAAGTGGGCTCACATGTGCAGAAATATGTTATGTCAGGTAATGTTCTGGCATTCGTCTGGCTTTGTTCCCCTCTAGTACTTAAACAAGTAGGGGCCGCTCACTAGTAAGACACGCAGCTTGCAGAGTGCGTGGCTCACCCACCTGTGAATAAAGGTATGTCGAGCATCCCCACGGCTCCTCACATTTTCTTCCGTCTCCGGGAAGCGAGAGTGGATCTGCCTGGCCTTGATAGGCTGCGACATAATTATCATTAGATGCTTAATTGTTTATCTTTTTTCCTCTACTACTCGGTAAATGCCTTGAGGATAGTATCTGTAGACTATTTGCTATTGCTCTACCTAGCACATGGTAAGTACTCAACCAGTCTTAATTTACTTCAACCAGTCTTAGTTAATTAAATTAAGAAGTCTAGCCAAATATGCAGTTTCATAGAAAGCTACTATATATAAAGGAAAAGAATATCTTAGACTTCCTCTTGGTTTGCGTTATGCGTGTGATAGCTTGTGTAGCTCCAGAACGACCTGTGTCTTCCCGGGAACTGGGCGGCATGTGTCATCACAGGACTTGGTAAGTGAGGAGGGGGAAAGTCCAGCTACTGGCTCACTAATCTGTTTAATTTGCTTAACACGAATTTGCAAATTATATTTAGAGTCTAATTTACGAATAACATGGATTCACTACTTTGCTTATGGCAACATGGCTCAGATATCTGCAAGTCATCAGAAAGACGCTATGAAAGAGACATTGAAATTAAGAACAAACTGACAGTAACCAGAGGAGAGGTGGGAGGGGATGATGGGGGGAAAAGGAGGAAGGATTTTCAGGAACAACTATAAGGGACACATGGACAAAACCAAAGGGGGTGGGATCAGGGGTGGGAGTTGGGAATGGCTGGGAGGGAGCAGGGGTTGAGGGGGAAATGGAAACAACTGTATGTGAACAACAATTAAAAAAGAAAAGAAAGATGCTGTGGAAGATACAGGATTTTAACCCCTGCTGGAATGAGCAGTAGGACTTGGTTTGGTGGAAGAAAAGGAGACACTTCAGATAAGGGACATAACACAATCCGGTGCTTGAAATGGAAATGGCAGTGTCCCTGTAACAGTAGGACTTTCACATGAATAGAATTTGGGCAAGAACAAATAGGTGTGAGTGGCCCTGGTGATGACTGAAGCTAAGCTGGGGTATGCTGGCTCAGCATATTAGTATATATGAGTAAAGAAGAGCACGATAAGTAACATTTATGAAAGGTTAGTGGAAAACGCTAGTCAGAGAAACACATTGGGGTCTCTCACCTTTGAACAAACAGTGTACTCTGGCTGCGACACACACAGACCTCAGAGTGTAGTAAAGATTGGAGACATGCTACCATATTTAGGAAGGAGGGAAGATGAAGCAACAGAAAGGAATTAGGGACTATGGAATAAGAGAAGTGAGAGAAAATCCTGAAAATGTAGTTCTCCAGAGGTCACAAAATGAAAGTTTAAGGAAGAAAAGAAGTAAAACAGTGACAAATGTAGTAAAAAAAAATAGGCCAAAAACTGAAAAAGAGAATAATTTAGGATTTATCAAGAATCTGATCACTGGGAGAAAATATTTGAAAGAACAGATATTACCAAAATATATGTTTTATTGTACATTTTATATATCTTAAGGGACAAAACAGTTTACGCAGGAGGTATTTGTAATTAGTGGTAGTGATACTGGGTCACAGTATATGACTTTTCTCCCTGCTGCGTTACCAGCATTCTCAACATCAGCACCAGACATCATGCGATTAATTGAGACATGGGTTCTGTCTCTAACTAGCTGTGTGATTTCCTACAAGACAGAATAATCAAATCATTAAGATTAAAGGTCATTTTAC
Organism: Desmodus rotundus; assembly: GCF_022682495.2. Taxonomy (NCBI): domain Eukaryota; kingdom Metazoa; phylum Chordata; class Mammalia; order Chiroptera; family Phyllostomidae; genus Desmodus; species Desmodus rotundus. The sequence goes on along the minus strand of NC_071391.1, from coordinate 66,819,479 downwards.
TCTCACCCAATGTAAGAATTCTCCCTACAACCTCCTTAACAGTTAATTTGCTTCACCTTTCTAAATGCTAGTCTCCTTGTCTCTAAAACAATACACTTGGACTTCCAGCTCTAACTTCTGATTAAATGAATTAGAACATAAAGTCACTTAGTGAGATCCCTTCATCTCATTCGACATGTACACTGTACAATATTTGAATAATGTATTATTTTTAAAGTGAAATATTTCTGTAATGTTAATAAACTCTTTGAAATCAATAAGTAAAGCATAATTACCCTTAGTACATTCCCTTTAGACTTCACTTAAACTTAGAAAAAATTTTGGCAAGAGGTATGAATATTTTTATTGACTCTTCAATAGTTGCAAATGAATGCTTGCCAGCTTTCTTCCTGAGCCTAGCACTGGGCCTAGTTCTGATTTCGTCCATCGGTAAGTTCTGAACAATCTGTGTCTTGCAGTGTATCATGTACTAATTTTGCTCTGACAACCTGGTAATGGGAATCTGAACACTTATTACATTTTTCTTGTTGAAACCAGAAAAACAAGTATTTCAAGTGTTTACAGCTCTCGAACCTTGCCTCCATGAGTAGAAGTTTGACGTAGCTATTCCTTTTACTTTGAAATCCCATTTTTAATAGCACCGTTCCACACTTGGAGCTGCGTGTTTCCTCTGTGAACGCACTCACCTTTCGAAGGAATAGCCATAATCCTGTAAATTCTGGTTAACTCCAGTCAGTGAGGGGCTGAAGAGTAGAGTTTATTTTCAATACTTACATTCCATCTAGCAGTGCTTGCAGATGCTACAAAGGCACCTGGAAGCCAGCATTACATTACCCTCCTCATCTGGGAGGAAATTTCTACTCGGATGTTGTTTGCGCCATGAGGACCCCTTGATTCACACTTAGCAACTCTGACAGGCTATGATGATTTTTCTCCAATAAACCTGGAGGAAGTTGTAGAGACTTTTAATTATAACAGACAACATAGTGAAATAGTATAAAGTAAATAAAACATGTAAAACTCTTTACAAAGTCACAGAATTTATTTTATATTTTGTTTTGTCAAATAGAACTGGCAATGGGGAAATTATCTGCTTCTGACACATTGAAACAAAACAAAAACAAATAGGAAACTATGACAGACACAGTAGAAAATGTCGTATGTAAAAGAGTACTTTACACGTATCATAGTATAGTCAGATACAGGACGAGGACACTCCAGAGCAAATAGTCACACATAGTATCTCTCGATGAGAACTTACTAGAAACCAAATGCTGTTCTAGACACTTTGCATATATATATACACAGGACTTTTAAGAACTACTCTGTTGGCAACTTTCAAATATGCAATACAGTATTATTAACTATAGTCACCAAGCTCTAAAGTACATCCTCATTTAGCCCAGCCCCACTCATTGCCTCTGGCAACCACCAATCCGTTCCCTGTATCTATGAGCTTGTTTTCTTGTGTGTGTTTTTAAGATCTGACATGTGAGTGAGATCATATGGTGTCCTCATTCTCTTTTGGGCTTATTTCTCTTAGCATAATGCCCTGACGTTCCACATTTTCTTGATCTGTTCATCCACTGATAGATCCTTAGGCTGTTTCCATTTTATGGCTATTATAAGTAATGTTGCAGCGAACATGGATGGGGTTGCATGTATCTTTTTGAATTAATGTTTTCCTTTTATGCAGATAAATACCCAGCAATGGAATTGCTGGATCATATGGTAGTTCTATTTTAAATTTTTTTGAGGAACCTCCATATTATTATTCATAGTGGCTGCACCAATTTATATTCCCACTAACAGTGCAAAAGGGTTCTCTTTTCTCCACATCTTCATCAGCACTTATTATTTCTTATCTTTTTGATAATATCCATTCTAACAGGCATGAGATGATATCAGTTGTGGCTTTGATTTGCTTCTCTCTGATGATTAGTGATGTTGAGCATCTTTTCATGTGTCTGTTGGCCCCCTGTAGGTATGTCCTCTTTGGGGCAAAAAAAAAGTCTATTCAGTCCTTTGCCCATTTTTTTAATTGGATTATTTTTGCTATTGAGTTGTATGCATTCTTTACATATTTTGGGTATTAACACCTTCGAAGATACAAGCTTTGAAAATAGTTTCTCACATTTAGTAGATTGCCTTTTCATTTGGCTGAAGATGCAGTTTTTGCTGTGCGGTTTTCGAATTTGAAATAGTCTCTCTCTCTCTATAACAGAGAACATCATAAAGTGACAGGTGTTTCTGTAAAATGCTGTCCCCACCTACACAATGTGAAACAAATAACCTCCTATTTCAGAGGCCCCTGAAAACATTTGCATAGCATCTGACTTTCAAGGGAGTTCTCCAGCCACCTCTGGAATCTATCACCTCCGGAAGCAATTTAATATTTTTGGCAGTTGGAGGACAAACTAACTACCATGCTATGCATTCATGCCTGATAAGTCTAAATGTTCAAAAAATAAATAAATTCACCCACATTTAGAAGGTCTGGAAAGTGAACTTGGATTTACTATTTTCTGAACATAGCTTAGACATTAATAAAGTAGACTAATAATAAACTCAGACTAATAAAAGTATCCCCAAGACAACTTTTCCCTCACTCCTGTCTCACTTACACACTTGTCAGTAAATTAGGGTTTTATTTCTTTCATGCCAGGTATCCTGCAGATTTTGAGGAAAATAAAGGCCCCTCGTGTAAAATACAAGAGTTTCTGACAACTGGTAGATAAATTCTTATTTATTAAAAATAATTTTCTTTCTTAGCATGGGGTCAATAGACTTAATGAAAAAATTTCATGGTATAAACAATATTAAAATATACTAATTATGCCAATTCCAGCAAATCCCGGAGTGTACTGGGTTATAGAATAGAAGGCTTGTTTCCAGATGCTGCAACAATAGTTCTATCCTTTTTTCTAAACATTTTGGTGATTGCGAAAGTCAGCGTCAAAGTAAAATAGAATCAAATATCTGAGAGCCACATAGGCAGCCAGTTTTGAGAACTGAATAGAACTTTAACTGAAACGAAGGGGAAAAACACTTTATTATATAATTTGTTGAAGTATAATTCTATCATCAGTTAGTTAATAATTGTACCTCTTTCTTTTCCTACTACCATAAATTCACCAATTAATAAGTTATTATGAAAAACTTATGTGTAAAACCATAGCACTTGTAAAAGAAAGCCTTCATTTTAAAAGACCTTTCATAGTTTACTGATATGTACGTACTACTAGATTATATATAAATATATACACACATATATATTAACATAAAACATATGTACATATACATGTGTGTGTTTAATACCAAGCTATTTCAAAAAATGTAATATTGCATTGTTTATAGAAAGCAAACTTTGTTTCGGGTGCAATCTGGAAAGCTGAGTAGGATTTACCTAAATATACAATAGTGAAGAGGAGCCTTTCCTTGTAAAACCAAAACAAAACAAAGCAAAAACAAAAACAACCTAAGTAAAAGTTAGTAAAGGGCGCTCTGAGCAGATTGGCTTGACCACGGTGCAAGATTTGTGTACGAATAAAGATATGGAAAGATTAGAAGAAGAGGTTGAGATCACACTAAGGGAATCCCTAAAAGCAAGGTGGAGGTCTGCACTTTTAACTTTATAGAGAATTATAAGATTTTCAGCGTTGTCTCACAGATATGATTGAGCTTGGACAGAAATCAAGGACTAGTACTATGTAGCAAAAGAATACGTAAAATACACTATACAACTGGTTTTATGAAGACATCACCACACAGCCACATACGGGATAAGCAGAATTGAAGAGCCTGGAGGGAGGAAGCTGATGCAATGACCCGCCGTGTGGTGGGCAAGGCAGCTGGAAGGGAGAACAACAAGGAAAGGTTAAATGGGACAGACACATATTTCTATCACAAAGTTCCAATGAATAGTTAAATCTGTTTATTATTTCAACTCTTGGCCAAAAATACCTCTGAAAATTAGTGTAGCATTTTGAATGCAATTATAAGGATTCCTATGCAAATTAATATTTTTCAATAACATAGGGTTGTTATTTTCCTGATACAAGCTTTATTTTCTAAATTTTTTAAAAGCAATACATGTAAAAAAAAACCATATGTAGTCCACTTTATAATGAGAACATGAACCAAGATTAACATTTCTCACTAGATACTATAAAATGCATTAGAGAATGAAAAACATAGAACAATCTATTTGTAAGCTATATAATGTATAACAAAGTACTGAATCTAATTTGTAATCCATTTTAGAGACTAATTTTTTTTACAGTGTGAGAAAAGACTTACAGTTGTTTATAAATAGTACCTTGAAGGGCTCTGGATTTAATTAAATGTCCGAAGGCAAATCTGATTGCCCCGATTGCACCTGCAGAGTCAGGGATTGATAGAAGCCCTGGGTCGGGGGAACCATTTGCCAGAGTGAGAGTGAAATGTGAGATTGATATGGCTGCAGTCTGGGAAGTTTTATTTGAAAATGCTTAGTCTCTGGTAACTTCAACGATGCCAGCTTTACTATCTTTTAACATTTCTGCATATGCTCCTGAAAGTGCAGCAGCCACTGAGCACTGAATTAAAAAGAGGATTTCAAGCCATATTCTTCACTAGACTGTAGCTCTTCCCGAAGTGTCATTGTGAAAAATGCGAAGCCAAAGTAAATTTGTAACAGACTGTGGCTATATAGGTGTGCTGAGGGAGAGAGAGAGATACATTAGATTTAAACGTGAGACCTGTCAATACCAAGGCTGGTTATAAATGACACCCAAGGGCAGATATTTGGGGGATGGAAAGGGAAAGTTTAGAATAATCTTTTTTTACTCAACTGACTTTTGTTACACTGTAGATACAGTTTTAGTTAAATTATTCAGTTAGCGATTCACTTTGGAAAGTGACAAAATACAAGGACAGGGAAACTGAATGAAATAGACTGATGAGGCAACATCTCAAAAAGAGGACAGAAAGGATGAAAGGATCAGCGAACCAAGTTATCTTGTGGACCCAGAGACGTGGCAAAGAGATATGTTTGTCCCTGAAGCAGCCCTCGGAATGAAAAGTTTCATTCATAGTTAAAGAGAATATAACATCCCCAATCTCCTTCTATTATGTATCAGTTCCCTAGCAGAAGAGATAATAATATTTGTGTTTACCTCCTGCAATGTCATTTTATTAACCTTTTCTTTCTTACAATATCTTTTGTTTATTAATTAAGTAGTTTCTTACCTTATTTCTTTTCTCTCACTTTTTAAACTCAAAAGTTGTATGGACAAATATTTTCTAAAATGCTGCATTTTCCCACCTGTGTTTATCATACTGAACGTTTATAAATATTCACTCTCTCCTCAGCACATGGTAGGGCTGCTCTTCCCTGCTGACTTGAAATTAGGTTCAGCCACGGGACATTTTTTGGCCAATGAAATGTGAGTGGATGGTGCTTGTCACTTCTGGGGAGGAGCTTTAATGGCCAGAGACTGAGTTGCCATTGTTTCCTCCCCTCCACTACCAAAATAAACAGGAGCCGCCAAAACCTAGGTCCTGAGGTCAAAGGAAATACAGATCAGTGCCTCAAGCTGACCTTCAATGAGCATGGGCAAGAGTAAAGGAGAAAGGCTCTCTGCAGGGCACAGATACCGAGATTTTGAGTTTGTTATTGCAGCCTGGTACACATCACTGATGACAATAAATAGGAAAGGTGTGTGTGTGTGTTTGTGTGTGCACGTGTGTGTATACTATAGTATATAAATTCTATTTTTTATTTTAAAACATGGTTGATAACATTTATTTATTACCAGACACCACAAAAGCTGCAAACACCCCTTCATTGTCATAATTTCTCCTAAATTAGTCCGGTGTTAGAAATTTTTGATGTCTGCTTAGAGATATGGTACGATACTTTTTACAATGAGTCCCTTTGTATGAAGCTTTGGCGGTTCCATTTTCATTCCTCATAGCTGGGGTGCTAAGAACACAAGAGGATGAAAAACAAGCCAGGCACATCTTTCTTTACGTGAAACCATTCAGCTCATTTTGAGATTGATCAAATGGCACCATTAAATCTAAAGAAGTGAAGGTTCCAAATTTACGGTTATGACATATTTAAGATGAATGCAAAATAGCATAATTAAGGGGCAAAGGAGGCCTTTATGACACAGGTAATTCACTAACACCTCCACTTAATGATCCGCTGGCTGAAAAAATAAGAGCCCCACCATGCTCGAGTGATACACCTACCTCAAAAAGAAAGGAAAGTCAAAACAGCATTGTAACAAAATTTTTTGTTACCTCAATGTTAGTCATTAGAGAAAACATAGAGAACTATAGTCTTTGTTTAATGTGATTTGAATCACTTATTGAAAGCAAATCTCATCCTCTTTCCAGTACTATGCAATGTCTTTCTGTGATCAGAGCAAATGTTCTATGAGGGGACCCAAAAAAACCCGGAATTATCTTCTGGAGGGCAGATCCCTTGTAGTACAGGCTTCCACCACTAGGTGAGTGTTCTAGGAGCCCATCTGTTTCAGTGTACCTGCTGGCATTGTTGTGAGAGGCTGTGTTAGGCTTCAGTGAATTTTTTTTTTTTTTTTTGAAGTCTCTTTCAATGCATTTGCCCATTTCATGGTGGGTGATTTAGGAGCACACCTGCCCACACCACGCTGAGTGTTCAGCAGTTTTGACCAAAACCGGCATGCCCCCTGGGACCTACTCTCCCTATTCACCCAATTCAACTAGAATGCCTCATTTCGTTTGTTTCCTTGGATGAAAGCAGTCCTAAAAGGAAACACTTTGCTGATGTGGGAGAGGTAAAACAAAAAGGCAGAAGCACTAAAAGGCATCAAAACTGACCAGTTCAAAAACTGTTCCGAGCAGTGGAAACAATGTCTCGATAGGTGCATTGCATCAAATGGAGAGTACTTTGAAGGTGACTGAAGTTAAAACATGTAGGAATAAATACACAATTTTTAATAAATAAATTGTGGGTTTTTTGGTCCCACCGAGAATATCTGTACTACCCAATACAATAATATGTTCAGCATTGGCATGTGGTTAAGTGTCACTGAGAAACTAAACTTTTAGTTTTACTTAATTAATTTAAGTTTAAGTAGCCCAGCGTAGCTAGCACAACGACAGTGCGGCCTGTGCTCCATGTAACTGGAGAACAGCATGGAGTCTTCAAGGTAACAAATTTTGGAGGGACCAAAACCAAACTTTTGGCATTTAGAGACTCAGCACTGCCTGAAGATTACTAACCGGGAATAAGGTGGCACAAAGAAAGGAAGTTTTGCCACTAGAAGTATTATATTACAAATAACTATACTAAATATCTTTTGCCTCCTGAAATTGTTTTGGATATAGAAATTAAACTGTGAGAATAATTTTCCCAACTTCTTTTTAATCCAAATAGTCCATGTTTCTATCAGGAAAAAAATCCTACAGTTTGTAATACAATTTTTGCAAACCTGAAATCATAAATATTTTTACTTTTACTTTTATCTCAGTAAAAATTATAACTTCCCCAGGTTTTGCTTCTATCCAAGTTCAAAAGTCTCCATTTATGTAAAATCTAGGCAATTTAATTTTCTTAACATTTAGCTTCTGACAGCAACCCGATGTCACCACCGAGTGAGTGTTCCGTAAGCAGATTTGTAACACCTACCATTTCCACGCATCCCGAATTTTCCAGAATAGCCAGTTGAGGCCATTTCCCCTTCAGTCTATCTTGGCTCTGTGTGTTCCTGATCTATTTAGAAACGCCATTCCTGTGAGTCCATACCCGACTCTTCCAGTAAACTGTTGAAGGACAGGCAAGAGTGTTTGACCTTTGGGTATGCATCAGTTTTATATTTTAGCAATTTAAAGGAAAACTACTAGATTGAGTTCCATGGTATCATATCAAAAACAGATATTTTTGTGTTTGTGAGACCTCAAAATGTAGTGGCAAATTTAATATTCAGATACAATTTTTTTCTTCATTGAGATTATTTTTGTGGGTAAACTCAAGGAAAGATGTTGGCAATTCATAATAAATTAATTCTAAGCCTGCGAGCTCCAACTGATCTGGCACTGATGCACGCTTGTTGATATCAGTTCAATTTTATTTGTCTGTATTTGAATTATATTCCAAAATGTCAGTTTTATGAGATAGTCAAAACAGTTTTGGGAAGGAACAATTTTTAAATATTTTTCTTAATCTTCATCTAAAATAACTTGATGTTTTATGAAAATCTTATCACATGTTAAATTTTCATTTTATCTCTTTTTATAGAATTTTGATTCAATAGATTATCAGGTTACCTAGAAACCACCAGTGGCTCCCTCATGTGCAATGTTTAAAGTGTTTAATGTAGTGCGTTAAGAGTTTTTCAACCCTGAAATTAACCTTGCTTTTCACCCCCCACCCCTTTACATCAGATCCTTCCTTCTGCCCAAAATTTGGTTGTCAGTCCTTGAATACTTTTCTGCTCCAACTATTTAGAAGACCATCCACCTTTCCACATTTAGCAAAGGCCCTCTCATCTTCTAAGACTAAGTTTATATGTCACCTCATTGCTCTATGAAGTGGATATTGATGTTGTCATGATTTCATAAACAAAGACAATGAGGACTCCCCACCCTTTTATCCTTCCTCCCAAGGACCCACCCCATTCCACCCACCATCCTACAGACTGGAGAACCTCTGTGGATATTTTGTCTTCACTACTGGACAGCACCTACGATCATCAGCTTCCAGTGTCTCTAGGATTCCCTTTTCTTCAGTGGCCAAATCTCAAAGTAGGATCAGGAGACTATCATAGGCTGCTGTAGGTTTAGAGTAAGTAAGAAAGATTAATGTGGAACAAACCTGTTTTCATCCTAAAGTCCCAGTCAAATTTCAGGCCAGTGTATTAGCAAAATGGCTTTGGTTACTGCCATTTATTTTGTGTTGAGCAATTGCAAGCTGTCTTTTTTTTTTTTACTACAGTCAACTATTAAAGCTAATTATACAGTCATATATTATTCATATTCTGCTCACGCCACAATCAGTGGCAGAAAATATTTTAATGACTACTATATGTGCATAGTCATTTGCAATTATATATATGTATGTGTATATATATACTTACATATAAAACAATATGTAACCACATATATAACAACAGAATAACCAAAAGAAATCAGAAGTCTTGTGAGAGAAGAGTTTTGGGGAGAGAACTTGAAATGTATGTTTTAAAACATGTTTTCCCCAAAATGCCAAGATTTGAAAACAACACCTTTTATACCAGTAATGTTTTGGTAAAATACCAATATTTTTAAATTATAATATAATTTTTAAATCATGTAATTTTAGTGGAACTTGAGAGATTGAGGTCTTTTTATACATGATTTAAAATTATTTAAATTTCCTGGCTGGTGTGGCTCAGTGGATTGAGTGCCAGCTTGTGAACCAAAGGGTCACAGATTTGATTCCCAGTCAGGGCACGTGCTTGGGTGGTGGGCCAGGTCCCCAGTGGGGGGTGTGCAAGAGGCAACCACGCATGGATCTTTCTTTCCCTCTCTTTCTCCTTCCCTTCCTGTCTCTCTAAAAAAAATAAATAAAATATTTTTTAAAAAATTATTTAAATTGAAAATTGGATATTATTAAAAAGTTTTATTATTGGTTTGGCCAAAATGTTCATTTAGGTTTTTCCATAAAATAAAAGACACATTTTTCACTTTCACCAATAACTTTATTGATTTGGATATTTTGAGTATGTTGGCTACCTACCACTATTGGCTACTAGTGGGAAGAGACCAGGGGTGCTGCTAAATATCTTCTAATGTGTAAGACAGCCCCACAGCAAAGAATTATTTGGCCAAAATGTCAATAACACCAAGAAACTTTGCAAACCACTCTTGACACGCTCAATCAGTCACAACACCTTCTCCATACATTGCATAAGTCTTTTTCATTTTTTGCATTTCAGTTTTGTTTTTACCTTTCTTGAAATAATAAAGCATAATATGCCAAAAATGTTGCATATTTTCTTCCATCTCCAATATTAAAATGGCTGCACAAAAATTCACCAATTTTGATAAGTTCTTTTAAATGCATACTGATATGACATCTGTCACAATACAATCTAACAAAAATTTTTTGAATGAAGTTAAAGAAAACTAAGCACTTCTAGAGCCATCACATGGAAAAAACTAAATGAAAAATTTTGCCAACCCAATATAAAGTACTTTTTGAAACTCAGAAGACAAAATATCTATCCACATGTGGGCCAGTGAGGTTTGCATGTAGAAAAATCTGGTTCTACATTTACAAATTACATCAAGCCATTTACATGAAAAATTCAGAACAGTGGCCACAAGAGAAATGACACAGTGTGTTGGATGGACCTGACTGAAGCCATTACCACTTTTGAAAGAGAACAATCTCTGCCTGGTCGTCCATTCTTCTAGCGCCTGAAGATAGTCCCTCAGTCACTATATGTAACAATAAACCCTCCTGGCATCTAGCACAAGCTTGGACTTTAGGCATGGATTGTTCTTACTTCAAAAAGTCACTTATGGGACCCGCCAGTACCAGCAAGCGGAAGAAACAAGGTAAGAGCATTGGTCCTCCCAATGGCTGGATCAGCATAACTCATCCATAAGTCCTCCAACCAACTGCAGGTTCATGTGAAACGGAAATCACAGCTTACATTTCACCCTGCTGTGAAAAAAAGTTATTGGTGAACTATTTAAATAAAAAGAAGTCATTCCTATACTTGTAATATGTAATTGCAACTTGTAAAACACCCTGTGAATCATGGGAGATTTCCTATAAAAATCAGTTTATTGGTTATAAACCAGACTTGAAAGAGTGAAAACATAATATATTCAGGTATCACTTGTTATTAGCTTGAGCATCAGAGGAAATTTATTTATTTTTATTTTTAAATGTTTGTTTATTTATTGTTAGAGAGAAGGGAAGGGAGGGAGAAAGAGAAGGAGAGAAATACCAATGTTCAGTTGCCTCTCCTGAACCCCCAAATGAGGACCTGGCCCGCAACTCAGGCATGCGCCCTGACTGGGAATTGAACCTGCGACCCTTTGGTTCAGAGGCCAGTACTCAATCCAGTGAGCCACACCAGCCAGGGCAATATTTTTTAAGGGGGAAGTTTCCAGTCAAAATGTCCCTGTAGGTAAATGCAGTACTCACATCCTCCCACAAGTACAGCAAAATTACAACCAAACTGTAGAATAACTATCATTCAGTACCACCTGAAATCTAGCTGAACAGAAGTTCTACAACTAAGAATCTAAAGAAGACACACTGAGACTGGTAGGAGGGGCCAACATGTGGAACAGGCTGGTCCCACACCCACATGTGGTGGATAAAAATCAGGAGAGATATTTTGGCCGCAGAGGTCACCCCTGAGGAACAAGGTGTCCAAGCCCCACACCAAGTACCCCAGCCCAGGGTTCCAATGCCAGGAAGAGAAGTCCCCATAACTTCTGGCTGTAAAAACCAGCGGGGATTGTTAGTGAGTGAATAGAAGGGCTTCACTTAAAGGACCCATGTGCAAACTTACGGGGCCTCATGTCCTCTGAGCTCCAGTGCTGGGGCAGCAGCTTGAAAATCACCAGAAACATACGAGGAGGAACTGAAGTGTCTGGCATCAGGGTGAGAGATAGAGGGCCAGCTTCCTCTCAGGCAGAAATGCTAGCAAAAGCCCTTGTTCCTTTTCTGAACCTCCCCCCAACAGAACCAGTGGGTGGGTGCCATATCTGAGTCTCCATCAACCTGGCTAATGCAGTTTGCCCAGGTGATTCCCTGAGACCCCCCCTCACCCAACTTTCAGGCCCACCCAAGCTGTTTCCAGTGGCTTTTCCATACAAATGGCTTGTCTTGGCTCATGCTTCAGACTCCTAAAAAACCTCTCAAACAGGAAGTACCTGGCCTCAGCATGATGCATACCTTTGGCTAAGTGGCCCAAGACCCAGCACTAGTGGCAGGCAGCTTTGGTTCATAGTTTGACCTCATCTGGGCACCTCCGAGCCCAACAAAAGTAGCAGCCATCTGCAGACCCTTTGCGGCTCATGCCGGGTAGCACTGGGTAGGGCACAGGTGGCAGCTGACCTTGGCCTGAAACTTCCAGGAGGCCTCAGAGCCAGTGCGCCTGGTGGGCAGCTTCAGACCACATGGAAGTACCACCCAACCAGCTCCACAAGTGACACACTCAAGGGGTGGTCACAGCAGGCACCAGGAGTGGTGCAGGTGTACAATGGAACATGATTCGGCCATGAGAAATACAGAAATCCTGCCACCTGCTACAACATGGATGGACCCAGTGGATATTGTGCTGAGAGAAATAGTCAGATGGAGGAAGACAAATGCGTATGATTTCACTTATATGTGGAATCCAAAAAATAAATAAATAAATGGACAAACAGAACAGAAAGAGACTTATACACAGAGAATATTTTGATGATTGCCAGATGAGACAGGGTGTGGGGATTGGCTGAAAAAGGTGCAAAGACATAGAAGTACAAACTGGTAGTTACAGAATAGTCACAAGGATATGAAGTACAGCCCAGGGAATACAGTCAATAACAGTGTAGTTAACTGTGTATGGTGCCAGATGTTAGATTTATCAGGGTGGTCACTTAGTAAGTTACATAATGTCTAATCACTGGATGTACACATGAAACTAATATAATATTGGATATGAAGTGTAATTGAAAATGAACAATTATTTAAAATTTTAAAGGGATGATTTGATATGAACTTGATTATCCATGAAGAGAAAGAAGAGAGTAAACCCATGTTTTCTCTGGGTGAGACTAATAATAGCTTCTGAGAGTCAAGTAGAAAGTACAATTGCCTATTACAAGTTTACTTTTTTTATATGATAGTAAAATGAAATCTACTTTTTCCTTATTCTTATTCTATTATTCTTGATGACTCTCATCTCAGATGACAAATTCTATATTATTTTATACGTATATTTGCACATTTCTTCTAGCGAGTTTGAATGAGTGATAGTGAAATGTAAGATTTAAGGTAACTTTAAAGAGAAAGCATTGGCATATAGCAAAGCAAATGAAATACTGGATAGTCACTTCCAAGAAGCTCTTTTGGGATAATAGAACAAATTGAATTGCCTGTCTTGAAAGCACATCACAGGTGGCAGGTGAGGAAATTCTCAGCTTCCTTGACTTTTTTCCAGCCAGTAAATGTGTCCATCAAAGTCACACGTTCAGCATTACTTGCTCGTCTGGGCTTGTATTCAGGAAAAAAGAAAAAGGAAAAGGAATCTGAGATAAGCACATCCTTGTCTTCTCTTGGCAGAAGGATTTGCTGACTTATCGCTTCCGAAGAGATTTTAGGCAAGAACCTACTGTGCCAATTAGAATCATTGAGCACCGCTGCTTTAAGCTTTCCGGGGGCGAGGGCACAAAACCTGCGTCCCCACAGATCTTGATCAGACGTGACCACTGATTTCCTTTGTGGCCTTTAGTGAGTTCACTTCCCTGAACTTCTGTCACTAGTCCTGCAAAATGGAGGAGACAAATAATGCTTTTTCCAACTGTCACATGTTATTCTACTGTTATATTTATATCATAAAAGTCTTCTGTGAAAACAAGAATACGTCCCTGACCAGTGTGGCTCAGTTGGTTGAACGTTGTTCCACAAAGCAAAAGGTCACCAGTTTGATTCCCAGTCAGGGCACATGCCTGGGCTGTGGGTCTGGACCCCGGTTGGGATGTGAACAAGAGGTAATGAATCAATGTTTCTCTCTCACATTGATGTTTCCGTCCCTCTCTCAGTCCTTTCCTCTCTCTCTAAAAATAAATAAATAAATCTTTCAAAAAATCCAGGACACAAAACCTGTAAAGTCCTGTAATATAATACTTCTTACAAAACAGTGTTTCTGAGAGGTCCACATGAAACAGTATGTCTGAAATGTCAAGCACATATCATGTGCTCAACAAATGTTCGTCCCTTTGCCCCGGGGTCGCCTCCAGTATTCCACTCTAGTGAAATTTTCTCCGACTCCGGAAACTCTCTCTGTGCCAGGCACAGCAGCTGCCACTGTGGTTGCCAGAGTTGAGGTAACAGGATGTATGAGTCCCTAGAGTCTAAAATCACTGGAAAATCAGTTCATTAACTTTTGCGGATTTTTTTAAAGAATGGCATTCTATTTAAACACACTAGTTGTTTTGTCGTATCTATACTTTACTTAACACAACACCTATTAGTTATTCAGTAGATGAATAACTGAATGCTAATTAATATTATTCACTTGGATAAATTAATGCATGAGTCATTTGAATAGAGTGCCTCTCCACTCAAGCATTAATACGTAAGGCATCTTGGGCTGTGTATTTCATTAGATTGCATGTGAGAATCTGACTCTCTCTGTGATAATTGCTTTGGGCTGTGGAACTGAATCCATGGATTCAATATGAACTGGGAAAATGTATCTAAATTGTTGAACCTCAGGGTTTTTCTTTCCCTATCCATGTAATGGGCATATTATCACCTAATTTAGAGCGGCTTGCCAGAACTGAAGATAATGTCTAACGTGTCAAAACTATGGCATGAGACACTGATACAGCTATCTTTGGTTGTTACAGAATAGTCACAGAAATGTAAATTACAGCATGGGGAATGTGGTCAGTAACATTGTAACTAACATTGTAACTAACTTCATACTGAGCAGGGTGGATACTCGAATTATTGCCAGGCCTCTTTGTGGAGTATATGGTTGGCTATTCTGTTGTAGTACAGCATACGATTAAATGTAAACTGTAATTTAAAAATAAAAAATAAACAACAGAAAAACTGCATTATTTTTAACGATATTGTGTGTTTTTTAAAGTAACTACTTTAAATTTACTTAAGTTATATTTCTGAATATAAACTTTAGGGGGATTGCAGGAGATTCCCTCACTACCATTGGACTAACCGCTACTGACTATAGCAGAATGAAAGTTGCTGACCTCCACGGACTATGAATTTCTTATGATCAAATTAAACAAAGATGGAAAAGACTATAAAAGGTGGTGCAATGATAGTACCGCTCATTAGACTCCAGTATCTTTTAACCATGCTTGCCTGTTATTATTTGGTCATAGTTGTGAGGAAATGTCATTGATATAAAATGCAAATGACTCTTTGAGTCAATAATAAATTACTGAGTACAAACTATTCAATAACAGGGAATTGATTTGAAACCAGGCAACATTTTAGACTTATCTATTGTCTTCAGCTGTGCTGAGTTAATGAGGATTTGTAATTGCTCTGAATTTTAGCTAATACATCTTTTTCATTTTGGAAACTGATTTTATATTAGTGTCATATTTTATAGTTTATGAAATTACCTGATCATACAAAAGTTGACAGAACTGACCATAATTAAAGGCTTTGGAATACAATAAGCCATTTAAATGGATAGAATGTGTTTTCTCTCTTCATGAATACCCAAATTGTTTTTAAATGTATCTTATGTAGAATTGTTAAGAACTATTTTAAAATCATGAAATTAACATGTAAGTAGCTTTCATTAACTACAAAGCATTATTCACATATGCTATTTATATCTCCTCAAATTACATTGTTACCTAGAAAAAAACATTGCAAACCTGTGACTGGTCTTTAAACTTTTATTTCATAAACCAGATAAATTTTTTACATTAACTATATCAGAGTATGAGCTTTTGTCTCCTTTTAAAAAGACTGGATCAAAAAAAAATGATTCCAGACATTCTCAGAATTTCACTCACCAAGTAACATGTGCCTACACAGTGACCACTTGTGAAAAATAAGAGGCACAAGAACACCCTCTGTAGAGATTATTTTGAACTCTTATTTGACTTAGTTTGGAAGGATCCAGTTGTGTAAACTAGTATCACCCTATTCTCAGCTAGAATCAGGTTAAGTTAGAAACACATTACTACAGCTAAAGAAAATAGATCGCCATGCCCATAGTTATTCATTTACATTTCTCCTTGGGGATCCTTAGGAAGCAAATGATATGCAAACAGCTGCAAGATAATTGTTATACTCTTGTTGCTATTTGGTGATTACTATTTACATGTAAATTACTACTTGGAAAAGGACAACTTCTCTTTACTAGTAACCAAACAACAAAACGGTTCTTACGAAGTTGTCCAAGTATTAAAGAATGCTTCATAAAGAAATCATTTTTGGAACATTTTTCAAATGCAATATTTTGCATTTTCTTTAAAAAATAATTATGAAGGGCATAAAATATAACAACCTCACCCTGATTCTGAGCCAGTCAATATAATATACAATTTTATACTGTACAATATGTAATATTATATATAATAAACAATTTTAGAATATGTAAGAATAAATTTCTTTGCTTTGAGGACTGATTGTGCAGAATGGAAATGAAAACCGTGAAGCTAGAGAAGACACTTAAAGACAAATGAGTAGAGATCAAAGATAACATTGATTTATTTCCAGATTTTATCTCTGGGTCAGGCCCCTTTAATGTGTTTGTGCCCGCAGATTGTCATGAAACAGGTATCACTAAACGACCTCGAATTAAGCAGATAAAATAAAAAAGAGCTCTGCATATTCGAGTTAATTACCACTGATTGATTTTTTACAAAACGAAGTACTGATATGAATACTGATGAATTTACAACTATATTGTATTCTATATTCAGTTTTGTATGTTGTTATACTTAACATTACATCAAGAGTCATTTTCTATTATTAATTTAGGTAACCACAGCAAAATTTTAATGACTTTATATCTTCTTTTATGCCCACATTATCGCTTACTTAACCAGCCTTTTGTTTTAAAATGTAAACTACTTTTATTCTTCACTATTTAGTATTAAGACGGACATACTTAAGCTCGTGCGAAGCTCTAAGACCAGAGTGTGTTCGGATGTTTGAGACCAGCTTGTGGGCCACTCACTGAGCGTGCAGGGAAGTGACTGTAAGGCAGGGGATCAGGGCTGAGAGGCGTTGGTACGACAACATGGAGGGCCTTGCAGCTTAAGTGACAAAAGGACTTTAGGTTTTTTTCTTCAATGTGTTTGCAAGTTTGACATTATCATACTCGTACTAAATCACCCCACTGTGTGGAGAATAGATTCTAGGAAATGATAATGGAAATAGGTGATAGATTTAGAGACTTTTGCAATGGCTAAGGAAAAAAATAATTGGGTATACACTGAAGATAATAGTGAGTGATTTGCTTTTGGTTTGAAAGTGGATTGGAACATAAATAAAGGATGTTACTCAAAAATATAAACTTGATTCCAAGGTAATAGTTTAAGGACCAAAACATCATATAAGTTGCTTACTAGAATATATCCTACATGTTTTTTATTCTTGTACTCACATTTTTTTTCTTGCATTTTAATATTTTGGAAATGGAGTCTCTTCTCTCCCTCATTCTACCCATTTCCTCCTGTGAATAGATATATTTGCTTATAACAGATTACCATTCTTTCATTAAGTTCTTCTCCCCACCAACTGCAGTGTTAGATGAGAAAAGAGCTACTCAGTGGTGTAGACACAGCTTGTGTTTTTTTGCTTTCTCTTCCTTGCTTTACCCACTTGCCTGCCCTGGTCTGTGTCCAAAGACCATCACATAGAAACAGGGAGCTCTTTCACTGAGTGAACTCTGATGGTCCAAACCTGGGAAGGGCTCCATGTCACAGTGCGTGCCAATGGTATCAATGGATTTTATGTCAATGCCATCAACAGACACTGCCAAAAAAGCGTATTTTTCCTTGATTTGGTCAGTTTTTTAAAAACTAATGTGCTCTTATTTGTTCCTCTACTTAATCCACAAGCACGTAATACACTCTAGGATGGCAAAAGAGTTTATTGTGGTGTCTGTGAATGATTTTACGAGACCTATCCCTTAATTTACCTTCTAGCGCAGTTGAAGACGAAAAGTAGGATCTCCAGCTCTTGCCCTGGGTCATTTTTCTTCCTGAGAATGTGCTCATCCTTGTCTCAGATTACAGAAGGCTGACAGAACAAACTCTCTGGCTTTAAAGTTTTTATGAAATAGTATAAACAAATCAGTCCATCACAATTTCTATCTTTGAAACATGAAATGTTTTTGCCACGAGATTTTCCTGTTACTATTAAATGAAAATCAGCACTTCCCTTTACATCCATATATATCTAGCCTTAATATTTCATGCAGAGAGAGAAATCAAATTCATAAATAATACATTTTCACCTCCTAGGTGGAATAAATATGAATGTGGTGACTTGTCATGCTAATCACAAATGTCATGAAATGTAAAGCACTTCAATGTCACTCTTTGATGCCATTTAACTGATTAAAGTGCCAATAGTTAATTTGTATATTGCTAAGTTAGAAATTCTTCTTAATTTTCTTTTTATTTTACTACTCGCCAAATTCCTAAGGCAGAAAGAGATAGTTTGGTACTCTAATCTAGAATGTGTAATTGAAACAAATTATGTGCCTCAAAATATTTTGAGGGACAGAGAATAGTGTCCATGTTAGAGTATTAATATTCAAAGTTAACAAGAATGAATGATTGAAGTAAAATGAAAGAGGCTCAATGGACTGCCTACTGATTAGATTAGAAAAAGTGTTTCTAAATAAAATTGAATTAATATTCATTAGCACCCACTAGAGTTCTTTCTGGTAATTTTTAAATTTGCTATGATGTCATATGACATCATCAGCTAAATTTGAATGGGCAGTGACAAGCTATTAAGTAATAAAAGGACTGTATTCAGGACATATCAAGGTAGGCTTATAAGCTACTATGGTCTGAATGAATGTGTGTATTCCCCTAAAATGTATATGTTGAAAATATAAAGCCCAAGATTATGGTACTGGGAGGTAGAGCCTTTGGGAGTTGATTAGATCATGAGGGCTGAGCGCTCATGAAGGCAATCATTGCCCGTATGAAAGAGGCCCCAAAGAGCTCCTCAGCCATCTCCCTGCCGTGTGAAGAATTCTACAACCCAAAGGCTGCCCCTGACCTGACCCTGTTGGCACCCTTTTCTTGGACTTCTAGCCTCCAGAAGGGTCAGAAATAAATTCATATTGTAATAAGCCACCTAGTTTCTGGTCATCTGTTTTAGCAACTCAAATGAACTAAAACATAATTAAAAACCTACTTCCCTCTTTTTAATAATAACCAGTATTTACTGAGTGTTTTCCATGTACCAGGTACCGTGTGAAGCACTTTATGTACAATATCTTGTTTAACATTTTCAGGAACCCTCTGAGATCCGTGCTGGTATTGTCTCCATATTAAAGATACAGCCACTGAGGCTCAGAATTGCTAAAATAGCTTAAAGTCACATGAAACCTTAGAGGTAAAATTTGAGCCCATATATTCATTCTCTTGTTTAAATATAGTTAATATATTTTAACAGCAAACTTACAGCAACAACACGGAAGACAGACAACATTAAAAACATGTACTGCTAGAATGTGGGACAACTCAGGTAGAAAAATATAGCGAATGGATGGAATCGACATAAGATAAAAATGCTACAATCACCAGTGAGTTGCCCGGATATGTTGACTCTAAAGTCCATACTGTTGAGTATTAGCCACTTAAAAATTGGTAAATGTAGAATAATATTTCCCTTTCCTGTTATATTTAAAGTATTCCTTTTTTTCTATAGATAAAAGGCAACTTACATAAACTAAATAAAAGGGCAAAGCCTTGAAAATTATTGCAGAACCTAGCGGAGAGGTCAGAGAACAGAGAAAGGTACACAACGGGAAATGAAAAGGTATGAGAGAAATCAATATGAGAGGCAAGGGGAGGAGGCCACTGGGGAAATTTTTAAAAAGATATCTGACAAGAGCCTGTTCAGAAAGACTCCTGGCTATGAGCCCTGGGAGGAAAAGCAACTACTTTGGTGCATTGGTGCAGACATTATATTGTAACTTAGTCTAAATGCAACAGCAGAACGTGTAATATTAGCCAAAAAGAACTTGTGATTCTCACTCTTCAAAAGTCTTAAAAGAAATAGTAATAAGGTTGAGAAAGACATCGGAACAGGGTGGGATCATGTAAAGAAACTCATGTCTGATGCACCCAAGCAAGAGCTTCATCAGGGTTAAGAAATGACACTGTACTAATGAGCCACTCACTTGACTACAGTTTATAATTCAAGGTTCTTCAGATGCTAATAAAGTAGCTCCAATACTTTAAACCAGTGGTGCTCAGGTGTTAGTGTGCACAGGAATCACTTGGAGGGCTTATTAAAATACAGATATCTGGGCTCCACCTTCAGAGTTTCTGACTTTGTAGGTCAGGAGTAGGGCCCAATAATTTGCATTTCTAACAGGTTCCTAGGTAATTGCTATGCAAATGGCCTGGAAAACCACTGCTATAAACCGCTAAGTGTTGCTGCTGCTGGGAATGAAGACAAGACACGATAGAAAATACAGTGGAAAATGTTGTGCTCATTTATGCAGACTTACCATGCTTTTAGAATTAGTGAGAACAGTTCATCCTTGAAAGCAGTCACAACTTCCTTCTCGGTGTTCCCCTGGTTTTTGCCATAGTTTGCTATGTCATTTTGCTTGGAAGATCAAGTTGCCCACCTTACATGAAAGGCTAGTCATATGATTGCACAGCAGGACGGATATGATTTAGTTATAGATGGTTTCATTCCATGGAAGTTATTAGGATCAAAATGAATAACAATTTTTCTAAAATATTTTATTTGAAATCCTGAAGTCAAAGGAGTAGAAAGGTAAATGAGTCTTAATGATTCATAAATAGACTTTATTAGGGTAGGAATATGGGCCGCTCTTAGTCCTAGGCTTTCTTCTCTCATACGACCTGTGCAGGTGATCTCTATTACTTCAGTTATCATCTATGCATCAGCCTTTGCATCTGCAATATAAACATCTACTCTGAGCTCCAGTCCCATATATCCAATTGCCTGTTCAACATCTCCACTTGCTGTCTCTCTCACTTCTTCAACAGGCCTAAATCTGGATTCAAAATCTCAACTTTACTCCCAAATTGACTCTTCTTCCATTCTTGCTGTTTTAGCAAATAAAAAGCGCTGTATTTCCCTATGATTAAACCAGAATTGTTTATGCTTCCATATTTATTTATTTAACACAATCAATAGCTTTAGTCAATTCTCTTTCCTATAGATCTTTTAGGTAAGAAAATGGACTCCCAAGATAGCCAGGCCCTAATCCCTGGCATCTGTGAGTTTGTCACCTCGCATGGCACAGAGTTGCAGATGAGAATGAGATTGCCAGTCAGTGGATCTTAAATTAGGGAAGATTTCCTTGGGCTGTCCCTATGGCCCCAATATAATCACAGGTATCCTTAAAATAGAAGGGAGAAACACACTAGGAGAGTTAGAAGACAATGTGGCCCCAGAAAAATGGCACAGAGAGATACTACTTCATTGGTTTTGAAAACAGAGGAAGGGGGCATGGAGCCCAGGGCTATAGGCAGCCTCTAGCAGTTTGAAAGCACAAGAAAACTATAATGGCTTCATACTCCTTTCCGCCCCAGAGACTTGTTTTATGCACTGTCGCCTCTTTCTGGAATACTTTCTCTCCACCCCCAATCATACTCCACCCCCTTTTACCTATCTACTAACTCCTATTTGGCTATCAAGCCTCATATAAATTATGCTTGCACAGTGAAAAATTCTCCAAATTTGCATTAGACCAGGTTGGATCTGCTCCCTTATTGTACACTCCAGTAGGATAATATAATTATGCATCATACCACTTGCTGCAATTGGAGTTTGTGTAACAATATTGTTTAAGACTTACATTTTCCTTAGAAGACTATAAGCACCAGGAAATCTGAGTCCAGGGAACATGTCTTCCTTGTTATTATATCATAGGAACTCACACAGTACCTGGAATAGAGTAGTTCCTCAGAGGATATCTGCAAATGAGCAAGTAACTAAATGGATGGATGGGTGGACAGATGGAATCGTAAGATGTGCTGATGGAGACTTGTGCCATTATAAAGTGGCTTATAAATCTGGTGGGTGGCCTCTTCTAGTCACACCTAGAAATTTGACAAAAACTTGAAACGTGTATTTTCAATGTATATTTGTCTTAATCCTGATCAATGAACCAGTAAAACTCTCAATCCATGAGAGTCATTTGCCATTCTATTATAATTTTTCTTTGCTTCCATTTTTACACTTATGCACAGGCACTCATCAAATCAACATTCCTTTGGAGACCGAGAAAAGAAATTGCTATCACAGATAAAACTGCAGTTGCTTAGAAGCGTTACTAAGGCCCATTTTCATCAGGCCTTCCAAAGAGTGACATAAATATATAGCTCTCAAAGCATGAATATTTTATGATTTTTGGAAGTAGCTACAGTTCTTTTGGCCTCTCTATAGGCATTTAAATTTACCATTGAAAAGACTTCCCTCAAAAATAAACAAAGACCATGAAGTGGCAAGTCAGAGAGGATTATCTTGTTATTGAAGAAAGTACCACAGTTCAGATACCCGTTTCTCATAATCTCATGATCCCTACACTTATGATGTAATGAAGAAAATCCTGTGTTCCACCTCTGAAATATATGTCTATATTTACATTTATATTTATATATATACTTATATTTATGTTTTACTAGATTACTACATTTTTACAAAACAATCTAGAGTAGAAATCATGAATTGAAAAATATATTCTAATTTTTACAGATGTTTTCCCATTGGTTTAGACCAGGGCCAAGAATAAAGAATATACCATATTTTTCGGACTATAAGATGCACTTTCCCCCACCACCAAATTTGGGAGGAAAATGGAGGTGTATCGTATAGTCCGAATGTAGCTTACATTTACATTGGTGAAATATTATGTAATTTATGCTGTTAAATATTTCACCACATTTTTTGCTTCAAAAATTTTTTCCTATTTTCCTCCTCTAAAACCTAGGTGCATCTTATGGTCCGAAAAATATAGTACATAAGTGGAATGAGTAAGTAACTTTTCTGCTAAACACAAGAAGTTGAAGTACTACACACAACACACACGCAGGCCAAAGCCACATTATCTCATTGAAATTTGCTTTTTCGTCAAGGAAGACAAAAATAAAGCTTAAAATGCAAACACCTCTGAGTCATAGCCATTCAAAAGGTTGCTATTTTATGTTTCATCCATGTCATTCATTCATTTATTCTCTCATTTATTCACATATTTATTTAATATTTTTTTTGAATAACAACCATAGGTTAGACTCTATCTTATATATTGGAGATATAGTTGCAAACACAACAGACACTCTGCCCTCATCTTAATAAACCTATAATGGAACATAACTGAATACAATTTAATATGCAACTAATGGAAAGAGTAGGAGGAAGAACTTCCCAAGCAAAGGGAACAACATATATAAAAGCAGTGAGATGAGAAAGAGGCATAGTGGGCAAGGGTCAGAGTATTTAACGGAAAAAGATGAAGGTGCTTCTAGAACTGTGTTGGAGAACATGGGGGCACTTATTTGGCCTTATCTTTGTAAGCTTTTTCATTGTTGAAGAGTCATGCCACTAGAGAACACTTTGAAGTGGAAGTATGTGAAGGCAACTAGAAATAACCTGGAGAACCTAAAAAACCTTTCTTGTGTGGGGGGTGGGGAGACAAAGAGATGGCACCATCTACAGTGAGTACAATTTTGATGGAAGAAAATTGGACAATTTAAATAAGATTTTTATAAGTTATTGTTGGCTGATTTGGAGATAAGTTCATCTTTTATGTCCCATAAAACTTTCAGGAAAATATATAAAAACATGGCCTTCAGAGTTCAAATTATATGCTGTCAATTGTTTTTAACGTGATGTTGGTATCAGTGAGATCTGAGAACAGGAGGATCTGAGTAACTACACTCAAATTCATATTTAATATGTTAGGTAATGCTTATTTTATCCTATGAGCAGTAGTTAGAAAGCTAAACACGAAAATCATCTGATCTTTGTTACAGGTCAAGCATTTTACCAAGGCTCTTGTGTACAGTTAGTTGGGAAAAAAAAGCAAGAATATACACAGAATCACTAATTAAAAAGTGATGTTAATACCTCAGGAAGAAAAGATGGTTCATATGAACATGAATAGTAGTGGTGAAGAAAGAGAGAGAGAGAGGGAGGAGAAAGAAGGAAAGAAGGAAGGAAGGAGGGAAGGAAGGAAGGAAGGGAGGGAGGGAGGGAGGGAGGGAGGAAGGAAGAGAAAGAAAGGTTTGAGTTACATGATGGAGAGAAGACAACACGGCTTGATACATATTCAACATGATGTGTGAGGGTTGAGCAAAGGGGTGGGGAGGTGTGCCTTTTACTACTGTGGATATGCTAAGAAAAATGGCTCTAAGGTGGGGTGAGGAGCAAGATCATTAATTAAGTTTTGGACATGCCAAGGTTGAGATATCTGTGAGTTATCCAAATGGCTATGTTAGTGGGCAATCATGACAAAACTGCTCGGCTGGCCTCTGGCATGTAGGCACCAGCTAAAGCAAAGCACGTGGAAGAGATTTCCTCAAGGGAGAATGTAGGTGAAAAAGAAACAAAGCCAAAAGTCTAAAAATGGAAACAAAGAATGAGCAGAGAGATTTGAGGGGAGAACAAAAGACATGTTTCACAAGAAAGCCAAAGTGAATGTCTCAAGAAACAAATACACCATGATAACGCACATGAGTAGGAATCTAAAAATCGAAAGCTCACATTCCGG
The DNA here is from genome assembly GCF_022682495.2 of Desmodus rotundus. NCBI lineage: Eukaryota > Metazoa > Chordata > Mammalia > Chiroptera > Phyllostomidae > Desmodus > Desmodus rotundus. The sequence goes on along the minus strand of NC_071391.1, from coordinate 66,794,802 downwards.
CCTTACAGTCCAGACAGATGAGGTTGGGGAAGAGGACATAGACAGATTATTTCAACCTAACAGTAACAAGTACGATGGAAGAATGGACAGTTATTTCTGGCTACCTTGGAAGGAGCATCTAGTTCAGCCTGGAAGTGTAGCTGGGCAGAGACACTAGCATGAACCACAAAGCAAGGAGCTTAGAGAGATGACAGAAAATCATGACAGGGTCATTTCTGAGAGGAGGCCTTGAGACGGGGAGAACATTGAACATCTGAGGGTAACAAAGAGAGGAAAAGCCACAAATACATGACAAACTGGCCTCGATCAGTGTTCGCAGGTGACATCACTAGATGGCTTCCCACGGCAGACTGAGAGCTCTTTGAGGGACAAGATGAGTGTTGACTCAGCTTTCTAATAACTCTGTAACCACGCATTATTTACCCACCTCTTGACCCTGTTTCCAGTTTAAAAATAACACCCTCTGCTATGGTCTGAGTGTTTGTCTCCCCCAAATTTATATTTTGAAAACCTAATGCCAACCATGATGGTATTAGGAGATAGAGCCTTTGCGAGGTAATTAGGTCATGAAGGCAGAGCCCCTATGAATGGATCGATGCCCGTATAAAAGGCTCGCTCACCGTGGCTGCCTTTGAAGATAGACTACGTCAGCAGTCTGCAACATGGAAGAGCACCCAACCGTGCTGGCCCCTTGATCTTGGAATGTTAGTCTCCAGAATGGGGAGCGATAAATTTCTGCTGTTAATAAAGCCACTCAAACTATGGTGTGTTATTGCAGCAGCTTAGATGGACCAGGACACCCATGAATAGAATTATTGTGAAAAATAAGTAAAAAGTGATCATGGATAACACAACTTACCTCGAGCCTGCCTAACGTATATAAGAAGCACACTATGTGGTAGGTGCTAGCAGTGACGGCAGAGGTGTGCATAGTAGGGACAATAGGAGTAGTAATTGCACTGATAGCTGAGAAAATAGAATCAGCTGCTCTTGCCTATGTAATATTTTCTCTGAAATTTAGTTTGTTTTAAATATTTTTTGACATTCATAGTTTATTTTTACATAGCGATTTCATGGATTGGGCCATTCTGCACATTCTTAAAATAAACTTGCTAGGAAGACATTTTAGTAATTTGGATGAATCACATATATCTTTTGAGAATACCATGCAACATTATACTTAAATTTTGAGTAACTAAGCAATAAAATCCCCAAATGTTCCATAGGCACTTTTTTACCACTGAAACCAAGTGATGTTCTATTGTTAATGCACTAAAAGTTTATAATACTGGAGGACCACTTTTCAAAAAAATTTTTTCTTTGCAAAAAGCCCACCTGCCTTGATAAACTTAATATTTATGAATACCCTGATTTTTCCTTTCAGTATGGAGCAAAGCTAGTGTTTTTGATTTATGCTTTGCAAATAGAGAAGCAACTAATATTTTCTATTTATAATATTAATTTCTCTATAGGGTTACTATAGACTTTAAATGCCTACTATAAATCATTAATCACCTTTATAAAATAATAGAACAGTATATTTTATTACTTTTAACTATATTGCAAAATGGACAACATAAATGAAAGATATTTGGAAATCCTTCAGTAATTTTCTCAAAAATGGCCATACAGATTAAAAAAGCTCTATACGCTGAGGTTTATGTGCAGTCATGGGCAATGAATTGAATATTGAACATCAACTTACACATGCCGTTAACAGCCAGTCCAACCCCTGTCCCCCTTCACACGGACTGTCTGCTTTCAGCTGTCCCCTGCACAAAGTGAACTCTCACCCACAGACACGGAAAGAAATGCCAACATCAGAGGATTAACTGTTCCGTTTAGAAGGTCCAGCTGGCTAATGGGATTCACTTTGCTATGTTGTCAGATTCAGCTTAGCATATTTAATTTTTCTTCCCTTGAAAATGTAGTTTTTCATAGAGATTCTGCGCACATAGTGCCAATGAAAGGGTACAGTGAAAGTTGACAACTCCAGACTCCCTGTTTATCACTAGCAACACAGACAGCGCAAAGAAAATATAATCCAACATTTGCATACGGGATGTATGTATAAGGATTTATTGGACCAAGGATGGATAATTTGACCCTGACACAATTCACCAAGAACCATGTAAGGTTATAAAGGTAGTCACATTGTCTCTCCTTTACTCATCCCCTCAGTATATATTTATTAAGCTACTCATTGTTTTCAGCATCAATGAGCCTGATGGCCTTTACCACGTAATCTGGGAGAGAGAAGTGATTTGGCCCTTTGTTACTGATATTAGTTTCATTAGGAGGTTACCAAGGGCATGGAATCAGCTATTGGCTGGTAACTGGAGTTTAAAATTGAACAGTATAATTTTGTATCTAATTTCAAAAATGATTTTGCCTCAAATTCACTTCATAATGTCATTTGATTGTTTTTTAATGATGCCAAAAGTGGATTTGTAAATGAGAATACCACCAAAAGCAAAAGTTGGTCCAAAGGGTAAAATGTCATAAAATAACAAAAATTGCCAGGATAGAAATCAGAAAACCTAAATATAATAGTGTGATAAAAGCTGCTAAAGATACAGATAATAGATATTTTGAAAGTCTCTAAATATATGAACAAAAAAGATAAAGGAAACGTGTCTTTTCACAGTTGATAGAGAAGAAGAACTCATAGCTGCTTCCAGCAATTCAATTACGTACAAAATGAACTTACTGAGCATGACTTTCTCCTTTAAACTTAGTTTTCATCAAAATAAATGAAACAGGAACTTAGAAGGGTAGGCTGTAAACCTTGCATAATCTCTTTAGAGAATCTCCTTTTCCTTTACGTTTCCCTTAAAATGTGGTATTCCCTGATAAAATTCAGCCTCGATATCTTAATCTCTATTTGTCCTGAGCAAATTCATTTTTCTAAGCCTCAGTTTCACAAATTATGAAATGGGTAGTGGGGATTTATACTTTATCCTCTGACCATCTTCTAAGCCTTCCGCAAATCATAATGCTTTTGCTGGTGGAGGGTCCCGCCTCGATGCTGATGGCTGCTGATTGACAGAGTGGCAGTAGTGAAGGCTGGGGAGGCTGTGGCAATTTCTTAAAATAAGACAAGAATGCAGCTTGCTGCACCAAGTGACTCTTCCTTTCATGGAAGATTCCCTCTGCAGCATGCAACGCTATTGGATGGAATTTTACCTTACAGTAGAACTCTTTCAAAATTAGAGTCGATCTTCTCAAACCTTGTCACCACTCTATCAACTAAATTTATATACTGTTTTAAATCCATTGTTGTCATTTACACAATCTGCACCAGGAGTAAATTCTATCTCAAGATACACTTTTATTTTTTTTTGCTCATTGGTAGGAAGCAACTCCTCATTTGTTAAAGTTTTATCAGAGATTACAGCAATTCAGTCACACCTTCAGACCCCACTTCTAACTCTAGTTCTATTGCAGTTTCCACCACAACTGTATTTGCTTTCTCCCCTGAAGTCGTGAACCCCTCAAAGTCATCCATTAGGATTGGAATCCACGTCTTCCACCCTCCTGTCAACGCTGCTATTTTAACCTCTTCCTGTGAGTCACAAATGTTCATTTAATGGCATCTAGAATGGTAAAGCTTTTCCAGAAGGTTTTTAATTCACTTTGCCCAGATGCTTCAGAGGAATCACTTTCTATGGCAGCCATAGCCTTACAGAATGCATTTCTTTAATAATAAGACTTGAAAGTCAAAATCACTCCTTGATGCATGGACCACAGAATGGATGTTTTATGAGCAGGCATGAACACAACATTAATGTCATTGTGTGTCTCTGTCAGAGCTCTAACAGGTACATTGCCAGTGAGCAGTGATGTTTTAAAAGAAATTTTTTTTCGGAGTAGTAGTTCTCAACAGTTTGTTCAGTAGACCATATTGTAAACAGATATGCTGTGACCCAGGGCTTTGTTCTTCCGTTCATAGAGCCCAGCCACAATAGATTTAACGTAATTCTCAAGGGCTTTAAAAATAGTAAATGAACACTGGCTTCAAGTTAAAGTCACCAGCTACTTTAGCCCCTAACAAGAGAATCAGCTTGTCCTTTAAAGCTTTGAAGCCAAGCATTGACTTCTCTCCTCCTATGCAAGTCCTAGATGACATATTCCAATAGAAGGCTGCTTCCTCTACATTGAAAATCTATTGTAGAGTGTAGCCTCCTTCATTAATTATCTCAGCTAGATCTTCTGCACAGCATGCTGCAGGTTCTGCATCAGCACTTGCTGCTTTACCTCGCACTTTGAAGTTGTACAGGGACATTCTTCTCTTAAACCTCATGAAGCAACTGCTGCTAGCTTCACACCTTTCTTCGCAGATTCCTTCCTCACTTCTTAGCCTTCACAGAAACGAAGATAGTTAGAGAATTGTTGCGGGTTAGGCTTTGGCTTAAAGGGACATTGAGGCTGGTTTGATACTCTATCCAGACCACTAAAACTTTCTCCATATCAGCAGTAAGGCTGCTTTGTTTGTGTGCTCCTGGAGTAGCTCTTCTAACTTCCTTCGAGAATTTTTCCCTTGCATTCACAGCTTGGCTAACCGTTGCCACAACAAGTGTAGCTTCCTTTCAGCCCAGCTCAGCTTTCTACACGCCTTCCTCACCAAGCCTAATCATTTCTAGATTTTGAATAAAAGTGAGAGACTTGCTCCTCTTCCTTTCACCTGGACACTTAGAGCCCATTTCAGGGTGGTTAATTAGGCTAACTCCAATATTGCTGTGTCTCAGGGGTTAGGGAGGCTCAAGCTGAGGGAGAAAGATGGGGGAACAGCCATTCCGTGGAGTAGTCAGAAACCCACAACTTGTTTTAAGTTCATTGTCTTATTTGTTCTTGGTGCCACAAAATAATGACAAGAGTAACATCAAAGACCATTGATTACTGTAACAAATATAATAATAATAAAGTTTGAAATATTGTGAGAATTACCAAAATGTGACAGAGACACAAAGTGAACAAAAGCTGTTGGAAAAATGGCAGCAATAGACTTGCTCAGCACAGTGTTATCACAAGCCTTCAATTTGTAAAGAATAGATCTGTGAAGCGCGGTGAAGCAAAGCATAATAAAGTGAGGTAGGCCTGCTTATTGAAGCTGCTCAGAAAATGTTTGTCCTTGCCAGCACCTGCTGATTTGTCAAACTTTGTACCTTCAGGATTCAACCTGAATGGTCATTGCCCAGAAAAGCTTTCCCACGGCCTTCCAGGCCCCTTACCCAACATAAGCAAAGTGAGCTACTCCTTCTGATGTTTTCTAATAGTATATTATTGTCTCCTGCACTGTCAAATATGAGGGTATCACAGTTGTTTACATTCCCCTTCCACCTGCTCACCTCTTCACAGTTGGCATGTATACATTATCTGGCATGTAGAGAATTCCCAAAATGTATTAGTTTAATTAATTTCTACTTGGTCATTCCATTTTTTACCCTTACTGTAAAAATTAATCACTTTATTTTCTGTTGGTATACCGAAGGCATAAAGAGATAGCATGGTTCAAGTCGTATGAGGAGCATTTCTGCTTCTCTGTTGGATATCAGTTCTCATGTTTTGTTGGACATAAGAGATTAAAAAAAGAATTATAATTGAATCTCTCAGATAAAACAAATATACTTCCTACCAAAAAATTGTGAAGACTAGGCTTGGTCATTTTTCTAATTCTCTTTCACTGCTAACCTTTATTTAAAAAGTAACATATTTATTAAACATCTACCACTTGCCTAGCACTGGCAAATAGGGCTCATTGTGTTAAAGAAAAGAGTGAAATTGCCCGTGAATATTACCCTTTCCAGTGCTTTCTGACATGGGTTACAATTCCACTGGGTCTCTTCTTACTAATAAATATTGCTACTGTCACACTTTCAGTTGCTGGTGTTACTTGATATTTTTCATCTCTCATTGGAGTTTATGATCTCTTATTTCCATTTGGTTTCAATCATAACTTATAAGCTGGTTCTAAATAATGGTCCATCAGTCACTTTGTTAGAAATATCTTTGCTATTCTCTGAGATAGGTCTGGCCTCATCTCTGCTTGTAACTTATTGAATACTGGTACGTGACATTGTTTGTCACCATTATCAGGGACTCAAGTCCTATGTTCTGGGCATGTAAAAATGATACTCTCCATCTACAGATAATCCAGTATTGTCTTAACTTTAGGATATGGTTGTGTTGAATGAGGAAAATAGATGTAGTTAAATCATCCATAGCTCAATAAAAATCAGATTAAACCCAGGACTGTCATAGTAACGTACAAAATAACAGCCATCATTATGATACTGGCTTTGAGAATTTGAGATACCTTGCCCTTGAATATGGCATTCAAGACATGTCTTTTCAATTCTTCTATTCAATATAAATGGAAATAAAATTTCTTCATATATCACTCCTTAGGAAAGGGGCATTTTCTCATCTTTTTAAAGATCACATACTCATTTGTATTTGGACTTAGAACCTGCCAAAAGTCTGATTTGTGCTTGTTCTTTTGCTTTTCTCCTAATTTATGTGAGAAAATAAAATGAACTTTTCCTTGTGTCTGTTGAGGTTTATATCTTCAATTCTGGAGGGAAAATAACTACATTAGGTGTGCAGTTTTCCCTTAACTTTTCTCGGTTATTTTTACAGTCATCATTAATCAATCTAATGATTAATTATATCAAAAATAACATAAATTAGTATTTTTACTACCTAGACCATCATGGGTATACTTTCAGCCCTTTAAAAGCTTCAGCTAGACAAAGAAGATGATCGCTTGTTAAAACAAAATATATATATATTTTTGTTTATATATATATTTCTATATATATTTAAATATATATTAAATTTATATATATATTTCTAATGTATATATTAGAAATTAGTTAAATATATATATATTTCTAAAACCAGGTGAGATTTATGTCAACAACTTTCAGTTATAAAGGGAATAAAATAAACATATGCCTGGCTTCCTAAAACTTAAAAAAGAAAGGAGCAACATACAAGAAACCAAACAATTTTGAAAAAGGGGAAATGCCTTTATTTTTTACAACTTTTCATTCTTACCAGCTTGTATACTAAGAATGGCCTGTAGTGATGTGATTTAATGTTTATACCTCAGAGAAAAGAAGAAATTATTAATGAATCCAAATACTTTGATCAAATTTACATTTTTACTGAAATATATACAATTATTTAAACATAAGTAAATATATAATATTTTAACTAAAATATATATTTCAGGTGCAATGACAGAAAACTATATGGCACATAAAATATTTGGAGTAGAGGGACTTTATATTTTACTACAGATTTCCCTATCTCCATTTTGCTTTTATATATAAGCACTAGCTCAACACATACACATAAACAGGGAAGTTATGTAAGATAAAAATTAAATATCTGTTTTAATATTCAGATTGCTATATAAGTATGAGAAGTTTATAATGTGAATTCCAATAAATTCAGAGAGTTTCAAACATGAATTTTATTTCAGACTGGAAACTATAAAAACTATTCACTCATTTATTCATTTTAAAATATGTATTTATGGAATACCAACTGTGTGCCAGGTTGTATTCTAAACACTGGAATTCTCATGAGGAAGAAAACAAATAATTATATAATAGATAAATTAAAATCTGAAATATCCAGATGATTAAATCAAAAGAAGTAGATTTATTTCTGCTTAATAACTTTCTTAATTTATCCATTTAATGTTACTTAAATAAAATCTTAGTCATCAAAAGAAATGTATATGTATAAATGAAGTGTTCTGGAGTAGAAATCACAAACCTAGAATCTGGTCACTTACTGGGAACTTAGGCCCCACTGGTGAATTACAGTGCATTAGCAGGTTGACGGGAAAATGCAATTAGGAAACAATTCAGATGCACTGTGAAAAGTACTTTAACAAAAGAATGCAAAGGGTTGAATGGGAATAAAAGAGAGTGAAGCAGTACCTGAATTTGTAATAGTCATTCTGCCAACAGGATAAAGGATGGATTTGAGAGAGTTGGGAATAGAGCCAGAGGTACCAGCTAAAAGGGTATTATAAATATCTATGTGAGAAATAATGGGTCCCTAAACATTGACACTGGCAGTGAATTTGAAGAATAAAAGACTGACTTGAGGGATATTGAAGGGGTATAATTAACAAGAACTTGGGTGATAAACTGGATGATATAAAGTGAGATGAGGGAGAGAGAGTCATGCAGGCTCAGATTGGATTGGGCGCCATTAACTAAGAAAGAAATAGCAAAGAGAATGAAATAGGAGAGATAAGAAAATGAGCACGCTAAGATACTGGAATTGTGAGTGCCTTTGGAATATCCACCTGTAAAAATCCTGTAGGCCATTAGATATATAGGTCTGGCACTAAGGAAAAAGAATGGTGCTGATGATAAACATTTTTGAGTTATTATTTATTTAGACAATACCTATTTATGGAGTGCCTACCATCACACATACACTTATCTCAGTGCTGGCAACTCAGCAGTGAACAAAGCAAAGTATCTGGATCAAATAATTTACATTTCATTGGAGAAATATGGAAAAAAAACTAACAAGCATGTAATTTGTCAGATTGTGTTAAGTACACTCAAGAGAAAGTAAAGCAGGGTGAATGGGATAATGGACACCAGAAGTAGGGATGGTAAGAGTTTCTTGCTCATATAATGTGACCAGAAAAGACCTGTTCATTTGAGAAAGAAGGAAGACACAAGTGTGACTTATGTTGCGTGAATATGGAGAAGCAGGACTAGGGGACGTGGTTACAAAGATAGTAAGAGGCCAGAATATGCAGTCTCGCAGGTCAGTGAAGTACTTTGGTTGTTGTGCGACTGTTCAAGGCCAGCCAGGTTCACGGTATTCATGCAGATGGAAAAATATTCACAGAGCCATTGGGCTGTCTGGCATGCCTTTATTCACAGGTGGGCAAGCCACGCACGCTGCAAGCTGCACGTCCCCCTGCATGTCACGCACTGTGGCCCCTGCTCCCCAGTGTGTCTATCTAGTGAGAAACCCCTGCTTGTTTAAGTGCTAGAGGTGAACGAAGTCAGCAAAATGCCAGAAAATTATATAACGCAACATAATTCTGCACAAACGAGCCCATTTCATGTTATGGGAAGAGTTTATTGGACCCCATCTCAAGACTATGAGAACACTACTTATCAGGCCCCTCTAAGGCTATGGGAACACTGCTTCCTTTAATTACCTAGATACTGGGGTGAGGAAGCCAGACTGCCTCCACTTACCCTACAGTGGTCAGTGTGAGTCATATTAGAAATCTTTGGAGAGGTTGAGGAGAGAGGCTTGATCTGACTTATTTTCTAAAGGATTGCTACAATCACTGTGTCGTAAAAAAATGAGCAGCTATATTGTATATAACGGTAGAAGCAGGGAGACAGGTTTGGGTGCTATTGTGTAAATTTAGGCAAGCAAACAGGTTGGCTTGGAGCAGAGTGTTTGGTAGTAGAGGTAATTAGAAGTGGTATGATTCTAGACATGTTTTGAAGATAAATGATAGGATTTTTCTTGATTTATTGGAACAGTAGTGTGAGAGAAAGAAAAGAGTACAAGGTAACTCTAGGACATTGATGTGAACAAGTTGAAAAACCAGAAGAACAGAACTAGCCCTTACTAAATGGGAAAGTTGTCAGAAAAATAGGTTTGACAGCATGGGGAATTTAAGTGAGAGCTCTATACATGGGAGGATATCTAAAGGCAGTTGGGTGTATGAGATGAGAACATGAATGACATAGGAGGGCTAGAGATTTGGAGTCATCAATACGTAAGTTGAAATTAAAGCCATGAGACTTGATTAGCTCTTCAAGGAAAGAGTGTTGGTGAGACAGAGTCTGTAGCAGTAGAACCTGGAACAAGATCAGTGCCCCTTCTACCACAGAAGGGAATGATGAGAAGTCCAAGAATTGGAAAAGGACTCTCACTCCATCGTGCTGGCAGCCTAATTTCAGGTTTCTAGCATCCAAAACTGTAAGAAATAAATTTCTGTTGTTTATAAAACTACCCTTTGGTGTTTTGCTGTAGAAACCTAACAGACTAACACAGACAGTGAGGTTAATGAATTGTTGGGTCTGACGAGATTGAAGTCTTGATGGAGTCGTGGCACAGAAGAGAGTAAGCTGGAAGGATGTAGTTGAAGTCCAAGAGTAGGATATTTGTAGCTGATATTATGGAAGGCTTTAAATTATTACTAATGAGTAAGGTGTGGCCAGGGAAGTGAAGAGCAGTGGTGGGTTATAGAACAAGATCATAGGCACAGAGAAGGGGGAAAAAAATAAGAGGCCAGAGAAGTAAAATAGTTATCCTCATGGGTATAAAATCACCAAGAATTAAGATAGGACTAGTGCTAGTAAGTGAGATGAGCTAGGAGCTAAAGTTTTCAAGAAATGAAAGTAAAAAAGCACAGGCTCTGCTGTATAACTGTAAAATAAAGAGTCAATAGTGGGGAAGGGGGAAGGGTTTTCAGGAACAGCTATGAAGCACACATGGACAAAACCAGGGGAGGGAGGTGGGGATGGCTGGGGTGGGGGATGTGGTGGGGGGTAAAGGCAGACAACTGTACTTGAACAACAATAAAATAAAATAAAATAAAAGAGTCAATGGAGATATAGTTGAATCACATAAAATTCAAAGCTGGGTGTTTTAGTGAGATGTTCTGGGAGGCGCAATGAGAAGCCAGAAGTCTCCTACCCTACACTTACTGTCCCTTCAGCCTGTTGATGTAGGGGAAACAACCTCCAATCAGAGGGCTGCAAGGGAAGTGGTGTCAGGAGGAGAGGACCAGGGGTCCAGCAGAGCAAGATGGTGAAGAAAAAATTGAGAGAAAGATTAAAGATTTAGGGGAGTGTGCTAATGATCGGCTATTCATTTCCACAGAGTATGTGTGTTTTAGAAATTGGAGAGGAGTGAAATTGGAGGTCAGAGGGGTGAAATAAGAGCACCATATGGGCTTTAGAGTACAAGGAATATGGGAAGAACTAGCAGCTTTAGGATTATTGTGATGCCTGAGGAGCGGGGAAAGAGGGCCAGATGAGATTGGCCTAATCCTGAGGGTCTCAGGGTAGAAAGTAGTAGTGAGACTGTTTACCTTGAGGGCAGGGTGGGATGGGGAGCCTTTGCAGCAACACGGAGAGGTCTGGGGCTTCTTGGCCAGCAGTGGGACATTCCTCCTGTGAGCATGCAGACATTCTTTTGACCCCTGTTAATAGTGGGTGACAGTGTGGGCTGCATTTCGCTTGGTCTCAAAGATAGGATAACTATTTACCTCCAAGAAACCCTTAAAGAATTTTATCCAACTGTGTACCTGTCACCTAAAACATCTTGAAAACAAGCAGTGCATAGTAATTTTGTGTCCCCAGTTTTTACCAAAGTGCCTGGCACAGAGTGTTCTCAATATCAACATTTATTACCTAAATGAATAAAATATTACAAAAATGCACACCTGACAGGGTTATTCAATGAATTAGGTTAGATGGCATATGTGTTGTTTATGGTAAACTGAATATTGCTTTATGCCTACACTGTAATATTATGTGTGATTAACTCCTTCCCTGGTATTATGTTTTTTTAATTGTTGTTACATTTGAAAGTGAGTCTAACGTTGAAGCAAGTTTCCTTGATAGCGACTGCAGGGAAACATTACCCTCTTCCTTCTTATTATCAGAGTGTTAAACATATTTGAAGAGTATTTTGATTATTAAAACCCACTGAGAAAACTCTAAACGCCTATGCCTAAGTAGGAGACAGGGTCTTCCTTTGAGCTTCTGCCAACTGTAATGGCGAACCAAAAACAGAAAAATGGAATTCATAGGGCAAAGTCTACTTATGCAAGGAAGGAGAACGGGTCTCGTTTTATCTGTTATCATACATTAAATACTCCAACCGTGCAGGATGCAGTCACTCCTGGGCAGAATGCCAACATGCAGCGGGGCCAGCTCCTGGAGTAAGATTTCCCAGGTTTCAAGAGAAGGAGAGGGTGATGTCTACCAACCCCAGAGTTCAAATAGCTGGGAGAATGGAACCCATTCTTTCAATATGTTTCCTTTTTGCTTTTTTAAAAAATAAAAAATAAAAACATTTGAAGCTGCCTGTGCTGTGACAAAAATAAATAGGGGAAGTCATATTTGTTATTCATGAATCAGAACTTCCAAGGGAAAAGGACCCAATGAAGCCAGAATGGTGCAAGCAAGGGATATCGGTAAGGAAAAAGCAGATGTGATTCTAGTCTTTTTTCCCTCATCAAGGCATGATCTCAACCTTTCAACTTTTATTATCAAGCTGATTCTCATTTTTGTGCTTATCTTGTATATTTCTGATTTTATTTTCCCAAGAAAGGTGGCATTTCTTTACATCATTCTAATGATTCTCTATAAACAATTTATATTAAAGTTTACAAATAACATATGTATAAATGGGCAGTTCAGGTTCAACCATGAATGAATACAGAATTTTATTAAATACTATTTTAACATCTGCTTATATCAATGTTCATAAAACTGTACCTCAAAATACAAATTTGTGGGTTGAGAAAACAAATGAATTTTGTGCTTGAACAAGTTTAAAAACATTGGGTAAACAGCTAAATAGTCTTCTTATATCAGAACTTTTTGGAGTATTTAATATATGCATTTGCTGTATGAATCTCAAAAGGGAGATGTAGCATAAATTCTTAATACTTATTTAATCCCAGAAACTCTTTTCTTGGAATACTGTTAACAATCTAGATGTCATCCACACATACAATTGGGAAATGCTAATCTAGGTGATTGTCTAACATTTTTACCCTTTAGCCTATGGAAGTGAGGCATCCTTGATACCTTATTCTTATATTTCCTAGTAAAACCCTCTATTTGGTTATGTTTAACAGCTTGATTTGTCTGCAGAACTCAGTTTGCTAGTAACATTTGTCTATCTGTCTGTCTGTCTGTCTACCTCCCTACCTATCCATTTGTCTAACTGAAATTAGTCTGTACCTCCCTCTTTCACGCTGTCTTTGTCAAATTTCGTATCAGGGTTGTCCTGTGAACCTCACATAATGAATTGGAGACCCTGCCCTTGGAGATGTTTTAAAATTCTGTACGGTTAACAACATGCAGTCACTCTGTGGACTCCACCAACTGCTGTGTGACTGTGGCTCATTGTTTATATATATGAGGAGAATGAACCCTCCTTCATAGAGTTCTTGTGATGAAGAAATGAAATTATGGCTGTGAAGCACTTAGCAAATAGCATGGCGCTTAACGCCAAATTAACATTAGCTATTGTCATTGTTATCATTCAGGAAAACAAGGCTGTTCTAGTTACACACCACCAAACACATATGTCCTTACTGAAGAAAGTCACATTTTGGCATGCACTGGGACGGCACTTTCAGCCTCTGGCACATTTGCTCATTGACTACCTATCTTGGCTCGGCAAATGCTGATGAGTTTAAGCTTTTGAAGAGTAACTCATCCTGGGAGGTGTTTGTGACACATAAGCAGCTTGTGTGAACACACGGTTTGTATTTAGATGGAAAGTGTGACTTGACAGGAGTCTCTAGGGAGTCATCATTGCTTAATAGGTTTCCTAATGACCAGTCAATTAAGAACTTGTATTTGCAAAGTGCTCTGCCATCACTGTTTTTTCTTCAATTTTCTGAGCCATTACTATCATCTTACTGATGAAACAGAGATATAGGAAGGCTTATTGATTTACTTTCGGCTACATGGTCTGAAATTCCAGGCACCCTTGGGATTTGGGTCTCAAGATTTCTGCCATTCTAAGCAAACAGGGTTAGTCTCAACAGTCAAGAGATAAGAGAACCAAACATGGCCAATCAGACTGCAAGAGGCCTTAGGGCTTTTGATCTATAAAATACTTCTGTGATTGCCTCCACATCACTCTCTCTAACAGTCATTATTTGCTCATTAAATTATTGGCCAGTATCAGAATCAGACACCATAGAGTAGAAGAGCTTTATTTTACTACAAAAGATATTCTAGCACAAGCATCATAAGACTTACTCCTTAAATAAAAGGAAAAAAGTGTTCTTTAGCTTCTCTGCAAACGCAGTAAATACAGCAGTACAGATAGAAACATGAACACCTTGTAGCCCACAAAAGGATTTTTGGTTCTTAGTGAAGGAAATAGCCAACAATACTCACAGGGGTGTCCAACCTGTGGCCCACGGCCACATGTGGCTCAGGATGGCTTATGAATGCAGCCCAACACAGAATTGTAAATTTACTTAAAAACTTTTTTTTTTTCTTGGCTCATCAGTTTTCATTAGTGTTTGTGTATTTAATGTGTGGCTCAAGACAACTCTTCTTCCAGTGTGGCCCAGAGACGCCAAAAGGTTGGACACCCCTGAAAGATTTTAAATTTGGGGCTTGGTTAAGAGCAACTGTATTACAGTTTTTCTCATAGAAATGCTTTTTATTAAATAATGAAAGAAAATAGACTGAAATGAATAGTGACTATATCTGGATGGTGAATTATATAAGGTCTTTACTTTCTTCTACAAACATTTTAATTTTCATATGTATTATAATGAATATCCATTAAATCTAAATATTGTAAGCATGAATAAATAAATATACCCAAAAACATTTGAAAACACCTTTTATGTTTTATCTGTTGTTTTTATTTTAAAGAGGACCAACACTATATTTATAAAACAATTTGCTAGCTTCTTTTAGAAAACATCCTATCATTATTTGAAGTTTTGTTTTTTACTCTTGCATCTCAGGTTTTTAGGGACAGATGAAATAAGATTTTTGTCAATCTGTAACACATTTTTCAGTTCAACATAAACATGTCACAGAATGTATAACTACTATCTTCAGGAAGTAGATCTTATTCAATAGTGAAGATATAGTGATGGAGTTAGAAGACTGGCCATTTTACATGCAAGATAAATTCATTTTTTCCTGATGTATTTTTACATTTAGGCTAATATCAAGGGAAATCATTGATTAGGCAAGTTGATTTTTCAATGTTATCAACAGTATATGAATATACTAGTAGAAATGTATCATATGTCAGCTCTATACAAGATGCTACAATAAAAAATGTACAAAATAAAATATAAGATATACTCTCCTCACCAGTGCCTATAATATAGACCTTCCCACATTTTGCTAGGCTATTTCAGTACTTCTTAAGTGATCTCTCTGCTACATAATACCATATTAAAAATGTAATTGTGATCATCTTTAGTCTCCTCATCCCTCCCTCTCTTCAGGATAAAGTTCAAATTCTTTAGCTTCTCAACAGGTAAGTTGCACAAAATAGTTGTTGACATTTACCAGAAGGACTGCTGAGCACCCAAAAACCAGGAGGCAAAAGTGTGCTGATGAAACCTGTGTCACTTCAAAAGTAAATAGATTTTAGGAAGATTATGTCCAAAGATGAAAATTAAACATGTGAAGCTCCTGATTTGCATTTGCATATTATTCTATGAAGCATCACTTTTTATTTAGCTATATGTCTATTCTTGTAAATTTATTTCACTGATTTTCTATTCCAACTTTTCTTGTGCAAGTAAAAGTTAAGCAATAGCTATTGTCTCCATTAGCAGCAGAAGGAATTAGTAAAAAGTTCAATGATGGCATTTTTATAACAATGTGGTCAAACTTTTGTAACAATTCAGCTTATTTGAATAATGAATCAACATTTTTCATCCAAATTATAGAATCAAAGTACAGCTCTGTTTTAAAAACTATTTTATTTATTTATTTTTAGACAGAGGGAAAGGGAGGGAGAAAAAGAAGGAGAGAAACATCGATGTGTGAGAGAAACACTGACCAGTTGCCTCTCGTTACATGCCCCCACTGGGGAACAAACCCACAACCCAGGCATGTGTGCTAACTAGGAACCGAACCAGTGACCCTTCACTTTGAGGTATGATGACCAACCAATTAAGCCACACCAGTCAGGACAAATTATAGCTCCTTATGATCCACTCCATTGGAGGTGAAATATCTGATACCACTGTGAATGCAATGGTAAATTCAGTTGAAAATTTCAAAATTGAATGTAAAGTCTTTTTCATTGGAATTTATGAATACACATTTTGGTGTAGCACAATGCCATGATAAAAGTGATATTCTTTATAGATTTAGAATTCTGTGGGATAGGACTCTTTGAAATATTACATAATACACACATAATTTAGACTTTAATCCAAACCAACTGTGATAGTCTATGAATATAAACAGAAGAAAGTACTTGGACTAGAGAAAAAAAATGGAAATATGAAAATATTTAGCCTTCAATATTTATACATTTCAATACCACCCCCAATACAACTGAGGACCTCTTCCACTTAGCAGACCATGCATGGAGCATTACAGGTCTCTTAGCACCCACAGAGAATTTTCTCTAATAAATATATTATAGTCAACTAAGATGTCAATTTAAAATGTCAAGAATTGAAAGCATGCATTCTTTAGAAAAATACAAGTGACAAAGTATTAGACACATATGTAACCAAGCAACTGAGTAAATGACTATATAACCAGAATTATTACTCTACCTATATTATTTTTAATGTCCTTAAAATAAATATTAAGATTTTTTTTATATTTTACTTTAATGTTCATGGCCATAGGCTGTGTTTGATATTTGAGAAACATTTATTTTTAAAAATGATTTTAAAATAGAACTATTTTATAGGTTCACCAATATTTAAAAAGTAATTTTAATTATTTTTTGCTTTTCTTTTCTTTCAAAACTCTCCTAAATTGGACTATAAATTATATGGTCAGTTACCATATGCAAAGAACACTCAGAAAATTGGTAGAATGTGATCCACACAAGCAGAAAAACAATTGACAAGGCAGATCTTAATTCCCTGACTGCACTTGGCTAAGGTTTTTACATACCCCTTGTAAGAAAAAAATCAGACATTAATAACAGAATTGCATTGTTATAGAACGAATGTTTGTGTCCTCCCTAAAATTCATACATTGAAGACTTAACCTATAATATGATGATATTTGGAGGTGGAACCTTTGGAAGGTAATCAGGTCTAGAAGAGACCATGAAAATGAATCCCTGCATACAACTGTACTTGAATAACAATAAAAATTTTTTTAAAAAAGAAAATGAATCCCTATGAAAAGAGAAAGAACCAGATTTCTCTTTGTCATCATGTGAGGTCACAATGAGAAGACAGCCATTTGCAAGCCAGGAAGAGTGCCCTTACTGGAACCAAATCTACAGGCACCTTGATCTTGGATTTCCCAGCCTCCAGAACTATGAGAAATAAATATCTATTGTTTAAGACACCTAGACTGTAGCAATCTGTTATAACAGTTTGAAATGACTAACACATTCATTTTATGATGAGAATAGCTATTACATGTAATTATAATTGTATATGTAAATGTACATTATTTTTATTCAACTGTGTAAGTGGAGTTCATGATAAATGTCCATACTGTGTTCTTGGCAATGGTCTTAGGCCCTGGAAAACAGCGATGGGTGAGAGACAACAGTCTTCATCATCACTGAGTTCTAGTTTGTGTATGAAGGGGTTGAGGGAAGCAGATAATCACCAAAACAAAATTAAATACAGAACATATGGTATTATATTAAGTGCTAAAATATCAAATAGGGAAGGTACAGAGAAGTCTGAGTAGAGGGGACTAGATGTTTGGATACACTGGACAAGGAAGGGGTTACAGAGAAGGTCCTGAGAAGGGCAGAAACAGGAAGACAAGGCAGGACACTACTATAGTAATAGTAATTCAAAGATTATGGAGGTTTGGTCCAGAGTGGTAGTATCAGAAGTAAAAAAGTAATCAAATGCCAGATTTATTTTAAGTATACAACCATCCTATAGGATTTTCTCATGGATTTTATGTGTGAATAAAGTGGAAAATGGAGTTTACATTCACTTCCGTTGAAAAAGTGGATGATTAGTACTGACATTTTATTGAAGTAAGCGAGACAATGGAACACACTTTGGAAAGAATCAAGAGCTCAATTTTGCACAAGTTAAATTTGGGATGCCCATTAGGAATCCAAGTATGGAGGGCTGGTAGATGGATGGGTATATGAGACTAGACTTGAGTGGAGAGGTCCAGTCTGGAAATACAAATTGGGGGTTATCTGCAAATATATTACCTTTACAGAAAAATTACTAGATGAAATCATGCAAGGAGCATGCAGACAGAAAAAAGTGATCTCTAAGAATGAACTAAGCCTTGGGAAATTCTAACACTTAGAGTTCAGGGAGATAAGGAGAAACCAAGGAAGGGGACTGAGAACAGGCAGCTGAAGAGGCAGGACGAACACTGAGAAAATGCCATGCCCTGGAAGCAAAGTGAAGGAAGTTTGTCAAAGAGAAGGGGGTAATTACCATGTCCAATGATGACACAATAAGTAGGGTGAGGAAGGAGAATTACACATTGGATTTAATAATGAGGAATTAATTAGCAACCTTGCCAGTAGCAGTTTTAGTGGTACAGTTGGAGGAAAGACTAATTTTAATGAGTTTAAAGGAAAGAGAGGAAAGAAGTAGGAAATGGGAAGTCCACTAATTTGCTGAGTTTTGCTGCAAAGAGAGGCAGAAAAAAAAAATGGGCAGTTGCAAAAAGAATAAGTGTAATTGATAGGGATTTTTTTTCATTTTTAAAAGTAGGATAAATAATATGTTTACAGACTGATAAGAAAGAACCAGTAGAAAGGAGGGAACTGATAATGTAAGAGTGACGACATCCTTGAGTTGGTGAGGGGGTGAAGTGAAGGGCATGGGATCTGTACTCTTGACTGAGGGCAAGGACAGCCGATATCATGAATGGAGCCTTAGGGAACCACACGGAAGGGAGTAACAGAAATTAGAAGCAAGTTCTTTAGGTTAGAGTGAGGCCACAGAATGACATTTTGGAATTTTGAGGAGAAAAGTTTTGAAATAATCATTTAGGAAATTAGAAACCAGATAGATTTAAGGGCTCACTTAAGATCAGGCAGTATGATTTATGGTATATCAGTTGCCAAGTATGTATGTTTTATTTCAATCAAGTTCAATTTGGTGATCAAAGGCAAGGATTAGTGGTTAATTGGATTTAACCAGAAATGAGATTTGTATGAGGTATAATCAAATGAGAGAGTGATAAGGGTGTGTTTATAGGAAAGTAATTATAGTTATTGGACATAAAATTTAAGTTGGCAGTGAACAGATATGAGGAAGTAAGGGTGACAGGAACTGTAAAAATGTAGTAGGATCAATGTATTATAGATACCTATGCAGTCAGAAAAGTGTAGGAATTTTAGGGGCACTGAGCTGAAAAGGTAAGAAATGGTGGTCAGAGGGTCGCTTGCTTCAAGTTGAGATTTGGGGGCTAATAGTCCCTAGGCGATTATTGTAGCTGAGAATTTTGAGCCCAAAGTACAAGCCAACCTTTTAAGAATGCTGCTTAGTAAAGTTTATTATTGTCTAACTACTATGCTATGCACCTGAAACCAATACAAAATAACATTGAAAGTATACTGTAATTAATTTTTTAATTAGATTTATTCCTGACTGGGCAAGCTACTTGGTATAAATATTTGCATAGTTCTAAATGGTTCTCCTACCTTAATTTAAGCAGATGTTACCAAATTAATTTCTTCACTTTCATTCCCTACCATGTCCTTAAATCTATTCCAGTTATGCCTATTTCCCAGATTTCATTAAATAGTCTTCAGCAATTTTAAATAGAAATGCTTTTCCTCAAATTGAAGAAAGTTCCACGAGTAATTTTTTCCAGAAAAGATCAACTGCTACTTATATTTTTGGTGCACCTAAACTCTTTCGAAATCTCTTCAGCCACTTTATAATACACTTGATTGTCTCTTAGCCACCTGAGAGTAACATGTCTTTATTTTTACATAGAAAGCTCTTGGCAGGTGGTTAAGTCAGTCATCTGTCCTTAGCTCTGGTTAGTAATATCTTTCAGTCAGAACTCTCTCTTGGTCATATCTGCTAGTTTTTCTGAAACTCTTAACCCTTCACAGTATGATTTTAACCACATCTCCTTTAGCCTCAGTTTTATTCCTGGAGGAAATGAGCAGTCTTTAGCCTGGACCCTCGAGGTGAAGTCACCAGTCAGGCTTCCACTGCCCTCTGCTCTGGCCGTGACTTAGCTGCCAGTCTGAATTGCTGTGGCTTCTATGCTACTCATTTGTCTCCTCTTCCCCTTAACCCCAAAGCCTTCTTTCAGCTGTTGCTGGATTTTTAGGCTTCGCCTCATGCAGCAAGGCTCACTGTAGTCTACAAAGTTAATGAGGTAGCATTATTAGACGCAGAGATACAGATGCTTTCGAGTGATCTGTGTAAAACTTGAAGGCTAATTACCGTCAGAGTCAGACCTGGAATTCAGGTCTCCTGACTCCTGGTTCCAGACATTTTCCAATCTATTTACTGCCAAAAAAACAAAAACAACACCCCCCCCCAAAAAAAAACAACCACAAGCCCACTGAACAAAAAGCACTTATTCATGGAAACAGAAGAAGTGAATCTAATGCCAATGTGCTCCTGAAGAATAGTGGCCTAATGAGGCTGACGGAGCCTTGATGAAGGGACCTGGTGTACAATCAATATAAAGGTAGAGCAAAAATAGGTTTACAGTTGTGAGTATGCAAAACAGAATTTATTCTTGTATTATTATTAATTATTGTACTATGTTCTATATGAACAACTGTAAACCTACGTTTCCCCACCTAATTCATTTATTGACTAAAAAAAAATTGACTCATCATTTCTTGTGATAAAAGAAATCGCTTTTCCACCGATAAAAATGACATTGTTCCTGGCTGGTACAGATCAATGGATTGAGTGCCAGCCTGCAAATCAAAAGGGTTGCCAGTTCAATTCCCAGTCAGGGAACATGCCTGGGTTGCAGGCCAGGTCTCTAGTAGGGGGAGCACAAGAGGCAACCACACATTGATGTTTTTCTCCATCTTTTTCCCTCCCTTTCCCTATCTAAAAATAAATAAATGAAATATATTTAAAAAGTGGCATTGTTTAATCCCTTCTACTAAATGCATCTGAGTATATTCAGTATTTATAAATAGCTATCAGAAGTTTATGCAGTTATTAATAATTTTCAATTATTACTATAATTATTAATGAATAAATTACCAGTTTGAAATTACTACACTGAATTAGTAACATCATCTATAACAAAAAAAAAAACCCTGCCGTGTAGGTGAGAGCATTTCTGTTTTATAGATGAGGAAACTAAGGTTCAGAAAGTTAAGTAGATGGCCAAAAATCTGAGCTAGACTAAGTATTTTTTATTACATCCTCTCACATGGGCATGCCATTCCCGAAGAACAAGATTGCTATCATGAAGACACCATAGATTGTCTTAAAACATAAAGTATTGATTTTAATGACATAACCACAAAATGTTTTCATAAAAATGAGGGCAAAAAGAAATAACAAATATGTCATTTCCCAATCTACCTGATTTACGAGAAAAAGTAGGGGGCCAGAGCAACTGAGCAAACATTCTAAAATTATAATCCAACTAGAATTTCAAATAATCTCTAATCATCACAATTCTTTACATGATATTTTCTTGCCAAAGGATTGCAGCATAACATTATTAGATAGTAAATATGTACAATCGGTTAAAATCACTCATTTCTGACAAATTGCAGGCTAAATTAAATATAATTTAGGACTTCCCCATTAGTACTGTTATTTTCCTAGATTACAAGTACTTTAAAAAGTATTAATATTTGTAAACAAAATATGATGTAACATCTTTGATAATAATGTATTAATTTTATATTTTCCAAATTCCATTTATTTAGTCAAATATACAGGAAATGTTGTATTTATTATCTTACCCAAAATTGGTCCAAATTTAAGATAAATAATAAGCAGATTTAATTTTTTGGTCCACCTTATATTCATTAGCTAAAAGAAATGACATAGATTTCCAAACTCTGTAAACAGTTTTAAAAGCAAAGTGACCTTACTAATTACCAATCAAACGGCACGAATAGAGCCTTTCTCCCTTGAACAATAAGTACATCAGTTTTCCACCTGAAAAATGGGCACACAATCTTGGTGAGTGTGAAAAAATCTTTGATGAAGAAAAACTATGCCAAAGTATTTCATCCATTATCAGTGGTTCCTATATTTTCTAGTGTCAAAATACTTAAATAGTTTAAAGAAGATAATGAAGAAACTGATAAGAACATTTAAGTTATTTTTTATTGACTTTTAGTCAAATATGGAA
Source organism: Desmodus rotundus (assembly GCF_022682495.2). NCBI lineage: Eukaryota > Metazoa > Chordata > Mammalia > Chiroptera > Phyllostomidae > Desmodus > Desmodus rotundus. Next base: position 66,772,564 of record NC_071391.1, on the reverse strand, counting down.
AGGAGTAGCAAGCAATAAGATACTACTTCTAGTGAGTGTAGATTTCAAATCTGTCAGGTACTGAATACACATCTACTTGATATGTTTATCTGAACCAAGCACTACTTAGTTATTTGTCATATTTAAACATGGCAATTTTACTATATTTGTTAAATTAATATGACCATATTTCTCAATATGCATATTAATTGAAGCCTGATTTTCTTAAAAAATAAATTCCTCATAATGTCATGTTGCTAGTACATAATAAAACATAAAGAATGAGCAAAACAAGAAAACTCATTATTTATATATTATATAATTACATATACTAAGAATCAAAAGAATATATAGATGACTACTGGAAATGAAAGAGGTTAGCTTTGTTGTAGTTCTATATAATAATAAGTGCAAAGTTGCAAAATAAATTTTTTTAAAAGATGCATTTCATATAGAATTAAAAGATCCATGACACAGAGTTAAAGCTAATTAAAATGAGTAACACTCCATTGAAGGAAAATACTTTTTTCTCTTTTTCCTTTATTTTCTTATTGTTGACTTTATTACAAATGTCCCAAATTTCCCGCTTTCTCTCAGCCAACCTACACCCAGCCCCTGTCCTCCCTTCCCAATGGGCGTCACCACACTGCTGTCTGTGTCCATGAATTATGCATATATGTGTATATATATATCCATATATATATATATATATATATATATATATATATATATATATATCCCTCCACCTTCTTTCATCCAGTCCCCTCCTTCCAATTCTCCTCTGACAGCTGTCAGTCTGTTCCATGTGTCCATGCCTCTACTTCTATTTTGTCCATCAGTTTATTTTATTCATGAGATTTCACATATAAGTGAGGTCTTTGCTTTATTTCATGCATCCACTGTGGAAAACAGTATGGAGTGTCCTCAAAAAACTAAAAATGAAACTGTCTTTTGACCCAGCTATCTCACTTCTGGAAATATATCCTAAGAATAGCAAAACACCAATTTGAAAGAATATATGCTATGTTCATACCAGCATTATTTACAATAGTCAAGAACTGGAAACAGCCCAAGTGAGCATCAGTAGAATAGACAGAAAGCTGTGGTACATTTACACAATGGAATGCTATAAGGCATGGAGGGACCTGGAAAGGAATATTCTAAGTGAAGGAAAATAATTTTTAAAAAAAATAGAGGCATTAAAAAGTTTCAAATAAATTTAAGCTATACAATATTCAACACTGGTTATGAATTTTTTTGCTTTTGTTTTTTGTGGAACTTGACAAGCAAATTCTAAAAACTGTATGAAAGTGCAAAAACCTGAAGATCTGTAAAGATTCAGATGAAGAAAAAGAATAGGATGGAGAACTTGCCTTGTAGAATATGAAGACAACAGTAACAAGTTTTGATCTTATGTTAACCTAAAAATAATAAGCCAAAGTGAGAGGCAACAAGCATTAATTTCATATCACAGAACTGCAATTTGGGGCACGGACTCAGACGGATACCCAAATTTTGTCCTGACAAAGGGGTGAGGGCAAGGGGTTTTTATTAAAAATGAAGGGGGAAATGAATATGTGAATAGAGGAAAGCAATTTGTATTGATGTTGACAAACTGAATTGCTCTTTAGTTATGCCGGACTGATTACTGTTTCTGTCTTCAGAGGGAATGTCCATAATGAGCAGGTCCTGTGGTCAGGAGGTCTGCTTTTCTGTTAGCTTTACAGAGTTGTCTGGAGATGGTGTTGGTCTGGCCCAGCTGAAAGGTGATTTTGTACAATTCAAATGTTCTAAAGGTCCAAGGAGCAAGGCATGAAAGCATTTCCTCTGGAATGGCTGCTCTGGCTACATTTTAAAATGGCTCCACTTATGTCAACCTTTCACAAGGCACAGACTTTAGATAATGAAATCCTGACACAATCGGCTTAAAGACAAATTGAACAGAATAGACAGACCAAAAACAGGTCCATGTGTTTACGGATACTCGAGGCAGAGGTGACACTGCAGATCAGTGGAAAACTGAAAAGCCATGTGAAAAAAAAATGTTGCCTCTACTTTAAATCATACTGAAAAATATATTCAAAAATAGTAAAGCCCTGAATGTAAAAGTCAAAACTATACAATTTTGAAAAAAGATAGAATATCTTAAACTGGGAAGGATTTCTTTAAAAAAAGAAAAAAAGGTTGAAAAAAGGTTGAAAAAGAAAAAGAAGGTTGAAAAAAGCAACCATTGAAGAACATTTTTTAACTGCATTAAAATTATTAAATTTTTTCTGAAAACACACTTCAAAGAGAGTGCTAAGGCAAACCTTGTTGTGGGACAAGATATTTTAATCACGTATTAAGTCCAGATTTATAATCAAATAAGCAAATCAAAACAACACAATAGAAAAACTGAGTAGAAAACTAGTAAAGTCTTAAAGACTTTTCACAAAAGAAATTCGAATGGGAAAAATGCTCACCTCAATTAGTATCAAGAAAATGCAAATTTCAAATATAATAAAAAATAACCATAGTATAATATCCTATACCTCCTCCAAATGGGGAAAAATATTTTATGATCTGATAATACCAAGTAATAAGGGAGCAAAGGGAACTATTATACCTGCTGGAGAGAGTGTATATTTTCACAATGATTCTGGTGACAATTTGACAATGTAGAGCAAAGATGTGAATAACTATTGATTTTGTTATTTTACTCCTATGTAAATACTTAGCAAATCTCTTATACATGTGCATCTGGAGATATATACAGTAGTTTTCATAGCAACATTGTTTGTAATAGCAAAAACTGAAAATTGCCCAGATGTCCATCAGCAATGAAATGATAAATTATGACATATTCACATAATGGAATGCTACTCAACAATGTAGATTAATGAACTATAGCTACATCCTGCAATATACATAGAGGAATCACATAAACATAATATTGAATAAAAGAGCAAAATAAAAATACACAGTGTGATTCTATAAAGTTCAAAAATGGGCAAAACTAAACCATATTGTTGAAGAATGCATATATAAAGGTTAAAACTAGAAGAGCCAGGGAACGATCATTACCAAAGCGAGAACAGCAGGTGGGGTTTGATCAGGGAGGCACATAGTGGAGATTCGGAAGAACTGACAATATCTGAGCTCCTCCTGCATAGTGTTTGCATAGGCATTCACGTCATAATTCGAAGTCTACACATGTTTTATGAACCTTTCTCTCTGACATAATATAACTAAATTTTTACTTTTTATCTAAAAGATTTACCTTCCGCCAAAAGCTCTAGATTACTGCAAAATCACCTAGGCTGTAGACTGTCCATAATAACTATGCCTTTTTACACTGCAGGCATTTAGCTCTTTTTTCCCCTTTTTTAAATTTTGTTGTTTTTGCAGAAGAAACCAGAGTGGCAAAGGTTTTATTTCTAAAGATAATGGGTTGACAGTACAGCACATACCAGTTATTTCTTATTCCAGTGAACTTGCTGAATATTCTTGGGTTTAAAAGACCTCTCAGATAGACATAATCTGGAGTGATAGGCGGTTCTCATGGGGCACTGCTACTTTAGGCAGTGTTTCTTAAGTACTCTGCAATGCACTTACTTTATGACAACATAGGTATTCTTAAGAGATAAAGGAAGATGATTGTTTAAGCTTCCAGGAGTAATGGAGTTTCAGAGAGAGAGAGAGAGTGAGAGAGAGAGAGAGAGGCTGACTGGCCCACCCAGGCTTATCATTATCCCTTAAAGACAATCACCAGCACAGCCCTGAGCACTGGAAATGTAACAAAAGCAAACAAAAGAACTGAAGGGTTCACACATGCCATCCCGTGTATTGTTTGCTAATGGAACAAATGCCTTTTCACCTCTAATATGAATAGTAATAGGATCTTTTAATATAATGCATGTGTCTTGGTAACCGCCTTTTTTTCCTCCAGTTGCTAAGTAATATTTCACCATTTATCAGAAAAGCAAGAGAGATGGTACTTACCCTGCTTTGCAAGTCATGGTCCCTAATAATTCAATTCCTTTCTAGAATGCTAAATGAGGTTTTATTCTCACTCAAAGCAGCCAGGGAAGTGTAAATAAGACACCAGTTCATTATTGTCGTCACGCCTCCTACAGCCTTAGAAATATGCTAGAGTGTATTAAGTGTAAAAACATTATTTGTAGAGCATTTGGCAAAACTTATCTTCCAAAGAGTCTGACTACATTTTCCTACTTTGACAAGTTGAAAACAAAACCAAAAAAAGATTTCTCACTTAGACTTTAATTAGACACATCCTTTATTAAAAGTAATTGGAAGACTTAAATTAAGATTGAATCATACACAGGGTGGAGCCAAAGGGGGTTTAGTTGTGTGTACACAAAACACAGTTTATTCTTATATAATTATCTATTAATTATTTTATTATTATCTATGTAAACAACTGTAAACCTACTTTTGCCCCACCCTGTATAGCTGGTAAAAATAAGGAACTGAGGTACAAACCAAGTCTCATTATAAAGATGACCTTTATTACATTTATAATTATTCATATTGTTTATATATTTTAAATTGTTATTGTCTTGTGTACAGAATACAGAGCACTCCCATTGCACTCATTGCAAAGTCAGTATTTTAAACAAATTTTTATGTGACAAAGCAATATATGTGCAGATATAGATGATCGTGATCAGCGTAGGTACAGACATACACATGAAAATATTTCTTAGATAAAGAATTCCCCTGGACATTATTGCTACTAATACTCATTAAGCAACCTTTTCCCTGAAATCAACAAATACAATACACAATTTCCTGCATTACTGCTTCAGAATTTACTTTAAATACCACAGGTCCTAAAATCAATCTCCTGGCCTACTGCCTATTCACTCGCATGTTTTATTTCTCCTGGCATTGTTTCTTTGCCCAAGTTAATTTACTTACTGAAGTTCCTCCTTCCAGCTCACTGATTTTCACTTTCTTTAATTCAGTCTTCTCTGCTTGAAATAGTTCCTTTTCCTAGGTACTTCCATTATTCCAAAGGACTTGTCCAAGTGCTCATAATAATTATTTATTGTTATGTACCAGAGCCTACAAAAACCATTCTATATGCTTTATGCCATTTATTCCCCAAAGTAAAATCAGAGTTGTTATTATTAGTCTTATTTTAAAGAAGAAACAACTGAGGCTTAGAAAAGTTGCATAAGTCACTCAAATTCAAATGGCCGCTGGCTCAAGTCCACACTCCTAACCACAGGCTAAGTTCGGAACATGCTCGTGGGCTAGCACTAGCTCACTTCTTCAGACGTCCCTCTGTACGCTGCTCATTGCTGCGAATATTTATAGATCCTTACTGGATTCTAAATCATGCGTTTGAGAGATTGTTTCTACGGTTCTTTCTGTTCAGTACTTAGCATTGATGACATACACAAAGATAAAAAATTACTTCTAATAATAGGATGAATATAAGGGTGGGACAAAGCATGAAGTTAATAATGTGTATTTTAATGTGATTCTGTCAGCTCTTTGACTCTTTAAACCTTCTTATATCCTTTAGGATTGTCCTTTAGGACTGTATCTTTCTTCTAACCTAAAACACAATCTTATTAAAAGTAGTAGCTATATTTTCTTTATTCTGTATACCCATTCGTATCATTCTGGGCCCAGGAATAAATGTCAAATTACATTTAAAAATCCCTATTTTACTTATAACTAGGTGAAGCGGAGAAAACATGGAGACCATAGTATACAGGAAAAATCAGAATGAGGTCCCAAAATAAATGTCAATATGTCCATTTCCTTATTCTTTTCCTTTTATTATTGTTCAAGTACAGTTTTCTGCCTTTCATTCCCTTATTCTTATGTTTGTAGCTTCTGATATTATAACTGTAACACTAGCACAATTGTTACAATTTATTTATTTAAGTCGTAGAAAATACAAGGAAGAAAATGATACTATGGTTGATAAAATAAAAATAACTGATTAACAACTTATTAACTTATTAATCAGTAATTAATGTGATTTTTGTAGAAATATGTCAGAAAACTAACAGGTAACAGGGCAAGAGCACAGAGTTTAGCCAGAAGGCCCTGGTCAGTTTTGAATTCTCCAGTGCTTACTTGCACGGTTGGCTTAATTTTTCCAAGTATCTTGTAAAGGAATCTGACCATCTTTATCTACCACACTTACAAGAGTCAAGTTTGATATATACAAAGTTAAGTCATGAAACTACAAAATGTTGTATAAATGCACAATTTTATTTTATAATTTTAAAGAAATTCATAGACAATCTCAGTTTCTAGCTGATGGGTTTCAGGCAAGAAGTAGCCTAATAAAAGCAGAACTGTAGGAAGATGAGTGGCATAGGGCGTAAAGAGTGAGGATATAGGGCCGGGACTATGTTGGTGGCTGCAAGAATAGAAGAAATTTAAAGAGGCAGTGAGAGCCAAATGAAAAGGCTATATGCTGTATGATTCCAACTAAATGATGTCTGCAAAAGGCCAAACTATAGAGACAGTTAAAAAAATTAATGGTTTTTTAGAAGTTAGGGAATAGCGAGGGATGAATAAGCAGAACCAGGGAATTTTTACAGCAGTGAAATGTACAATTCTGCAATGGTGGATACACGTGATTATACATTTGTCCAAACTCATATAATATACAACACCCAGCTTGAACCCTAATGTAACTGCCTTTGGGTGGTAATGATGTTTCAGGGTGCGTTCATCAATTGTAAAAAAAAATGTACCCACTCTTGTGAGGGATGTTGATGGAGGGGGTGATGTTGTGTGTGTGGAGAAAGCTGGCATGGAAGTCTATAATTTCCATTCACTTTTTCTATGAACTTAAAAAGTTTATTAATTTAAAAAAAGAGACAGTGAGACAAGTGGGAAACATTGTAAAAGTGGGAAATATTGAGATACACTTTTCATCTATCAGAAACAAGCAATTAATAAAATAATGGTGGAAGTACACTAAAATACAAGTCTAAAGATACTGATGCCCATTCTGCCTCCACTCTGTGAAAGCGGGTAAGTATAAGCCTCTTATGATGTGGCTCTTTGTCTGTTTTGAAACCATGACTCCCAGCAGCTAGATCAGTGCCTGTCACATAGGAAGTACTCAATAAATACTGAGTGAACGAATGAATGATTAAATGAATGGAGCATATCACCCTCAGGGTGGTTGCATAAGATGAAATAAATGTGTCAAAAGTGCTTTGTGAGTTGGAGAGGTTGCGGAGAAAAGGGAACCCTAGTGCACTGTTAGTGGGAATGCAGACTGGTGCGGCCACTGTGGAAAACAGTATGGAATTTCCTCAGAAAACTAAAAGTGGAACTGCCCTTTGACCCAGCAATTCTGCTGCTGGGATTATACCTTAAGAACCCTGAAACACCCTTCCAAAAGAACCTATGCACCCCAATGTTCACAGCAGCACAATTTACAATAGCCAAGTACTGGAAACAACCTAAGTGCCCATCAGCAAATGAGTGGATCAAAAAATTATGGTACATTTACACAATGGAATTCTATGCAGCAGAGAGAAAGAAGGAGCTTATACCCTTTGCAATGGCATGGATGGAACTGGAGAGCATTATGCTAAGTGAAATAAGCCAGGCAGTGAGGGACAAATACCATATGATCTCACCTTTAACTGGAACATAATCAACAAAAGAAAAAGGCAACAAAATATAACCAGAGACACTGAAATTAAGAACATAGTAACAATAGCCAGAGGGGAGTGGGGAGGGGATAGTGGGGAGAGGGGTCTATAGGAGCTACTATAAAGGACACAAGGACAAAATCAAGGGGGAGGGTAGAGGTGGGGGAGGGAGGTGGGACTGGCTGGGGTGGGGTGGAGGGAAGAGGAGAAAATGCAGACAATTGTAACTGAATAAAAATAAATGAATTAATTTAAAAAGAGTGCTTTGTGAACTTTAAAGAAATAGATACATGAAAATATTTTTAAAAGGAAGTCCATCTTTAGACTTACTATTAAGTACCAATAAAGTTATTCAACAATTAAATAAGTCACTTTCAAAACAGTGAGTTACCTGTCCCTTAGTGTTTAAACATTGAAATTGAGTGATCCTCTGTCAGATAAGCGATAAAAGTAGCTCCTGCTGTGAGTGTGAGGGTGAATGTATAAAGTCCATGCAATTTTAAGATCCTACAATTACTTTACAAATGATAGCCTACATTTATTGAACGTTTATTGGGTGTTAGACAGGGTGCTAATCACTTCACTTTCCCTCTCAATCCTTATAACAATCCCTTGAGATTGCTGATCTGTCATACCCACCAAACAGAGGCGAGAAGTTAAGGGACTTGTCTCCATCACAGGCTAGAAAGTAACAAGGAAAGGATTTGAACCCAGATTTATCTAACACCTGAGACTTTAAGTCTCTATCACTACATTATACTGCCTCACAAAAGTGTCAGTGTCTCCTTGACTTGTTACTATAGCAGTCACTGACCCTTAAATTTTTGTTTTAATTTACTGCTGACTGTTAGTAGCTGACTGGTGACTCAAGTCTATTTCTTTAGTCCTGCCAAATCAAAAGTGGCATTTCTGATTTCATAAATCCTCTACTCAAAATGACATGCATACACAAAAAGAAGCAAAAAATTATAACATAATTTCTGGAAGCAAAAAAATGAAAACTTGGTAAAAAAAATAGGTATCACCAAGGCTTAGTGTCCCAGCAGCACTATGAAACCAATTAGAGACTCAGGCTTCATCTGACTAGATATTATTACAAACCTTGTAATAATAATATTTTTGTAGATGATTGCTGCCCCTGGCATATGAAAATGTTCCATGTAGTAAATATCTAATTATCAATCTTAAATTTTAAAAAGGATATTCCACTGAATGGTACTTTGTGCTTCAGGATAGTGCGGAAATAATTCTGCTGTTCATTTCATATTGCTCAAGGTAAAAAAGTTGCCCATCCTAATTATATTTGGCCTCTGTATAAGGAATTGATTTTAACTTAGGTTATTACTCATTGACCCTTGGCAATTATGCTAAAAGCACATTTTTAAATTAACTCATGCTCTCCCAAAGACTCATTTAAGCAAAAATATAAGAATATTTTAGAATCAGTGAAAAACAGTTTTGTCTTTCTTCCTTTGAGTTGAGGTTGTCACCATGTCTAATCCAGAGCAGGCAGTAAAGGAAAATTGTTACTAGCTTTGTGTCAGTGACCAAAATTTGTGTGTGCTTGCCTAATAGTGTATTGAAATATTAGCTTACTCGATGGTTTCCATGTTTGGTCAGGTATCTAAATTATAAACAAAGGTCTTTATTCCTAGGATTCCTAAATGGATTTTCTTAGTTGTAGAATCACATGATGTTCAGAACCAAACATGACAATTGAAACCACCTAGACTAATTCCCTCATTTATAAATGAAAGAAACTGCCTCTGTGTGAAATGACTTGCTTAACGCCACATAACCAGAGGCAGAAGAAGGCTTAAACCCCAAGGGTCTTAATTCCTAGCTTTTCTTGCTATTCCATATTTCATAAATCAGTTCCTAATTTTACTGCAGCCCTATGGAAAATAATATGGAGAATTCTTTAAAAAAAAACTAAAAATAGGTATACCATATAACCCAGGAATTCCACCACTTAGTATTTCTCCAAAGAAAATGACAGTGAAAACGCTGATTTGAAAGGATAAGCCACTTAGGTGTCCATCAATAGGTGAATGGATAAAGAAGATGCAATATAGATAGATAGATAGATAGATAGATAGATAGATAGATAGAGATAGAGATAGAGATAGAGATATATAAAGAGAGAATATAATGCAGCAATGAAAAAGAATTCTTGCTTTGCAACAACATAAGTGGATCTAGAGGACATTATGTTAAGTGAAATAAAGCAGGCATAGAAAGACAAACACCATTTGGTTTTATTTATATGTGGAATCTAAAACAAACAAAACAAAGACAGACTCGTAGAAATGGAGACCAAGGGGGTAGTTGGCAGAGTGGAGAGGGTGGAGAGGGTGGGTGAAAATGGTAAAGGGGAATATAATCACTAATATTGTGATAGGTTTGCACAGTGACAGATGATTACTAGAATTAAAGGAGGGGTCACATTATAAGGTACAGAAATGTTGAATCAATATATTATAGACCTGAAGCTAATATAATCAATATGATATTTTATACCAACTATACTTAAATTTAAAAAATTTAAATGAATAATGTGGCATTGCCTGCTCCAACATCCAACCCCTTCCTCCAAATAACGATTAAAACAATACAACAAGATAAATATTCATGAAAAAATTAAGAGAAAAATAATATTAAATTAATCATATACTTAATTTTTATTGTGCTCTCAGTGTGATTAAGACATATCCCCTGTTTAAGAGACAGGTGTTATTTCTTAAGCTTCATTTTAATAAGAGCAGACAAAAATTGAAATGATGATACAATACATTTAAAGCAAAGCAAAATTAGAAATGTTTTCTTAAGAAAATTCACTCATTTGTGCATTTATTTATTCACTCAATAATTTGTTGGCATTTAATTTGAGCCAGTCCCCATGTTAGACATGAGAGATACAATAATGAACATATGCAGATGTAGAATCCCTCTCATGGAGCTTATATGATAATGGGGAAGCGGGCCTCCAGTAATTATCACACTAATTAATAAATAATCATAAATTAGGTTAAATAATTTACTTTTCTTTCTGAAGGAATGGAGTCTAATCCTGTGCCTGTGTATAACAAAAGAAAGAGGCATGGATAAGAGTTTGGGCAGTCAGAGAGGGCTTCTCAGGGGAGGTGACACACACTGAGAACTGAAGGATAGGTATCAGTTCACTACCGAAAAGGAAGATAGCAATAGTGGAGTGTGACCCAAAGCCTTGTGCCAGCAATAGTGTGCTGCATTTTTTGCATCCAAGACACAGAAAGACATCAACTGAGAGCTTTGTATCGGAAAAATTATTTCACCTCCTCTCTAGAGAACAAAGCATGAAACAATGGTTGATATGGTAAATGCTCAGCAAATGTTTAAGTGAATAAAGAAAGGAAAAGCACTTGTTAATATAAGACTATGAAATTTAATTGGTAGCTGAGCTTTTTCTGAGTGCAGAGGTGCCAAGATTGCACTAAAAATTGCAAGAAAAATTGAACTGTCTTGTTTAAAGATGTCAAAGGTAATGATGTGCTTTTAAATACTCATCTTCCAACTAAAACACCTGACCAGGACTATGAAAATTTTTTAAATGATTCATACTATTTCAGCCAATTTTATAATACTTTATAAACATTATTACATTTATGTTTTTAGGAATCATTTTTATTGTATTTTTTCCATTACCATTTAGTAGCTTTATACTTCCCCTCTCCCCTAAAATCCGTACACTGTTGTCCATGTCCATGAGTCTTTTTTCCTTTTTGCTCAATCCTTACACTCCCTCCCCTCCAATCCCTGTAGCTATCATCCTGCTCTCTATGAGTCGGGTCTCTATTTTGCTTGTTAGTTCACTTTGTTCATTACATTCCACATATGAGTGAAATCATATGGTATTTATCTTTCTCTGACTGGCTTATTTCACTTAGCATAATGTTCTCCAGGTCCATTCACACTGTCACAAAGGGTAAAACTTGATTTTTTTATGGACAAATAGTATTCCATTGTGTAAATGTCCCATAGCTGTATAATCCACTCACCTACTGAAGGACACTTGGGCTGCTTCCACATCTTGGCAATTGTAAATAATGCTGCAATGAACATAGGGGTGCATATGTTCTTTGGTATTAGTGTTTTGGATTCCTTTGGACATTTTCCAGAAGTGGGATCATTGGGCCAGACAGGTCCATTTTAAATTTTTTCAGTTATCTTCATACTGCTCTCCACAGTGGCTGCACCAATCTGCATTCCCACCCACAGTGCAAAAGGATTTGCCTTTCTCCACTTCCTCACCAGCACTTGTGTGTTAATTTGTTGATGATAGCCAATCTGACAGGTGTGAAATGATATCTCCTTGCAGTTTTAACTTGCATTTCTCTGGTGATAAATGACATTGAGCATCTTTTCATATGTCTATTGGCCATCTGTATGTCCTCTTTGGAGAAATATCTATTCAGGTCTTTTACCCATTTTTTAAATTGCGTTGTTTGTATTTTTGGTGGTGTGTTTTATAAGTTCTCTATAAATTTTGGATATTAACCCCTGATCAGATGTATCGGTGAATACACTCTCCCATTCTGTGGGTTGTCTTTTCATTTTGTTGATGTTTTCCTTTAGCGTGCAAAATCTTTTATTTTGATGTAGTCCCATTTGTTTATTTTCCTTTATGTTTCCCTTGCCTGTGGAGATAAAGCTGATAAAATTGCTGAGCTATGCCCTAGATTTTGGTGCTTATGTTTACTTCTACAATTTTTAGTTTCAGGTCTAATATTTAAATATTTAATCCATATTCTTGTTTTTGGTATAAGAAGGTGGTCTAGTTTCATTTTTCTGCACTTATCTGCCCAATTTTCTCAACACAATTTATTCAATAAACTATCTTTAGCCCATTATATGTGCTTCTTTCCTCTGTCAAATATTAATTGACTAAAAAGATGTGGGTTTATTTCTGGACTGTCTATTCTGTCCCAGTCATCTATGTGTCTCTTTTTGTGCCAGTACCATGCTGTTTTGGTTACTATAGACCTTATGGTATAGTTTGACATTAGGTAACATGATTCTTCCAAAGTAGTTCTTCTTTCTCAGGATTGCTGTTGCTATGCAAGGCCTTTTGTGGTTCCATATAAATTTTTGAAATATTTGTTCTAGTTCTGTGAAATATGTCATTGGAATCTTGATAGGAATTGCATTGAATCTACGGATTGCTTTCAGTAGTATGGACATTTAAATTATGTTAATTGTGCCTATGCATGAACACAGTATGTGCTTCCGTCTATTTGTGTCTTATTCAATTTCTTTCTTCGGTATTTTATAACTTTCCAAGTAAAGGTTTTTTACACTCTTGGTTAGGTTTATTCCTAGGTATTTTGTTCTTTTTGAAGTAACCGTGAATAGGGTTGTTTTCTTAACTTCACTTTATATTAGTTCATTATTGGCATATAAAAATGCAACTGATTTCTAGATATTAATTTTGTATCCTGCTAGTGTGCTGATTCATTTATCAGTTCTAATAGTTTCTTAGTGAAATCTTTGGGGTTTTCTACATACAGTATCATGTCATCTGCAAATAAAGACAGTTTTACTTCTTCCTTTCCAATTTGGATGCATTTTATTTCTTCTTCTCTGATTACTATGGCTAAGACTTCCAGTACTATGTTGTATTCGAGAGGGGAAAGTGGACATCCCTGTCTTGTTCCCTATCTTAAGGGGAATGCTTGTAGTTTTTTGCATATAAGGTATGATGCTGGCAGTGGGTTTGTCATATATAGCTTTTATTGTGTTTAGGTATATTCCCTCTATTCCCAATTTGCTGAGTGTTTTATTGTAAGTGGGTGCTGTAAAATGCTTTTTCTGTATCTATCGATATGGCCATGTGGTTTATATGTTTCATTCTGTTTATGTTGTGAATCACATTTATTGACTTGTGAATGTTGTACCAACCTTGCATTCCCAGAATAAATCCCATACACCAAAAAGATCATGGTCTGTGATCTTTTCGATGCATTGTTGCATTAGCATTTGCTAATATTTTCTTGAGGATTTTAGTGTCTATGTTCATCAAAGATATTGGCCTATAATTTTCTTTTTTTGTAGTGTCTTTATCTGATTTTAGAATTAGGATAATTCTGGCCTTGTAAAATGAGCTTGGGAGCCTTCCCTCCTCTTGAATTTTATGGAACAGTTTGAGAAGGCAAGGTGTCAGTTCTTCTCAAAATGTTAGGTAAAATTAGCCTGTGAAGCCATCCAGTCCAGGGCTCTTTTTGTTGGAAATTTTTGATCACTGCTTCAGTTTCGCTAAGTGAAATCTGTCTGTTCAGATTCTCTGATTCTTCCTGATTTAGTTTTGGAGGATTGTACGTCTAGGAATTTATCCATTTCATCCATGTTGTCCAGTTTGTTGACATATGGTTGTTCACACTATTTTCTGATAATCCTGTGTTATTTGGTGTCAGTTGTTATTTCTTCTCTTTCATTTCTGATCTTATTTATTTGGTTCCTCTCTTTTTTTTGACAAGTCATTAAAGGTTGGTCAATTTTGTTTAGCTTTTCAAAGAACCAGCTCTTTGATTGACTGATTTTTTGTACCATTTTTTAGACTTTATTTCATTTATTTCTACTCTGACTTTTATTATTTCCTTCTTCTGTTCACTTTGCACTTTGTTGTGAAGTTCCTCTAAGTTCCTCTAAGTTCCTCTAAGTGTGGAGTTAGACTATTTATTTGAGCTTTCTCTTGTTTTTTTGAGCTATGAGTTTCCCTCTTAGGATTGCTTTCCCAGTGTCCCACAGATTTTGGATTGATATGTTCTCCTTTTCACTTTGTCAAAGTATCTTTTGATTTCTTCCTTGATCTCCTTTTTGATGCATTTGTTGTTTAATAACATGTTATTTAGCTTCCATGTCTTTGTGTGTTTTTCAGTGTTCTTCTTGTGATTGATTTCCAATTTCATAGCATTGTGGTCAGAGAAAAAGCTTGATATGATTTCAATCTTCTTAAATTTATTGAGACTTGTTTTGTATCATAACATGTAGTCTATCCTAGAAGACGTTCCATGTGCACTTGAAAGTATGTATATTCTGCTGCTTTGGGGTGAGATGCTCTGAAGATATAAATTAAATCCATTTGATCTACTGTGATGTTTAGGGCTGCTGTCTCCTTGTTGATTTCCTGGAAGATCTATCCATTGAAGTCAAAAGGGTGTTAAAAATCCATGGCTGTGACTGCATTTCTGTTGCTCCCTCTATGTCCATCAAGATTTGCTTCACATACTTAGGTGTTCCTATGTTGGGTGTATAAATGTTTACTAGGGTTATATCCCCTTGTTGGATTGTTCTCTTTATCATTATGTAATATCCTTCTTTGTCTCTTACTATATCATTGGTTTTAAAGCCTATTTTGTTGGGTATAAGTGCCGCTACCCCAGCTTTTTTTCTTTTTCGTTTGCATGAAATATCTTTTCCATCTTTTTACTTAGTCGGTGTGTATCTTTTGATCTGAGGTGGGTCTCTTGGAGGGAACATATATATAAGTCTTTTCTTGTCATTCAGCTACCCTATGGTTTTTGGTTGGAGCATTTAAGCTATTTACATTTAAAATGATTATCAATAGGTATTTAGTGCCATTTTATTGTTAGACTATTCTCCTCCTCTTCTTCTTCTTCTCCTCCTCTTTTTCTTCTCCTCTTCCTCCTCCCCCTCCCCCCTCCACTGCTGTTGCTGCTGCTGCTGCTGCTGCTGCTGCTTCTTCTTCTTCTTCTTCTTCTTCTTCTTCTTCTTCTTCTTCTTCTTCTTCAAGCAAGCCCTTTGACATTTGTTTCAGTATTGCTTTGGTGTTAACAAACTCCTCTAGCTTTTTCTTGTCTGGGAAGTTCCTCATTTCCCTTTTGATTTTAATTGATAGCTTTGCTGGGTAAAGTAGCCTTGGTTTTAAGTATCTGTTTTTCATCACCTTGAATATTTCATATCCCTCCCTTCTAGTCTGAAATGTTTCTGTTGAGAAATCAGATGACAGTCATCATACTGTCATATGATTACATACAAAGGTAGTCCTTTGTATGTAACTACCTGATTTTCTCTTGTGGCTTTTAGGATTCTCTTATTTTTAAGCCTTGTTATTTTAATTATGAAGTGTCTCATTGTGGACCTCTTTGGGTCCAATGTGTTTGGAACTCTCCACACTTCCTGGACTTGTGTGTCTTTTTCCTTCACCAGATTAGGGAAATTTTGGGTCATTATTTCTTCAAATAGGTTCTTGATCCTTTGCTTGATCTCTTCTACCTCTGGTATTCATATGATGCAGATGTTGTTACACTTCTCATTGTCCCAAAAGTTTCCTAAGATCTCCTCTTTTATATTTTATTTATTTATTTATTTATTTTACTTTTTGCTACTCTGCTTGGTTTTGTTTTGTTTTCTTTTTTTTTTTGACCTTGTCTTTCAAATCACTAATTTGATTCTCTGGTTCACCTAACCTACTGTTTATTCTTTCCAGTGTATTATTTATCTCAGATATTACATTCTTAATTTCTGACTGATCCTTTTTTATGGTTTCTTTGTCTTTTTCATGTTGTTGAGTATCCTTACAATCATTACTCTAAACTCTCTATTTGATAAATTGCTTGCTTCCATTTCACTTAGTTCTTCTTCTGGAAAATTCTCTTGTTCTTTCATTTGGGGCCTGTTTCTTTGTCTTCCCTTTTTGGCTGCCTCTTTGTGTTTGCTTCCATATATTAGGTAGTTGTGCAAAGATTCTGTGCTGACCTATGTCAAACCCTGCCTGAATTTGGCCCTGGATAACCTGCATGAAGCTATCAGTCACAGTTTGTGGCTCCCTCTGCTCTGCCTGTTTCTGTGCAGAAAGAATCAGGCTGCTCACCAATGTGGCTTTTACCAGGACAGGGCCTTGCAGAGGGTCTGCCAAAGTCTCAGAGCTCCCAAAGATCCACCTCTGCCTACAGGCTTTTTGTTACACTTAAAGAGTGAAAGTTTTCCAGCTGTACTCCTCAGCAGCAAGGTTTAAGCACCACAGTGTGGGGCAGAGTAATTCTTGTAGGCAAGGCTATTGCTTCTCCTCAGGCTCATGGCACATGGAGGTGAGTTCTCTGCCTGAGAAAGATGGCTCCTGCAGTATGGGGAATGACTCAGGACAGGGATCCTTGCAACCATTCCTTCAGTTCTCCCCCCAGAGCCACCAGCCCCAAACTTTTCTCATGCATCTCTAGTCCACTCTGCCCTCCCTCTGAGAGAGCCCATTAAAAATGGGTTAAGGTTTGCAAACTGAATTTTGTGTTGGTCCTTTAGAGGCTCTCTGCATCTCAGCCATCTCTCCCTGGTGGATAGAAACCCCCTGCTTTTCACAGCCATATGTCATTTGGGTTCCTTTCCTGGTCTGATGCTGTAGGCTGGAGAGCCCATCTTGGAGTTTAGACCCCACGATCCTCAAGGAAAACCTCCCAGCTGCTGAAACAGCCCTCCAGGA
This sequence comes from Desmodus rotundus, assembly GCF_022682495.2. Classification (NCBI taxonomy): domain Eukaryota; kingdom Metazoa; phylum Chordata; class Mammalia; order Chiroptera; family Phyllostomidae; genus Desmodus; species Desmodus rotundus. The sequence continues at coordinate 66,755,473 of NC_071391.1, read as the reverse complement.
CTTAAGTGGCAGCCCATGGAAACACAGCCAGTTCTCTCACCCCTCCTCCACACTCCTTACCAGTTTAAAGGGGTGATGTGGCTTCTCTGTCTGTCTGTGGTTATAAGGCTTTCCTCCAGCTAGTGTTCAGTTGGTTATTCAGGATGATTTTTCTATAATTTAGTTGTAATTCCATTTTGGTCCTGGGAGGAGGTTAGTGTAGCTTCCACTTACTCATCTTCCATCTTGGGTCTTTCACATTATTATTTTTGAAGATATTAATGATCCCAATTTTGTCTCTTAGCTAAAGTACCATTTAAGTAATTAGATTTGTATTTACAATCAGATTATTCTCACCAAAAATACATAAATATTTTTCTTTTCTTCCATAGTAGTCTATATTTTAATTGTCTTCCTAATCTATTGAAAAATTTCCATTATATATATAGCACACTTATGTTTGCCCAGGACACTCCATTCACTCTGGCCTTCTCTCTGTCCCTAGGACCAGACTCATTCTGGTGTCAGTGACTTTGTACTTATCTTTCCCTCTGACAAGAATATTCTCCCCATCCTAACGGCTGTCTACTTCACATCATTTAGATCTTAGCTTAATTAATGTTACTGTATAAAATGACCTCTCCAGCTTTCCTAGATAAAAAACATGGCACAGAACCTGGCCCATAAAAGGCATTCCACACATAGTAGCTATTATTAGTTTTAATGTCAAACAAGAAATGCCACTTGAATGCTTTCAATTAGCCTCAGCACAATGAAAGCCACTTTACACATTACTAATTCTTACAACTACCAGATAAATATTATTATTCCTCATTTTACAAATGGATTATTTAGAGAGATTAAATTATTTGCCAAAAGTCACTATGCATAAAAGCAGAGTCTATTTGTCAAAAACAAAAAGTGAATTTTTTTTCACCACATGTTTTGATTAAAATGAATAAAATGCATAAATGATGCAGTTTTATTGGACTTGCATATGAAAGCATTAAGATGTTTGGGCTAATTAGTTTTCTGATTGAATATCCTCATAAACCTTTGTATTTGTAACTGCACTTAAGCCCTAAACTCAACTAAAAATTTAAGTTATGCTTTACATTTTTCATATTCTCTAGTTAATACTGAGTTAAAATTCTTTAAATACTTACTATTCCCTAATATTCAAATTAGTTCTTGTCTTGTTAGTAGCCAGGCTGTCTCACGTAGGTGAAAAGGAGTCAGTGCATATCCGAAAGGCACTGAGCAATCTGTTATATTCTTGTAGGTCATCCCCAGAAGAGGACGGTGCACTGCATATCTATGGTTGGGTGCAAGTCAAAAGTCAGACATTGGGAACCTGTCTTACTCTGATACAGATTTCCGTGGGAAGGAAACTTTAAAGTAGCTTCCAGGGAAAAACAAAAACAAAACCAAAAAAACCACAGGCTGATTGTCTGGGCTCACTGTAAGACAGAAATCATGTAATGAAGCCTGAGACTGAGAAAAAGCTTTGAAGTTATAGGTACATGGGTGAAAAGTATCTTGGTAATTCAGTCCACATTCTTCATTTTGTAGATGAGGGAGAGGAGGCATAGAATTACAATAAAGGTCAATTAACATGTGAAATCAGAAGTGGGGATTTGTACTGACTGCCTAATGTATTTTACTTTACTTTACACTGCCATACATAAATATCAATTAACTGATGTTGATTTGACTCTGTTCACAAAGTCACTTGAGCTAAATAGTAGAAGAGCTGCTCTACAGGAGAGAACTAATACAAAAAATAATAAAGTACAGTTTTTAATATTAAAGAGCTTAGTCACGGTCAAGCTTTCTAATTAGGTCAAGATAATTTAAAATGGACTAAAAATCATCCCACGTGGGGATATCAAAAATTCATAATTTTGCCCTAGATGCTATCTCTGTGACCTTAGAGGCTTCAGGAGAGCAATAATTTATCCTCAAGTCCTATGAGATTTAGATATTTATACACACAGCAGACTGAACAGAAAATAAAATGCACAAAAACAAATTCAAGGAGTAATAAAAAATTCAAATTTTTATAAATACCTGTCCTTTTATTTTTTAGTCTGCATAAAGAAATACTGACAGATTTTATGTCCAAGTTAATGTGAAATGATAGATTATTCATTTCAGAACACTGAAAAGCCACAAGGTCAGTGATTCAATGCAACTTCAACTATGTTTTTGACTTAAAAAGTTCTCAGTTTGGGGATATATCCAGTTCCACACCCTCTTTCAGTTTTAGAAACATCTCAGTGAAAAAGTTTAGAATCAGAGCGCAGTCACTCTGAAAGCATTTACCTAGCTCGATTGTGCTTGGTGTTCACAGCTCTCACTATATAAGATCAGTTTCTCATTAATGCTAAGCCAAATGCTTCCAGGAGAAAATGAAGAAACACATTTAGTTGAGATAGGTTTTTACTAAACTATTCAAGAGTCTATAAAGAAAGCATAATTTTAATAAAATAGAAAGAAAATGTTATAAATATAGGATTATAGCTAGTTAATAAATAGTGTTTTTCAAAGTATAGTTCAAAGAAAGAACATCCATTAAGTTTTTAGTAGCTTTGTATCATTAATAAGGAAAAACTGAAACATTCATGCTAACAGACACATCATAGCACTATGAAGTGTACATAAACTAGTGGAAAATAATGAAAAATATTTTAACAGTGAAGATAAAGACAGGAATTTCAATCCTATCAAATCAAGTTAACTCAAAATGTCTTAGTATCTGCTTCTACACTTTTATTCTTTGCTTTCCTATAGTGGTTAAACAGCCAAAGCTCTCATCATGGAAAAAAAAAGTGGTGTGATAAATTACTTCACACTAAAATGTAGTGATTAAACAGATACGCTGATGAGGAATGTGAGCACTGTTTAACTACCATTTGTTGACTATTGTGTTATTATTATGATGCTCATTTCCTACCTCAAGTTTCAGTCTATGCAAAACATAATATGCTGAGGCCTGGGTTACTGAGAAAGGTATAAGAAGACAGAGCAGTGATGATGTATGGGTAGGAAAATGGTAACTGAGGATCAGGAGACATCACCCAGATATAAACTGAGCAATAACCACAACACCAATAAAAGTTAAAGGATAATAAGTAATATTTCAGACAGTGACGAGACTGGAAAGCAGGAAAAGTCTTGTCCAGATGGCAGAAAATTGTAGTAAAGACCCAAGACATAGGCTCTTCAGAGACTGACAGGCAGTTTATTATGAATGGAAAGTAGGATGGGTGCAGATGTGAGAAAGCAGCTAGGAGTCTGACAGGTGAAGGCAGACGGAGGTTATGAAGGATGCCATGTGTCATACTACGAACTTTGGATTTTATCCTGAATGGAGTGGGGAGACAAGGAGGAGCATTAAGTCTGTGAGTAACATTATCATATGATGCCTTGTGAAGGCAGTGGGACCAGCATGCTGAGATAGGGAGAAGCCTGATACTGGAGGCAAAGGTAGCAGAATTGCAATAATAGATATGAATTCTACTGAAAAGCTTAAATAAGGTCGTGGTGGTGAGAAAAACTGGTAATTATATGTTAAGCCTGAAACCCAAAGCGAAGAACAAAGCTCTATAAGACACCTGATATTCTGAAGAAGCTCCTAAAAATTTAGGAATCAGATAGCTCCTCCAGTTGAACCAGGTTTGCCTGTTGAAATATCTTACCAGCACAGCACCTCTTTCTCCATCCACACAACTCTGCACTTCCATGTTTATCACAGCACATGAGAGAGAGAAAGACATCCTTCATAGGCTTTGCCTTACTGGGGGCTACTAGGCGTTCTCTTAACCTTCTCATTTCCTAATTCAACTGAGGAGGAGGTTACATAAAGCCATTCAAAGAAATCATAAAACTAGTTATTTTATTCCTTAATTGAACATTTTCTTAGGCAACAGCTTTGCCGATTGGCTTCTGGCCCTGTTTAAACAAGGGGACAGCATACCTGGAGAGAGAGAACAGACAGCAGAAAGTGAGTGACAGGAAAGAAACCTACATCCTCACCATTTAGAAGGCAAGAGAATGTGGGTTCCCATGGTTTGGATAGACTTTGGAGAAGGTAGGCAAGGGTAAGCTTTCTGGGCTCCATGAGCTGACAGAGTTGGAAAAGGCAGAGCTGGAAGAGGAAAGATGATGCAAAGGAATCTGCAGGAAGGAGGCCCCAAAGACACTGATGTGCTCACAAGAGCCCGGATTTGGAGGTTTGCTTCAACAATGGCCTGGGAGACAGCAGCTTTTCCCAGGGTTACAGCTATATCCCAATAAGGACCATGGACATTGAATAAGAGACTGTTTACTTTCTAGCTCTCTCTTCCCTACTCTGACACATACAGGAGAAAAAGAACTGGGAACAAAGGAGGAGAGAAGGTGTGAAGAAAGCCCAATCTCTGTGCCCCTTGCAGCTGCAGGGTCCTAGGTCTGAGGCATTTGTCAGTGCTAAACTAGGGGTGAAGAGGAGAAGAGCAGGGAATATGAGAAAAGTTATTTAAAAGTTATGGGACCTTCTTGAATGTCTAAAGGAAGTGGAAAACTGGTTTCCAGAGATCCTGGTTAAAGGCAGCAATTAGAAAATGTAAAACAACTTCATATTCTTTACCTAATGCATTTAGGCTGCCATTAGACAGAGAGACAGAGAGACAGAGAGAGAGAGAGAAAGAGAGAGAGAGAGAGAGAGAGAGAGAGAGAATAAATCCAACTTGACCAATTTGTTATGAGGGGAAAAGAAAAATAAATGATGACGTCTGAGTTAATGATCTGAATTATGTCTTGAGCTATAAAAAAGGGATACTCTAAGCGTTCCTTCTCTGGGCACAGTTACCTCATCTATCTAATGAAGGATTTTTTTGGTATTCTTAACCTGGTTTTCATCACAGACTCCCTTGAGAATCTGAGGATCTGAGAAGTTATGTATTATCTCCACAAAAATAGGTACATATGCACCCAAGATTTTCCATACAAATTCATGTAAAATAGGTAACATTGAAGTGAGAAGCTGATCTGAGGAAAAAGATGGAGTGCAGTTCTGTATATGTTAAGCCTGATGTGCCTGTGACAAATTTTTGTAGAAATATTCTTCAGAACAAGGACAATATAAGTGTGTGTTTGAGAGGGGATTTTTTAATTACAAGCACTTAATATCCAACTCTCACAAAGAGGCGGCCTCCTTCTCACCCTTTCTTCAGAGCATGAAGGTTGTGAAATTTTTCAGTGGCTTAGCACAAAAGGTTCTGCTGTTCCTTTAGGTTGCTTGCAGTGATGCTCAGAGCCAGGGATGAGGTCCATTAATTAAAGTCACTTCTGCATTTAGGCTTTCTCTCGCTTTCTAAAGGCTGTCATCCATGTCTTTCTGGGTCACCTCACTTCTTCCTCCCAGCTAAACTGCATCTAAAGGGAAGAGCAGGGTGACAGCACAGCCCTCCTTGGGTGCATTGCCCTTAGCTTTGAAAATACCTTCCTGATCAAGTTAAGGAGTATGAATTGCTTTCATTTCCATTATCTACAGGAAACATGTGTCTTCTCTTGTTACCATGGAATTTCCACTTCTGTCATCTTCTGTTGTAGGTCAGAGCTCCCACCATGTGTGTGATCTTATGCAAAGCTTTCTTTTGATGTTTACTTTGGGTCCATGTATAGTGGCTGAAAGTGCAGTACCAGTTTTAGAATCCAGCAGGTCTAGTCTAAAATCCTGGTAGTTATTTCAGTCCTTTGTGCCTCATTGTCTTTCTCGCCCTTTATCAAATGAGTGTAATAACATATCGTGGGGCTTTTTAAGAATTAAATTAGATAAAAGTATTAAATAAGCTTTGCAAAGGGCCTGGCAAATTATAGAAGCATAACAAATATTATAAAAACAAACTATATGTCTTTTTATTTTTTTAAAGTGATTTGAAGTGCCCACACCTTAATTTCTTCATCTATAATTGACTGAAGTAGATTTAGTTTAATTCAGTCTCCACTTATTGAGTAACAATTATTGTGGAGTTTATGAAGAGAATAAATGAAGGAGGTTACAAATTAGTCAGGATGTCACTGACAAACAACGAATCAGATTATGACTGAAATCAGGGCTCTGTCACTTGCTGAGTAGCTTTGCACAAGAGATAAATGATGATGAATTACAGCTCTTTCACCACTAAATTAGACTAAACATATAGTGGTTGCTGCTTTTAACACATAGTGTTTGGAAATAAAGAGTAGAAGATTACTATGACACCTGAGACATAAAAAGCAATCACTAGCAGACCCCTATTAAGACCTTCATAGGGCTGAAGCTCTCTTAAGTTTTTTAAAGATCCCATCCCATGTTTTATCAAAAACAATAAAATATACCTATATCTATGAAATTTTTTTCTATAAAGTATTTTAAAATAGCTATTATAACTTTATAATTGAAAGTGTTACTATAATAGTATTTTTTATTATTTTGTTATAGTTCATTTTTATATAACTTTTCATGTAACGAGGGAAGAAATAAGTTGAGGTTGACTAATTGTTGCAATATTACATTCTATTATTTTCAAAACTGGGATTATTACTGATTGCTTGAACCAATAAATTTTTTAGGTCTCAAATCTTTATGTAAGCTCTGGAAAATGCTGTACTCGAATGCTCAATGGTTAAACTATCCTGTCTGTTGTGTACTGAGGAAAAATGTGACAAATGCTGTGGTGGAGTTCTGAGGAAATAAAAATGAGGCAGGAATCATTCCAACTAAGGAGGATTAAGGGGAGGTTCACCTACATGGCACATGAGCAGTGATAAACAGGTACTCATCTGACCATGGAAAGCTATGCAGTATTATATCACTATGCAAGTCATGTAATAGAGGTTTAAACAATTCCAAGATGTGTGAGGCATCCACCAGGGGCTGGGAGGAAGGAAAGGAGGAAATGGCATAACATATTTGCTTTTAGTTATAATTTCTAATTATCATCTATTTACCATGTACCTAATATATTGTAATAGTTCAGAGAAGCAATTAGGAAAAAAATTTGACAGACTTACCAGGTCATTTTACTTACTACCCTCCCAGACCAGTATAAGAATAAGATTTACTAATTTTTACTTTGCCCCCTTGCACAACCAAAAGAAAGATAACAACAAATTTAAAAACAAAAATAACCAGAACTGCCAGAAAATCAAACTGTATGGAAGTCTGACAACTAAGGAGTTAAAGAAGCATTCATTCAGACTGGTAAGAGTGGCGGAGACCTGCCACTGGGGCAGAAAGGCAGTGCCTAGCAAACTGGGCGGTCCCAGATTTCCATGCAGATAAACCCAGAGGAGCAACTGGAGCACTCAACCCAGGGTTCCAGTGAGGGAAAAATAAAGCCTCAAAACCTCTGGCTGTGGAAACCTGTGGGGGTTGGGGTGGCAGGAGAAACTCCCAACCTCACAGGAGAGTTTACTGGAGAGACCCACAGGATCCTAGGACATAAACAAACCCACCCACCTACGAATCAGCATCAGAAGGGCCCAATTTGCTTGTGCATAGTGGGGGAAGTGACTGAAAGCCAACAGAGAGCCAAGCAAGTAGCATTGTTGCTTTTCTGACCCCTCCCCACATACAGCTATGTGAGTTGTCTTACCCTGGCAAGAAGACCTAAGGCTCCACCCCATACAATGTAACAGGCACACTGAGACAAAAAAATATGGCCCGAATAAAAAAACAGATCAAAACTCTAACAATAGAACTAAGTGATGAAGAGATAGCTAACCTATCAAATGCAGAGTTCAAAACACTGGTAATCAGGATGCTCACAGAAATTGTTGAGTATGGTTGCAAAATAGAGGAAAAAGTGAAGGCTATGAAAAGTGAAATGAAGAAAAATATACAGAGCACCAACACTGAAGGAAAGGAAACTGGGACTGAAATCAACGATTTGGAGCAAAAGAAAGAAATAAACACTCAACCAGAACAGAATGAAGAAATAAGAATTCAAAAAATAAGGAGAGGCTTAAGAACCTATGGGACAACTTTGAATGTTCTAACATCTAAATCATACAGGTGCCAGAAGAAAAAGAGGAAGAGCAAAACATTGAAAACTTCTTTGAAAAAATAATGAAGGAAAACTTCCCTAAACTGGCAAAGGAAGTAGAGTTCCAAGAAGTCCTGGAAGCCCAGAGAGTCCCAAAGAAGCTGGACCTAAGGAAACACACACCGAGTCACATCATAATTACATTACCCAAGATTAAAGATAAGGAGAGAATCTTAAAAGCAGCAAGAGAAAAGGAGACATTTACCTACAAAAGAGTTCCCACAAGATTATCAGCTTATTTCTCAAAAGAAACCTTATAAGCAAGAAGGTACTGGGAAGAAGTATTCAAAGTCATGAAAGGCAAGGACCTACATCCAAGATTACTCTACCCAACAAAGCTATCATTTAGAATGGAAGGGCAGATAAAGTGCTTCCCAGAGGTCAAGTTAAAGGAGAAAACAAAAACAAACTAAGCAAACAACTAGAACAGGAACAGAATCACAGAAATGCAGATCACATGGAAGATTATCAGGGAATAAGAAGCATAAATGGTAGGTACAAAATAGAGAGGGGGAGGTCAAGAATAGTGTGGGAAATGGAGAAGCCGAAAAGCTTACATGTATAACCCATGGACATGAACTAAGGTGGGGGAATGCTGGTGGGAGGGGGGATACAGGATGGAAGGGAATAAAGGGAAGAAAACAATGGGACAACTACAATGGCATAATCAATAAAATATACTTAAAAAAAAGAAAGGAAATCCATACAGGGTTTAATTTTGGCTGATAGGAAAGACTAGATTAGGTATCCTGGCCAACTCTCCCACAGATATAACTAAAAATGCTGGGTAAACATAAAAACATTCTTTTAAACAAATTAATGAAATCACATAAAAAAGTAAAGGCTTCTCCAAAGGTGAAAAGGAAAATGAAATTAAAAGAAAAAGAGAGAGCCAGAGAATTAACTTCAATGTGCAAGTTAAAATGCCAAAGCACACACTAAAGGAATTGAAAATGCATGTAAACTAGTAGTGAGGGGAAGTGGAAGGAGGAGGACAAAAGTGGCGGGGGGTGGGGGAGGGGAGAAACAAGAACCAAGAACTAAAGTGCATGGTAGGTACTAACCCAAATATGTATTATGACCGTAATGTAAGTGGACTAAAGTTTCCAGTTTAAAGACAAAGATGGTCAAATTGGATTAAAGCATCCAATCGCATATCCTTTACAAAAGGCAGACATATAATGATAAGATACAGGAAGGTTCAAAGAAAAAAGATAGCAGGTAGACCAGAAAAATAGTAAGAAAAAGAGAGCTGGTGTCATTCTATTAGACATTTTATACAATAGATTAGGTGGAGGATAGACAGACAGACAGACAAACAGATGATGGAATGATGCACAGGTAACAGATATAGTATAAACACACACATACATGAATTTATATCTTAGACATTTAAGGTAAAAAGAATTTCTAAACATTGAGTTAAAATAACAGTTTTAATTTACCAGAAATAATTAGTAATCTAAAACTTGTACATGACTCATAAGAGATGCAAAATAGTCAAAAGCAAAATGACAGAACTATGGGAGAAAAATTCACATCAACAATCATATACGCCTTTTAACAACTGATGAATCAAATGGATATATATAATTAACACTATAACCAATAAGATTTATTTAAGGTACCCATTTATTATAAGGCACTGCACCACAAAATGGGAAATACATGTATGTTTGCATGTCCCGTTGTGTATGCTTCTGAAGCATACAAAAAAAAGGATAAGATTTACTAATTTTCAACCATAAAATGAGATGTCACATCCTCTGAGATGCCTTCCCTGGCTACACTCACACACCCCAGGCTGGTGAGCTGTTTGTCCTATTGTACTCCAAATAGTATTACACCGAATGTTAATTTCCTGCTTATTTGTCTGATGCTTCCTCTATTCCTTAGGGTTCCTAAAGGTAAGAACTGAGACTTATTTGTCATCATATCCCAGATACCTTCCACAGTCCCTGGAATCAAGAAGCAATTCAGTAAGAAGTTGATGAATCTGAGACATTTCAGCCTGTCCCCTACTTCCAGCCATTTAGTGGATTAATTCCTACCTCTCTTAGAGGACTCAGTTTAGATAACACTTTCTCCAGAAAAGTTTGTCTCCATTTAGCTCTTACCTCCTTTAACTGTAATTGCATGTATAATTGTCTTTCTTATTAAGGGGATGGCTATTTTATTCACCAAAACAGGGAACCAAGACATAGGCAGAGTTTTGAGCTCCTATGCTGTTAAATCCTGTAGGTCCATGCTCCCTGGGCATATTGCAGAGGTCCAGTGGTGTGAGGGGGATGACCTACACACTCCACCCAGCTTACCTTTAACTAAGGCTCTTAGCTCAAAGGTGAGAAAAGCCTCTACATGGTTGCTCTCTTTCTGGCCTGAGTTCGCGTATCTTACCTGAATTGTAGCCATATCCTCCCCAGATAGTTAAAAGTAGGCAGAGGTTCTCGTTTCACGAGAGAGTGGGTCCTATTCACATAAACTGAGTAGAGTCAATATCAAAAGATACTGATACTTACGTCAACTTCCATGGTCCCTCCTGTTTTCTGAATCACAATCCCTTTGTCAGTGTGCTGCAGCAGAACCCACAGGCCCAGGCTCTAGCCCACCACAGGACTGTGGCACCTCTCTTTTTGCCCTTGATTCCTGGTTACCAGCAGCAGAATGTTCCCCCAAACCTCATTAGCTATTTTTCCTAAAAGCAAAACCACTACTCTGCATGGCATATGCTTCCATTTGTTTATATCTTCTTCAGTTTCTTAAATGTCTTATAGTTTTCAGAGTACAGGTCTTTTATTTACATTTATTTATTTCTGTAGTCTTAGGTATTTATTTAGTTAGTTAGTTGTGGGTATTTTTTAAAGATTGTATGTATTTACCTTTAGACAGAGGGAAAGGGAGGGAGAAAGAGAGGGAGAGAAACATCAATGTGTGGTAGCCTCTCATGCGCTCCGTACTGGTAACCTGGCCCACAACCCAGGCATGTGCCCTGACTGGGAATTGAACCAGCAACCCTTTGGTTTGTCATCCAGTCCTCAGTCCACTGAGCCACACCGGCCAAGGCAGGTATTTTTTTCTTTTTGATTCAGTTGTAGATGGAATTCTTTTCTACATTTTTCATTTCTGATCATTTCTTCTTGGTGTACAAAAATGCAACTGATTTCTAAATATTAACTTTGTATTCTGCAACTTTACTGAATTTGTTTATAAGATCTACTAGTTTTTTTGGGGGGGAGGTTCTTGAGGGTTCTCTAAATATTATATCATGTTATCTGCACATGACAGTATTTCCTTTCCAATTTAAGTGCCTTTTATTTCTGTTTCTTGTGTAATTGCCGTCGCTAGGACCCCCAATGCTGTGTTGCATGAAAGTGGTCGCAGTGGACATCTTTGTCTTGTTCCTGATGTGAAAGGAAAAGCTTGTAGCTTCCCCCTTAAGTATGATGTTTGTTGTGTGTTTGTCACATATGACCTTTATTATATTGAAGTATGCTCTCTCCACCCTTACTTTGCTTAAAGTTTCTATCATAAATAGATGTTGAATTTTGTGAAAAGCTTTTTCTGCATCTATTGATATGATCATATAATTTTATCCATAATTTTGTTTCTATGATCTATCATGTTAATTAATATATAGATAATAAGCCAACTTTGCATCCTAGGGATAAATTCCACTTGATTACGGTGTGTCTTTTTGATGTATTGCTGAATTTGGTTTGCTAATGTTTTGTTGAGGATTTTGTATCTCTGTTCTTCAGAGATATCTGCATGTGTTTTCTCTGTTCTTGTTGTATCTTGATCTTTTTTTATCTGGTTTTGGGACCAGGATATTTCTGGTCTTGAAAAATAAGCCTAGGAGTTTTTCCTCCTCTTCAATATTTTGGAATAGTTTGAGAAGAATAGGCATTTGCTATTTGAATGTTTGGTGAAATTCACCTATGAAGCCACGTACTCCAGGACTTTTGTTGGTTAGGAGTTTGTAATTACTGATTCAATACTGTTAGTTGTTGTTAGTCTGTTCAGATTTTTCTGTTTCTTGCTGATTCAGTCTTGAAAGATTGAACATTTCTTGGAATTTATCCATTTATTCTAGCTTGTTCAATTTGTCCTCATACAATACAATTTTTCTTCATATTTTATTATAATCCTTTGAATTTCTGTGGTGTCAGTTGTCACTTCTTTTTCATTCCTGATTTAATTTATTTGAGCCCTCGCATTTTCCTGATGAGTCTGGCTAAGGTTTATCAGTATTGGCTCTCAATATTGATAGGGGCTCCTAAATTAGCTGCATTGACATTTACAAGAGTTATGTCCTCTGGCTGGACTGATCTCTTTACCATTATGAAATGCCCTTTTTATTCTCTTCCTATAGCTTTTGTTAAACACTTTGACATAGCTCTTAAAAGTATTATTTTTGTATGTGTCTTCTTGGGTAGGGAAACAAAAGAAAAAAAGAAACAAATGAGACTACACAAAACTAAAAATTTTTAGCACAGGGAAGATTATCATCAATAAAATGCAAAGACAACCTACTAAATAGGAAAAGATATTTTTAATGCTATATCTAATAAAGAGTTAATAACCAAAATTTATAAAGAACATACAAACTCAATATCAAAATAATAAACAATCCTTTAAAAAGCGGGGGACAGAGAACCTGGACTGACATTTCTCCAAAGAGGAGATACAGATGGCCACCAGACATTTGAAAAGGTGTTCAACATCACTAATCATCAAAGAAATGCAAATTAAACCACAGTGAGATATCCCTTCACACCTGTGAGAATGGGTAGTATCAAGACCAACAAACAAGTGCTGGAGAGGATGTGGAGACAGAGGACCCTTGTGCAGTGTTGCAGATTGGGGCAGCCACTATGGAAAGCAGTATGGCAGTTCCTAAAAAAAACTAAAAATGGAACTGCTTTATGGTACTACAATTCCACTTCTGGGTATATATCCAAAGAAACCTAAAACACTAATTTGAAAACATACATGCGCCTCTATGCTCATTGCAACATTACTTACAATAGACAAGATGTGGAAACAGCCTAAATGTCTATTGATAGATGAATATAGAAGAGGCGGTACATAGATATAATGGGATATTACTCAGCCATAAAAAGTAATTAAATCTTTCCACTTGTGACAACATCAATGGACCTAGAGGGTATTATGCTCATTGAAGTAAGTCAGACAAAGATAAATAGCATATGATTTCACTTATATATGGAATGTAAAAAACAAAATAAGCAAACAATATAGAAGTAAATTGATACATACAGAGAACAAATTTATGGTCTCCAGAAGGGAGGGGTATTGAGGGGATGGAGGAAAAGGTGGAAGGGATTAATATTTACAAATTGTCAATTATAAAAATAGTCACAGGGATGCAAAGTACAGCATAGGAAATATAGTCAAAAATATTTAATAACTCTGTATGGTACCAGATGCATAATACACTTATAGGAGTGATCACTTGGCAACTATATAAAGGTCTAGCCACTATGTTGTACACCTGAAACTAATATAATATTGTATGCCAACTGTAATTAAAAATGAATTTAAGTAAAAACTATATATGAAGTTTTTCTATGCCTCAGAATATTATTTTGGATTATTTATCCCAGAGAAATTAAAACTTATGTTTATTCAAACACTTGTACTCAAATGCTTATAGCAACTTTATTTGCAATATCAATGTTTAGAATTCCCCATTCCTTCACGGCTGACTGGCTAAAGAACCTGTATACACCCAACCACGAAACACTGTCCAGCAATAAAAAGAAATAAACTACTGACATACAACTTGAATGGATCTTTAGAGAAATAAGCTAAGTTAAAGGACAATCCCAAAAAGTAACATATTGTAAGATTTCACTTACATATCATTTTTGAAATGAAAAAAGAATAGAACTAAAGGGAAAATTAGTGGCTTTCAGGAATTAGGAACCATAGAGTAGGTATATTGATGGTAGAGTGAGATGAAGGTGAGTGTAGCTATAAAATGAAAAGTAAAGAATCTTTGTGGTATTAAAATTGTTCTGTTTCTTCACTATTGTGATGAATGTACAAAGCAAAGTGAAAACTGTGTATAGAACTTAACATACATGCACAAATGAGTCAATTAAAATTTTGAAAAGCCCAACACAATCAATTGGTTGTATTACTATCATAATCCTGATTGTAGTACTATGCTACAATTTTGCAAAATGTTACCATGAAGGGGACACTAAAAAAAAGAAACATGCAAGGGATTCCTCAGTATTATTTGTCTTTTTTATTTTTATTATTTTGCTGAAACATTTTTAAGTATATTTTATTGATTACACTATTACAGTTGTCTCATTTTTTTCTCCCCTTTATTGCCCTCTGCCTTGTGCCCAACTCTTTCCAGCATTCGACCCCTCTTAGTTCATGTCCATGGGTCATACATATAAGTTCTTTGGCTTCTCCATTTCCCATACTATTCCCCTGCTTATTTTGTACCTACCATTTAAGCTTCTTATTCTCTGTACCTTTCTGCCCATTCTCCGCCTCCCTTGCCCCACTGATAACCCTCCATGAGATCTCCATTTCTGTGATTCTGTTCCTGTTCTAGTTGTTTCCTTAGTGTGTTTTTGTTTTTGTTTTTGTTTTTTTAGATTCGGTTGTTGATAGTTGTGAGTTTGTTGTCATTTTACTGTTGATAGTTTTTGATCTTCTATTTCTTATATAATTCCCTTTAACATTTCATATAATAAGGGCTTGGTGATGATGATCTCCTTTAACTTGACCTTATCTGGGAAGTACTTTATCTGCCCTTCCAGTCTAAATGATAGCTTTGCTGGATAGAGTAATCTTGGATGTAGGTCCTTGCCTTTCATGACTTTGAATACTTCTTCCCAGTACCTTCTTGCTTGCAAGGTTTCTTTTGAGAAATCAACCACTAGTCTTGTGGGAACTCTTTTGTAGGTAAATGTCTCCTTTTCTCTTGCTGCTTTTAAGATTCTCTCCTTATCTTTAATCTTGGGTAATGTAATTATGATCTGTCTTGGTGTGGTCCTTCTTGAGACCAACTTCTGTGGGGCTCCCTGAGCTTCCTGGACTTGCAAGTCTACTTCCTTTGCCAGATTAGGGAAGTTTTCCTTCGTTATTTTTTCAAGTAAATTTTCAATGTCTTGCTCTTCCTCTTCTCCTTCTGGCACCCCTATGATTCAGATTTTTGGAATGTTTAAAGTTGTCCTGAAGGTTCCTAAGCCTCTCCTCACTTTTTTAAATTCTTGTTTCTTCTTTCTGTTCCAGTTGAATGTTTATTTCTTCCTTCTGCTCCAAATATCTGATTTAAGTCCTTGTTTTCTTCCCTTCACAGTTGATTCCCTCTTTATTTTTCTTTATTTCACTTTGCATAGCTTTCACTTCTTCCTCTGTTTTGCATCCACACTCAGTCATTTCAGTGAGCATCCTGATTATCAATGTTTTGAACTCTGCATCTAATAGGTTGCCTATCTCCTCGTCACTTAGTTCTTTTTCTGGAGTTTTGATCTGTTCTTTCATTTGGGTTGTATTTGTCTCAGTGTTATGTTCTAAGGGGTAGGGCCTTGAGTATTCACCAGGGCAGAGCAACCCACTTTGCTGCTTTGTGGTGCTGTATATTGGGTAGGGTTCTGAGAGGGAACAATGATGCTTGCTCGGCTCTCGTCCCACTTTATGTCACTTATCCCACTACCCACAAGCAAATTGGGTCTTTGTGGTGTTGATTCCCAGCTGGGTAGGTTTTTGTACATTGTAGGACCCCATGGGTCCCTCCAATGGACTCTCCTGTGAGACTGGGAGTTTCTCCTGCCACCACAACCCCCACACATTTTTACAGCCAGAGGTTATGGGGCTTTATTTCTCTGTCTTGCTTCCCAGTTGTTCTTCCCAGTCTATCTGCATGCGAATGTGGGGCCACCCCATCTGCCACCTTGCACACTGGTCTGCGGACTTGCCACATGTCCTCCCCACCCCAGCCTCCCATCTCCACCCCTCCTACCAGTCTGGATGAATGTTTCTTCTTTAACTCCTTGGTTGCCAGACTTCCAGTTAGTTCAATTTTTTGGCAGTTCCGGGGGTTTTTTTGTTTGTTTTTAATTTGGTTGTCCTTCTTTTGTTTGTGCAAGAAATCAAAGCGTACCTATCTACACCTGCATCTTGGCTGGAACAGTATTATTAATATAAAACTGCATTTAACAGTACAATTATTTCAACAATTTATATTTAAATAAATATTTTTGTATAGCATCATAAATAGGGTTAAATCTGATAAAATGTCTAAAACCAGTACACTAATAACTTCAAAATATTGTGTCTTAACACACAATATTTTGATGCTATTGTGTATTTTGTAACTCCAATTAATAGACAATATAAAATATTGTGTATCAATTAGAGAAATTAAAGATCTAAATGAATGGAGATGCGTGATGCCCATGAATCGTAGGACAATAGTGTTTTAATTTTTCCACATATTGACCTACAGACTCATTAACATCTCAATCAAAATCTCAGCATACTTTTCAGAAATTGACAAGCTAATTCTAAAATTCATATGGAAGTGCAAAGAACATAGAATAGATAACACAGCTTTGAAAAAGAAGAGAGAAGTAGTAAGACTTAACTTACTTGATTTTAAGACAGTTAATAATTATGCAGTAATCAAGATGGTGTGGTTTTCACATGAAGATAGATAAATAGATCAATGGAAGAGAGGAAAGAATTAAAAAATTGACCTACCCATTTATGGCCAATTGATTAACGACAATGTGAGAAGGCCATGAAGAAAATACAGTCTTTCTAAAACAATAGCATGGAACAATCAGAAAACAATATCCAAAATAAATAAATAATAATTTAGAATTATACCTCAGAGCATAAACAAAATGAATCATAGACATAAACATAAAACTTTAAACTATAAAATTTTTAAAACAGAAAATCCTTGTGGCCTTAGGTTAAGTGAAGATTTGTTATTACAACAAGAAAAACACGAAGCACAAAATAAAATTGAGAAATTTACTTTATCAACATTAAGAACTTCTACTATTGGAAAAAATGCTAAGACATGTCACAAACTGGCAAAAAATATTTCTAAGCTCATACCTGAAAAGGGAGTTATATCTGGAATTTAAAAAAAACCCAAAACTTCTCAAACCTAAATGAAAAAAACACTCCATGAAAAATAGTAAAAGAAAATATAGTAAAATATTTGAACAATCACTTCACCAAAGAAGATATACAGATGGGAAATAAGCACATGAATTAGATGTTCAATGTTATTAATTATTAGGGAAATGTAAGTAAAACTGCAATGAGATTCTAGCACTACTTATTGTAATGGCTAAAACTAAGAGGACTGACCATGTCAAGTGCTGCAAAGACACTCATACAGTGCGACTAGAAATGTAAAGCAGTGCAACCACTTGGAAACAGTATGGCAGCGTCTTAAAAAGTTAAACATTATTTAAAAAGTTAAATAATGATCCAGTCATGGTAGTCCTAAGAATTTATCCAAAAGAAATTGAATCAAATATCTGTACATTTTTGCACACAAATATTCATAGCAACTTTATCTGTAATAACCCCAAGCTAAAAATAACCCAAATGTTCACTCGATGGTGAATGGATAAACAAGTTATGGAATATGTACAGAATGAAATACTAACTCAGCAAAAAAAGAATGTACTACTGATGATTCATGGCTGAATCTCAAGTTAATCTCAGTTTATGCTGAGTGAAATAAACTAAAATTTTATAATTCTATTTATATAAAATTCTGTAAAAGTATATACTTACTACAGTGACAAATCAGATGAGTAGCAGCCCAGTGATGAGGGTGGGGTGGGAAGGGGTTGGGGGAAGAGAAAACGAAGGAACACAGAGATGCTTTGCATGTGATATCTATGTTGACCATTTTGAGTATGGTAATGGTTTCATGACTGTAATCCATAACTGAGAACTTTTCAAAGTACATACTCTAAGTATGCGAGCTTATAATATGTCTGTTATACCTCAATAAAGCTGAAAAAATAGGCAGCTACCCATTACACTCAGTATAAAGATTAGATGTTTTCCATAGCATACTATGTACTCCACGATCTTTCCTCCAGTCCACTTCTCCAGTCTCACCTCAGGACACTCCCTGCTGCTCTGAATGCTGCCACCATAATTGGCCATGTGGTTCTTCAAGCCTTTGTTGTAGCTCTCACCTTGAAGCCTTTGCAAATTCTGACCCCTTTGCTTTCCCACAGTTTGCCTGGTTCCCTTTCTCTCATCCTTCAGTTATCAGCTCGAATGTTATTCCTCCACCCTCTGAAAATACTTGTCAAATACCCTAAATATTTGAGGTATGTGTATTGAAAACTTTACCTGGCACTCTCTACTTTTTTCTTTTTAAAATTTGTCACAAATTTATTTATATTTCTGAGTAAGTTCTCAATTAATATTTATTACAGACCACTTAAAGTATAATAATTTACATATATCTATCATCTGCTTAATACTTTTAAAGAGCACTTAGATATAATTATGACAGTTTTACATATAAGGAAAGAGATTAACTTTGCTGAAGATCACACACATACTAGTCAATGGCAGTCATTTGAACCCATCCCTCTCTGATTTGAAAGCATTTAGTCTGAATAAGTGACTAATGATTCTGTGATATATCTACTAAGATATAACACCAGAAAGAAATCTAATCTGGAAATGAGAGCAATGGCATGAGGTAAATAGGTGGTACCTGCAGGCTAGTGTGTACTTGGAAAGATCCAGACTAGATTGCATGGTGTCTGAGAGGTGAGCCAAACCTGGAAAACATGGAAATAGAGGGTCCAGAGAATAGTCTTGAAATTTGGAAATCAAAATAGGTCTCAAAAAGTTAGTAATGAATCATTGCGAGATCAGGGTAAGCACCATGCCATCCTAGGTATGCTATGCTAGTGGGCAGATTAACAAGACAGAGATTCACTGATTAAATGCAAGACATGAGCCAAAGTATCTCCAGGTCTAGGCAGAAACTCATGAGGAAATTAAGAGGCCAGAATACACCAAGCATGACTTGATACTGAATGCTAGAATTCTGGTTTGCATTTCTAAGACCTCTCCTCATCCCCAACAGACCTTTACCTCACCACTTCCTTACCACTCTACTCCAAGTTCAAAGATGTGTCAGTGGAATTGATTCCCAAATCTGAAAATTCCAGATGTAAGAGTCACATGGTAATAATAGCAGTGGGGAAAGGATAAATAGGGACAAAAAATTGCAAGCAAATATTTTTCAATATTCAATTTTCTAGTAATTTGCTATGCAATAGCCAGGCATTATAAATAAAACACATTCATTACCTAATTTATTTTTTCTTCTCTAAGTTAAAAAAA
The DNA here is from genome assembly GCF_022682495.2 of Desmodus rotundus. Classification (NCBI taxonomy): domain Eukaryota; kingdom Metazoa; phylum Chordata; class Mammalia; order Chiroptera; family Phyllostomidae; genus Desmodus; species Desmodus rotundus. The sequence goes on along the minus strand of NC_071391.1, from coordinate 66,736,028 downwards.
AATGAGCTCATCTGATAAGCATATGATATATAAATCAGTAGACAGGTTTTTGGTTAAATGACACTGCCACTTGACAGATAAAAAACATCATGGTATTAAAATTCTTCATCCCCCGTGTATCAGTGACCTAAGTACAGAAGTGCTCATAAACTGTCTTTAAAAGGAGAATATAATATATTGTCTGCTGTCAGAGAGAAAGGACTCGTCTTAAATCAAGAGCTGAAATACTGCTAGTATCTAAAATACATTTATTTCTTTTAAAGGAGGTGAACTTTTAAGCCAAACTTCTCACCAGCTACGTTGGAATTTACACCAGTCAGTAAAATCCAGATATTTTCCAAGATATTGACAATTTGCACAAATTATAGTCATTTAGCTAAATTTTAATAGTTTGTTATTTTCACAAGGAAATGCCTAAGTATAATTTTTGCTTTCAGTATTTCTTTTGGTAGCATTGTATTTTGGGGATCAAAATGGAATGAATACATTATATTCCATTTATATAGAAACTGAGCACTATCTAAATAAATGAACAGAATTTTTTATTGACCATCTTGAATGGATTATATAACTTTTAATGTCACTATTTTCCTGATGTCTCAAGTCAGTTATAACCCTCCTAGACATAAATTGCAAAACAAAATTAGCCTTTCTTAGTTTGCTTTACTTCTAAATTTGTCTTCATTCTATGTGTTTGATCCATACTGAAAACAATTTGCTGTTTTTGAACTGATATCTTTATTGATGACAACATCTAAGGATAAATTCATAAGCAATATTCAACAACCTGGAATCTAATCCAATTGTTATAAAATGTTTAATCATGTCAATAACTGTCAGTGATTGGCAAGATTGAATACATATTTTTAAATAACATAAAATATATTGACTCAACAGATTCAACTATTCTTGTATCTTAGTTTAATATTATCACATTGTCATAGCATAAACTATTATTTTCAGGACTAGGAGGATCCAATTTTAGGATTTTAAGTTCATTGGTTCTCACCAAAAGCAATATAGTGTGTTACTTCCTTTTTCTTAAAAGAAGTCAGTCCAAATGTTGCCTGTGGAAATTGGATTATTTCACAGACTCATGGGAAATACATTTTTGGGACCTACACATAGGAGAGGACCTGAGGCACAGTGGTAAGATTTATTGGAGCAGAAACAAAGTCTCCCTCAGGTACCCAGTGTTTCATCAGCGACAGGTGGCTCAGCTCCATCTTTGTGGGGAAGAAGCCTGGTGCCTGGTGAGCACGGGTGTCCACCAGGAGGTTCAGGGTCCAGAAGTGCAATGCCATCACCCTGTGGCCCGTCAGTGCCGCCCTTCAGCCCATGCGCAGCTGCTACCAGGAGACAAGGGTGCGAACAAATGACATGAAGCCTGGGCCTTTGTTAAGCTTTGACTTTATCTCCTTGGGTTTGGGAGAGAGCAGGCTTTCTTTTAAAGTTAACAAATTTCTTCCTAATTCTTTGTGGCCTTGTGTTGGGTTCTCACCCTATCCAACCCCTTTGCTGGATCTTTTGGGGTTCGGTGCCCTTATCCTGCTCAATCTTTTCCCTGATATTTCCAGACTAGATTCCTCCTTTTTATGTCACCATTTTGGTTCCTACCGTGCATGCCTCAAAATTTTTCCTCCTGCCTCTACTGCACTTCCTCAGAGGGGGAATTTCCCCTTACTTTTCTCTCTCCCCCCAGTAATCCCAGCTAATAGCTGGTTGTTCTCCAGGGAGACTGAAAAGCCCTCTTTCCAGTCCAGTCTGGGGGATAGAAGGATGTTAATCCCTTTGGTGAGGCAAAGCAGCTATCCCAGGCTTAAATAGTTTAACTCCCTTCTCTTTCGTTAATAATTAACTAGTTGCCTGCTGTAACACAAACTCTAGTGGCGTATCAAATAAAACTGCAACAGCCACTTCTATTATGTTTCAGGTTGCATGAGTAGGTTGATGCACCAGTGAAATATGTGTTTCAGGATCTTAGAAGAGCGAAAAGGACAAAAGTACTAATTAAATTTAAATCTGTATATTTCCGAATGATGACTACACTGGAGGATATGGTAATCCTAAAGGCCAACCTCATTTTCGCTGAACTTTTAAAAGTGTTTAATAATGTTGTAATTTTTCACCTTCATATAAGACTCAAGGTCCATTTTTAACAAAGGTCTCAAAAGAGCCCAAATGCAAACTCAGGTATCATGTTTTTATGTTTAAAAAGTGCAGAGCGAGCAACTCGGGTATAGGTCTCAGGTCTCATTTACATGCCCTTGCTGCAAGAGTGGTACTGCAGAGAAGCTACCATAAATCATCTCTTGGCTGTTTACAATTAACTTTATGTTCTATACTTGTCCTCCTCTATGTTTTTTATGCTGTTTCTTTTTCTATTTGATTTTTGAGGTCACTCATGGTTTGAGGTGAAATACCGAAGCTTAATATTAAAATATTGCCATGTGATATTCTAGTATAAGTTTTAATAACACAATACAAGGTCACCTTTTCCACAAGTTTTAAAATTAACCATCAAGAAAGTGTCAAAAGAAAAATAACCTGTAACTTTCTAACCCTTTTAAATATGAAAAGATATTAAGTGGGTTTATTGCATAATTTCTTGAAGGGTGAAACATTTCTACTATTACTGTGTATTTTCCCAACAGTGCTTTATCTTATTTATTGTTACTTTGAAAGTGGTTTCAGACTTCACCAGAGTTTTTTATTACTACTTAGCTGATTTTCAGTAAAACAAGAAAAAAAACACCTCGTTTAATAATTTTCAGAATAGCTATTCTTCCAGACGGGAATCTGCGGATCCTAAATGCTTCTAAATCAGATGAGGGAAAGTACGTTTGCCAAGGGGAAAATGTGTTTGGTTCTGCTGAAATCATAGCTTCAGTATCTGTAAAAGGTAAGAAAATATGGCTAAATAGTTTATAAGCAAAATTTCATGGATTTATTAGAAAGTGACTAACTGTAACATGCATGTATATGTATTAGTACATATGTGTGTTCATGCTCCTGTTGATAAAATGCATTGTAAAAATAGAACTAGCACAGCCAAATTGTCCCTTTCCATTATTTAGGGGACCATAAAGAGATCACATGGTTTAGTGGTAGAAATTGAAATATTTTTCTTTGAACAAAATATATGAGAGGATGAAGACAATTGTGGGAGGTTTAGTCACCGTCTCAAAATTTAAAAGAATGCTAACAGTATAAAAATATTTTTCCTCTACCAAGATTAATTTGAGCATTAATCAGTCATCCTCCTTTATTACCTTTTCAACAGAGGCCTTGGGGTAGAAAGGTAGAAGAAGCAGTACATGAAGGTTATGTGTGGGACTGTGCATCACACAGACCCATGGACCAGAATTGCTCTTTAATGTTTTCATCAACGTAGTTTTTTATATAAAGTCATTAAATTATTTTTTAAAATATTACAACTATTGCTGCTTAAATATTTCTGTTAGTTTTCTGTTTCAAAAGTGAACTAGAATTCAAGCCTACAACCTTTAATACTACATGTCACTGTTTAATAGTAAGAAAATCTCATATCTTAGGCATTCTTTTCAATTGGCAAATATTTCTCACAGTTGAACTATATACTATATTTTTCCATCTGCATTCTTTATAATGAATCATACCTTGGCCACAAAAATACAAAAATGTTAATTTGTGTCTTTCTTTAGAAATAGAGAAATAAAATAGCCAGCACTCTGATATTTTAGAGAAGAGGCATTCATCAAGAGAAGGAACATAATTTCAAAGATGTCTCCATTCCAGAGCACATTACAGGAATCAAACCCAGTTTTCTACTCCAGCCTGTGTCTTACTGCCTCTGCGTACTCAACGATAAGGCAGTGCTGGATCCAAAGACTTTTTTTATACTAACAAAAATGTTTTCTGTTAATCATGAATTAAATGGAGTATTTACTTATTCAGAATATTCTAATTCATACAAATTTAAACTACAGTATGACGTGATTGTGTTCTCTGATGAAGCCAGAACCTAGACTGCCACACGGAATATCTGACTTCTAAAATGGTAACGTTTGGAGTGGCATTCCTGTCCTGGTATTGTACTTTCCGCTCAGTGACTGCGTAGAAGAACATAGCATGTTAAAGGATCTTATTGGGTGGCTAAGGATGGTGCTTCATCAGATTATGCTATGATCAAGAACAGAGCTAGGATGGAAAAATTGGGCTAATTTTTAATCATTTGTGTCAGTTTTCTTCAGGTATCTACAATCAGGAATCCACTCAAAATTTTGATGTTATCTTTTATCTACTCCATCACTTCTCTACTTTATTAAAAATAACACATCATATTGCAGTTATTTGTTCACTATATATTTTTAAATGTTTTTTCATTTTGTAGTTGATATACAATGCTACATTAGTTTCAGATGTCCAACAGTGATTAGAAATTTATATAACTTGCAAAGTTGATCATTATCTTAAATAGCCATTAGATGTATAGCTCATATTAGTCCTTATTGGTTCAAAGTTGCTCTAAACTGTAAAAATGTATGTAATTTTAAAAATTTTAACTGAATCACAGAGTAATTAGAAACAGTATTTTTCTCAGAAACATTTGCATTCAATATTTTGCCAATCTTTTCAGATCTCAAACCATTCACAATGGATCAAAAGTGATATTTTATATTTGGCCAGAGGTTCTCCTACTTTTTTCCACTCACAAGAGGGGTTGTAGAGTACAAAGCAAATACAAGGTGTTTTAGTAGTAGTATTATATTTTTATCTCTGTTAAAATAGTAATTTGAGGGGATGTGCTTCCTCTAATCTTTAAAGAAGAGAACTCACCTGAATTCTTCCTCCTTAGATATGGAGCTTTTTTACTGTAAAAATCCTTTTATTCACACTTGATCATTGAAGGTGGACAGGGAAGCTATGCCTTCTTTTTCTAATTTTCCTCCCTCCAGGATGCCAAAAGCTTCTCCTAGTTAAGTACTCTCATCTTTTTTGGTCCAACTTGACTTCTTAATAGGAACAGGGACTTTTAAATTATAACTCCCCTACAGAAGCATAGTGAAATATCCTAGCACACAAAAATGTAAGAGTTTAGTTAATAATAGTTTGTTTTTAAATATTTTATTTCTTTTTAGAGAGGAGGAAGGGAGAGAAATATCAATGTGCAATCGGTTGCCTCTCGCACACCCTCAACAAGGACCTGGTCCACAACCTAGGCTTGTACCCTGACCGGGAATCAAATCAGCAACCTTTCCCTTTGCAGGATGACGCCTAACCCACCGAGCCACACCAGTCAGGGCTACTAATAGTTTAGTAAAGAATGTATATCTGGAACAATTTATTGCATAGATTCCTTGTTTAAGTTTTTGATTATTATTTAGCATATAGAATGCAAGGAAATACAATATGTTATGCTAATTAATGCATTTTTATTTCTATAGAACCTACAAGAATAGAACTTACTCCTAAAAGAACAGAATTAACAGTAGGAGAAAGCATTGTTCTTAATTGCAAAGCAATTCACGATGCTAGTTTGGATGTCGCTTTCTACTGGACGCTGAAAGGACAGCCCATTGACTTCGAGAAAGAAGGTGGACATTTTGAAAGCATCAGGGCCGTAAGTTAATACATTTTTTTAATTTTTTGAGTAATAATTTTAGAAATTTAGGTTCAAATGTAAAAACTTTCTTATCTATGAGATGTTAAGCATAGGAAAAAAGTAGATTTGATTTAAATGATTATGTTCTTTCATTATTTTATATTAGGTCAAACTGAAAGTAATAATTATTTTAAAACCCCCAGTAAGAAAGTGGTAATACTTTATTATGGAAGTCTGGTTTCTTTGCCACTTTTATTTACTTGATTAATATTGTCAATATTTCCATGTTACTTCTTGAAAGTTATGTTGCTACATAAATGGCTAGTATTTGTTAAAGCATTCTTGTCAGTAATTATGATACAATAAATTAATGAGATAACCTGCCTGACCTACTCCTCAAGAAAAGGTAATTTTTGGAAATTTTTAAATTTCTCACATGCTATAGAGCTAAACAGGCAACCATATCAGAAAGGCACAATAGCCTTAGATAAACATTCACAAGCATACTCATTTCTTGTCCACTAATTTTTTTCTTTGTAATATCTTCTTTTATTTTACATATGCACATAGCAAACAACTAAACAGAGAGGGAAATCTTTTGAATCAAATCCTATAGAATCATCACAGTGTCTCAACTTGAAAGAGAAGTGAAAAAACACCTTTTTACCCCATTGTCTTCTTTAAGACATCAAAGGGAAACATGATAAGGAAAGAGAAAGATGGATAGAATTAGGGTAGCAGAGAGACTTTGGCTGCAATATCCCATATATTTGCTAAAGAGGTAGGTCCAAATATAATTTTTACCTACAAACCCAATGTAAAATGCTGTCACATGCTTATTAAAATCAGTTGATTTTTCTCTAAACACTTTGGGAAACAGTGGAACACTACAACTATAATAAGCCCAAACACATAAAACTCAGTTTGGATTTAATTTTATTATAAAGGTAATATGATACAGAGAATAAGTCCTAGACCCAAAGTCAGGAAATTTGTGTATCAGTTTCCAGTTCAATCCCTGATCAGCTGTGTAGCAAAATGCCAGTCAACTACTTGACCTGTGCGGGTATTAATGTCACGAAGAAGTTAAGTGAGCACGGTGGATCAGATGATTTCTAAGGTCCTCTCTCACTCCTGAAATGGATACATTTATATTAAAAGAGTAAAACATGAGCTCTCTTTGTTATATTTACCAACGTAAACAAAAACCATTTTATTCCAAATTATTCTTTTCATCCTGTTTTACTTTGCAATAAATGGAAGAGAGTATATAAATAAGAAACAATGACCAATTACTTGTCCACATTTCATTAAATAAATTAATTTTAATTATTAGTGATTTTATGCAAAATATTTGTCATATTAAATTAAATTAATTTTCTTCTAATTTGTGAATTCTTTCTTTTTACTTTACCTTGAGTTGATACAAAGATTATCAACTTTCACAATCTTGTTACAAAATAGAATCAGAAAAAATATTGCGCAAAAACATTACTTTTGAAAATAAAATATTTAGCATCTAAAATATAGCTTCTTGAGATTATCTGTAAACATTCATTTTGAATATTATTTTTCCTTTATGTAAGTAGGCCCCCTCTTTATTTTAAAATACCAATAGAGAAATTAAGAAATAATTTAATTAAGAAATTAAGAAATAATTTCCTGGTCAAATTATATGAATTCTTGTTTTTGTGTCTTAGACATTACCAGTTTAGTTTGATGCCCTTCATTTGTATCAATAAATACCTTTAATTCCTTTTATAAAGTTGGCAGTTAACAGTACCTGCTATCTTCCTCTTTACATATATGCTGTTCTTGCCCTTGAGAAGTACAAAACTTACTCCTTACTCCCTTTTAACCCATATTGTTATAAGCCATATTAAAATTAGGCTCTGGATTGTGGACAGAAATAATAAACTATAAAGTAGATAATTAAACAAATTATCACATTGAGAAGTGAGAAAAATATTTAGGTTAGGGTAGGACCATTTTTAATATATTTGTAATGATTAATATAAACCCATATGTACTATTAAAATTGGAAATTTCAGAAGTGTAAGGTGTAAAAGAAATTGTCTAGCCCTGTTGCCCCAATTTCCTCAAACACTGAGTGGGTTCTGGATGGCTTCGAGAACACACGCTGGAGACAATTCCATTTTATGACATTGAAAAGGCAGAGAGCAAAAAGGGCAAAGCATTCTGTGTCCCTCCTGCCCTTCTGCTTGTGAAATAACGTCTGAGAAATTATATGTTTTAGGAGAAGGAATGAAAGTGTTATATAGAAGAGAGATTTGGAAAGGCTCTGGACTTGTGGATACCTTCTGTTGGAGAGGCCACCAGAAGACTCCAGGGATAAGAGGGGCAGGGCAGTGTTCAGAAGAGAGCTAAGCGGAGGAGTGATCTGTGGCCTTCTGCAATTTCAAAAGAGAGCCATTGAAAATGCCTTAGGGGGTATAGGCTAGCCCAGCAGAGTAAGAAAGCCAAACAGAATTCAGGGCCATAAGCAGGACCAGAGTGTGCCTTTGACTGGAGTCCTCTAGATTAACCGCTCTGGGACCTAATGTGCCAGTGGGTGATTGCACGAGAGTGAATCAGGAGAGAAAGGAGGGTGTATTTTTTAAGCACATTCACATGGCAGAATGTCAAATGAAGCAACCAAATCTATGACCCCAGAGGAAAAAAAAAGTTACCAGTGGTGTTGATATTTAGCATCTTGTAGACGACAAAATTTAGCTTAATGGAGTTCTCTACTGCTCCACTAATTGTACTGGTGTCTTTTATATACAGCCTTTTGTGTGTAGATAATGCTCTGGGCAAATTTTGTGTGTGTAGCTTTTACAATATCTATATACAATGTGTATTGTTATGTTTTAAATAAAATAGTGCTTTTGAACTGCATTTTTGAGAGTGAATAGGTAAATATATAATCATATTACATTAAAAATAATACCTACTGCCTTGAGATTTGAATGAAAACATAATAAAAATGCTTCTTTTTCTCTTGTCTTCTTCAGTTAGTCCATGTTTTAACAACCCGGTGACATGACTGATTTGGGGTGAATCCATTAGTGGAGCTACTGTTAAAAGGGTCTAAGCTCTCCATTAGTCCATAAACATTTGATCCAATTCACCCGAATCATTTTTGTTGGCAATGATATGAATTAACTGAATGAGACAAATTAGATTTTGATTTTAATTGATTTTTGTAAGCTAAGTGCTGTGGGGGATCCAAAGTAAAAGGCATGGTCCTTCACCCCTAAGAGAGCCCAGATTAAGGGGAGACAGCAGGACAGGCTAGTGATGTGCTTCCACTGTGCCATCAGCAGGGAACTCTCCACACTGCTGGCAGGTGGAACTGGTATTTGAGCTGAACCTGAACAGGCAAGGTTTTGCCAGGTGGCTAGGAGAAGAAACTGCATTTCAGATGAAGCAAGCAGGTGAAGCAAGACAGAAAGGCAGAAGAGATTAGAGCGTGTTACAGGAACAGTGAGGAAAACAATGGCCCTCACAGCGCCCTGAGGGCACATAGCAGACAATAAGTCAATATTTGTTGAATAAATTCAAAGGGAAGAAGCAGAGGTCTCATCAACAAGTAAAAGACACCAATTTTCTAGCCAAGGATTTGGAGTTGTATTTTGAAGGGAGCGATGTGATTCAGATTTGTTTAAGCAGATAATTCTAACAGCCGTGTGGAGCAGAGATTGCACATTCACTCCAGACTGGTTAAGCAGAGATTACAATGAGGAAGTCGATCATCATGGGTTTTGGACCTAAATAACCATCCTTTTATCAAATAAAGCATTTACAATTATGTTTTGACACAAATGTGTACGATGGTCAGAGGTCTGTGAGAACCTCTTAATATCTCAGGACATCCAAACAGCACCTGAGCATGGCCAAGTGGCCCCAAAACCACAGACTTAATGGAGGACTGGGGATCCATTGTTTTCCAGAGGCTTGGAATCCCTAATTATTTGTTTGTGATGTAGGCTGGTTTTAATCTTTAAAATGCATAAAGAACAGTTACACTGAATATCATGGAAGCCCGCAGTTTTTTTCTGGGGTTTTTTGGCAGAGAAAAAAAATGTTTGCCATCAGGATGGTCAGCCAAAGAACTGCCTTTTCTGTTGTGAACTCTCCCAAAATGCTAAATTGAAATTAAATGAGCAGCCAAATCAAAATGCATTATTTTAACGGTCCTTCATATTTACCCCAAATCTCTAGTTTTAACTATACACTCAAGGAAGGTGGAATAGAGATATATGACCCTATTTTTTAAATGAGGAAACTAAAGCATAAGATTTTTCCAGGCCACATGAATACTAAAGTGGTATAACAAAATTAATACAATGTGATTTTTAAACTATATTATTTATTCTTCTTTACAAAGCCTATCTTCTCCATATTCATGGACCATTATGTGCTCAGCCCTTGTCTATAAACTGTGGGAAATAAAAGTAGAAGGAAGACTTGGTTCTAGTCTTAGATACATTTAAAAATTACATAGAATATTAATAATTTAAGAAAAACATGACCATAAGAACAACTACTAAATTATTATAGCCAAATAGTGTTGGAGGTCAGAAAAAGACATTAATAGGAATTATTAGCATTGTGGAGGGAAACATAAAAAGGAATTAATTGAGCACCTACTATATGCCAAGTACTCAGCTAAAAAATATTTATGCAATAGCTCATCAATTTCTTATAATTATCGTATCAAGTAGTATTTGGGGGGAAAGGTGCTACCCAAACTAGACCACAGAGGATGGATACAGCATTAGGATAGGAAGAAAATGAAGAGAAAGGTGAAGTAAGATTGGAAAAAATACTGTATCAGGGTTGTGAGGGGCCTTGGAGATTATTGAGTTTGTCCTAAATTGATACGATTCCCAATCAGTATCACAAGTATCTGCTCTAACCCCTTCAGTGATGAGGAACTCACTCCTTTAAAGTAGCCCATTCCATTGCCAAGCAGGTCTGAATGTCAGAAAGTTAGAAAGTAGAATTGTGAGTCTTTATATCGAGCATAGGAATCATAAAGGAACATGCCCAATTCATATCCATGGTTTCTGTGTAGCATTAGGTAAATAAAAAGGGGCCAGAATATAAACTAAAATGTTAAGGATTTTACTCCAGCTAAGAAGGTTCTGGCCTATGTCCATTTTCCTGGTACTTCTATTCCTAGTTTATCTTATTCAGAATTAACTTCTATTTCCTAAGGAATAAAAGTCTCAGAATAAAAGATTGCTGTGCTCAACTGGCACCATTCTCTTTCCTGGTGGATAACTGTTAATGTTTCTGAAATTAATAAAATTATTGGACACACTGCCAGCATTTACTGAGGCACAAAGCTCCAAGGACCTCGCGAGCATCTGCTGCACCTCTTCCTCATCGCACTGGCAGATGTGAGCGTTGGAGGTACCTCACCACTAATCAGCAAGCGTACAGCAAGGCAGATGATCATTACCTCTAACAAAGGCACACGTTCCCTGTGGCTCATTCTACTCACTAGTAATATTCATACTTTCAAGTAATGTAGCCCCTGGACCCTGTTGCCTACCATCTCCCTGACTGGCAAAGTGCGTGTCCCTCCTCATCACTTGATTTTATGCCTCCCAGATCTTTGTCCTGCTCCAAGTGCCGACAACCTGGCAATCAGCCAGCTTTCTGTTTTCTGCTGTAATGTTCTACTGCCACATATTTGCTTTATCACAACTGTCTCCCAGTCTTTTGCCTAACTTAACAGAAGTCATTCAGATAGGACTGAATAGTAGAGAACCAACCAACCAAAGCTTGAGGGCTAGAAAGGAGAGAGGTTACCCTCAAGGCTTTGGAATTTTCAGATCATTCCAGGAAAGTGAACCACATCCATTTTCCCTGACTGTCTTGTGTTACAGAATGTGTCTTCTCCAAGTAGCAGTATTTCCCTCAGCAAAAAACAATGCCCATCTTTTTAATATGTGTTGGTTTCATACAGTCATATGATCATGACCAAAATATGCCATTAAAATCTATGGTTCTATGACATTATTATAAGCTAAATTATAGGGTCCATACAGCAAAGGCTAACATGACATTTTATGTTTGATCACTTTCCACCGTGAAGGTCCACAAAACAGCCACTCAGTCAATGTTTGTTGAATACAAAAAAAAAAACAAAAAAAAACCCTTGATAATAAAACATTTTTTCAGTTTAGTCAACTACAGCATTATTTCAGAGGTTTTAGTATAATTAAATACTGCATAAAATTCTGTTAAAGTTCATTATTATAAAATAGTTATTTTCCTTGCCTTTTTTCCATAAAATTGGAACTGAATGACAGGTAGCTGCCCTAGATGACATTTGAGACAGCCTATTATTGGCAGACCCTTCCTTAGTCTCTGAGGCTGTCATCTGAGTGATCTGCGGACCACAGTACCTTCAGGATCACAGCTGAACATCAACACCATGTCCACTACCCTCCTCCATTTTTACTCTAATTGACAGATGGTCTCAAAAGCAAAATTTGGAGTCTCCTCTTCACTTTTTGTAGTTTGTCAAATGTAGTAAAATCAAGTAATGCCTCCAAAGTTATCACATCTAAAAAGACAGGCTTAGCCATCCAAATCACACAGTCCTCACTTTGCTTATTTAAAGAGAGTACCCCAAAACAAACCATTTTGGTATGGTACGTACTATGGTAGGGATACAAAGCTTCTTTATTCATTTAGAAGCTCCATTTTTGATAGATATTTTATCTTTGCAATATATTTACATAGCGTTATAGATTATATGACAATTACTAGCTTCTACAAAATATTTTGTAGTGCAGAACTACAGGTTGGCTGGTTGGTTGGTTGATTGGTTCATTTGTTTATTTATTTATTTATTTAGAGGGAAAATAAAGCTTCTTAATAAAGACAAACAACTTTAGTGTGGGCTGTGTTGGGAAAAATCAGATCAATAGCCTGTGTTCTGTGATCTCTGAGGGGGTGAAACTATCTACTTCCCAGAGCTTCTTAATCAGAACCGGTTAGACATTTCAGGTTATTGGACTGGAAAAAGTAGGAGATGAGAAATAGAAAGCAACCATTACCGCTTAGCAGAATCTGCTTTCCTAGGCTGTAAACTCCAGAAGTTAAGATGTGCTTATACGTCTAGAACTCCTCATTTTTTCCTTTTGGAAGTTTTGGTTTTCTCAAAAATTATTTTTGCATTTCATATGTATATATTAACTCAGACTGGACTTCTATTATACTGCATTCTTTTTTCCATTGGTTGTTTTTAATGCAACCACAGGATGCATTTAACCTGGAAGAACTGCCTGTCTCTTTGGAAACATGCCCATCGGTAGGCCCCAGTACGTTTTTGCAACTGCTGTTACTGTTTTTAACCTTGACCATAAAGTCTATGAGATTTATTTCAGTGATGTTTATTAAACCAAATTCTCACCTAAGTCATTTTCAATAGTGAATTACTTACTTAGATTTATTAGTCTTTCTAATATGTATAGAACACTTCTAATAAATATTTCCCCGCAAAATAAAACTTCAAATATCTTGAGTTTCAGTTCAGAATTTCCATTGTATTCATTAATTATTACTCTGAATTTCCATTAATTATCCTGCAATTGTACACTGAAGAATAATCAGTAGCTCTTCATGCTAGAACTGCTTCCTCATCCCAATCTGACACTTATTTTTATAAAATGGCACAAATTTTTATAAATTACATATGTACTAAACACTTTAGAATAAATAAGTGAATAAGTAAATAAATGCATAATGTCAAACCTACTCTTTAATTGTAATTTTCTACTTGTACCAAATGTCCAAGCAAATACTGAAATGAGTATCTAAATTACTTTCAGAGCCTAATACTCTTTTCTCAATGTTCCAACTTTGCCCATAATCAGTGTTTGCTTTTGTTTATTTCTTAACAGGCTTTTATTCAAATCTTGGGAATTTTTTTGAATGTCTCTATCTCCCTCTTGTTTTCTTGTACTCTTCTCCCTTTTATCATTCCTAGTGATTTGTGGGCTTATTCAAATTTATTAAATTAGGAAGGATAACTAATTGTGTCAGTTTTGAGGACACCATAGGCCATTGTAGCAGATGCAACAGTGTGTTACCAGATTCCCCTTTCATGACTAAGGCATTCCTTCCCAAAGCCGTTAACAGTATTGGTGGCTAACAGCTCTCAACCAAGTCCCTCTCTGGAAATGGCTCTCAGCCAGTGAAAGTTGTCTGGCCCAAGCTATGCCTTAACCCCCAGCCTGTGCTCAAGGGTACGGGGAATGAACGCATAGGGATGCTTACAAAGGCCGAGTCCCTTGCTTCGGATTAAAGCAATTCTGAAGGGTCATCTTAGCTTCAGTGTTCCCTGTGGGGAAAGCTGAGTCCTTTACTGTGACTGCATCAGGGTTAAACGTATTCTGTGCTGTATTCCACTTTCTTCATTCTCCCCACAAATGTTGTTCCTAATGGCATGTGTCAATGGAGCCACCAACTAAGACTATTTCCCTGAAAATCTGACCTAAGACAGTCATATGGCACATGCCACCACAGGGAAAGTACTGGAAACAGGTATGAGTAATAATAATAATAAAAAAAACCCCATAGCTCTCATCCATGGAGTGCCCACTAGATATTTGGCAATGTGCTAAACTCTTCAAATGTTACTTCATGTACTTCCCACAGATACCCTGGGATGTAGGAATTGCTTTTGTTTTTGTTTAGGAGTTTTCTTTTTCACAAAGGAAAAAGAAGTTCAGAAAGATAAACAACTTCCCCAAACTTAAACAATTGTCGTATAGGAGAGTCATTATTCAAACTCAGTCTGAACCCCAATGTGACACTTCTCTAGTGTCTGCTATCAAACTTAGGGCATACGTAGAGATATTTAGGAGGTGACATTTTAAATTTCTTTCTCAATAAGTTTAATATTAAATGATATTATCTTGTGAACAATAGATAAATATCCTTCACCCATTGTAGAATGTGTGGACCAATTATTCTCAGTGCTGGTAAGATTTTCATATATTTGTCAAAACCACTCACACCTGTAAAGTTTATACTATGATTATGTGGTTACATTTACATTATACAACTTCTTTTTTCTAATATTTACAAACTTTACTATTACGAGCAATCTCCTTTCTCTTTGCCAAAAGGATTTGCTATATCTATTTTCATTTTTTATTTCTTTTTTTATTAAAAATTTGGTTGTTATTCTATTACAGTTGCCCCAGTTTTCCCCCCTTTGCCCTCCTCCACCCAGCCCACCCCCACTCCCACAGTCATTCCCCACCCTGTTGTCCATTTTAAAGGCAACCCTACAAATCAGACTCTTCAACATCTAGTTAATCACTTCATAATAAATTTGAAGTTTCATTACTCAATTAAGACCTAAGCTAAAATATATAAATAGAATCTTACATCATGAAGAGAACTTCTGTCTTTTCTCTCTTGTATGTATTATACAAACATTTCATTTGATTTCCACAATAACTTTGTGAGTCAGGCAAATTACATATAAGTAAAGAAACGGAGCCCCAGGAAAGAAGGTCTCACTACTGAGACAGTAGTGAAGGGTCTCATCACTGAGGTTCTGAGCAACACAGACACATTTACTACACAGCCACCATTATCATCTAAGCTTCTTTGAGCTTAAAACTTCCCCACCATGAGTGATGTTCCAAGTCTGGCCCCATGTTTCAAAGCAAAGATATAAAGATCTAAAACTAGCTGTAATTCTTCACTGTGCCTTTTTGAAAATCAGAGACGTAAAAAGGTTGTTTCTTCCCTGCAGTCTCTTACCTCTCAAGCTGGACAATGCAACCTGTTTTTACCTTACTTACTTGATCACTACTAAAACATTAAAATTACATGTTCTGCAGCATCAGATCAACAAATTGTTTTTAAAAATCCTCCTATAAAGGTTACTGAGGATGAATTGAAAAACATGTAAAAATATCCTACTACATGCCCTTGCCTCTTCAGGTGTTCTGTGGGTGAGTTTTTCCACTATTTAAAGCTCACTCTTCTGGCTGCTGTATTTTGTTCATTTTATTGTGAGTGAAGCCCTCTTTATCAACTTCCCTTTTTAGTCTTTAGGATAAATCTCCCCAAATGGGCATGAGGTGAAAGGTTACATTGCTTTTACTGCCAAAGATGAGGCAAAGAATGTAGAGTGCAAAGGTCTCGACGGTTCTTCTGATGAGAATGTGCAGTTTTCATATCTGAGACATTTAAAATTGTATCTGTTCATACCCAATATGTCACTTATGGCTTTGTTGGTTCCACTTGAGTTTTTGGCCACAAAATTCAGCTTTCAAATGAGATAGCTGGCTCGGATAGGGTTTCGGATTCTGTCCTTTTCCTCCCCCTCAGGGCACCCAGTGCTTCCTTTATTCTTTCTTCATCCCTCCACCAGGGCAAGGATCAAGTTCTACTATAAATATTGCATGATTCTGTCCCTTCCAATCTTCACACTTCCAGAAATTAAGAACATGCTTATTTTTCTGAACTCAACACAGTACCTGCTGCACATTAAAAACCAAATAAATATTTGTAGAGTTACTAAAGGAGTTACTGAAGGTAAGAGTATACAAGCTAAAAATTAGACATTTAGCATATGCCACTTAGAAATAAATGTTTACTGTAATATCTAGTAATTTTTAATTTTTTCAATTGAGGAAAGATTCTAACATCTATTTTAATTATATAGAATGATATCAGTGATCGGTAGCTTTATTCATTTTTTCTTTACAAAAAATTTAAATATTTTTGATATTGTGCTAAAAGAAATTATTTCTCTGGAAATAATAATCATAGGACTTTTTGGTAAAGGAAAAAAGATAAAAGGGATTCGAGTTATGTTGAAGCAATGCTGATATGTTGTGTTGGTTTTCTGTCATTTTTAAAAGAATTCCCGACATATATATCTATGTATCCAAGGGATGTAATTTAACCCGCAGAGTGATGAAATGCATAGTATGATAAGGCCCATAACAGCAGAATATTTTACTTTGTAGGAATCATATATATAAGAGGATTTTGCTTTTTAGTTTTTGAAAAGAAGCCTTGGTAAATAAAAGGCTGTCCTTATTCTCTAATACCACATAGGGTTTATGATTTTATACGCAAACATTATTCTGTTTTACATTTTGAAATAGTATTGATATGTAAGTATTGTGTTTTAGACTGACTCCTATGTTATTTCCCAAAGTGATTGTCAAAGAGCTAGGTTTTTTATAGGCCATTATGTTAAAGACATCTTTGAAATTCTACCTGTATTTTTCAATTTCTCTTTCTGCATCTGTTTTGTATTAAATTCTAAAGAGTGCCTAAGTGTTATGATGTCTTTAGCTTTAGCTTTAGCTTTAGTTCAAAATCCTCTTCATGGTTTCCTTTATGAACTATTTTTATCACATTATAATATAAAAGTGACTTTAGGAGTCTAGAATTAATAACTCGGTAGGTAGCCTCTCAAAGATGTTTTCTTTCTTAGAAAAGGAGGAAGAGGGAATTTTGGAAATAACTGTTGAGCTACTATTATTCACTTTCTTCCTTTATCTGATATACCTTACATAAGAGAAGTAGAAAAGATGAATTTAGAGAATTTGGAAGCACGATACCACTTTCTTTAATGAATAATTAATGGCTGTACAGAGTATTTTTCTGTATACAACAGATGAATTTTGAATATAGCACAGTTCCACACAAAGATTTATTGAGCAACTATACACTGGGCAGCTGCCCAGGAACTGAGGATTCTGTAGTAATCAATACCACATTCTATGAAAGGGTAAATGAACACACCTGAAATAGTGCTGCCTTTCTGAAGCCTAGTTGTACAGAGGAACAGACTTATAAACCGATATGTGGCAAGAGCAATTGTAGAAGTATGTTTAGGGAACTCAGTCCAAGTTATGCATCATCCAATCTGTAAAAGCATAGGATACTTTTTTTTTTATTCTTTTATTTCTTTTATTTTTTATTATTATTTAAAAAATATATTTATTGATTATGCTATTACAGTTGCCTCATTCTTAAACCAAACAATGCCTAAGCTTGCTCTTAAAGGAGAATAAAGAATATTGTAGGCAAAGGAGGAAGAGGAAGCAGAAGCGGGAAATATATTCTAGGTGGAGAATGGGCATCAGAAAAACATGAAAGGTACTGAGGTTTTGTCTATCAAAACCCAATAACAGATGGTGATCTTATAATTAAAGCAAACAATCTATTATTATAGTAATTCTGTTTTAAAGAAAGCTTCTCATATCACCTATTAAAGTTAAGTAAATGACCATGATTATGCTTGGTTCCAATTATAGCAAGTTACATATTCCTAACAAAAGTAAAACTGCTGGATTTTTCCAAATTAAATCCAGGGATAAATTACATGTTGCTTAGGATATGTGTTTTACATAAACTCACATGTTGCTTGGAGCTCACTGTGGAGTATGTAAAAAAGAAATTAACTATTACAATGTTAAGATTCACTATTTGGGGTCATTAAGATATTTTCCTGAGAAGTAATATGTGAAGATGTTTTTAGGAGGCTGCTAATTATTCTAGAAGCAGTTCTGAGGATACAATGCACTTAAGGAAAACAGGGGCCAAAATCAACATTTCTGCTTCCACATTTATTTCTTTATCACATTATATATTTGTGAGAACAGGAATCATACCTGCCTTGCTAAACATTGCTTCCATCTGGCATGATGTCTGGCAGATTTTTTTGCTAAATAAAGTATTTGTTTAATAATTACATAAACTAGTAGAATTTTATACTGTTATACATAGTCACTTTCTCATTTCCTTGCCCATGTGCTAAATCACCAAAACAACAACAACAAAAGTAATATATTAACATCAATATCACGGAAAATTTTAACACATCACTTTCCAAAAAGTTAATGGTTACCAATAATGTATATTAGTGCTATATCAGGGTAAGGAATAGATGGTTGAATAAAGCACTATCTCTCTCTTCTAGAACTCTTAATCTAGACAGAATTTTAAACAACTATTTTATGTGATATGTTATAGTATTGAGATATTATACTGTTGAGAGAAAAAAACTCTGGAGAAAAAATTTGAATTATTAACCAAGTACATCATTAGCAAAAAGACTATTCTTAGAATGAATATTCAATTTAATTCAACTAAGTTCATTACTAGAGGTTATTAATCAACTAGTATAAGGTAAGGTAATAATCTAACTGATAGTTGTTTAATTACCCTAAAATTAAACCATTTCTCATTGTACATTTTACCCATCTCTAAAATAAAACCAAAATAATTAACCATTTTGAAACAAAACTAGCTAAAATAACTTAGAATGCACTAATTTTAAAGATGCAACATAGTACTAAATAGTTCAATGGTTTCATACCAATAAGCCTAACTGAAACTCTAAAATACTATATTTATCCTGTTTAATATCTGATAGCCCCACAAATAAATATAGCATAATGACAAAATTTGTTTTAAAATAGTTATTAACTATAGTAACAGCATTTCCTAAAGGCATTTCTGAAACCTGCACTTAGCTGCCATTGTCCGTGACTTCAGTAGTAAGAAACACTGAAAGACTCTTGGCTTTTCCTGCGTAGGGACCTGTGACATGCGCTGCTCACTGTGCCCATCACATCAGTAATGATTCGGGACAGGGTACTGCCAAGTCCCTGGTGTTTCAAATAACTTTAGCTAGTGCTGGAGGTGCAAGTATTTCAATAAGAATGTTTCCATTTGCCTTTAAGAATAATCAGGCAGCATAAACTTTTTTGTGTTTTACTGGAATTGCTGTTTCCAACCACATTTAGTCTCATACCAAAATTCTGACTGGAGTAATCCATTGTTCTGTGTTATTTTTATATTTTAGATGTTGAGATATAAATATCTTCAGAGTAGAGGAAATTTTACAGCTTAGATTTAATGAATACCCTTTCCTTTGCACATCATTTTTTCCTATGAGTAAGTATAGGAACGGAAATGAGGTTTAGTTATCTTAAATATATAGTGGTGACTGTTAAACACAGGTCCTCTGTATCAGGTTCTGCTGCAAAACAAACCACCCCAACACTTAGTGGCTTCTACCCACCATTTGTTTAGTTTATAATTCTATGGGTTGGCAATTTGGGCTCGACTCATCTGGAGTGTATCTACCTATCTCAGCAAGACTCACTGGTGTATGGATAGTCACCTGACAGCTAACTTTGAGGCCCCACAGCTGGGCAGCAGCAGGCAAGTGGTTGAGGCAACAGAGGCAAATGGGCCACATGTTTCTCATCATCCACCAGGCTAGTCCCGACTTGTTCCCATCATGTCTCAGGATTTCCAGATCCAAGAGCAGAAGCATCATGATCCCTTAGGCTTAGGCTCAAACTTGCCTCATGTCACTTCTGTTACATTCTATTTGTTAAAGCAAGTCTTATGGCCATACCAGTTTCAAAGGGAAGAGAAACTTCCTTTTGGGAGGAACTGAAAAGTATTATGACCATTTTTGCAATCTACCAGCATCAGTTCTCTGTCAAAATTGTTTTGTTTCTCTAAATTGCAAGCCTCGTGCCAGAATCCACAAATTTCTCTTTCAGTTGCGCTTTTAATTGCTGTTAGAGTAAGCTTTTAATGCAAAGTGAACTCTGCAAAATTTATGACCCAATTCTATGGGTCAGTAATCTGAGCTAGGCTTGGTTTTTTTTTCTCTGGTCTATATTGGACCCATTCGTGCATCTTCAGGTCAGTTGTTTGGAAGGTGGCAGCTGAGATGGTTGCTCTGCTCTAAGTGGTCCCTCACCCTACGGCAGGCTAGTCCAGGCTGTGCCACATGGTTTTCACAGGGTTCCAGAACAGCACTCCCCAGTGCACACCCCACTTTGGAAGCATATGTTTGTTCCGCGTCGGCTGATGTCCGAATGGCCAGTGCAGTCACTCAGAGTGGCACAGTGTGTATGGGAGGGGGTAGACCAAAAGTGGGCCCAGGAAGGCATGAAAAACTTTGGGGCCATTACTGCAACAACCCTGCTACACGATTTAAGTAGTTATCAGTGTCAACTGATGCTTAACTTCAGTTATAGTATCAATTCTAAGACTAAACTAAAGCTAAGGTATGGGGTAGAGAGAGCATTTGGAAAAATAATCATTTGCATAACACTAAAACTCAAGGTGGGCAGTCCTGGCAACACAAACTATGTCAACTGCTTTGACTAAATTAACTAATCACTACCTGAATTGACCCTATTTTATTGAATTAAGTGAAAATAGCCAAAGCCCTTGATCTGGTTATACAGAGTCATTGTTCCATTTTATAAAATGTGTGTTCCTTTTTCAAAATATTGGGGTATTTTAATCCTTTTACTTGTTAATAGAAAATTGGGAATAATTATAAAACCATATGAACAGAGAAACATTAATTTTTACATAAAAATGAATAAATGAATTGGTTTCAGAAAAGTAGCATATTCTGAAGACAATTATATTTTCTACTTTATCTATCCATCTAAATTAATCAATACTAAATGTCTCTTCCAGAAATTGGTTCTAGTGATTTCTGTGCTTTAGGTATATTTTGATAGGAACAAAAGCACATATATGTATCAATGAACTGATGAAAAGAGATTCTGGATATATCCGAAATAAATATGAAATATACTGAATATTTCATACCCAAATGAATCCATAGGCTTGTTTAGCTACACAAGCTGATTAGTTTATAATCTGTGCAGTCGATGATAAACACTTACCTTTGTGTTTCTTACATGATAATCATATTTGTGAGCTCTAAATCAAAGTCAGCTTTTTATTTTCTCACAATAATGTAGGTAGGTTTTTTCTATTTATATAACTAATACAAGCTTATTGTAGATCATTTGAACATACGAAAACCAGAAAGAAGAGAGTGAAAATCCCTTGGAACCACATTACCGAAATATAATCACCATCAGTTTAGTAATCATGTTATCATGCATCTCTTCCAGCGCACATCGACACATCATCCACGTACATACTATCATCCGTGCTGCTTTTATGAGGATGCCTTTCCCCTACTTTTAAGCATTTTAACATCCTAATGTATGTCCTTCTGTATTTTCTCTGTTCTTCTGTAATCCTGGGCAGATTTATATATGTACAGGGATATTTTTGTCATTATTTTTAAAATATTGAACAGATTTTGCATACTTTTTGTGCATCTCATTCTCATTCAATAATCTTGAAAATTATTTCATGTCACCTGGTATATCTCTAATTCATTCTTTTCAATGTATACATAATAGTCCATGGTATGACTATACCTTTATTTAACCATTGCCCTATTAAAAATACAAACTTTGTTTTTTGTTTTGAGAAATGTATGAAAAATGCCATAGAAAACATCTCTAAATGTCTGCATCCATGTGTATCAACAACTTTATTTCTATGAGATTGATTCCCAGGAATAGGTTTCAGGGTAAAAAAATAAAAAGACTACTTATAATTTAAATAGATATTGCCAGATTTTTTTTTCAGGAAATGATATAATATCCAAGTACATTACTGGGTAGCATCATTACATAGTAAAAGATTAAATGATTGGGTGGGGAGGAGGTGCCAAGAGTTTTCAGTGTGGGCACAGCTTTGGCCCTACTTAACTGTATGATTTTAATGATTCATTTCATCTCAGCTCTCATCTGCAAAGGAGACGTTAGAGTAGATGACTCCTAATGGCCTATCTAATTCAAAAGTATGATTATAAATGTTATGTTCAAGGACTGAATCCCAAGAAACCCTCCAAATACAGTGTCCAATAATGGTGACATTATTTTAAAATTTTTTAATGAACACTAACCATTTTTTTCAGGAGAAAGCATTCATAGCTCCAAAATCACATTCTTCTGTTAAATATCGCATACCTGCTTAATTCATGGAAGATATTTCAAAGTCTCACGATGTCCTTAGAATTGGAAAATTTTTAATGCAGAAGAAGTTCCAAACTGGAAAAATAATCCCAAATCAGAATTCTTCCCTATGCCTGAGAATATATTTGTATTTATAATATCTTTATTAATGATAAGATGTTCCTCTAAAGCTAAATAAGGATTTCCTCTTTAAAAGTAACAATAATCTTATAAATGGAACAATGTTCTTTTTTTTCTGGGTAAGAGATCAGCATTCCGTATTTTGTGTGACCAAACACACAAAAAAATCAAAATAATGAAAAGTTTAAACCCTACCAATATTGAATCTTAGGAAAAAAAATATATGTGGATATATGTTCATTGGTGTTGGTGTCAATTCAAAGATGCATTGCTTTGTTGAGTCTTGTAAATACGTTTTTAAAATATCAGGCTCTATTATATTGTTACAGGAGAATGAGGAGAGATAGTAGAATATGGCATCACAGATGATTTTTTTCAGCCTCAGTCTGAGTAAATTCTGAATTTTATAAATTAAGTAATTGGTGGATTTTTTCATAAAGTTGCAAAGCCTTGTTATTAATAAGCTTTTTGTGGCAAAGTGTCTTGACTCACTTTCAAAATGTAAGATGAATCTGACTGAGAGTCCTTGACCTTGAACTTTTCATAGTTGCCTTTTGATTGACACATTATTCAATTTGACCTTCTGTTTGAACTGTTCTTCTGGGTGAATCTTCATTGGAGGGTTGCTGGTAGAGCCTCCAATCTAAGCAGTACTTTGAACAGTCTTTTCTGACATTGATGTGTTTGAATTCCCTAAATTCTTAGTGTTCTTGATGTTGAGGAGACTCCTCATGACTGAATGGCAGTGCTTAGATGGATGGTATGACCCAAATTTCCTTCTTTCTTACAATAAGGTACTTTTTCATTCAGATACTTGTTCCTAAGCATTAGTAACTATCAATTAGGCTTGGCAAAAAAAAATTCAGTACTTCATCTCGAAGCACTTGATTGAAATAATACAGCTAAATTGTGGAAGATTTCACTGGTTAAAATGTTTACTAATATTGCAAATGCAATGTAACTACCTAAAAATTTTGAATTTTGAAAAAAACCAGTCAGATATTTGTATCAAATTCATATTTAGAAATTCATATAAAATTAAATGTTCCATTTGAAATAATATGTTTTTGCAAAAAGGTTGGGTATAAAATTGTCTTTACCTTCTTGGTTATTATTTTTCCTTTCAAGTGTCTCTTAACACACTTATTTCATGGCAAACCATATTCTTTCATATATGTGAAGAGGCTTCTATGTGACAGACACTGTTCTAGCCATTGGCAGAGTTAAATAACAAAAATTGAATTGGAAAAAATTAAAGATCTTATTGGCTTACTGAGTGATTTTTGAATTGGGCAGCATCCATTCCCCCAAATAGAAAGAAGCTCTGAAGAGCTGTACAAAATGGGAGACTTTCATAGGCAAAAGAGAGGAAAGAATGTATTGTTTCTGTTAGGTAGCCTTCCCATGGGGGGGTGGAAGTGGGCTATGAGGCAAATGAGCTCACTAGTGCTGTCCAGGAAGATTATAGCCTTGGAGAAAGCGGAATCTGTGACTGGTATAAGTGTTAAGTCTAAGTCTGATGATTTTAGCTTAGCACAAGTGACTCCATTTGGGGACTGTTGTCTCTTTTTTAATAGTAGTGAACTGAGTATTATCCCTGTAAGAAAGAAGTGCAAATATGGTTGTCACTCACAAGATTAAATTTTAGGCATTAAAAAATGCCTTTGGGTGATATTTATCCAAGGGATACAAATGATTTTTTTTCAGTTGTTTTATAGCTCAAGAAAATGAAATGAGAAATTATTTATTTTTCAACCCAGCAAGTTCTGAGTTGGAAGTATTTCCTCTAAATTCTTTCTGAAAATGATGGTCCTTTTTTTTTTTAGCACAAGTCACTCTTCTCATATAATATCACAAACAACTAAAAGTCAGTAGTCAGCACTTTCATTCTCTCTACGTGTCACCTTAATCACATTCATAAGTTCATTAGGAACCTTTTCTATCTTCCACCTTTGCCACAGACAAGGGTGTTACTTTTTTTTTTTTTTTTTTTGCACCAGTTCATAAGTCAGGTATCCCTTTCTCCAGCCTCCAATTACAATCTCCTCAATGTTTTTTTCAGCCTCCATTAACAGTTTCTTTGTGTTTTTTCCCCATCTTGGACTGAGAGCATGGTTGCTGTAAGAAAATGCCCTTAAAATTCCATTGCAAAAAGAGGTTTTTACACTTTGTTGTAAGTGGCTACGCACTTGGGATCTTTACCCTGGGGACATACTGTACTTGGTAGCAGCCCAGATTTGATGTTTGCTGAGGCCATTTCTTAGGTTACTTGACCTTGACCACTTGGCAAGATGGAGATGAGAAGTATTTTTGTTTTTAAATCCAGAGTTCTGGCTTCTTTACATTTTCTTTACATTCTGCTGGAGAAATGAGTGATGCTCTCTTTTCAGCTCATCTCTCTGTATTTATACTTATACACAGTTAAAAGAAACCCATTGGCACTTGCAATTTTCTTGCTAAAAATATCCTTAGGCAAATTTAATTTATTCACTGCGGATAATGTGTTGTTCCCATCATCTCTGGCGGCAATGGAGTCAGACCTTCCTACACTACAGAAAAGGTCACCTTTTCTTGAGTCTCCAGTAGCAGTTTCCTCGCTGTTTCTCAAGCTCTTCTCAATAGTTTCTTGAAGAAGATGGCAGGTTAGGTGAATTCTGCACTTACCTCCTCCATGACATCAAAATTACAACCAAATCATAGAAAAATCAACCTTGATAATCACATAAAGACTAATTGAAATAAGTCTTATAATTAAGGGTATAAAGAAAAGACCCTGCTGAAACTGATAGGAGGGGTGAACTGGGGTGGTCTCACACCCACCTGTAGCAATTGAGAATCAGGAGGGCCATCTCAGCTGCAAGTGTCCCCCGAGGAGTGGTCTCAGCCCCACACCAGGCTCCTCAGGCCACAACCGGTATGAGAAATAAGAGCCCAAATAATATCTGGCTCTGAAAATCAGTGGAGATCCCATCCTTCCAAGTGAAAGAGAAGGCTGCTGGAAACCCAGATGTCTTCTTAAAGGACCAGTGCACAAAATCTCACTCATAGGCAGTCACCTTGGGCTCCACTCTGGTGAAGGGACAGCAGCTCAGGGAGCACCAGAGTAATACAGGGAGAAGCTGAGTTGTATGCCTACAGAGTGAGGGCAAGAAGGACAGCTGCCATTGTCCCTGTGTTGAGCAACCCTCCCACATGGCCAACACACACCATTCTTCCTCCTGTGTTGGGACCTCCCACTACACAGCCAAATCTGAATCTTCATTAGCCTGGTTAACTCCAAAAGCTCCACCCTGATGACTCCTTGAGAACCTGCCCCACCACAAAGGTCTGCAGGCCCCAGCCAGGTTATGGCTGGCCTCTGTGTACCCTGAGACTTTGCAAAAGTCTCTAGGGTTCTAATTACCTCCCAGTACATCCCTACAAATATTACATCATTACACTGGGGATCAGATTTCAATATATCAGGAGGGACACAAACCTTCAGTCTATAGCAAAGCCCTTTTGCCTTGGTCACTTATGCAAATCTTAGATAAGGAATGCCCATGGGCCTCTCCATTAGGGAAGAGAGAGCCAATGTGCATATGATTAGACAGGAGACATCTTTCAAGAACCAGGGTGCAAACATGCCACCTAACTCTGCTCTCTGCTGACATGTTAAATATACTTTCTAGTCCTGTATGTTTGCTTGGGAAAGAACACTAATGTGATATACATGGCATGTTGCTATTCATTCAGTGTTCTTCATATATCCAACTTTGTTATCTAGGAAGTAAGTATAATTTAGTATCTGTATCCTTAAATTTATTATACTAAAATTTAATTGTAATTGGTCCTGTATATTCTTGCTTTGAACTGCCTTTTAATGCCTAAGCTTCATTATAACCAAGATGATGGACTGATACCATACATGATTTCTATTCATGACTTTGTGCTTATAATATTCAATGATCCAGTTTGGATATACAGCCATCCTGAATTCTCCAAGTCATCAACTCGTTTTTCCTGTTTAATCTATATCATCAAGTAATACTCTTTCTACATTTTTCTTTGTACTTCAAAACACATTATTAGCCTACATGTTGGAAAGTAAATACCAAGGTCTCAGTAATGGGATGTTAGAATAATTTGTACCCATTTTTAGCCTTCAGTGCATTTTTTTTTTACTTCTACTCACATTTTATTGACCAGAAGAACAATTATCTGTATACTAACAAATATTTTTTAAAAATTATTAATCAACATTAAGTCTCTGTTATTTAGTATATTTCGATAACATCATTTTCCCAATATTTGAAATACAATAATTACTTTTTATTTCCTTTAACTTTTTTTAATTGTTGTTCAAGTACAGTTGTCTCCATTTTCCCTCCACTACTCCTCCCCAATGTTGAACATTTTTAATATTTCACCAAAGTAGACATAACTGTTTTTGTCAGGTAGTATCTTGTATACTATTTTCATCACTGGTAGCAAAGTAAAGTCTTCCAGTATTTTGTCTAGTATCTTCTTCACTGGCAGCAATTAATATTTCTATTTCTGAAAATATGCCCAATTATTTAAGCACCCATGTTAATATCAGCTACTTTCTTTACAAAACATTAAAACCCATGTCATCACAAATGTAAACCCCATTACATAAAGGCCTAAGAAAGGTTGTACATATGTATATTATTCCCATATTGTAGGATACTGTAAATGAAGTATCCTCTGGGAAAAGATATACTGTTACCAGGAAAATCTTTTAACTACACAAGATTTTACATCAACATGAATCATATCTGATAATACATGTCACATAGCTAATACCCAATTTTTCATATTAGAAAAGATTTTTAAATTGTTTCTCATAAAATTTATACACCATATTACTCTGCTTTATACAGAAGAATGGTTTATATGTCTGTTTGTTGGGGTTGGAGATGTGGGATGTGCCCTATGCGAGCCCCTTGAGAAAGTTAGACAAACCCTAAATGAGGGCGTGGAAACTGCCATATCCAGCAGGCTTCTGACTGAGTCACTCAGCGTGAATTCACCATTTTCAATTTGCTTTGTTGTTTCAGAGACACATTCCCAAAATATTCTCAGAGTGCTTACTAAATCTTGGTGAAAAAAAAAATACTTTAAGAATAATTTACCCTTCTGAAGCATTTCGCAGCAGTTCACAAGTGTACATTGTTTCACTTAATTTTCCTCAATTCCTGAGAAAAACAGTGCAGCTGCTATTATCCAGAAAGAAGGAGAATGACTTTCCCAGTGTAGCAGGGCTTGAAGGTGCCGAACTAAAGCTGGGACTCAGGTGTTCCTCTGAGCGCAGTGCTTTTCTGTGAGAGAGAAAAGGGGACACATGTATCTAAAGGGAAACTACGTTCTTAGAAAACTTACTAGCGCTATGGAAAATGTGGATATCCAGTTGCTGAAGGAGTGAATACCACTTAAAGAAATATCCCTCTTGGCTAACAATTACAGTGCCCTTTAACAGATAACATTCATCAAACACTATGGACCAGACACACTGCTATAAGCTTTACTTGCATTATCCCAATGAAGCTCTGACAGAAACTCTGAGCAATAGAGTAATTTTCCCAAGTTCAAAATTTACTAACTGGCACAAAGAAGAAAGGAAGGAAGCCTTCGTGCATCCATTAGCTCACCCAGGAATCATCTGCTGTCTTACTACCTAGCTCAGCTCTGGGAGTGCCCACGGTAGACTTCCAAGTGGACTTGGGGGAGACTTTCAAGAATGCCAAGTGCTAGTTCTGAGACATGAGTGAAGTGCTATTGAAGCATAACTGAACAATGTCAGTGCTAAGGAAGCCTGGGGAGTGTCCTGGGGAGTCTCCTTTACCAAGGAGAAGCTTCCTGCGTGGTGCCTAAGGTGAAGGAGAAAGAGCGTCTGCAACAGCAGCAGGCTGGTTACAGGAAGGATCCCCGTGCACAGGGAAGCGTGAGATTAGTGTTGCAGAAGCCCAGGATTCAGTTTGGGGAGGTGAAATCATGCTCTCAGGGGCCTTCTCTGTTGAAATAAGGAAACTGGACTTTATCTCAGGGTAAGAGCCCGCAGCCACTTTGCATAGAAAAGTTAAACGCGCTCTCCATTTTTAGGAAGGCTTGACTGGCAGTATTATGCTGGATGAGCGGGAAACTTAGTCAAAGTAAAAGCCAATAAAAGAACTGAACTTGTGAAATGACAACATTCCCTGTATTATTTCAAAGTCGTAGAGAAAAGTTTCAAAATCTAACAACTGCTCTAATGAGACTATGTGGCCAAGATGTAAATGACTTAGCCATGTGGCTGGTCTCACGAGGAGTGAACATACAGCCTCTTTCTTGAACTGCTTCACATATTCATTCATTCAACAAATATTTATTGAGCTCTCATTATGCACAGTGCTTGAAGCACTGTGTTAACCACCGGTTACGGGGAAGTTTATTTGGAGCCACATGTAACACAATTTGTTCATAAAGCCAAAGAAAGCATCAAAGAAAAGACAGGACATAAAGCAAGTGTCAAAGAAAACAAGAAAAGAGAGAGGAGAAACTCCTGAGAGAGAAAAAGTGAAAATGAGGTTTAAGCGTAAGGAAACAAGAATCTGCTGTAAGTAACCATTCCATTAAAAGTGCACTAAATTGCGAAGGTTCTCTCAGGAACTGTGTACTGTGGGCTGAGAGTAAGTGTGATGGGCTCCCACCTGAATTCCTCTCGTTACTTCTCTTGAAAGATCGGTAAATCTACTGAAAGGTAACTTAGGTTTAGTGTTCACAATTCATTCATTTTACTTTTAATCTTCCCTGTTTAAAATCACAAAAATATAACGCAGGCATAATCCAAAAGAGAAGGGACAGGCCCCAAATGAGATGATTTCAGTTCCTCAGACAGCCTTGGTACTGATAGATATGCAACAGGCTGCAGACTTTTCACTCCTGGTACATGGCGACAGAGCTTCAGCCGTTTTATAGGGCATTGCACACTGTTAATGCAGGAGCTCAGTAAAGAACAACGGAGGAACAATAATACGTACCTCACCCTCCCGAGTCCCTTGGACTTCATTGTGATTTTTACTGAAGTCTCTTCTTAATCCCATTAAGATTTTCTTTCAATATAATTCAACATAAAGAACTAAGGTTTAGGGACTCTAGTCTATGACAAAAGTAAAATAATATTTTGGAAGAAAAGGATCTGGAAAATAAGACAATTATTTAACCACAGGAATATGATTTTACAAACTATTTTTCCAAAAAGTGAGCCTGAATAATGACTTACAATCATTACTTTCTCTATTAAACCACCACCAGTTTGTGATATTGAAAAGCAAACAAGCAAGTGAAACAACAACAGCAACAAAACCAGTGGAAACCAGCAATCTCGGTCATTCGGGAGCACGTGTCGGGAAATGACAGCGTTTTCTCTGACTTTCCAGGCCTCTCTCCATCTGTTACATTACACATGGAACCCATTCTGGGTCCATAGTGTACACATCGATTCCTGGTTAATTTAACTGTACGTCACTAGGACGGCTTCTTAGAAATCCAGGGAGAAAGGGGATTTTCACACCCAAGATGGGCCCACATACATAAAGTGGTAAATATGTTGAAGCTCATTTATACCTTATTAAATTATGTTGATTTGAAACTGAATTATGGCTTATAATGTTTATAGTTTGCTTTTCTTTCCCCATATTAAATCAAAAGGTATTAAAGTGTAAACTTTCTTTTCAGACTTGAAGAAGTGATGCAAAATAAGAAGAGATGAGAAAATGAAAGTTAAGAGTAGCAATTTATTCTAAAGGAATTAGCAGTGTAGGACATTTCCTGAACAAATATCACATTTCTTGAAATAATTGTTATGACATTTGAATGCACTCTTACCATGAAGTATTATCTTGTAAATGACTAAACCCGATCATGTTTCAACAATTATTTCATGAGAGAAAACTTCAATACCCTTAGAAGTTCTTACATTAAACTATTAGGAAAGGAAAAAATACTACCATAAACGATGTACCACAAAAAAAAAAAAATGGTCCAAAACATATCTACAGTTAAGTAACTCATTTAGATACTAAGGAATGAATGATAAGGGGTGGAAACAGAATTTCTAGAAATTCCTCTCATGTTCATGATTTCCATGTAACTCATTGGTCTTTTTTCAAAATAAATGTAAACAACTAATCTCTGAAATAATCAGCACAGTACCTCCCTCTAAGAATAGCTATATTATTTTTTCAAGGTAGTTTAACCATTCCATCAAAAATTAAAGATCTCTAACCTGGGGTACTTCTCTATAACTTGCTTTAAGCATTCTCTCATGTGCTCAACTACTGCTGGAGAGAAGTGAGCTCTTTGAATTTGTCATTTCGAGCTGCATGCGTCTACTCCCATCCCAGTCAACTTTTTGATCACAACATGGAAACTGAAAAGCATATTGGAGTTTTGCTATGTCATTATCTGAAAAAAAAAAAGAAAACCCTAATGAGTGAGTGATTGTAAATCCAGATCTTTACATATTCACAAAAAAGGAGAGACAATACTAATAATGATAAGTTTGTCCCACTATTCTAGAGTGTAGGTAGGGTAGGATCGTCACTGATCCCATGAACAGATACATCTAAAAGATACCCTCCCTGGTACTTATGGATCCCTGGTACTTATGGATCCCTTTAACTGTATTTGTTCTTCAACTGTGTTCTAATCAGCTCACTCCCAATAAGAATCAGGTGTTTTGAGCCCTTCTTGTGTTTTGTAACTGCATAGATTAAGAGAGCCTTCGGCTGATGGTGGTCGTTATGGGAGGAATAAATCTTTGTTCATGGAGACACATGGCTGTGGGATCAGCGGCCTTTCACCCAAGCACTATCTTGTGCTGTTGCCCATGGTGTAGTGACAAAGGGAATAATTCAATACAGCCACACAACAGACTCTTTTGACTGCTATCTTCTGATAATTAATTTTCACACATCGCTATTCCTTCAATACTATTTTCTTGCCAAAAAAGTAGGCCTGTATCTGAAGAGCAAAGCAATAATTTTGGCTCACTAATTATTTTTTCTATTTTTGAAGATATGAATTTGTGTGCATATTTAAATATTTATTAGATTTGTAGCTGCTAAATCATTATATGAAATATTAAATGTTCAAACCCTTTACCAGCAATTGTTGAAACATAGCTTCCATGTGTTTCTTAAAATAGGGCATGTTTGATTTCTGAATTGTTGTCATATAAACTGTAATGCCCAAAAAAGGGCCCTTTGACTGAATATGAAAAGTTCCCCTTAAACCACCTTGAACTAGGCAGATTTGCAACATTTTAAACTGGCACTTCATCCCTCTTTCAGCAAGCATCCTCTGCAGATTTAATGATCAGGAACATCCTTCTGATGCATGCTGGGAGATATGGCTGCAGGGTACAGACCACAGCAGACAGTGTGTCAGATGAGGCAGAACTTCTTGTTAGGGGTGAGTATGCTAATAGTGCAGTCTGAAGACATGATCACCATAAATTATCATACAAAGGAATTTAAATGCATGGACTTTGAGCACACCCGTACAGTGCATTTTACTTTCAATTTTACAATATATGTCATTTTTGCTTAACTTTTGCCTTTGAAAATATTACATGGAAAACTGCTCCTTAGTAACAGACAAAACCAACAAATCCAACTTCAGGGTCCAAAACACCTTTAGTAAAAAGTGGTTACTGAGTGTTTAATCAACCTAATGCCAAACAGAAATTTTAAACAGTTAAGCCACAAAGGTTTTTGGACTACAGAGATAGAATTCGTTTGGTTTGTGTGTATATATGTGTTTTTCAAATGCAAAGGCAGTGGAGCCCTCAGGCATGTTTTTTCTCCACTAACTTCTAGATTCTGCTTCCCAAAACAGGAAAACAGCATGCCTAATTTGGTGGCATTTACATCCCTTAAGTAATGGGTTTATTCAAAAGTCTGAATATGTCAACAGAGTCTTTCTGTGCAGAAATGACAGTTAAGTGGTTTCTAACTATGAACCAGGCTGTCAGATTGTATTACCCTATAAAGCTACATGTTATTTGGATTAAGTAAATAACAACAGCACCAATTTCTTTTAGCACATTATTTCTCAGTATGGGAAATGCAGTTCCTAGCATGCACCTTCTTTTCTTTTCTTTTTTCTTTCTTTTCCTTTTCTTTTCTTTTCTTTTGTTTTCTTTCTTTCTTCTTTCTTTCTCTCTCCCTCTCCCTCCCTCTCTCCCTCTCTCCCTCCCTCCCTCTCTCTCTTTCTTTCTTCCTGCCTTCTTTTCCTTCTTCTCTCTTTTTTCTTTTAGCTTTTTATTGAGATACTGCACAAAGTACCTACAGAAAAACGTACAAAGTATAAGTGTACAGGTGTACAACTCAAAGAAAAATTACAAAGTGAATACACCATGAATCTACCATTCAAGACAAAACCTAGAACATACCAGAATCCCACCTAGTGCCTCTCCCTTTTTGATCTTAAACAATTACATTGTGTGTGGTATGAGTGTTGCATGCTAAGATGCCTTGCACAATTTCTGCAAATAAAAATTTCACATTCCATAGCAGAATCTTGTATTTTAGATTATCTTGTCTTTTATTCATTTGGAGTGTTTTGCAATTATAAATTTTTTAAAGAATTTACCAATATTATAAAAATCTTGAGCAGAAAATATAAGGCACGTAGTGAGTTTCAACATCTCTTTGTTTTAGTTGTGTGTATCATCTAAGGTTCATTGATTTTTGGTAGTGCATCCATCACTGGTCCAAGTAACTGTTGTTTGGAAGCAAGTGTGTATCAGGGTGAGTGGCAGCTTGTTCATTTTGTCTGTGTTTATTTCTGTTTAGAAGGTTATTTGAACTTTTCTACAAATTAATAGCAAGGATGTGTATCTGTGTTACTTATTATAAAGCATAATTTTTAAAGGCTTATCCTCTCATAATATTCCATTTAGCTAAAAATGTTCCCTTATGCCCTCTGAAGTTACAAGTCTCATGGAACTGCAAACCCCACACTGCAGTCAAATTTACAGAAAATTGCTTCCTTCTTATGCTGCAGTCTGTTTCAGGTTATTTGTATATATTGTATAGCACTTGCCTAGTAATTCAGAATGATGCTCCAAAAATTGGAGCTTTCCAAATGAATAACACAGTTCAGAGGCTGATAACGAGAAACTAGGTATTTTTACAGGGCTGTGATGGGCATATTTAAGTGGCAAACTAACATTCTGCTTTGTGAGTAAAATTAAACTCAATAGGGTTTAGCACATACATTCAGGTTCAGCTTTTTCATGTTCTCCTCTTTTAGCCTTTGGCTTTATGCCTGGGAGATGATAAAACGCCTACATTTTGGAATTATACTCAAGAGCAATTTCAAACAGGTTGCTATTGTCTGAATATTCATGTAACATTCAGCTCAAACTTTCACTTGAAGTGAGGTTGATCAAGTTGCCAATTTTCTATTTTATATTTGCATTACTTTTCTAAAACTAGTAAAAATAGCTTGCGTTTCTGCTTGGTTGCTCTTAGACAGATTTAAAAACTGAAGTAAGCTTTCTGGTTCTTTTTATTTTAACCATTCTTTAAAGTTAAGAACTCTTGGTAATTGAAGGAACTTGGATGCTTGAATATCACTGTTTTTAATGCTGGCTTGTTAAATAAAACTCAAAGTAGTTTCACCCTGACATTTTTTTCTCCCACTCCTTCATTTGTTGGCTTGTAAAGTTGAGGCATTCTAATAGCACAGGCCCCACAGGACCAAACCTGAGCATTCGACATGGAGTTTTTCTAATGATGGGTAAATTCCAGCAGCAGAATTCCTAAAACACTCTTATTTAAGTATATGTGACATAAAAATGGGAATGATGAAGACAGTTCTGCCATCCATCTTCTTGCAGAATACCATCATTGGATTGTCTGCACAGTCCCTTTTCCTCAAGGTTGAGAGTGAGGAACATTCTTGGGTGGCGCAGAATATGTTTTTGAAACCCCGTAATTCTATTTCAGTGGAAATTTAGAGAGCTAAAAATTTATACTTTCCTACATTGATGATGCTACTTTTATCATCTCCCTTTCCATTGGAGATGTCTATGAAATTCTTGTGTGCATCTTACCAAATCTTGTCATTCTTTCCCTGGCCCCCCAAGCACAATAGATTGGAGCTCAGACGTGTAACCCTAAGACCTCGCCATTGCCTATTCAGAACCTGAATGTTCCTGACTAGTAACGCTCCCTACTTCTTCTCCCATTCACACCTTTAATGCTGTCTTTCCCCTGAATGCTTGTTTCCACTCTTGCTTTACTTTGCTTGTGAATGTCAGTGCTATTATTCACCACCTCCATTCCACCCTCACACTCCAAAAACTGAATTTTCCCATAAATAATCACCTGAAGCATAAAATTGCCTGCTCTCATATATTTAATATTCAGTGAACCAGCATTATAACAGTGCCGTGCATAATTTGGAGAACCATAATAGGAGTAATGAATATGTTAAAAGAAATTATTATCCTGGAATATAAAAAGAAATTAAAGCCACACCTGAACATCTGTGCACAATTTAAGTCACTTACTCAAGTGTGATATAGCAACAATAGAGAGAGTAAGACACGACTATGGATAGAACTCCATTATATTATCCAGGGCAAAAGACATAGATCACTGGAGATAACCCCCCTGAGGAGGGTACAAAATTTGTGAGGAACTGATATTCCCAAACAATATGAGAAGTGATCAAATACATTATAAAAGACTACAAAGAAAGGATAGTTTATTTTATTTTACAAAAATTAATGTCAGAAATATGTTTCCCAAAGTGCATATAAGGGTAGGAAACTCTCATGGTTTAAATAATAAATGTGTTTCGCTAAAGCTGAAGTTACTGGGAACCAGAGCATGAGTTCTGTCAATTCTGCCCAAAGGCAAAGGAAACAATAAATATTTTACTTCTTCTTGCAAGTTTTTTTTATTCTTATTACTCTGTTTCTTAATGCAAAACAGTAGGTCAAGGGACTCTTGGGAGAGTCAAAGAAGAATCAATAATTTCTTAGTTCCTTCTGAATGCACAGCCTATATGTCCTCCTTTCCCCCAAACTTGGACAATTTTCATCTCTTGAACTATAATTTCCAAGATGAATCTGACTTGTATTATATTGAATTTGAATTTTGGAGAGAGAATCCATCTCGGGATGTAACTTTGTTGAGAGACATCCAACTGCTTTTAACCATTCGCTTCTCCTACCACCCATTACTTTGCATTCAACCTGGAGTTCAACCTGCCTTTCAACCTCACTATTTTAAACTTTCCATCAATTCAGTTTCATTCTTTCCAAGAAAGGTTTTCTCCTTGAATATTTTACCTTTAATCTTTCCCAATTTACTAAGTCACTTTTCATGATAGAACTAAAACTTAAAGTTTGCATGTTTTCTCAATTAAATAAGTCAAAAGGTATTTGTTAATAACTTGGCTATTCATCTAGTCACTGACCTGTTCATTGGGCACCTGCTCTGTACCAAGCACTGAGCTCAGGACTTGGTGGATCTATAGCCTCTAGTCCACTGGTGTGAGAGGTGCCTTTGCAAAAGGGGTGGGAAACACCAAAAAGAAAGCTCCTGGGTAACTTTAAGTCTTGCAGGGAAAATAATGAAACACGAAGGAAAAAACATAAGCATAGCTACAGGACCAGGTATAATACATAATTTGTGAGACCTGGTGCAAAATGAAAATGCTTAGCCCTTCCTCACAGCTTGATAAGAATTTCACTACAGAGACAGCAGAGCATTTATCCAAGTATGGGCACTTTGTAAGGTGCGGGCCCTCTGACAGCCCTGATAGCTATTAAAACATGTATTAATATGTAGGAACAAATGGACTTTGGTAAAAGGAGGGGTCCGTTATAGCAAAATTGTCTAAATCAGTTTTCTCATCTATAAAATTAGCATATCAGAGCCTCCTCAGAAGTTTTGCCAGCTTTTTACACAAAATGTTTTTATTATTCAACACCATGGGCTTTTGTTTTGAAAGGTTTTATTGTATTGAAGTAAACATAATTCACATCTCTATTTTAATTTTCACCAAAACCTTTTATTATCATGAGGTAGCTGGTGTTACCAAACTAGATAATTTAATTCTAACCAACAGCAAAGAGACTTTCCGTTTTAGCTAAATGTGAGATATTATGTGTTGTTTTGTTTTCAAAATCTGAAAACAACCTAAAGATACCATGACGGAAACCACTTTAGAAACTTTGATTAAATACTCTCCAGATTCTAAGCTGTAATTTTCAGTAATTTTCACTAGCAAGAAAGGAAAGTTTGAGAATTTTCTGTCTTTTGCCCTCGACTGATGCACATATTATTACTTTCCAAAACAAATGTAAGGGGAAACTCAAGCTTAGTGAAATCCTTGAACATATTTCTAATATGTGTTGACTTGAGAATGAAAGAGGTATTAATATGCTCCACCTTTTCATCTCTCATAGCAATAGCCTTGTGAACCATGTGGATTCCAAATTAATATAAACATCTATCTTTAGCATCTGGCCACTTCGGAAAGTTCCCAAGCTTTAAAATGCATGGGTATTTAATACAAGTATCTTTTGGAAGATAGATTTTGCTTCGATTTTCTTTCCCACCTTTGATCTAATATGCAATGATGTTATACTGGGAGTTTGCACAGCCTTTATATGGTGAAGTAATGTCTTGAACTCAAAACTCTCTGGTGAAAAAGTCAGTAGTCACCAAAAGTAAAGCTGGGTTTGTAAGCATGCTGGTGTTTAGAGGCCAACGGACAATGACAAGTTTTTTCAGTGTAAGTTTAATCTTAGTTAACATTAATAGTAAATAAGTAAATAATCTATGTTGTAGAGTAGAATTGAAGTTTTTAATTAATATACTTGTTATTACAATAGTAAAAAAATACTTTAAAATAGAGATACAAAATATCCTCCCTCTTAAAGAAAATCAAATCTCATTTCTGCAATGGCTTAGTGGAATCCCTTGCATCATTATAGAAATTTTAGATAATTAGCATTACCAGTATTAGATAAGGTTATTTAATTAACTTATGCCAATCACCTTCTTTTCTAGCTTAGACTTCTTCTAGATTAACTAATCGATTGACACGTATAAAATTTATTTTAGACACTAAATGGCAGTTTCTTTTCTTTTTTTCTTATGCTTTTCATATAGTCGCTTGCTAACCTGTGGAACTTTTTAACAACTGACTAAAAAGTAACAGTTTTTGGTTAATCATATTCGAGTCTGGATTCTCTGCACCAACATTTAATTTGGCTCATTGAAGTGACAGTTGACTCAAGTGACCTGACTGGCTGAAATAATTGAAAATGATAGATAGATGATAGATCTGCTAATCAAAAACAACTAAATTGTCATTGTATACAGATAACCAAGTGATAGAGGCTAAATCTCTCGTGTTTTCTTTACTCAACAACTGCTAGAAGCCATGCTCTGTTATACACTACTGTTTCAGTCAACTGACTTAGGTATTTGGGCTTCTTGATGGGAGCATTTTGCTATTTTGAAACAAAGACTCTGAGTTCACTTTCACATTCTGAGAAAAACTCTAGTCAGCTGTTTTTTTTGTCATACACATTTTAGAGTCACAAATTGTAAGGCGGTCACATTTCACTATGTATTTTTTCCACAAACTTAATCTATTTTTCTTGTATTAATATAAAAATGACATTTACTACTACTTCACACTTACGTAAACTTGTAGAGGTAAGTTCTTGGTGTGTGTGGTAATGTTTTAAATGCTGATTTCATTCATTGTTTAGTGACTGCCTACTGTAGGTGAGGACAGTTCTAATGTGCTAGAGGAAGAATTGGTGAGATAGGATTGGGAATAAGTGCCTTCTGCTGCCATGGAAAAGAGCTTAATTTTTATGCCAAAAATTATGGATACCCATCAAAGGGTGAAAGCAGGAAAAAGACATGATTATATATGCACTTTAAGAAGTTCATTCTTAAAACTGAAGAGGGTGTTTTAATGAAGAATGAAACCCCGTGGCTTGCTAGTGGACCAAATGGGAGGCCTTGGCAGTAATCCTAACAAGAAATTAGAAGGGTTTGAAAAAAGGGAATGATAATGGAGATGGAAATGAGTGTGCAGACTTAAATATATAGGGAGGATGCAGACAGAAACTATAGAACTTGGAGGCTAACTGGCTATAAAAAAATGAGAAATAGGAGGCAAAGATGAATGCCAGTTTTAATGCTTAATTGTGTGTTCATTGGGAATGAGACCATGCATTTTGGTTAGACCAAGGCAGTTCCAGGTTAGACTTGGAATGCCAGAGTAATTACTGATGAGGTCCCTTTACATTGAAAATTTTCCTGGTTTAGATGATAGATTATGTGGCTGCCCTAGTGAAGAATGATTATGCTTTTCATGTAATCTGGAAGCTGAAGAGAAAAATAGCTTGGGCTTAAAGGAACAGCATTTAAGATAAGGCCCTCCAGAGAGAAAGATCCAATGAGCAAATAGATTTGTGGTAATGAAGCCCAGGAGAGAAACATTGCAATTGAGATGTAGATTTGAGTGTGATCAGATGGAAATGAAATTACAGAGATAGTGTGTGATGAATGAGATGGGGGAAAGGCTCAGAATGGGACCTCCAGAAACACTAACATTGAAGAGGAGGAAGAATCTAAAAGGAGATTAGGAAGTAGCTGCCAGGAGGAAAGCTAAGGTAATGAAGTCATCAGGATAAATTTAAAAAAGAATTTCAGGAAGGAGTAAGTAGGCAATAGTGTCAAATACAAATAAAATATGAACCAATATATACCATTAGATTGAGCAATTTGAAAGTAATTGATGACCTTAGTAAGGGAAAATTTAGTGGAATGATGGGTATAACAAATTACAGTAGGCGAAGGAAGGCAAGCAGTAATGTATGATCGGTGTGGCAGTATCTTAAGGAAAGCATGGGCTTTGAAGTCAGACAAACCGTTTCACAAACTCCTACGAGTTACGTGACTTTGGGCAGGTTGCTTAACTTGAACCTTACTCACCTTTCATTCATTCTACTCAACAGTTATTCACCAAACATTTATAGAGCAGGTCTATGTGGCAGGCACTGTGCAAAGAACCAGCTCACCATGGAACGTATGTCCCCGACATGGGCACATCTTTTAAAAATATAACACAAGGAGTGCTGCTACAGACATATGAGCAGCACATTTTGCTTTCTGATCATAAGCTCCATTAACAATAAAAAAAACAGTAGTAAGTTCTTTCTGTATGCCAAGCACTGCGCTAAAGGCTTCATATGAATTATTTCACTTTGTGCATTAAGCATATCATATGAAAACAATATGAGAGGAGGACTATTGTTAATTCCAACGTGAAGATAAGGAAGCTAAGGCTCACAGAGGTTTAGACTTGTCAAATGTCAGCCTAGCAAGTAGAAGAATGGTGAATGGAGTCCAGACAGATGAACTTCAAAGTGAGAATTTTAAATTAATATACTGCCTCTCGTCAATTGCCAGACTGTGTTTTATTCATCATTGTGTCCTCTGAACCTACTCAGTTCCTGACACATTACAGTTCTTGACAACTACTAATAAGTATATTTGTGAAAGGGAAGAAGGAAGAAAGAGAAGAAAGGAAAGGAAAGGGAAGGAAGGAAGGAAAGGAGGGAGGGATCCCATAAGAAACAAGGGAATGGAGTAACAAGGTCAGCCTAAGAGTTAGAGAATTGTTATCAAGGAGATGATATATGGGCTGGATTAAAGAACATGTAATAATTTGCTAAGCCAAGAAAGAGAATAGAAGACACTCTACATCAGCTTGCAAATATAGCACTTTTTTACCTCCATCAGTCTGTAAAGATAGGCCTCATGTTCTCCAATCCTTCAAAGTACCCAATCTTTGACCCACAACCAGGAGATTCAACATTATTGATCACCACATTCTTACACCTCGACCTAAATGACCACTAACCTTACTGACAAGTCTGAACCTCTGACTGCTATGTTTTGCCAATTATATAAAATATCAAAATCTAATGACTATTTTCTCAGGACATCTTGTGGAGCTTCTTACCTAGACACTAGGCTTTGATAGAAAGGAATCACCCTGGACAAAATGCGACCAGGAATATGACACATCAACAATAATAAATCTCTTCTTCCTTGATCTCTTCTTATTCTCTCAATTAAACTTTCCTCCAGTTGCCACAATTACGAGACAAGGACAACACCCCTAATTGCTTTAAAGTGAATAAACTTCATCCTAATTTTCTTTCAAATCTTTGATAATTCATTGTTTTCTGCCTACTTTTGGATGAATTATGCCAAGGATCATGAAAGCAAAACACTATAAAACAAAACAAAACAAGATGGTCTTTTATATTCAGAAAGATATCCTTAAATTCAGGAATATTACTTAGGCAGAATATTGAAAATACACTTCGTCTGTTCATTTGTTTGTGTGAATTGTTTGGAAAGATCACCCTACTTGCTCACTTTTCATAAACTCTACATAGACACAGCCAAAAGCAAACGCCAATCCTTTCTAAAACCTGACCATTTTTTAAACCTGAATACACTGTTTTCTGTGACTGTTACTTAGATTGTTTTAGTGTGTCCTTTAGTAATCTGTTTTTATGTGAAGCCTGGAATACAGACTTGTAGAGCACATGCATATGATACGGCCCTTTTTTGATAACACAAATTAATTCATCAAGAACCCAAGTTCTAAACAAAAGTTTTGCTGAATTTCAACCCAATGATTGATCACAGCTCCAAGGAAGATGGTGGAAAATTGGTGAGTTCACTTTAGTCTCTAACCCAAAATCTTGTTTTATTTCAACCCATGTTCCAAAATACTGAATTCTTAATTATTTTCTTACTTTTGTGTAACACCATACAACATGTAGCCTGGTGTCTGAATGGTTCTTCACTGAACAACACAAGAAGCCATGCATATTGAACAGAGAGGACTAGAGTTGACTGGAAGAAAAATTTACTGACTTTCATTGCAGATTGGATTTTGTCCTCCCAAACACCTGGCAAAGGTAATGTCTCCGTTTCACTAAGTACTTCTTAATTTGGAATTACAAAGGTAATTAGCTCTCTAATGAGTTGAAGCAACCAAGGTGAAAGAGTAGGGAAAATACTGAACAGATGATGTCTATTAATGCCAAGATTTAAAAAAGTGACTTATTCTTGGTTAAAAAAGTCTTTCAGGTGGGTGATTCAAATCTCATTTTTTTAAAACTAAGGTGTATAGACCTTATTGCTTGATACATACAGGAAAAATCTAATTTGATCAATTATATGTAAAGATTGGCAATCATGAGCACATGGGTCTTTACCCTACATTACTGACTGAGTGCATCAGTAGATTTTATATTTGGAAACTTGTGGATTATTGCTGAGATCCCTAAAAGTGAGGGGGGATGGGAAAAATAGTTCCTAGCTTTATAAAAACAGTTTATTAAAAACAAAAAATATCCTGTACAAGATTCAAAGTAGGCACGCATGGAAAAGCTGAGATAAAATTGACAGCTGAAAGGTTACTTATTACACCGAGAAAATGAAATTAGAATTATCGGGAAAGGTCTGTATTAGTGCTGGATATAAAAAAGCAAGATCTTTGGGTAACCAGAGCACTTCGCATGGGAACCAGTTTAGAGCTGGTGCTCAGCAAATGTTAGTTGAATCTTAAGCCTAATTTAAAAATGACTGAAGCTGCTAAAATGGCTGTGATAGTGAGCGTCTCACCAGCCCAGACAGCGTTGCAACAGCAACCCCGGCCAGAGTTCGAATCGCACTCCGACTCCAGCTGCACAACTACAGACAAGTCATAGTGCCTCGTTTGGGTTCTTCACGTTTAAATTGGGGATAATAATATCTAATGTACAGGTCAAATGGGAGAATGAAATAGGATTAACATGGAAAATTGCTTCTCAGCAAATGGTAGCTATTGTTGTTGATATTCTTATGTAGAAGAAGAATTTTTGTTTCTCTAATCTTTCAGATTAAGGAGTTGCATCCCTGTTCATGGTATGTAAGGGCAGGAAAAATGCTGTAAATTTATCCAGAAGGTGATCCTACCTGATTATTCATTGACTGAAATATTCAATAAAACTCTAATTATTTTGTTCATCTTGTACAAGTACAATTTGATAACATATTCTGAAAGTTATTGGGAGGATTTTGACTGCTTCTCCTTCCTCGGGGTCAAATTGGCGTGTTGATAGGCACCACTGTGTTCTCGGCCAGTTTACTGTCATCAGGATAAACTATGAACACATCATCAGAGCCATCTCAGTATATTAAGTCAACTGTGCCAATGAAGTCTTGCAACACTTTTCTGGAGTGGACTGCTTATATTAACACGTATTTATATGCACCAAACATTCTGTGTGGAGGCATCTGTCCTTGAGCAAAATGCAATAGCTATCTTAGCATGCGAGGGAATTGCCTGTATGTGAAATAACACTGAAGGGCTTCAAACCCAGTTACACAAATTCACCAAAAGAATGACTGAGTCAAAAAAGTTAAATATGCAACTCATATTTCATTCTAGAAAAGATGCGTAGATGAGGCTACAATGGAGAGCTCACAGTCCTAAGAGAACAGTTCATGTCAGTGACTATCATCATCAGCTTAATATCACATAAAATGAGTACCAAACATGCACTATTAAATTGGCTTGAATCACACTATTCATTATTTTAACACATAAATACACATTCTATGAATGTTTGCATGGGACTTTCCATACCTGGTAATAA
This sequence comes from Desmodus rotundus, assembly GCF_022682495.2. Lineage (NCBI taxonomy): Eukaryota > Metazoa > Chordata > Mammalia > Chiroptera > Phyllostomidae > Desmodus > Desmodus rotundus. The sequence continues at coordinate 66,692,683 of NC_071391.1, read as the reverse complement.
GCCAGGCAAAATTTAAAGAGCAGAAAGCCTTTAAAAACACCGCCAAGGACTCTGAAGGATTTGGAAGTACTTATAAAATAAATATTTTGATTTTTTAAATGAAACCAATATATGAATGGCTTTTAAGTTCCTCTAGAATTATGTCTTAGATTTTGAAACATTCTAGGTAAAAAATACAAAATTACAAACAAAAAGAATTTTTTATAAACCACACAATTTAATTATCTATATCAAAATGTCAGCTTTTTCATTTGTCAGCATTCTTATTTAGTTAATTGAAGTGTTTATTAGTCACAGAAAACTATGGCATAAAACAAGTCTATTTGAATTACATGTTTTGTTCAGGAGGTTATTGGTTCATATAATTATTTCTTTTGAGCCAACTCAAGAAATACAACTGTTATTAGGAAACTTCACTTGAAATACCTAATCACCGTTTCAAAGACTTTTTATCACCTGATCTGTATGTATCAGTAAATCAAAGCTCACATAATTTGTTTCACCTCAGTTCATAGAATGTTAAGTCAAGCTAATAAGCAACATCGTTCAAACCCCACTGAACGAGATAGTCTGCATTACAGACACTCTCCCTGTAATCCATCCATTATATGGAACATCTGTTACAAATTATCAACCTCCAGGACTGCTCATTTAAGTGCTTTTTCAAGAGCCTACTGTCTTCATTTCTCCAAATGAGTTAGATGGAGGCATCGGAATTGTACCAAGTTCACTGTCACCAGGTGACAGCAGTCATCTATCAGTCTGTGCTAAGCCCTAATGGGACATTGCATATCAGTTAATGTCTTACAGTTGTACAGCAAAAATCTCAAAGTATAAGACATCGGCCATCAAGAAAACACTAAAACAGTTTTTTTTCTATGATATCTCAGCCATTGCCTGAAAAGTTAAGCACGTAGTGAATAACACTCATTTTTAGGTCCTTGGGGAACTATTGATTTGCTCATTTACTTGATATGTGAAATTAATGATGCCAGATACATGTTTGTCAATTGCTGCTCATTTATATAACCATGAAACATGCCCCTGTTCTTGAATAGATGCCTTGTAGAACATGTTGTTGGTATCAAGAAAAATTATGAAAGAAAATCTACATAAATGAAAATAAGTGCAAATGTATATTTCAGAAAAACAATATGTTAAAGTTTCCTACTTACAATTTAGTCCATAATATTGTCAAGAGTGCACCTGTCTTAAAGAGAATGGTGTTATAAATGCATTGTCCTAATGTGTCATTGGAAATAATTTCAAATTCACTTCATGGTATATTTGGGAAAATAAGTCTCGAGAATATCTATAAATTATTCATAAATGAACAGTGAGACTGAACAAATGTAAAAGTCCATGTAGTCATTATTTTCTTGATCTTAATCTGCATTGCAGACTTGTAATTACTCAAATGCAATAAGCCTAATATTGAATTTATAGAAAGCTTTATGGAAACATGGTACCTTGCATATTTTAGCACCTCATATGGTATTTTCCTACAGGATTTCTTTAACTCATCTGTTTTTAGAATTTTTGTAATACTCCCTTAATAAATTAATATCAGGATAGCATCTGGGCTGTTTAAGATTTTAAATAAACAAGCTGATTATTTTAAATTATTCTTTCTAGTTTGTACAATAGACCCTCACATATCTATTTTCCATTTCAGAAAGATCGCCTTCGATGGATGGACAATATTACTTTGATATTGGAATATATATAGAATGTACAACTTCAACTCATTTTGTAACACTACATTAAACATTTATGCCTACTTAACTACCTTGAATCTTTGGTTAATTTACCTTTCATGTGAAGTTTGTGATAATTGACCAAGAAGTGTTTGTATTTTCCTAGAAAAGAACACAAGGATTTTTTTAATAAACATCTTATACACAGTGATGTAGAGTCTCACATTGGTAATTAAATGCTTCAGCCAAAAATGGAACAAGTCATTTTAGTCCACAGCTCACTGGTCTGGACCAATCACAAAGCATCATCTAAGCAGAAGGAGTCAGAGTTCCAACAACAACTACATGTTCACAAGTTACACCTACCACTGATGTGGGGAAGAGGTGGCATAGTTTTCGTTTGGGCTTACAACAGAAGTAGAAGAGTCATCATACTCTCAATAAGATTGCAAGAGACTGATACACGAAGCATCCCCTGAAACTACCACTGTCATTGAAACTACACTGATAACGTCTACCAACCAACAACAGTATAATAAAACAACATTGGAAAAGTGATTAATCATCACAATTTGCATTTGCTACCAAACCTTATTGCAACAAAAATTTCCCACACATTTTTAGATTTAAATGGATATTCTTCAAAATCTTCCTATAGTTCCTGAGGGTTTTATCACACTTTTGCTCTATGGTTTTTCAATGGCTTCTATCCTTTGACATTTCTCATAGTCATCCAATGGCTTCCAGTCACACTCTAATAAAATCTAATTTATTATCATTGCCTTAAAATCCCTCTGTGATCTGGCACCTGTTGATCTCTCCAACGTTATCACCCCCTGCATTCTCCTCCATTTTGTTTCAACCATACCAGAATCCTTTCTGTTCCCCAAATATGCCAAACTCATCAAGACTTTGGAAATTTTTCATTGATGTTCTCTGCCTAAAAATAACTCTTGCCCATAATATGTATGTGGCTGGTTGGCTTCTTCTTACCTATTTCTCAGCTCCTTATCTGATGTCTCCTGCCCCTCCTCCACCAATTTGCACCCCACTTTATTTTATTCATTGCATTTATTACTATCTGAAATTATCTCATTCGTTTGTTCATTGGCTGTTTTCTCCTTCGTAGAAAATAAAACTCGTACAGGCAGGTAGCTTCTTATCTTGTTTACTGCCTTGTCCCAGACTTAGTTTCTCAATATTGTTGAACAAGTTTAAATGTATGAATGAATGAATATGTAATTCTTTTCTCCAAATAGAGTAACTGCATTTTTATAAATCAAGTAAATGGGAAGACTAAGTAGCATATGGAATAGCAATTGAAAAAAAACATAGACATTTAATATTAAATATATTTTGATGTGATATAACATGTAAATAAGCTAGAGAGGCAGACAGTGAAATATGAGGAAAAACTATTTGGGAATGATGTGGTAGGAAAGGGATTTTAGAATTTACCTAGGGCGGCAATCATAAAATAATTCTTTGAAGCTTGGGCGTTTCTATATGAGTGTGTACCTTAAATGCCATTGAGGGGGCCCCAGCTCCTGGCAATCTCACACGTGAGTGCTTTCCACAATGGCCTGTCCTCAACAGCCCTGCTCAACTCCTGTACACTTGTGCCTATGACTTCTTTTATGGAGTAACTACATCCCATGTGTGGTCTTTCTCTTTTTCTGTTGCCTTTTAATTTCCCGGCATTATTGTCTTTTCCAAAGAACCTTGTCTTTCCATTATGTGCCCCAAGTAGGACAGCTTCAGTTTTGTCATTTTTGCCTCAAGCAATAATTCAAGCTCAATTTGCTGTAGGACTCACTTATTCATCTTCTGGCTGCCCAAGGTATCTGTGGGACTCTCCTTCAATACCATATTTCAAATGAGTCCATTTTTTTCTAGAAGCCTTATTGACAGTCTAACTTTTGCATTTGTACATAGTAATTGGGAATACAAGGGTGTGGATGATCTTAGCCTTGGTCTTTAATGACACATCTTTGCTCTTCGTGATCTTTCCTAATTCTGCCATTGCTGCCCTTCCAATTCTCAGCCTTCTCTTGATTTCTTGGCTGCAGTCTCCATTTGAATTGATGACTGAACTAAGGTAAGCAAAATCTTTAACAATTTTAATGTCTTCATTGCCTATGTTAAAGTTGTCCATTTCTTCTGTAGTGGAAAGTGCAGGTTGGCTGGATAGAACTATTTCAAGCCACAGAGACTGAATCTGTCAAATTCCTAACAAGAATCTGTCAACAAATATGGAAAACAAAACAATGGCCTGCAGACTGGCGATGTTCAATATGTTACCCCAAACTTCAAGGAAGGACCTGCCAAGAAGTGCAGTAATTATAGGGCCATATCTATGATTTCCCACTCAAGTAAATTGATGCACTGGCTGATACAGAAATGCCAAGTATTTAAGCTGGATTCAGAAAATGAAGAGGCACTTGAGATCTAATTGTGAGCATTCTTTGAATAAGTTAGTTTATGTTTTATAAACTACAGTAATGCCTTTGATTGCATCAGTTATAAAAAGCTATGGGTTGTTCCAAAAGAAATGGGCATGCCTCAGCACCTGATTGCGTAACATGTTGCAGGCAGGAAGCCACTGTCAGGATGGCATATGGCAACAAAATGGCAAAGGTGTCAGACAAGGGTAAATTTTTGTCTCCCAATTTGTTTAATCTCTACGCAGAACATTTATGAAAAACTAGGCTATACTCAGAGGAAGGAAGAGTGAAATTGGTGAAAGAAATATCAATAATTTAAGATAATGCAGATGAGACTGTCTTACTGACAGAACGTTGCAATGATTTGAAACAACTTCCAATAAAAGAAGAAAGTGCCAAAGCGGAATTGCATTTGAACATCAAGGCAAAAATTATGACTACAGAAGAAATACAGAACTTTAACAAGATAATGCTCTATGAGACCCTCAGCATTTTTTCATGGCTCCATCTCACCTTCCGCCCCGCCCTGTTCTTTGCTGCATACAAACACACACTTATTCTTGTACGAAGTGTTGACCTAAACATTAAAAAGGAAATGCAAATGGAAAAGATGACTCATATGCTGGATTCTGGCTACCTGTAGTATATTTGAAAGAAATTAAATAAAAGTACTAAAGAAAAGCCCTATATGTCCATTAAGACTTGGGGTTGAATAGAGGATTTAAACTCTCAATTGATGCATCAGCCAGCAAAGGGCCCAGCACTTTATAATCTTGCCCTACTTGCAACTGTAGGGTCCTAACTTGCCTCCTGGAAGCTTTGCCATGTGTATTTTGATCTATAACTTGAGAGGTGAAACCCTTGACAACAGCTGTAATCTACTGCAACAGGTGCCTCACCGCACTCACTGAGTCTTCTCCTGAGTTCGACATGGACTTCACTTGTGCAGTCACCCGCCACACCTCAGTTAGCCTCTACCTGAAATCCATGACTTCATTGATACCTGTCATGCCAAATTTTACTCAGTCACCTCTGTTGCAAACATAGGGCATACTGAATCCAACAGAACAATGTTGATTCATCCTCTATAAAATCATGTTTATCATTTCATGTAAGTTCTCAATGTTGTTCAGCAAATCAACTATTATTGATTCCCTATCACATGGCTCCCAATAACAATTTCTGACCCATTCAGCTCTCTTCCAGCCTCAACTAGGATCTTCCAACCTCTGCACTTCAGTGTTATCACCAGATTTTATTTTAAATGAAATTAACACCATTAAATTGAAAAGAAAACTTCTGATATCCTCCTCCAGATTTCATCTTTATCCAACTTATTCAAACACAAAATTCTGAAATGATGTTTTGTTCCAACTTTTGACTCTTCCTTTAAAATATCAAATGTATTTGTCCACTTCCCATTTATGAACACTTACAGGCTCTGCACTCCCTTCATAACGAAGTTCAGACTTACTGTCCTGGTGTTCAAGGCCTTCCTTCAACCCCCTTTTCCCAACCTTTAGGATTTTCTGCTACTCTGATCAAACTTAAGCTATCTGATTTCCCTCTCTTCAAAAGTGCCTTGAATTCTCCAGTCTTCAGGAATATATACCCATCTCCCTTTCCTGCACATACGCAGTCACCTGTTCCATCTTTAAGTACCAGTCCAGAGAAACTGTTTTCTTGGAATCTTCACTGAAAAACCATCTTTCCAGCCACAGTATCTAAAGAGCTTGCTGTGTCCCAGAGATTGAAGTGAACTTCTAAGTTACTTGACTGGACAATGCCGATGGCTGCATGAGAGCCGAGGTGTCGTGGTATCCAGTCGGCCTCATCATTCAGCTGTCACGAGAGGGCTTCTCCAACCCCTTCAGGCCTCTTTTAATGATTTTAGCAATGAAAAGCATGTAGAATATGTAATTGTGGGTTTGTAAAATGGGTTTTTAAAAATTTTGATCTAAAATTATTTCTCTGATTTTCAGTACTTAGTTGAAATTCATTGTCATAAGGATACATTGATTATAATAGTACATCTTTAATAAGTCCTAAGTCTCTATCCAAAATGATTCTTCCATTACCCTATAGGAAACACTTTAAATCATTTTAGTAATTTCATTGCGTGTGTTTACCTATTTTACTGTTTGCTTCTAGTCAGCCAGCTATTCTGTCAGTTTTCCCGATTGACTTGTCACTTTCAATTCCAAGGGGTTTATCTGGAGTAATTCAGTGTCATTGGATATTCTTTTTTCAGATTGTTTATGTTAATATGTAACCAGTCTTAGCACAGATAAGGAATTATTCCAATTTTAATCTTTCATGAACTAAGGGAATTTTCAGTTAGCCTTTGTTTCTTAGGATGCTTCCAATTGCAAGTAATAGAAAGCCCAATTCAATTTGATTTAAACAATAAGGATATATATTTGCTCTCATGACAGAAAATAGAGTTTTTAATTAGTTTACCCAGTGTCTCAAGTTTTTTTCAAGGACCGATTTTGGTTCCATCTCCACTCCGCCGTCTATAATGCTGGCCTTACCCTAAAGCTCCGTGTAGTCATAGGCTGTCTGCCCATATAATAGAGGCTAAATGCTTTCTTGTTCACATATAGCAGAAAAAAGAAATAGCATATCTCTACAAAGGTGCAGCCTTCCCTTTGATTTGGCCAGTTTAGACCATACAGTTATTCCTGAACCAGAAATTATCATAAGAAGATTTCCATGATCTGATAGGCTTAGACTTTGCTTCCTGAACCAATCACCAACATGGGCTGGTGAAATTGTCAACATGGACCTACACTAGTCATGACCACCCATGTAATGAGGGGCTAGTTCCCTGCACTACATTGGGACAGGTGGAGTGAATATTTGGGAGTCAATCACAAAGGTTATTTAATCTCTATCGTACCTTTTCTACCTCTAAATCCATTGTCAATCAATAAAAAATTTTTTTCCCCACTCATAATAATTTTTAATCCTCTGAAATCTATATTTTCTGTCTATTCTGACCTATATGAAGTAGTATCATACTCTAATAAATAGCATGGAATTAAAACTCAGATACATTTACAATTAAGAATAAGAATTGAACCCCAGATCTGCTATAGAAATGTTGTACAGCCTTGGGTGAGTCATCTGAACTTTATGAGACTCAGTCTTCTCATTTGGGGAATGGAGACATCAATACCATATTTGCTGTAAAGATTAGAGAGAAAACACATAACATTTAGCATGATACTTTCTACCTGATAGGCAGGCATTAAATCATTATCATTTCAGCATTTTTTTTCATTTTACATTATAAGCTCCTCAGAAGATAAGGATTCTTTGTTGAATCTGCCAACAATAGTACACTTTTTTCCTTTTAAAATTACTTTCACATCTATTATTTATTTTGATAAAATCAAATGTGGTTCTTGTTTATATTGCTAAAAAAAAGAAGAAGAAGCAGTATCACGAGCTCATATGATGTTGTTAATGTTACTGAGCTAATGAGAGGCACAGCCAGTGCTAGTATTGCTGTTTACAAAGTACTTTTTCCGTACAGTATCCTAAGTAATTCTCACAATAATGAACAAGATAAATACTATCATTTCCTTTATAAAAATGTCAAGGAACTGAAACTAATGAGGTTCAGAAAGCTGCACAAAGCTCTCAACATAAAAACAAGTGAAAACTGGAATAAGACTCTTCTGACTCTATCCAAATATCTTTTCTTTAGATCAGTTTTTCTTGAAATAGAAGGTGCATAAAAACTTCCTAGGCATCTTGTACAAATTATAATTCTGAGGCTTTATTCACAGAAATTGCAATTTGGTTGCTATTGAGAACAGCCAGAAATCTACATTTTTTTTTATAAATATACCAAAGATTTTGTTGCTAATCAAAGTCTGAAAGACACTAATAGCCTGTTTTTGTTTTTGTTGTTGTTTAGAAGCACACCATGATCAAATGGGTAGCTAATAAGTAGCATTTAACAAAGAAGATCTAACATAATTAGAATCCTACTTTTAATATATAGTAAGGGTTTTTTTTAGCATAGTGCTGTGATTTTGTAAAGGTATATTACTCTATCTCATATTTTGAGGAGTCAAAAGTGAAAACAAGTACAAAATAACAGTTATGCTAGGCTGTCAATAAAAAAAAGTATTCATCAATAATTTATTATAAATCTGTATTTATAACAGGCTATGTGCCAAGCACTGTACTAGGCATTGGGGATACAGTAGTGAGCGAATTACAAGCACAATTCCAGTGCTCTTGTGCCTGAAATCCAAAAAGGAAAGCCACCATTAATAAAAGTCGTGTAAATAAGTAGAAAGCTTCAGCTGTGATTTCAACTATGACTGACAGACACATGGTACTATGAATGTGTAATGGAGTGACTTTACCCAGGTGGGGCCTTCAGAGAAAGTCTCCTCCAAGGAAGTGAAACTAAAGCAGAGATTTGAAATTCAAAGCATAAACAGGTGTTAAATAGGCAAAGTAGAGAGAGACAAGAATTTTATGCTGAGACACTAGGTAACATGGATGACAGGTATGTAGGTATATAGGTAGGTAAGTAGGTAGGTAGGTAGGTAGGTAATAATAATGAATATGATGATGATGGATAGATATGATAAATGTGAGCTTTACCAAATTCATTGAAAACACAATTGTTTTTGAAAAAAATAATTTGAGCTGTTTATCTCTCATTTCAATCCTTAACTGCCCCTCATAAAAGAACAGTTGGTTATTCCCATGGGATTGAGAACAGTGAGAAAAAGTCACTTACATTAGTAAGTCTAAGAACTCTAAGAAGGCCCTTGGCCTTCACGAGGAGCAGGCTGGTAAGGAAGTATCTGAAGGGAAGTCAAAGAAGGAAAGATGCAAAACTACTTGAAGTTACACTCCACCAGCCTAGTATGTCAACAGTATGTCGGGAGACATGTCTAGCATAAACATAAACATGCTATCAAGAACACCATGCTTCTTAAGTACGTTTGGAACTTAGTTCTTCATAATTCTATTCTAAAGGTGATAATATCCACAACCATGCATGATGAGAGCATGGCTGCTGCTGGGCCTTTGTGCTTCGTCATTTGCTCAGACATCTTCACCTTGAATAAGTGATGAAACTGTGCCCATTTTTCTAACTTTTCTATTTTCAAATAAAATATTTATGGTAGTGATCCTGTATGATAGCACTGTCATAGGGGGTGAGGGGAGGGGCCTTTCCAGATTCTTGCCCATCTGCCACTGCGAAGTATAGCATTAATGGGATTTCTGTTAAATGAGTGGCATCTTTGTAACCCTGAGACACTAGCCACTGTCACACATTTGTTATCTCTCAGATATTTACCTTTTATTAATCTGTTTTCAAACACGTCTTCTGTAAATTCGTGATAAAATCATTTGAAAAGATAATTTACTTCATGATTTTTTAAAAAGTCAAAAGATGGTAAAATATGATCATCATTAACAGGCCCTGAAGACAAAGGTATTGATTGTATTATTATAAGATTAATGTAATTCACTCCTAAATATATACAAGAAGCTAACTGCAGCCAACATTCAATATGATATATCTAAAAATATACTTTTATTATAGATAGAACATTGATAACACTATACATTTCATTTTTATTTGGGTTGAAAATTATATTTATCTTAAAAGGTAAATCACATTAGTTTTTCAGAATATTTTACAATAATATATTTGAAAAAATCTTTCATATTTATAAGAATTTAGAAAATTTATCTGTTTATAGTAAGTTTCTAATAATAATGAACCTTATTAAATCATATGAGAAGGTTTATATTCTTCATTCATGGAGTTACTCTGTCATTTTTATTACCATCCCTTTCTTAGTTTGACTAAAAAAAACTGTTAATTCAAATATATTTTTATATAACAAATTAAAAAGCTATCACATTGGATCTTTGTCTTATAAAACAATAATTTTAAAACAGCGTTTGTTAATTCTTAGACAACATTTCAAACTCAGAATATAATACTTTCTGCCCTTTTTTCCATTTTTCTTTCATCTATTCATCTATAAAAATTTATTGAAGAATTAATATATGCCAAGTACCATGTTGAATATTTCAACAAATGGAAATTATAGAAAGTAATTATAACTAATGTAGAAAGCATTATAATGAGATGTAAAATATAATCCCAAGCACTTGATCGTAAATTATCAGGGCCGAACATTTGTGTTCTGTAAAAAGTCTGTCTGCCGCTGGATTTCACACAACTGGGGCTGGAACCCCATTTTGTCCTCCTGTAGAGCGTGCGTCCGCCCAGCCCCACCTCCCCGCACTCGGCACAGTGCTGTACACATACTCACCTTCAGAAAATGTTCAGTGAAGTAGAATATACTTAGACTAGTTCACATACTTATGTAACGATACGGAGGCTTTCTTTAAAATAATGACTTTTAAAAATAATTTTAGAAGTAATACATGCTTACAGTACAGAATTTGACAATCCAGACAAGTGTAAAGAATACAATTTAAGTCACCTACAACCCTATCACCAAGCAGTGACTACTGCCGTGTATACTTTAACGCCCTTTTTCCAGTCTCTTCTTTCACATATTTGGCAAATTATTGTTTATAGTCTTATATTTACATATAGTGCTGCATTCCACTTTTTTCACATTTGTGGTAAATATTTCCTATCTCATTAAATAGTTTGCTATATTAGGAAGTTTAATGGCTACCTAATAATATTTTATCATAAAATTTCATGATTTGAGCATTATGTGATTACTGGACAGTTAGTTCTTCATATTTGTAATTATAGAAAATTGCACAGCCATAATCAGTATCTTACATAAGGAAACTTTGTTCACTGTCACTGATTATTTTGCTATGGACTGTATTTGGGGAAATAGCCACATGTAGAGAAAAATACTTGGGAGTTTATTAATTATGTTCTAAATTCTATTTTTTGTTCCAGCTTAAGTTTGTTTTTAAATTAGTGTAATTGTCTACTATCTATTATTAAAAGAAATATACCTTTTAAGAGAAGTAATTTAAATATTTTTATAGAGCTTTAGTACTCAGAAAGGCAAATAATTTTATTTAAGTTAATGAAGTTATTTTCCACAATACTTCCTATCATATAGGTGGTTGTTAACAAATGCTTTTTACAGAGGTAAATAAATATAATTGATGAAATTGAACAGAATAAATGGAACAATACAGAAAACCTCAACAAATGAATTATGTTGATAGTTATTTTTGTTTGAACATATTACATAAATTTCAAGTCTGTTTCATAGTATCTTGAAGATCCTCCTACAAATTTCCTGTCTATGAACAAAGTCAAATCAAACTAGTTTGAAGTCTGTTCCAATAATAATTGCTGCCCTGAAACTTAGTGGTTTAAAACATTGATCTATTATTTGCCTTCGCGACGATGTGTGAAGCCAACAGACACAGCCAGGTTCTTACTTGGGATTTCTCATGCGCACGAGCCTTGTGGTGGCTAAAGCTCGAGTCACTCGAAGGCTTCATCACTCCCGGGTCTGGTGCTTGGGCTGCGAGGCCTGGAATAGCTGGGGGCCAGTTGGACCTTCCTCTCTCCATGAGTCTGTCCAATTACCTGGCTTGGACTTCCTCACAGAATGGCAGCCTCAGTTTAATCAGACTTCTAACTAGGCAGCTGGATTTTCCCAAAAGCATTCCACAAGACCTGGGATGAAGCTGCACAACTGCTTACAACTTCTCCTTAAAAGTCAAGCAATGTCACTGTATCGTTGTCTTTGGGTCAAATAGTCATGGTCTAGCCCAGACTCAACACCGTGAAAGAATAGCAAGCATCACCTTTCAGGAAGAGAATGACCTGCATGGAAAGGCAGGAAAGGGAGTGAGGGCAGCCACAAGCTGCCACAAAGTCCTAACCTGCTTCTTCAATGCCATCTGTCTCTCTACCACATAATTTAAATGTGCCTTCCTCTGACACATGCTCTTTCTTTTCCTCCCCTTTCTTCAAATGAAATGACTCCCTAGGTTAACAGTAAAAGGAGATGGGAACCGAAGGGCTAAATATCAGTTGTACTGTTCACTGGCACCAGGGACTTGGGCAAATACCTTCTCATTAGAATAGGCTCTCTGATACCTACTGCCTAGCATTACACCTAACACACAATATGGTTATTGACTAAGTGATTTATTTGTCATTTATTGACTAAACAATCTCTTTGAGATTCCATTACATCCTCTATGTAGTAGGGACAATAAGGCCCACCCAGGGACATAGAAATACATGAACAAGTTAATGTTTGCAAAATATTTAACACAGACCCAGAGAGGATATGGTAGCTGTTAGTATTGTAATTACAGTTAATAGTCTTATCATTATTATGTTATCATTAGAGTTGCTCCTTCCTATCCCTGTCACCACATTCTAATAACTTGTAAAACATTTTCTTCAGTACCTGGATCTCATTTATTTTCCTTATCTTCTCCCTAGCCACCGTTTTAATGTAATGCTTCGAACATTATTCATACAGGGGACATGTCAAACATACTCTTCTCTAAGTCCTTGGCCTCTTCAGCCCTAGTAATCATATTCCCCACCTCACTCCAGGTGAACACAAATTCTCATTCAAAAACACCCTACAAATGACGTAGTTTTTCTCCTCATAACACAAGTTCCTGTTCTTGTATTTTCCCTCACGATAACCTGGTGTCCCTGATTCCTTTTTTTTTATTCTAGTCTGTCAACATTATTCTGAATCCCTGGACTCCTCAGTCCACCTTTGATAATAAGTCATATCAAACTTATAAATTCCTAAACCTGCATGGACCTAATTAACTACTGTCTCTGGCCCTGGTCCTGGCTGTCCAGCCCAGCCTTGCCAAGTCACTTCCACTCCACAATGATGCTGTCGAACCACATTTGAACTGCAATACTATTCCAAAACATTTGTATTTCATGTCTTTCCTCTTTTACCATGTACTTACTCCAGACACTTCCCATTCTTCTCTAACTCCCAGTCCCATTTTCACCCAATCACCTTTCCTTATTGTAGATGATTTTTTTAATGAAAAAAAATGAAAACCTTCCCAAATGAGCTCTCTCAGCTGTCCTTATTGCCATCTCAAAAGCTTTCTTTCCATACTTTTTGTTTCTTTCTTCATTTCTCTTAGAGAAAAAACTTATTTTCTACACTTTTGCCCACCATCCCAATATTTTGTCATCTTCCTGATGGAATAGTCCCTGTCTTCTAAGTCTTTGGTCTCTGCTATCTGCTGCTATTTCTTCTCAATCTTGATAAAACTACTAATTTCTCACTTCCTAAAAATGCCATTTACCCAAATAGGTCTTTTATCTCTTCATCTCATTGTCCCTTCCTTGTTGAAATCCTCTACCAAGAGGTCTGTTCTGACCACGCCCATCTCTGTAGCACTCCACCGTTTCCTAGCTCCTCGCAATTCCAGTTCCACCCTTTCTGCTCCGACTTCGTAACTGCCGCATCCAAACAGCAAATTGCTACACAAGACTAATTCAGAAAATAAAGTACTTAAGAGTGGAGTTTTTAGTTAACAGTAAAAGCATCCTTGTAGCTTGAATTGTCCATATTAGGAAATAGAAGACTGTCAATAAGAAAACTGATTGCTTTTAGCCAATAAAATGTAAGTACATATTTTTAAATGCTATTAGAAATCACTATTTTGGAAGTAATAATATAAAGGTATATTTGTACTCATATCAGATCATGGTTGTCTCGTCAAGCTAGAGTCTACCTACATGTACATAGCTCGTCACTCTTTTATACATATTTTCATGATCAAAAGGGAGATAATCTTTTCTCATTAACTGTACTCCCCCCTCAAAAAAAATAATAATATGATCACACTTTTAACTTCCCACAACAATTTCTATGCCTCATTTCCAGTATTTACTCTTCCTTGGTCTGAGTTCTGATGATTTCAGAGCCTTTCATATCTCCCCTCTTAGAGCTTAAGCTACTGGATAGTCACATTACAGTATTTGCATATTTTAGGTTCCCTGAACTTGCAAAGTGGCTCACGCACCCATCCTCCTTAGCAGTAAGGGGATCGTTTTTGTGCCTGAAGGCATTGCCTATCCCTTTCTGTTGCTGTCTCTGCAGGCGGTGGTTGATTTCAATAGCCAGAGTCGATATTGACATTTTTGTGTTGGTTCCTAATTTTTTTTTTCTTTTCCTTTGAAATACAATGCTAATTGTTAGTGGCCTCCAAACACAATGTTAGAAAAAAAGTCAAATCCATAATTATGTTAACCCCAGAAATCATAGAAACCAGCTTGCATCCCATCACTTTTTATTTCCAATTTTTATTACTAAATATGTATATAATTAAGACAACGACATAGTTTGATTGAATCCTCATGGGAAACACGAATTCCCATGACTCCTCACCATGACTTGAACTTCACTTTACCCTTTCCACTCTGTCTATAGGTCCCCCAGGCCCACCGGGGGTAGTGATTGTTGAGGAAATCACTGAAAGCACAGCCACGCTCTCCTGGAGTCCAGCAGCTGACAACCACAGCCCCGTCTCCTCCTACAACCTGCAGGCCCGCAGCCCCTTCTCTCTGGGCTGGCAAACAGTGAAAACAGGTAAGAGGTTCTAAGGCAGCATCAGGTGTAAACAGAGCAGCTTCCCATCATGAGCTATTTTATATATTAATGTATTTGCTAAGCATCTCATTAGGATCCTTCTGGATTCTTAAAACTTTGTTATTTATTAGAATATTAAGTGTTTACTTCTTTTAATAAGGTGACCTTGCTTTCTTCTCAATTCCCAGGGAGGAACCACATCATTTATATTTGTTTGTTTGGTTATTGAAATAACTTTAGACTCACACAGAAGTTGCAAAAATAATACAGAGATTTCCTGTGGCCCCAACCCTCAGCTTCCCCAATGATAATATTTTATACAACAATGGTACGATTATCCAACCAGAAAGCTGACGTTGGGACAGTGCTGTTAACTAAACCACAGACTATATTCAAATTTCACCAGTTTTGTGTCTCCTATATTTTAGTGCACGGTTCTATAAAATTCTATGAAATGGTATTGTATAGATTTAAGTTACCACCAAGATAATCAGAGAACTATTCATGACTCCAGTTTGTTATGCTACCCCTTCACATCACACACATAAAGAAAATCTAACATAAAATCACATCATTTAAAACAATGCAGAATTTTAATGCATACTTCTAAGATGTTTGAATTATATTTGCATTATTTAAAAAAATTCTCCCCTATGGTTTCCATTTCATGTTATAACTAAATTCTCCTACCTCTCCAAATGTGGCTGTCTTCAAGGTTATGTGACATCCACTCTCTTGAAGGTGATTAGAAATGTATTTAATAAGTTGGTATTTGAAAAGTATACAATGTCTATACAATGTAATCTTCAGTTGCAGTTGTCTGTACTGAGTAGCGATTTGTCATTTTGTTTTACTGTCTAAATATAATAGGTTCAGGTAAACATACATAAACTTTGAATTTTTGGCACAAGCTCGGGTCAAATGAAATTGTATGTTGGGGGAAGGTCAGGAATTCGAACTAAATGTTCATTTTAGGGTTATTTACTTATTTTAGAAGTCCCTACTATGAAGTTGCATCTTTATCTTTCAAATCTAATTTGATTGCTGGAAACAATTTTTAAGTTGGGAGATTTTTTAAACTCAGTTCAGCAAGCACTTATTAAAAAAATCTATGATTGCAGTGTGTTTATAAAAAATAGACATTTTTCATAAATATATTTTTGTAACAGGCCAATTTTGTTTGCCTTGATAGTAATAGGGCTTTAGCAAGATGTCTCTTCACCTAATGAAGTCACTTGTTTTTCCAAAACTCAGTATCTCTGGAGCTACTGGTAAAGATGTGCCACCATGAGGCAAATCTGCCAAGGAACAGTGGTCAACTTTTGCATGCTCTAACGTAGATTTTAAATGCCTTGTGATTTTCGCCCCTACACAATCGGACCACAACTTCTTTCATGCCCTCCAGAGCCACATCAGCTCCACTGGGGTGGACCTTTTGTTTTCATATTTGTTCCTCATTGAAAACAATTTCAGTCGAGATCAGCTCTAATGCATACATATCTATTAGAAGAAAATGATGGGTCTGGAGTTTGAACTCTCTAATAAAGTTAATGCAATTCATAAGCTAGTATTTAAAAACTTAAGATTCTTTCATACACTGACTTCCAGCCAAGATGGAGGCATAGGTAGATACATTTTGCCTCCTTGCACAACCAAAAGAAGACAACAACAAATATAAAATAAAAAAATAACCAGAAGTGCCAGAAAGTCAAATTGTATGGAAGTTCCACAACCAAGGAGTTAGAAAAGAAACATTCACCCATACCAGTAGGAGAGGTGGAGATGGGCAGCCAGGGTGGAGAGGACTCGAGGCAAGGCAGTGGCTGGCAGAGCAGGCACTCCCACATTTGAAAGCAGACAAACTGAAAGAAGAGCTGGAGATCGAGAGAGACTATGCAACCCAGGGTTCCACTGCAGGAAAATAAAGCCTCAAAATCTCTGACTGAAAAAATCTGTGGGGGTTGAGGCAGCAGGATAAACTCCCAGCCTCACAGGAGAGTTCACTGCAGAGACCCACAAGGTTCTAGAATATACACAAACCCACCCACCTGCAAATCAGCACCAGAAGGGCCCAATTTGCTTGTGAGTAGTGGGGGAAGTGATTGAAAGCCTGCCAACAGCTGAGCAAGTGGCATTGTTCCCTCTCAGACCCCTCTTCCATATACAGCATCACAATGCAGTGATGTGGGATGCCCCACCCTGGTGAATACCTAAGGCTCCGCTCCTTAGTATGTAATAGGCACACTGAGGCAAAAAAAAAAAAATATGGCACAAATGAAAGAACAGATCAAAACTCCAGAAAAAATACAGCTAAGCAATGAAGAGATAGCCAACCTATCAGATGCAGAGTTCAAAACACTGGTAATTAGGATGCTCACAGAAATGGTTGAGTATGGTCACAGAGTAGAGGAAAAAGTGAAGGCTATGAAAAGTGAAATAAAGGAAAATGTACAGGGAACCAACATTGAAAGGAAGGAAACAGGGACTTAAATCAATGGTTTGGATCAGAAGGAAGAAATAAACATTCAACCAGAACATAATGAAGAAACAAGAATGCAAAAAAATGAGGAGAGGCTTAGGAACCTTCAGGACAACTTTAAATGTTCCAACATCTGAATAATAGGGGTGCCAGAAGGAGAAGAGGAAGAAATTGAAAACTTATTTAAAACATAATAAAGGAGAACTTTCCTAATATGGCAAAGGAAAAAGACCTCCAGGAAATCAGGACGTTCAGAGAGTCCCAAAGAAGTTGGACCCCAATGAAGCACACACCAAGGCACATCATAATTACATTACCCAAGATTATAAGAAGAGAATCTTAAACACAGCAAGAGGAAAGGAGACAGTTACCTACAAAGGAGTTCTGATAAGACTATCAGTTGATTTCTCAAAAGAAACTTTGCAGGCAAGAATAGGCTGGAAAGAAGTATTCAAAGTTATGATAGTCAAGGACCTACATCCAAGATTACCGTATCCAGCAAAACTATCATTTAGAATAGAAGGGCAGGTAAAGTGCTTCCCAGATAAGGTCAAGGTAAGCAGTTCATCGCCACTAAGCCATTATTATATGAAATGTTAAAGGGACTTATCTAAGAAAAAGAAGATCAAAAATATGAACAGTAAAATGACAACAAACTCACAACTATCAAAGTTTTAAACCAAACTTAAAAAATTAACAAAAATGAACTAAGCAAATAACTAGAACAGGAACAGATTCACAAAAATAGAGATCACATGGAGGGTTATCAGCAGGGAGGGGGAGGGGAGAGAATGGGAGAAAAGTTACAGGGAATATGAAGCATAAATGGTAGGTACAAAATAGACAGGGGGAGGTTAAGAATAGAATAGGAAATGGAGAAGCCAAAGAACTTATATATATGACCCATGGACATGAACTAAGGTGGGGGAATGATCATGGGAGGGGGGTTTGGGGAGGAGGGGAAGAAAGGGAAGAAAAAATGGGACAACTGTAATATCATAATCAATAAAATATATTTTTAAAAAAGATTCCTTCATACACCAACATGAAATCAAAGAACTGTAAGCTCCTCATTTTTGACAAATGAAGTAATGAGTTGCATGTGGACCTTCTAGCTGAACACATCTGGAATTAACTTAAACTGCCTACCCCAAAATCAGACTCAAATCAGGTGACTGTGAATGGAACTAATTTATTCATTTTGAAGAGAGTATGAAAACAACCATAAAAAATAATTTCACTTACAGACCCCTCTTGTGGTCAAATTGCTTTTGATCTGGAACCTAACTTCTTCATATTGTTGAGCAGTATCAGCTGACCTAGTTTTTTACTGTGTGTGTTTAGGAATACCAAAGTTTTTATAATATTAGAATTTATTTGTCATTTTTTACTTATTTCAGATTTGTTTATTCACTTTTATTCTATCAGTGGATATTTCTTCTGTCTGTGGGTATGTTTTCCACTGATTGACTGGTTGATTAAATTTGACAACTACACTGGCTTATTTAGTTTACATTTAATTATTTAATTAAATTCCTGGATGCAATTTCTTTTACTAGGAAATGCATTTTGACAAGCTTTTCTCCCTGAATCAATATGGGATTTCCCACTGTCTTTAGTTGCTGTGTGTCCTCTAGGAAGCAGAATGTTTTCTTTGAGAGTGACTTATCCCCATTGTTCCAGGAAGAGTATCTTTATAAAATAATACTTGCAAGGCTTTAAAAATAATTACTTTGGCATACATTCTCCATTTTCTTTAATATTCACAATATTGTATATGAAAAAATATTAATTGTTATTAAAAAGTTTGTTTCAAATTTATTTCATAGTGCATGTTATTTCACCAAAAATATTAATAACTTCAATGCCATTTTTATGCTTATTTTATAGTCTGTACAAGTAGCAATTAAGTTAAAATTTCTAGATCTTATTTTTATATTTAAAGAGGCATTAGAATTAAGGATGGTGGAGAAGATGTGGGATAGGGAAGTAGTCTTGGAAATGTGTATGGTTAAGAAACTGTAAATATATGTAACTTTTAGAGGAAGAATATTTTTATATTTTAAATTAATTTTCTTTTTTAACATAAAACCTGAATAATTACATCAAGATTACAACGGGAGCTGTGCCAATTTTGATCACACCTGTCAATTTGAACTCCCCTTTTATTCATTCAATAAAAATTATTGAGAAGCTTTCAGTTAGTCTTCTAGGCACTTAGAATATATGAGTCAACAAAACAAAACAAAAAATATCTGCCTTTGTGAAGACTATTCTCATGGGTGAGGAAAAACAATAAAGAGAGAACACAGTAAACAATGAAACTAATTCATTAATGAAAAAATAAACATTGTATTGTAAGGATAATCAAAAGTACTATGATGGGACAATGTATTAGTCTGTGCAGACTGACATAATAAAATACCACAGACTTAGTGGCTTAAACAACAGAAATGTATTTTCTTACAGTTCTGGAGGCTGGGAATTCCAAGATCTTGGTGCCAGCCAATTCAATTTGATTCCTGGTGAGAACCTCCCTCAACTTACAGATAGAAGCCTTCCACTGTGTCTTCACATGGCAGAGAGCAAGGATTCGAGCTCTCTGCTGTCTCTGTTAATAAGGGCACAAATCCTATCAGATCAGCGTCCCAGCCTTAAGACCTCATTTGACTTTCATTACTTCCTATTATTCATATAGCTTGACTTAATGTATTAAAAGATAAGACTTAGAATATCAATCCTACAATGTCTTTACATTTCCCTCAGGATGAGAGACCCAGTCCTATATGATTTGGTTCTGCCATTCCCTTTCCAAACTCATCTTCAACCATTCTCCTTAAAACTCCCTCAGCTCCTGACTCACTGATCTTCTCATGCTTCAGTATGTACTGACTCTAATGCAGCGGTGTCAAACTTATTTTCACCGGGGGCCACATCAGCCTCCCAGTTGCCTTCAAAGGGCCGAATGTAATTTTAGGACTGTATAAATCTAACTACCCTTAACAGTTAAGTGAGAGCCCAATGCTGCTGATGGGTAGAAACAAGGTGTCAGGCCGGTAGGAACAAGGTGGAGGCCGGATTCGGCCAGCGGGCCTCGTGTTTGCCCCCTGTGCTCTAATGGCTTTGCAGTATTTGCTCTGTCAACATGGGATGCTTCCCCCCAGATATTAGCATAGTTAAATCTATACTTCCTTAAAGATTGTATTCAAATGTACCTTCTCAGTGAGGCTTATCCTGACCATCCTGTTTTAAATTTCAACCTGCCTAAGGAGAAAAAAGAATCCTCATGCACTCTTAGTGGGATTGCAAAACGGTGTCTCTACTGTGGAAATCAACAGTATGGTATGCAGCTTCCTCAAAACAATTAAAAATAGAACTACCCTTTGACCCAGTAATCCCACTTCTGGGTATTTATCTGAAGAAATCCAAAATACTAATTCAAAAAGACATATGCACTCCTATGTTCTTTGCAACATTATTTACAGTAGCCAAGATATGGACGCAACCTGAGTGTCCATCCATAGATGAATAAATAAATGAGATGTGGTACACACAGTAGGACCTCAGTTTTCAAACTTAATTCATTCCAGAAAACTGTTGGAGAAGTGAATCATTCAAAAAGCAAATCTCTTTTGTCATCTGAGAGACATGTGACTGATCACACAGGTATCAGCATCACGAACTGAACTTTTGTTAGACAATAGAGACATTTTTTCATGAACTACTAGGTCGAGACCAAATTGTTCGAGAATCAAACATTTGTGAACTGAGGTTTAACTGTATATATAATTGAGTATTATTCAGCCATGAGAGAGAATGAACTCTTGCGATTTGCAATAACATGGATGAACCCAGAGGGTATTATGCTAAGTGACATAAGTCCGACAGAGAAAGACAAATACCATATGATTTCATCTATGTGTGGAATATGAAAAACAAAATAAACGGACAAGCAAAGCAGAAATAAACTCATAAATGCAGAGAACATTGTGACGGTGGCCAGATGCTATGGGAGTTGGGGAGACGGGTGAAAAAAAGGAAGGGGTTAAGATGTACAAATTGCCAGTCACAAGGATGTGAAGTGCAACATAGGGTATGTCATCAGTAATATCATAATAACTACGTATGGCGTTAGATGGATACTAGACTTATCAGGGATCACTTTATAAGTCATAAGTCATATAAATATCTAATTACTGTGGTGGACACCCGAAACTAATATATATCACTATGTAAATTTTTAAAATTATTAAAAATAAATAAATTACAATCTGCCTGTTACAGATTGTATGGGATCTGCCTCTTCCCGAAGTTCAAATATTGAAGCCCTAACACCCCAGGGTGACTGTATTTAGAGATGGGAGCTGCAAGGTTATCAAGTAGGTAATTGTGCAGGGTCATGCTCAAGTAGGACTATGGTTGTTCATATGGAAATAATACAAAAATTAATAAATAATAATACAAGAATAAAGTCTGTGTTTCATGTACTCACAACTGTAAAATGACTTTTGTCTCTCCCTGTATACATGAGCCTGGAGTTTAAGAAATTTAGAATATAGATATAAATTGGGAAATTATTGTCATATAAGATGCATTTAAAACTGAGAGATTGCATGTCATCTCCAAGAATATAAGTGTAAAATAAAGAAGAATATAAAAATTGAAAGCTGGGGAGTTCCAACAGTAAAGTGTGGAGAAGAGCAAGCAGCCAAAGAACACAGGGAGAATGCAACCATTTAGCTAAAAGGAAAACTGAGTTCATGCGATATACTGCAAGACAAAGCAATAAAGTCTATCAAGGAAGGGAAAGTAATCAACTGTGTCAAATACTGTCGAGATGTCAAGTGTGATGAGGACTGAGAATTGATCATTGACTTTAGCAACATGGAAATCATTGGTGACTTTGAAAGTAGCAGTTTTTGTAAAATGATAAGGACTAAAGCCTACAAAAATGGATTCAAGAGATAATGGAAGAGGAATTAATATAATATAATATAATTAAGAAATGTTGCTGCAACAGGAAGTGGAGAAATCAACATATTTTGAAGTCAGAAATGTTATCATTTACTTATAGCTGGAGGGAGACAAGGAAAAGAGAAAGGAATTGAGGATGACCCCAAGATTTTGGCTACGGCACCCGTAAGAATGCAATTGTCATACACTGAATAAAGAATACTACAAAACTAGATAGGAGAACTTAAGGTTGAGAACCTTGTCCAAAGTGAAATATCCAATATGCCATTGGACATATCATTCTGGAGTTTAGTGAAGAGGTTCATTGCTGGAGATTTGGAGGTGTCAGCATACAGAGGTTATTTAAAACCATGAGACTGGATCGGATCCCCATAGAGTAAGAAAATGGGAAAGAGCTAACAGAACTGGCATGCATCTGAAAGATGAAAAGAAACCAGCAATGGAGATGGAAAAAGATAGGGAGGAACAAAACATAAGTCAAGTTTTGAAAAATATTTCAAACAGAAGAGAATTACCAACTGTGTCAAAGGATGATGTTAGGTCAAGGAAAATGAGGACTAGAGACCTGAGCACAGGGTTTTAGTGACAGAGACCATTGGTAATCTTGACAGGAGCAGTAAGGGTGGAGCAGCAGGAGGTAAGGGCCTGATTGGGGTGGGCTTGAGAGAGCATGGAAGGAAAATAGAGACAGCAAGCAATAGCACAAACATCCCTAAAGAAGTTTTGCTGTAAAAGAAACATAGAAACTGGGTGAAGGATGAAAGGATAGGAAATTTTGAGAGAATTTTGTTTGTTTTTGTTTGGTTTGGTGGGAAAGATACCTGCATGCTTGTATTCTTTAGGGAAAACATCCATGACAGACTTTTGGTTGTGTGTGGGGATGGGGGGCATAGGTGACACAGCTGAGATGGGCTGGTTACTTTTTTCTGCAGTAACTTAACCCCTGAGAACCATTAAGTTTCCTCAAAAGGAATTTAGGTTTCTATGAGAGTTAAAAGTTAGAAGAATGTTCAGAAAAGAATGAGTATACAGGGAATTCTGCTAATGATGAATTATGAATCCCAAAGTGTTCACCGAACGGGTTTCAAAGAGTGAAGGTGGATGGGAACTGGGACATAAGAGAAAATAAGCAGAATTCTATGGAGATTAGAATAAAAGAGATGAGAGATGACCTAGAAGTCTGGAGTTGCTTGACGAGACTGACATGAAGAGAAAAGGTGGACAAAATGATTTTTAGTGTAGATAATGGCAAGTTATATTATGGCAATTCATAATAAAGACGAGATGAAAGAATTCTAATTAACTACAACACACTTTGGCATGTATACGTGCTTACTTCCTGAAGCTTCATTTTGATTTTACTAATGAGGCCAGAGGTGACACCACGGCCACTTATAGTAAGGAAGTATGTATCAGCCTACTCATCCTGTTAGTGCCTATGGTATCCATGACTGCCATTTGTAACCATTTTCCAGTCCTCCTTATGACATGAAATCTCCTGTCTCTCCATAGTCCCAGAAATCATAACAGGTGACATGGAGTCAGCGATGGCTGTGGACTTGAACCCGTGGGTGGAATATGAATTTAGAGTGGTTGCCACCAATCCCATTGGGACTGGAGATCCAAGCACCCCATCTCGAATGATCCGCACAAATGAAGCAGGTAAGAGTCAAAATTCTATTTGGATGCCTCTAATCACTTTGATAGCAAGTTGAATTAACCATGATTGCTTGCTTGGTATAATTTTTTCCTAACTCATTTACCTAGACATCATAAAACCATTTTAGTTTGAATTCCTGTTTTATTTGTTTTCATTCTCCTTATTTCTACAAATACTTCAATTTCCTCCCAACCCTTGCAACCATTCATCTCCAAGTTACCATGAAATTGAATTTTTTCTTCTTACTGTATTCTCATTAATAGAGCAAATCTATAAAATTCAGAATAGATTGACTTCCCCTCTTTTTCTCCAGTGATAACAGTTACCTTTAATTACAGTGTACTTCCTTAAAAACTCTATGTTGCCCTTCACCAGCTGACCTGGTATAAACTAAACTTTGGAAGGACATAGTCTTAACTCAATGCCTTCTTGATATCTGTGTGTAATATAAATACCCATCTGCTTCCTGACCTAGAAAACATAGCATTCTTCTGGTCTTTTAGAATGAGGTATCTCTGATAATGTTCTAGTAACCACAAAAGAGGAATTGTTTTATTTTTTAAAAATTTAAGATGATTTGCTTACCACCTGGGTGAAGCAGAATAAAAACATTTTTTAGTAGATCTTTAATTACTTTGGACAAAGTTTTCTGGAGATTAATCTTTTATGCCCTTGTAAATTGGGATATAAAAATATCTAGTAAGGCGCTGGCTGGGGCAAACACAAATGTCATTAACGATGAGAACAATCTGAAAGCATGAAGAAAGGGAGGGGCAGCTTGCAGACACACAGAGAGGGTACAGACAAAATCCAGTGACTTTAAACTTGATGATAACATCTGATCTCAATAATCATTAGGATAAGTTCACTGAGAATGAGGACTTTGTCTTATTTGCTCACTATTTGCTCACTATTTGCTCACTTATTTGTCTTATTTGTTCAAGCTCTAGCACCTAGACAGTGTCAGGCACCAGTGCCCCGTAGATCTTTGTTGAAAGATTAAAAGGGAATATTCCCCTTTCTTTCCCTTTATATGTCCCTAAGCCCACAAGAACTGGGGTCAGAGACATATGTACATAGAAAACTAAGAGTTAACTGTGTCCATTTTATGCTACAGCTACAGAATTGAACCAAAAAATGTAATGTGTGACTTCTTACAGATTAGACAAAGCTTATAATAATTGAAATAAGTGATCAAAAGAGTTGACTCTCTAAAGCACACTCAGTTTTGCCCTTTAAACAATTTTTCTCTAAAACACAGTGGTTCTTTTTACAAAAGAAAAACAGAAAAGAAAAAAATCCCAAATGCTCAACTTATTGCATTAAGTGTGAATAACCGTACAAAAGATACTCAAATTCTTTCCATGTAAAAATTAAGCAAACAAGAAAATAAGAGATGAGGTAGCCTAAATAGGTTGGGAAAGATTCATTCACGGAAAATCCAACTATTCTGCTTTTGTGATTTTCCTATGACAAGTTGTTTTTCCCACTACTTTTCCAATAGTTTGAGTTTTAAGTGAACTTTAACTGCCTGGTTGGGTTTTCGTGCATTCAGAAAGTCAGCCACGCTTCCACTGCACACAGGTGTTCATTAATTGAGAGCGTAACAGATAGTCGGTCTTCATTTTATGAACTCACTGTGCAGATAGTGAAATAACTGCGAATATTAGTGCTTATGCATATATAATTTCTAAAAAGCCCTGACTCATTTTGCATATTGTTAATTGTGTTTAAACAAAGGCAAAGATTACTGCTTAATTCAGAGGCTCTCCATAAATATTCATTTCAAAAATAAATAATCTGTTTGGGATAAAGACTCCTTTGAGACTTTTTATAGTATCAGTCTCCTCATGCTATTAAAAAGCATGTTAGTAAAAAATACTTTTACTTTTCTAGCTCAAATGTATTCAGATGATGCATTTTAAGTTTTCTCCCTCATCTGTTTCTGCCTCTACCTTAATCACACAGCTCCTGTCTCTCTAGTTTATCTAGTTTTATATACGACATTCTTTAGTCCATTAAAATCTTATGGGAGAGAAGAGAAATAGCATGAAAAATGCATGAAATGCTCTCCTTTGAAAGTACGTTGAGCAGGCTTGTGCCGCCTACTTTATGTTTCCTGTGATTTGGAACCACGCAGGGTTAGAGGTACTAATGGTGTTGAACCAGGTATTGAGTTTTGTGCCTGTTTTGTCAGGCAGCGCAGATTAAAAGCGACACCAATATCCTGAGATGTTCTCTCAGGCGACGCACTCTGCCTCTATTAAGCACATGTCCTGTATTTGAAAAGATGATCCTGTTCTAATGGACCACGTAAACTTTGAAAATCAACAGAGCTGCTTGGCGGAGAAAAGTCTCACGTTCGGGATATAGAGTTGGAAACTTTATGTCCCTTTAAAATTATCTTATTAACTAGAATATTCTAAATCCCAAAGCAGCTTTAGTAAGATATTGTTGCCTTAAAATTACTCCTTTCCCACACTCAAAAAGTTACCTTTTCTTTGCAATTTCCTCTCAGATGTATTTTGAATTTTCCAGTCATCAAAACACTGATAGTAGTCAATAAATATAAAATAAATTGGTGCAGTCTGACTTTCTATTTATTAAGATGTCAAAATAGTAATATAAATATATTTTATTTTAATGCACATTTATACTTATTTATTTATAGTTCAATTTTATTACAAGTTTTAGATAGCTAGATGATAGATATCCCTGTGTTTTATTTTGGAAACGTGTTACATCATCAAACAGTATACAAATTTCAGTTTCATACTGGAAATGCTTTCTCTGTTGTTTGAAAAGATGACACTCGAGGGAAAAACATATTTTAGGATATGAATTTGAAATACATGCTATAGTAGAAATGAAAAGATATATAAAAATGAATACAGAAACAATTGTCTCACTTAATTAAACTTTAATATTCTGTAAGTTATGTATTTATAACATAATAATTGAAATGAAAAGGAGAAAAAATAGAATTATAACAATGTGACCTATAATTTACAAAGGTTTGGTCTCCTCTGTAGTATGAAATTTTTATTATTATTAAAGCTTTTGGTATAGATCTCAATATTTGCAATTTTAATTTTAAATCATGATGAATTTTATGTACCTGTAATTAAAAGTTTGAGTTTTGGAGGCAAGGAAATCTGGATTCATGTTCTTCTCTGCCACTTATTAGCAAAGAACGTAGGTGAGATACATACGTGGTTTCGAGGTTCAATTTGCTCAGTTATAAAATGGGGATATTAGCACTACCTCCCTCCCTGGGTCATTGTGTTAAATAAGATAAGGCATGTAAAGATCTTAGCATAGTGTCTGGGGCACATGGTAAATGTTTAATATTAGCCACTTATTATTATCATTGATTTTTATTGAGTTATTACTTTATTAAGTGAAAAACCATAGGCATTATGCATAAGTTGCTTTTATCAGGTTGAAAAAACATTTTCAGGTTAAACGTAGGTTTGTCGATACAGTTAGCGTCATCTAGTGTGTTGGCGCGGCTGGCTCCTCCGGTGAGAAGTCCCTGCTGCAGGCTGTGTGCCGTCCGGCGGTGACTCAACCCACCCGAATGGCCTGGGAGTCGAGAACCTTTCAGAGCCTGGTGCATAGTTCAGAAAAGGCCTCTCCTCTAACTCCCTATGTCTGGCCTTTCTAGGGTCTCATTCAGTAAGTGGATTGTGATATTGTCCCAACAAGTAGACATTTTCTTTGGTTCTGAAAGCACAGACAAGACAAAAGGAGCAGAGAAAAGAGGTGTCATATGAAACATCATTCTTAAAAAAAAGTTTGTTCCACATTCAACTAGTTTTCAAGTTGCTTAGTACCCTGTATTCTGTCTTACACCTTCTCCTTTGACAGAGAAATGGAAAATGTCACACACATATTTCTGGCCACAAAAGGAAAAATATTTTTGCTACATTTAAGAGATTAATGTTCAGCCAGATGAATATGAGTTTCAAGTAAACAGACAGATGAAAAGTTTTCCTAGCCTTAACACTTTCTGCACTATAACATTGTTGTATGACTGGTGTACTAAACAGCCTGAGCTCTGTGGAGTTTAAACACAGCCAGTTTTCTTTTTCTCTTCCCATGGCTTTCCAACTTGCTCCGTCTGATTTCTGGCTTCAGCCTCACCTATATCCAAGGCATGTTTAGGTACTAGGGCAGTCTCACTCTCAGGTTTTAAAATGTTTTATTTTTCTTTAAATAAAAACTTTAACTTCCAATGCCATGTTTTTCTCCCTCCACCCCAGCCCAGGTTTGACCCAAATGGATTTACCTTTTTTTTTTTCTTTTCCACTTCCTTCCCCCACCTTCTAACTGTTGCTCTGCAACTTTCCAACTCAGACAAAAAGACAAGGACATACCACTTAGGTGGTAGAATTTGTAGTTCTCACATGTCATTGAGTGGTCCATGTGATGGCATTTGTCCACCTGATGCTTCTTTCTTTCAGATGCATCGTGAACTTTGGAGACTCTCCTGTCCCCTAGCATGCAGCCCTATTGGGTGTGATCCCAACAAGCCTATTCAAGCCCACCTCCCATAATGTCCACTCGGGTCACAGTAATTATTTCACATTCTTGTGCTGCCAGTTCTAGAAATACACAGCGTTCTCAAAAATTAACTTGCTCTCCGCTCTAGTGATATTGTGTGGGGATGGGCCATCATACCAAATTCTGAAGCATCAGCTGGTATGTGAGGAGTGAGCATCTGTACTCTCTACAGCGGTTGTCTCACTCCTCTCCTCACTTAGCTTGAGGGGAAACGACGCTCCCACTTCTCTTCTACTGACTACCGATCGGGTGGAGGGAGCTGCCACAGCACATCCATCTGCTACACTGACAACTTCTTCAAAACATCCCTTGTGCTAAAATCATATGTATATGAGCTGGAGGGAGGTAATGGGAAAGAGCCATGAAAAACTTTTTCTCTATTTCTTAGCAATTCTATGGTTTCATCTAGCACACCTTGCTTTAGCACATGAAGTTATATGTGATTCATCCCCAGTGCAGAGAAGACTCATTTAACTTCCTACTACAATTTCTTTAGTGCTGTACATTATCTTCCTACTTCCGCAAGGATCTTGCTTTATTCATATTTGTATCTTCACTATGCTTGTCCATGATAATTTCTTAGGAAATTTCTCTGTGCTCAAAAGTTATGGAAAGAACACAATAAAATATTATTGTAATATGAGATAAATTCCTTTTCTCTAGGGGTGTGTGGATATGCCTTGTAAATGACACTTAGTGGGACTTTGAAAGGCAAACCAAATTAGACTCGGGCAGAATTATTTATAGGGGGAAATTAAAACTACAGTTATCGGGCACTGGTGTGTACAGAGAAAAAGCATAAGGCTATTTATGGGGTTTTTTTTAAGGTCACTCCACGCTATGTTTCTAAGAAAAATACTATATCAAAAATGTAAAGCATTCTGATGAAATAATTGAGAAATTCTAAAATGAAATACTATTAATGAGCAGTACAGCTTTCTTGAACCTAATGAATAATATAATTACAGTAAATAAAAGAAATGGTTCTTAGTAATATTAAAGAAGACAAAAATCACGTCAAGCAGCCTCTAAGACCAAATCGCAATAATTAGGAAAAAAGAAGAAGACAGCATAGCTCATAAAGCAGACAGTACTTCAAATCATAAAATGACTTCGGTCCAGGCAAGTCTTTTCTGCAAAATGTATACAAAAACTAGATCTCCAGTTTTACAGGCACCGTGCAAGCAAAGATGGTAACTTTAACAAATTCTTCTCTGACAGCAACTTGACTAGTTGTTAGGTATGTCTTTTAATAATAAAGAATAAGGTCATGGAAGTACAGTAGAAGATTTAAGCATGAAAGATAAAAGGAGAATGAGAGGTTATTAACCCAGGAGTAAGCGTGAGACACTTAAGTTTGTCACTTCCTAACTTTCTAGTCCCTGTAATACCACACGCCAGTCCTAAATCATGAGCCATGTCCCAGGCCCTTTGCTAACCACTTGCCTTTCATTATGTCACTTAATTCTCATACTAACTCTCTAAAGCAAGGAGTGTTTATTCTTATTTTATAGAACTATTGTCATTCATGAGAAGGCTCATAAATCAGAGAAATTGTACATCCCCTAAATCCTAACAATCTGTTTTGCAAACCAAAATTTTCATACTGCCTGGATTTCCAAATTAAAACTAGCTGAGCCAAAACTGAAAGCACAATTCCTATGGAACTATCAGAACAATATTATACAGATTTCCAAAAGGATATTTATTCTATTTCCAGATCACGTGGCAATAGATTCATGTCGAACTTTTAGTGCTTACCTTACAAGACTTCACTACTTTCTCTCTTTCAAATCTAAGTAGATAGTAACATTAGGTAATAAGTATACATTATAGTTACAGACATTATGATAAATAATTATGAAAATGACTTGAAAATTCAGGTAACATCATTATCTCCATGAGGCAACTAAAGGGCAAAGAAGTTAAGAAATATTTCCAGCCAGCCATCCGGAATAGTGGAAGCGGGATTCGAGCCCAGATCTCTCTTGCTCCCACAAGAACTCTTTTGCCATTTGTGCCTGCCACTGTACTTACGTTGTCAAAGGCTTAGAAGCATTCTTTGCACTCTTTAGGAAACACCACTGGTATTTTTTATGTTGGAAACTCTTTAAATTTAAATCTATCTGTAAAGTAAGCTTCAGTGATAATCGGCTAACTAAAATATTAATGCGCCATGTACTTTGACTCAGGTAGGGAAAAGAAGTTTTTGAATTTCCCACTTTACTCCCCCCTTTAGTGTATGAACAAACCTCTTCCTTCTTTCTACTCATCTATAACTTTCTTTCCAAACCACTCACTGGATTACCACTAAACCCCTATATTACATTGCCTCCCCACGGCTCTAATAAAGCTGTGTTATATAAAGAGCCATCTAAACATATAATGTAGTAGATGCTGGAAGTTATTTAGGGAAAAAGAGACACTGGCAAATAATTATATTCTGCCTTCTTTTGTTTACTTAAATAACTTATTTGAATTGTTATCACTTTTTATTAATGTTCAAATATAGTTGTCTCCATTTTCCCACTACCATTTTTCCCCACCCTACCTACCCCCACCTCAATCCTATCCCTCTTTGACTTTGTCCTTAGGTCCTTTATACACGGTTTTTGATGACCCTTTCCTTTCTTTCCACTGTTATTCCCCTCCCACCTCCCCTCTGGTTACTGTCAGTTTGTTCCTAATTTCAATGTCTCTGGTTATGTTTTGCCATGGTAATTAAAGCATGTTGTTAGTGTGACTGATTTTGCTAAAACTCTTATACTTAGAGTTCTTTGAGATTCAGGCTTAAATTCATGCATGCTTAAACTAAAGTAGTACACCACATTTTGGTCACTCTGAGTATTTACAACAATATTTCCAATGTATGCAGTAAAAAGAAATAATAGTCTATATTTCAACATGCCAGGGAAGGCACTAAGACAGATGAATGAACATTTTCAGCTTGCAGGAAAAAATATTCAGTACCTTATCTGTTCATGGAAGAGCATTTCTCAGAAAGAAATGTAGGAGAATCAAAGTTTAATCTGTTAGTCATGCATGTGAGTTGATTCTCTAAGATAATAAACTCAGGACATTTATCAGAAGACGACTAAGGGAGAAAAGCATCTAGCTGCTTAAGTCCAAATGAGGTTTCATTAATTACATTGAAAATATATTCGGTTTTTAAGTTCATGTATGTTTCCCTGAACTCAATGAAAGCATTTATTAGATGTTTGATTATATTAATATTATATTTCTGACAAGAATTATAGAACTTTTACACCAATATGACTAAAAAATTAAGTGAAATGTGTATATGTCATAAATGTGTTGATTTAGAAATAAAAGTACATAATTAAAATCAGTAGAGCCCAAAGCATGGACTGCGGAAATGAAACTGCGGGTCACCAACTTGAAAATGAATGAGTGTGGGTCCCGCTGTCCCCCTGCACATATGAGCAAGTTTAAGCCAGTTAGAATTAGAGTGCCCGTTTCACACATCGTGATCCTGAGAGGAAAATATAATTTCTGAGGTGCAGCTATTCACGCCTTGTTTTTTCTGTTTGTTTTTACAGTCTTACTGATATATAATTGACAGAGAATGTATCAGTGTATGGTTTACAACTCCAGGATTTGATACATGTATATGAGTATATTGTAAAAAGATTAGCACAATAGGTTTAGTTAACATCCATCACGTACATAGTTAAAAATTTCATCTGAGATGAGAACTTTTCATACCTACTCTCTTAGCAGCTTCCAGACGGAGAGTGCACTATGGGCAACCACAGTCACCACGCTGTGCGTTACATCTCCGTGACTTATTTATCTTATAACTGCACATCTACAGCTTCTGATCACCTTCGCCCATTTTCTGTACCCCCCACTCCCCACCTCTGGGAACCACCAATCTGTGCTTGGGTTGTTTAGATTCCATGTGTGTTTGTCTTTCTGTCAAACTTATTTTACTTAGTATGATTTCTTCAAGGTGCATCATGTTGTTACAAGTGGCAGCATTTTCTTCCTTTTATGGCCGAATAATATTTCATTTTATATAGGTACATACATACACATATCACATTTTCTTCATCTATTCATCAGTCGATGGACGCTTAGGTTGTTTTTATTTAAGAATAGTTATTTTTTATACATGTACACTACTAATACACAATGAACTATAATGCTTTTTTGTTTAATTTAATGTAAATTAAAATTGGAGGTAGCATGAGAAAGAGAATATCTTATTTCTTTACATTAACTTAAGTATGTGATATCTTCTCTTGAAAAGAAATTAGCAGGAATAGAAAAACCTCAAAGACTGATTTCAAATGATAAAAGAAATTTTGTGCAATCTGGGTTATTTATGTATAATCAACATAGAAATTACCCACAGAAACAAGTCAAATCATACAAAGTTTTATTTTACTTTCTTGTTTACTTCAAAGAGGAAATTTTCATCAAGATTTTCACCAGTTTCTTTTTAATTTTTTTACTCAAAAAGTTAACACTTTTGAGAAATCTAAATATGTTTTCTCAAAATATAAGCATTGATGAACTGTGGAACACTACTATCAAGCTTTAGATGAAAGTTTCAACATCAAATATTCACTTGTATTTCATTCTACTCGTCTGCGAAACAAGCTCCAAGAGATGCCCACTGGAGAACCCACGCCTACTGTACAATTCTGACCTGGAGGTTCCTCACATCCTCTTTTTACATGATGTTTGATGGATGAATAAAATAAGAAAGGATCGTCAGTGCCTAGTCTTTCCACAAAACGCATAACCCAAAATCCAGGATGGTGGCCTCAAAGAAGAGATTCAAAGTCCTAAATTAAGTATAGTCTTAGCCATTTTGATGGAATAGACACAGTAGGTGGTTCTTATACATAGTACCTGTAATGTTATTTGGCTACTAGTTGTCAGAGGTTAATGTGAACCTTGTGGGGGCAAAGGGTGCAGAGTACAATGTTTTCCTTAAACAAACAAATGGTACTAAGAGAAGCCATGATGCTATAATATTGATAACGAATTAACCTCTTCCCAGTATTTATTTGACCACTCATTAATGGTCACGATATTTAGAACTCTGAGATTAGCCACTGAGGGAATATTTGGAACCTTGTATCTCTACCCTTTTACACATACAGTTAAATCAGCTCCCCTCCTGTGTGCCTTACTCAAACCATCCACTTGAAAAGGAGTTTAGAATTAGTCCTATATAACACCGTTTTGGGACATGGTGGCAAGGCACACTGATATGTCACAGATTGTTATATGTGGCAAAAATTATTATTACCAAAAATCTCATTAAATGATTTGCTTGTGTTCATATAAACAGGACATTCACAGTTACTGCTATAGATAACACCACCAATTTTTTCTCATTTGAATTCCTTATGATTTCTTGAATGGTAGACAAATAGGGTATCCAATTCCATGCAATTCTGAGGGAATTTATGAGAGTGAGCTCCACAGATGTGTAATCTTTAGTACAGTTGTAACTGTGAAAAAGACCGGTGCAGCTGTTGTGTGCACCCTTCTGTGTGGGCGTGAGCAAGAGAAAACAGCCCCTGTTCATGCAGGAAAGTGCCCAGGGACGCTGAAGTTTGGACCTCAGCAAATTAAGTTTATTTATCTCAGTGGAGCCAATTATATATTCACAGTTTTCTCTTCTCCCTCCCTGGCTGAAGGAGAATTTTTTCTTCTAGTAGAATATAAATTCTGCATAAGTTTCTCTGATATATAAAATGCTGTGTGAATATCTCCCAGTAATTAATGGCCTTTCAGAGAGGTATGTAATACATGGGAGTGAATTTATTATTTATGAGTATCAGTGTTGTTTAAAAACTATATTCTGGGGCATAAATCCAATGCTGAAGTGTAAAATTGCTAATACAGGCTCATAGCCTGGAAAATGATTTCTTTTAATAGTTTCTTTCATTTAACAGTTCTTCATTTGAAAATGTTTCCTTTCAACTGCGGATTTTGTGGTTTGGTGCAGTGAAGGAGAAATTTATTTCTTTGACATACTTATTATTTTAATATTTATTTGAAAAAGTTTCACCGGGTGCTTATATATTTTGCAGTTTGCAGAGATATTCATCCTTAGATATTTTTTAAATGTGTATTTATTTAAATAAGTTTTACTCCATGGGAGTATCACTAAGATTTCTGTAGAGCTCTTTAGGCCCCTCTCATAAAGCAGTGATGCTAATGGCAGCCTGGATTTTCCAGGGAGTCTTGAAGCCCTAAATCCACACAAAAGAATCACACTACGAAAAAGGAGAAAATTTTTCAGACAAAATCTAACTAACCATTAGTAGATGCCCTTAACTATAGTGTCCATTATAACTTAGACTTTAATATCACAGAGCATTTACAGGAGGAGTGGTTTGGCATACAATATGTGGCCATGAAAAAATACATCACTTGTAGATTTGAAAGCAGAGCACCTGACAAACATCTTGCTTTAATACTGAATATCATCACTCTGAATTCAAACATTTAAGTTATACATCTGTTTATTATTCAGTCTCTGCCTGTTTTTATCCACAGTTCCAAAGATAGCACCCACCAACGTAAGTGGGAGAAGCGGAAGAAGGCACGAGTTAGTCATTGCCTGGGAGGTAAGAACGCCTATATTCACATGTCAGAACTTACTGATCTCTTAGGAAATAAAGCTACATATCTAGTATCTGCAGTTGGTATGGAGAGACTAGGAATATCTCTTTAACTTAGGTGAAGAAACTTTTTGAGCATGCCATTACTCCGATAGATACGGTCCTTCCTCATGTTCATTCCAGGCCCCTGCTGACTTTTCTCCGAGTCTGTGGAATGCCCTCCTGTCATATAGGCTAGCTCAGAATAAAGTTTGAATAGTTAAAATACCCCCCCTTCTATATTACTTCAGAGGTTTGTTTGGTTTAGCTTGATATTTAACTATTTCACAATTAAGTAGTGACTTAATTTGGAGACTAAAACCATTGAGGAGGAAGGAACTGACCACCTTTGAATCTGTGGCATGGCACCTTGGTTACATTATTTACCTCATACAACAATTATATTAGTGGGGAAATTTTTCTTGCATTAAAAGCTGTGAAACTGAGGCAGGGTTTAACTACCTTCTCTGAAAAGTAGTGGCATTGCGACTTTGATTACAAAACATACGCTCTTTTGTCTCCCTCGCCATATGATCTCTAACGTTTCTTGTCAAAGGAAAGAAGTGTGAGAGATACATTTATTTTTCATGAAGCCACTTTGCTTTTTTGATGATAAATTACCTTATTACTTGATACAGTTATGTAGTTCACAAAACTATGCCTTAGAATGTGGAAATGGAATTTAAATGAAAATGTCTACTGGAAAAAACTAAACAAATTCCTGACAGTCTTTGAGAACAATGATAAAATGAACTAAAAAACTTCTTTTCCTAATAAGAAATTTTTCATGAGCACATCCTCTGTGCTATTTTTATGTTTATTCCCCTTTTCTTCAGTAAAAAGTTTTGTCTTTTTTTTTTTTTAATTTCTATAGAGGTACTTCCCGGCACCTGAAATTCTTTTAGATCCAGTCTGTCTAAATGGAATTGTCTTCCCTGTACCAGTTTTGTGTCCAAGTCAGCTCAGGCTGCTATGACAGAAATTGCATAGACTGGGTGGCTTATAAGTGACAGAAATGTACTTCTCCCAGTTCTGGCAGCTGGAAGTCCACAACAAGGCAGGTTCAGGTCTGGTGAGGGCCTGATTCCTGGTTCACAGACAGCCATTTTCTTCCTGTGTCCTCACGTAGCGGAGAGAAAGCTCACAAGTCTCTTCTGTGAGACCACTAATCCCATTTAGGAAGGCTCTTCCCTCAAAACCAAATCACCCAACAAAGGCTTATCTTCTAATAGCATCACAGTGCAGGTTAGGATTTCATCACATAAACTTGGGGGGAATATAAAGTTCAGCCTATTGTACTTTGATTTTATAGTCTTTGTCTCTTTTATTCCACTCAATACACAATTTTTCCTCAAATCAAAATTCAAAAGAAAAAATGTTTAGCAAATATGTATTGAGTATCTTCAATGTGTCAAGCATTGAGCTGGGCTGGTAACTGCTTTATGTTGTGCCACTGATGCCCATTTAACAAACTTAAATGTAAGCAGTATCATACAGGAAGATTCTTGAACAAATATTATTTTCCATTTTACATATGTTAGAACAGCACTAAAGCAATTAAAAAAAGAATCAGTAGTAGAAAAGTCTTACATTAATGTCACCTAGATTTTCTGAACAAGGGGTCCCACAGAGCATTACTAGTGACAAGGTTTTCCCGGCCACCAGACCATGTGACATTTTCCCCAACATGTTCACATCTAGTGTGGAACCCAAAGACCTTCATTTCATATACCGGACTAATTGGAACAAATTTGTTTCACTTCAGGAGTTTTCCGTACTCTTGGCACTTTCCTTAAATACCACCTAGTATCATTTAATTTTTCATCCTTTACCTTTAAAACCTTTTAAATTTCCAATGACTGCCAAGTGATTATGCTATGCTGGCTTGTAAGGGAGTATAAAGATTTGAGTCTCCTTTTCTCTAGTTATCCATATTTTTTAAAAATGTAAAGTTTTGGAAGAAGTGAGTTTTTAATCTGTTATTTTGCTGATAATTAATTGCATTTTTCTTCTTTAGCCAGTATCTGAAGAGTTTCAGAATGGGGAAGGCTTCGGCTATATTGTGGCTTTCAGGCCCAATGGAACACGTGGCTGGAAAGAGAAAATGGTGACATCATCGGAAGCTTCAAAATTCATTTATCGAGATGAGAGT
The DNA here is from genome assembly GCF_022682495.2 of Desmodus rotundus. NCBI lineage: Eukaryota > Metazoa > Chordata > Mammalia > Chiroptera > Phyllostomidae > Desmodus > Desmodus rotundus. The sequence continues at coordinate 66,655,472 of NC_071391.1, read as the reverse complement.
GTGCCTCCTCTTACTCCCTTTGAAGTTAAAGTTGGCGTTTATAACAATAAAGGGGATGGACCTTTCAGTCAAATTGTGGTCATATGTTCAGCTGAAGGAGGTTAGTTTCTTTATCCTTATTATTTTGATTCAAAATACACAAATATTTTATTTTGTTATATGAATGAGACATTATTGTACAAATTACTAGAAGACAAAGTTACAACAAAAGGAAAATAAAACTCACCTATTGTCCCACTATACTTTTTATATACATTTTTCAGATATTTTTCCAAATTATTTTTATTTAAAAAATTGATCATTTCATATACATCGCTTCATGTTTTTCACTCCCTAATGGGTATATGGCAACTATCTTTCCATGATAATAACAATACTAGTGATGGCTGTAGCATATTCTACTCTCTGGATGGACGTCTTATCAAGCTTTTTTGGTTTGAAATTCAGATAGTTTTATATTTTAACCCATTAAATTTAAATGTGTATGAAATAAATTTAATGAAGGTCCCATTTGTGTGACCAATAAATATTTATTACTAAACTCATACACACTACATTGTACTAACAAAGGAGTTTCAGATGAGACTTCCTGTTGGAAGATTCTCACATGTGACATCTTTCAATCCTCTTGACAATGCTGCCTCATAGGCATTGTTATCCTCTTTGTAGAGAAAGAAAAATTCAAGTTCAAGAAAGTTAAAGGTTACACAGCTTGTAATTGGGAATAAAAGCAGGTCTGTGCAGTGACTCAATCCTTGATTTTCCTGTAGCACACTGCCTTCATCTGCACAAGCTCATGTGATTCTCCATATCAAACTCCTATGTAAGCAGGACCTTGTAGGCAGGACACCCATTACTCAGCTTCCTACATCAAAATCCTGGGTTTTGTTAAGTTTTAAAACAAAAATCCAATTTTCTGAGAGATCGCCCCTCTAAAATCAGCTTTTCTTCTTCATCCTTTTATTCAAGTGCAACATTTCAATTGGCCCTAAGAGTAAAAATAATGCATTACATGCCCTGAATTTGACAAATGACTGAGAAAATGTTCCACCGAAAGCACTTACTAGATCTTCCAAATAATTATTGTCTTTATAAACTGACCTTTCTACTTCTTTTGTGCCCACATTGGTGACCTTAAAAGCTACAGAGAATTCTTATCTTTTGGTACTGGAGTTTGTAGGGGAGACATAAATAAGGCTGTTTGAATATTGAAGTAGTGTGTGATTTACATAAAATGTAGTTTTTCAGTGCAAGCCGCCTTGTATTTATATAACATAATGCCAAATTTTGAAGCCAAGGCAGACAGCTTACCCTAGAGTAAGAATGACCAGGAAAGTGAAGAACAAGTGACAATAAGGAACTATAGACGTCATGATGAGCTACACAAGCATTTAGCGTCTCAAGTCTCTGGTGTGTTTTCATACAAAGATGGCGCATCGTATTAGTTATATGAACTCCAACAACCAAATCTGCGGCAAGAATCTCAAGCTCCAATGTACTTTTTAGGAAACTGAGGCTCAGAGAGATCAAATAACATGCTGAAATTGGTACCAGGGAGTGGCAGGGTTGTAAGTAACTGCAGTTAAGTGGCAAAACCTGGGATTTGAACCCAGGTCTATATGACTCCAAAACTCACACTTTCAACCTACCCTGTACTATCTCATCCAGAAAATATATAATATTTTATTTGTTTATATAAATAAATATAATTTGTTTATATATATTTATATTTGTTTATATTACATTATATTTATTATACTATATTACTGTATAAAATATGTAATATTTTTTGTTTTATGTTGTACCAAGAATCTATTTGAAGTACATGTTTTATTCAGGAAGTGCTTACTTTTTCTGTTGCTTTAAAATTTCTTCAATCTGATCGTCAAGCCCATAGCCCCAAAGGTTACATGAGAAGAATTTGAGGAGTTTGTGCGCGTGTTTTATATGGTAACACTAGTGCTGCCTTTAAGAAGTCCAGATTTGTACTTTCCTTGTCAACTTTTGCTTTGAAATTAAATTATAGGGTTGTTTAAACTGTGTTTCCTTAAACTTGAAATGACTTGCCTTTGGAGATTTCTCTTTCAAGCTAGATAGGAAATATGCATATTTTCTTTCAAAGGCACTGAGGTTGTTACTGTAACACTTCATAGTAACATTTCATTTATTTTGGTTGACTGAATTATGAAAAATATCAGGCAAATTAAATCTGGATAGAGTCTGCCTTTGTTCTGACAAAATTCAAAAATATACTTGGTATCTGTTCACTAATTAAACTTACTAATTTAGAACTTTATGTGCACATATGAGTAAAGTTTTACATCATTAAATGATGTCAACTAAGAAAGGCAGTGCAATGGGAAGGAAGAGCACTTGCCTGGAGTCGGCAAAGCCCGAGCTCAACCTGCTCACATTCACACTGGGGACCTGGGCAGGTCATCCATCTCACTGAGCCTTACCTTCCTCCATTTTGAAGTCCTGAACTAGAACATTTCCAGAAGCCATTACAAACCTAAAACTAAAATTTTAATTTATTCTACATTTTACATTTTCATTTAAATTTTAATTGTTCCAGAATGGGCTGTAATACTACATCCACTTTTGTTACATAATGAAAAGAAGAAAATCAACACTCTTTTTTAGTCACTTGGCTAATTGCTTTGCTTGAAAATAAGTAGACATTTTTGAGATTGAACTGTTTTTAAAGAGTCAAGGCCTGTGATCAACTCATAAAATACTCTACTGTACTCAGGCCAGTGCAGATGCCTCTCCTCTGTGTCTGTGGGCATTTGTACAGACCCACAGCATACCTTCATCACCATACTCTCGCCCAAAGCCCAAGTGACATCTGATTGAGACTGTATTTCTCCATACGACAAATTCTGCCTCTTGTTCTTTCATTAACCTAGCTCACCAGTTTATCACCTTAAAATCCATCCATATTTTAGATGAATTTAAGAACAAGAGAATTGAGACTGGCTTTCTTCTTCTGTTTATGGACATAGTTCTTCCTTTTCATATCAGAAGTGCCCGATACATGCCTAGAGGTGACACCACGTCAGGTAGAAAACACATGCTCGATGCTGGATCAAATGCAGCCAGCAGACCTCATGCAGACTGGAGGCAAGCACAACGCACAAGGACTGCAAGACACACCTTACAGTACTAGGTCTCAACGCATTTCCCACTGGCATTTTGATGATGAATGACGTTCACATCCAGAGCACACTGCCATAAGTGCTTACGTGCATTCCCTATCCCCTCCATCCTTTTCTTTTCCACCCAAGAAAGCCTATGGAAATGCAAATGAGAATTACACTACTATAGCAAAAACCTTCAGTGTGATCTGTTTTTAAAAGAACTAATCATTTATACATACTTATATATAGTAAATCATTTGGGAAGTGACTTTGACTCGTGACATTGAGGTTGGTCTTTTTTTTCTTTTAGTTGCCCTAGAGCTGTCAGAAAAGCTCCAAATGATTCTTCTGCTAATACCCTTGAGTGTTTGAAACTTTCCAATATTTCCACAATGGAAGTAACCCCAAATTGCTGTCAGTGCCAAGCAGCATCTGACAGAAGCCTGGAAGGAGAGATACTTTGCCTGCCAGGACTTTTACACACCCTGCACATACATCAATTCCCTATACTCTTTAAACCAAGCAAGAATTACATGCACTCTACCCCTGACTTGACTTCAGATACTAGGGCGTGGTATAATCCTATACAATAATACTCTCATTTTGGAAACAATTTTAATTTTTTTAATGACTAGCAAGGCTTTGGCATAAGCAGTTTTAAAATGCATGGTAGAAGTGATAAACGTAATGTTTTTTCAAGGTGAAAAAAATCAGATTGACTTTTACTTCCGTACTTCTAGAAATACTCATCAGACTTACATCCATTTGTCATTTAATTCTCATTATTAGAGCTTTGGAAAGGGAGAGAACCTGGGCATCCAATTAGTTCTATCAGAAAAATGTGAAAAAATTCAATATAGATTAATTATAGATTGAAATATTTGTTTAAATGTGATGCACTTTAGCTTTTTCTAGGTTTTTTGGCTTTTGCCTTGTATGTAAAATTTGTGATACTTTTATTTTTATTAAAACCAAAAAATGTCTCCTCATTTCCGGAAAATGATATGCAATTATTTCCTTGCAAATGGAGCTACCACAGCTCAAATTAAAAACCAGCATTCATGAGCTGTTATTCTCCCAACCACTTGTTAGCTGAAACTGAACTCAGTGGGATTTATGTGAACTTGAAAATTAATAAATCAGCATATTAGTTGTAAAATGCAAGAAATAATTTCCTGTCTTTGCCAGATGATCCATTTGGATAAGTGCCTGTAAAAGTTCAACTACAGCTGTCTTCACTGAATTTTTAAATAATGAAATCATAATCCTTCTCTGAAGGAGTTTATTAAACTCTCCTTTGATTAATGTTGTTGCCCACCATTCCTGGGAAGTCAGATGTATAATCAATATTATGAGCACAACCCCCATTTTATTGGAGAACCCCTGCTGCTAGATCACTTAATACACATGCATTGTCTAAATTCACGAACATGGTAATGCTGTTCAAAATTTTTAATCCAACAGCTACTGAAATCTATCAGTCTATCTATTTCGTATGCCAAGATTGGAGTGAAGTTAGCCATGCCCTAATGATAATATCATCATAAGTAGAGAGAGAGATAAAGAAAGTGTGTGGGAGATCTTTTTAAGCCTCTGAGTCAATTAGACATAACGCGAGTACCATCTCAGAAATGGATTCCTGAATTTTCATCAAATTACCTGAGTATTACCTGAGTATAACAGAAGTGAGAGTGGCAGGAAACCTCTGTGATTTGCAGATCAAGAGAGTTTTAGAAATGCCTGATATAAGTAACAGGATCTATGAGGAACAGGTGCAGTTATGATTCAAATTTACCAAAAATTTCATGAAATAAGCCCTGGCCTGTGTGGATTGGGAGCATCATGCAGTAGATGGAGGGGTTCTGGGGAGGGGTTCTGGGTTTGATTTCATCCCCATAGGGGCAGGTTAGCCGGGTTGTGGGGTTCCATCCCCTGTTGGGGCACATGGGAGACTGTGGTCCATCAGTGTTTCTCTCTTGCATCTCTATCTATCTATCTATCTATGTATCTATCTATCTATCTATCTATCTATCTAACTATCTATCTATCTATCTATCTATCTATCTATCTATCTATCTATCTATCATCTCTTCCCCCTTCTCCCCCCTTATCTCTCTAAAAGCAATTCTTTTAAATGTCCTCAAGGGAAGGTAAAAAAATTCATGAAATAAGATTACATATAGCAAATAGTGTGTGGTGGGATAAATAGGAGATGATGGGGGTCTTGGTGATTTCTGGTAAAACTTAGAGAGCCCAGGTGAAGATCCCAACATCAATTGTCTTGAGAGAAGTCAAGAATGGAGGGGCAAGGAGAAGAGAGAGCAAAATAGCAAAGGGAAAAGCACCAGGTGCGTATAACACAGATATGTACACAGAAGGAGAAGAGCCTGGTGGTTAGGCCCTAACTGCCTTGTTCAAATCCTCTCCCACCCTCTCTCTAGAAGCTGTGTGACCTTGGGACAGTTGCTTATCTCTCTACCCCTCAATTTCCACATCTGAAAATACTGAAAGTGACAGTAGGGTTGTTAGAGGGTTAATTAATACCTGTAAGGAATCTAAATAGGAATTGGCACATATCATATCTTCAAAATTGGCAATCACTACTACCTGTGGTTTTTCTGCTTATCTATTTTGTTTGTTCTTTCTATGTGCTTTATTTTTAATTGTATTCCATTTATTACTCCATCAGTTATTTGGAGGTAACTGGGCAACAAAAGACTGAACTATATATGTTCCCTGTAAAATTTCTCCTGTGCCCCAAAACTGACTCTGAGAGATGGGGAATGAGCCAGCCACTTCCTTGGAACCCATTTGAAAACTATAGAGGAAAGAATACTTGAGATCTGAGCTCTAGTTGGGACTCTTTCAGAGCCGAAAGCAGAGTTTGGATGAGTTGCATTTTTCCTGTGCAAAATGAGGACATGGATTTAAAACATACATTTATTACTCAAAATATCATAGAAGTCAGGTAAGAAACATGAATAAGTGAAGTAGTCTCAGTGCAATAAAACAGGGAGTAGTAGGGGCTCCGGCACACTGAAAAGAACATGCCGTGACCAATGATCCCAGCTGCTAATTCTCATCTACCTACACCAAGAATTCAGATTTGATATTGCCCTTTTTCCCTAAAGAAGCCAGAAACTTTTATTGTATATGTTGGAATAAATTATTTTTTAACACTTGAAAATATTTTTTTAATTTTTTAGTGTTGTTCAATTACAGTTGTCCCGATTCTCCCCCATTACTTACCCCTGCCCTACCCCCTCCTCACCTCCCACATTCAATCCCCCCCACCCATTGTCCATGTCCCTGGGTCCTTTATACATGTTCCTTGACTTGACCCTTCCCCTTCTTTCCCTCGTTATCCCCCTCCCCTCTAGTTACTGTCACTGTGTTCTTTATTTCCATGTCTCTGGTGCTATTCTGCTCACTTGTTTGTTTTGTTGATTAGGTTCCACTTATTTAATACATGATTTGGGCAAACAAAACATGACTTACAACCAACTAGCCATCCATTTGTGAGCTTTGATCCAAGTGTCTTTAGAAGATTCTTTCTAGTTGTGACTTTCCATTACTGTTCCAATGGGATTCCTAAATATAACAGCTGGTTCCAATCCAAAGCAGACGTTCTGTGGTCCAGGCATTCGGCCTTGCCTACAGGTAGACTTTTTGAGCCACACAAAAATGTTCACTTGGCTATAAATGGCACATACTGAGATTTCCTGAAGTAAACTGACTGATTACAAGTTTACATGCTGAAATTTCCAGTTTAGGTATTATTTTAATATATATGTGCATCTCCTTCCGATATTATGTAAAAGATGATACAAATTTAAAAAATGACTGTTCAGTTCTTATTTGATTCATTTGCCCTCATTTAATTAGAAGCAAATATACTGTTTAGCCTGCAAGAATGGAACTGCAAAATGTCAGCTTGGGTCTGACGCTGATTTAAAATCCTCAGAGTTTATAAATAGAAATTAGGATACTTGTTTGGGAAATAGGTTTCTGAATATTTTTCTTTTTTTTTAAACTTTTCTTATTTTTTACTTTTTCTAAAAAAACTTTCTTATTTCTATTTGAGAGGTACTTAAATGTGTGTAGTGCTACAGAAAGCTGATAGAGAAATAACATTCTTTCTCTAGAGTGGGAAAGAGATAGAAAGGCTGCCACCAAACCACATATTTTGTGCTTCTGAAATTATTTATCCCCCTGCAATCTTCTTTGACAAAGATGTAATTGCTTCAGGAATATAAAAGCAGAAAGGAGGCATTTGGCACGCAAATCTTTTCAATGCATTCATTTAAAAGATAAGCCAAACTGCTTCCAAATAGAAAGTTTCCCCTAAGTGGCAGCTAAATCCTGGAGATCAGGTTGTACACGTCTTAACATGAGCATTTCCTTTCCTTCCCTTGCAAAATCAAGAATCTTAACTCCTACTAAAAAGCAATGAAAAAAATTGTGTTGCAAGCCTGCTGATCTGAATTTTAGGATAAAACAGAAGTAGAAATCTTTCCCATAATTTTTTTTTTTAATGAGGCAGATGCACAAATAATGGGCAGTTGCAAAGTGAAATAAGGAAAACCATTAGCAAAAGAAAATAATAAAAGATACTCAAAAAGTGACAGAATGAGAAATTACAATTTATAAAGGTACAATTTATACATTATACCACAGCAGGAATTAATGTCAACTTCTGTGTGAAGATTAATATGAATTTACCAAGCACTTTGGATTAACATCATTATAGCACGTGATCTTCATGAAAGCTTTACCGAAAGAAAATCCTTGCTCGGTGCAAACATATACCTTTGAAAAACTGTTCTGTTGACTTTTTTTTTACAGTAACAAGGGTAGATGTTTTGATTGATATCTCTCAACTGATTCTATGTATAAACTCTCCAAATAGATGTGTGATCACCTTCCATCAGAAAAGACAAAATGTCAAGAAATGTTTAAAATTCCTTTGATATCCCTCATTATTACTTTTAAAATTTTTATTTAGAACTCTATCTTTGTCATATGGGTCCCTAAATCTAAAAAAACATAACAAAACAAAAACCAAAAAAAAATCCAAAAACAACAAAAAACCCACACCATTTTCAACTGAGAAATCTGAGCTCTTGCCAGGGATAAGGGTTAATATCAAAGTCTCTACAATTTATGTGGGATAGAAGTTTTTTAAATCATATTCGCACAGAACTGCTGTTTGAACTAATGGATGGCCTTTATTCTGCCATTTCATTTTACGTGTGTTTGTGACACAATATTTAGAATTCTGCAGTGTCGAAGCTGAAAATACTCTGTTTTTCACATAGAGCACAACCTCAGTGTGCTCCTATGGAAAAAAATTAGTGAGAAAGGTCACTGAGCATAGCAACAGCACCGAGACCTTCGCAGACTTTTCCTTCTCGTTTTACACCTGTCTTAAAAGTCAACCCATGCCTTTTAAATATCATGAGTTATAACGTATTCCTTATGAAATCATGGAAATGTAGTTCTGTAGTTGGAACAACAAAAAAACCCAACTCAAGTAGCTTAGACTATTTGTGCCTGCAAAGTGTAAAAAAAATAAAATAAAATAATAAGAAGTGATATTTTGAAAATGAATGTCTTAAGTGCCAAGGACTGTGCTATTTTATATGTATTATTCCAATTAAAACTAACCTTAAAAAGCCTCTGAGCTAAGTGTTCTTATTATGCCCACACCAGAAATGAGGGAACCGGAGCTGAGGAAGATGTGAAGCAACTTGCCTAAAGGTAAATAAACATATAACGTCTTTGAAGGCAAAAAGCAATGGCAGCAGCAATAACAACAAAAAAGTCAATTCCGATTCCTAGTCCATTCTTTTCATCATTATGGTTGACGGCAGGCGATTTAAGTCAAGCAATTTAACTTCTCCAAAAATGTCCTGGTTAATCCAAGGGTAAAGATCTTTGCTTGTCTTGCTTGATTTGTCATTTCTCGTGGATAAGGAATTGATGAAAATTGATCCAAGTATAGAAATCCAAAAAGGAATCTTTTTATCTTGTGTTTTTTATAACTACTACAGCACTTCATTGCCAAAATAAGGTGGAGAGAAGTAATACCTGATGTATTTAGGTGCAATGTTTTCATAGACATAACTTGTTACCATTGCGGTTTATTATTTCCATTTTTCTTCACACAGAACCCAGTGCCGCTCCCACAGATGTTAAGGCTACGAGTATGTCCATGTCGGAGATTCTCATTGCATGGAAACATATTAAGGAGAGTCTAGGAAGACCACAGGGATTTGAGGTATGAACAGAATTATTGAAAATAAGCTTTGCTATTTCTGCTAGCATCATATGCTTGTAAAGAGATGGTTTGGTGACATTTTAACAGGATTATATTACTTTGAAATTTTGCTCCGTGGCAAAGAGAGTAGGAAGTACAGTTTTATACTGATATGTATCACGTGGCTAATTAGCAGGCTTATTTTTCAGTGTAGAGATTTCTATAGCACAATGCAATTTTTTTCTTTTAAAGAGAGGAAAATAGATCTATTTCAAGAACTACAACTGGCTATTTACTGTTATCCCATGTATTGGTTGTTAAAAATTTTTGTGTATTTTCCTCTAATAATTAAATGTGTAAAACAAGTTTTTCTACTGTACTGTCCTTGGCAAATCTTACCTCCTATACTAACTTCTGAAATTTGACTGGAACTTAGTGATCTGTACCTAATTATTCAAGTGACTTAATTTTTTTTTATTTTATTACTTTTAAACACACATATGCAGCTTTATAATGGTGAAAAATTTATAACAATTCATTGACTTTAATGAAATGTTATCCTCCAGGACTGTGGACAGGGTGCAAACTTGAATATTCCACAAAAACAAGATGGCTGCTCCTCACACACCTCTTCTTGCCTTCCGCAGTCATTGATAGGAACTGGGGGGAGTGGTGGTGGGGTGCAACTAATAAAAGATCAAAAAGGATTAGCATACAACCTAAGATCTTAGTTGCCTTTAAACTTTTTAGTTCTTTTACTCTCTATCAATTCCCACTAAGGGAAAATTGTCTTGATTTTTGAAAAATGATAAAGTATACAACTTGTACACTAGCATGGTTTCTGGCTAAAAACACATTTTCTTATTCTCTTTGAGTTTTTAAACAATGCCTAAGAACTATTTGATTAATATACAGCTAGCATTAGATCATGATTACTGTGACTATACAGTATTTCTAAGAGTTACAGCAAGGACCATTTTTAAGGAACAATTATATCTATACAAAATCATGGATTTATCTCTACAGTCTTGCTTCAATCCATCATTTGGTGATACACAGTTCAGTACTATCTTATCATGATTGCCTGTTTATTTTATTAAAATCCTTTTTTCCTGTCCGTGCTGCAGGGAACACGTCTGTTCACCAGTGAACCCAGGACTGGTAGTACTTGGCCCATGGCACCTAGAATAAGTATTTGTTGAATGAATGAACACCTGTGCTTCACAATCATCCTCTTTTAACACCAATGTGGAAGATATTGGGTTGGCCTTCCCAGCCCCTTTTTACTGGGCCAATGCACCATTCCACAGCTGCTGTGAGAGTTGGCCACTAACGGTGCTCAGCTTCAACTCAGGAGAATTGCCCTCCACCCAGGAGTGCTGCCTTCCCTGAAAAATTACTTCCCACACACACAGGCCACCCAAAGCAATGATTGACTCTGACTGATATTGGTTCCTTCCTCAAGGAGGAAAAACTTTATGATGCAGTTTATGATTCAGAGCCTTTGCCAAGTGCATCAGACCCAAACTAGATTTCTTGGGCCCACACTCTTCCTCAGCTTCCTCTCCTTCCCTTAATCTCCTTTCCACCATTCCTTACACATTTACCTGCAAGCACTCTCATAATAAATCAAATGCACTCAAATCCCCGTCTCAAGCTCTGCTTCTAAGTAACCCAACCTAAAACTCTGTAAATATAGACCCACCTAGACCTTTGAATCGGAACATGTGGGGTGAGCACTTCTGGAAAGCCACGGAGTGTGTTCTGGTGTACAGAAGAATGAGGATCCAGGCTCCTACGTCTCAAAGTGGTGCTGCTCTCATAGTCACCCTCAGCCTTTTTTCTGCCTGCTCTAATAGTATGGCATTCACATTCCCCCAATGATAAACCCGTAATAACAGCTTTCTGTGAGGTCCGGCAGAGATCATGTAAGATTCAGATTTGTGCACAATTCTTCTCACCCTAAAATTAAATCATTCATTTATAAATCAACAAGTATTATTGAAAATCTACTAAGAACCAGAACTGGATGCTAGGGATAAAATAATGAGCAAAAAAATTAAGTCTGTTTTCTAATGAAGCTGATACTGTAGTAGAGAAGGCAAACAATAAACAAATTACAAAAAAAATGTGTGTGATATAATATTAATTGATGATAAATTCTTTATAGAAATATGAAACTGGACAAGAGTGTAGAGGGTGAAAGAGTCTGCTATTTATAGAGGTTTGAAAAATCACCCTTTCTGAGGTTTCGACATTTGAGTAGAAACATAAGAGAGAGAAGCAGAGAGGGGAGCAAACTCAAAGGCTCTGAAGGAAGAGCATGCTGCCCTTGTTCAAAGAACAGGACAGGAGAGACTTTGGTGAGATAACAGTAAGTAAGCCACAGTGAGGGCGGGAACCGAATGATGGAAAGATTGCCAGAACAAAGCCAGGTTACATGAGGTCTTATGAGCCACAAAAGGAGTTTGGATTTTATTTTAAGTAGGAGAAGAGGCAACTAAAGGATTTTTAAAAGGAAGAGTCAAGGCAGGATCTGAGATTTAAAAGCCTCTCTTCAGTTTACAGGGTAGAGAATAGACTTTGGGAAGACTGTAGGAACAACAGTGGAGAGGCAATTGGTCCAGCCTAGGTAATAATGAGGTTGCTTTTGACTAAAACTGCTGCAGTAGATTTGATGAGAAGTGGACCTTTTAAGATATATTTTCAATTGGAGATAAAACAGGATTTGCTAATAAATTGGAGGTTGAGTATGAAAAAGAGAGGAGTCAAAAATAATTCCAGGGATTTTTGACCCAAGGAAGTGGGTGAATGACATATCATTCATGTAGATGAGAAACTCAGAGAAAAGCACTTTTTAGAGAAAAAAAAATCAAGGATTCTGGTTTAGATGTGTTAAACTTTATAAGCCTTTTTATTTCCAAAAGGGTTGGTTAGTCATTTTTGTGTTAAGAAAAAGGTTAGAGATAGAGCTGTAACTCCAAGAAATCACCGTACATAAGTGGTTTTTATGTGTGTGCTGACTGAGGTTACTGCACAGTGATAAAAATGTCTGAAAACTGAGCCCTTCGTGGTACCTCACCATTTGGACCTCTGGAAAGGAAAGGATCTGACCAAAGAAACTAAAGGAGACGCTGAATAATTAAGAAGCCAAAAGAAGAATTTTAAGATGGAGTGATCTTCTGAGGCAAATGCTGCTAAGAAATTCAGAGAGATGAGGCCTGAGACCCCCCATGGGCGTGGCAATGCCGAGACCCTGGTGACCCCGGTGAGAGGGGTGTTTTGCAGTGCTGGTGATCTAGGCTTGACTAGAAATCAGGATCAAGGGTCACCTGAGGGTAACACTCAAGAGTGTCAGAGCACAATGTTCTTGCTAAGTCTACTGCACTCAAAATGACAAACTGTCACAAGCAAAAATGGACTTTTTTCAAGGATCAACCATTAATAGGAATGAATAAAATTCTAGAACAATCATCACAATGACCACATTTCTTAAAATAAATCAATTCAGATTCTGACAACTATTTTTACATATTGAAACAATACAAATTCCAAGGGCACAGTAACATTTATGCTATTTTATAGCACACTATAAATTGTAGTTTTAAAAATATGACATCTTGTTAATAAAAAATCAATATTGTGTTGATGGAAAATTTAAATGTATAGTTTTTTATAATCAGAAAATAATGAAAACTTTATATAGTTCAGTGGCCAACTGTACATTAACTATCATTTTAAATAAAATATAGTCATCAAAGACTACTCTTGATTAATACTATCTCATAACTGTATAGTTGCACGTGCATTTAAAAATAAATGTGATGTAAATAAAGCTTGTCAGCACCACTGCCACCCTCTATTTTCCGTATTCTTCATCCCTTCAAGGAGAGCTCTACCTGTGCCCTTCACCTTTCCCACCCTGAAACTTACTGCTTTCATCTTCTCATCTTTTTTTCTTTTTTCTGTTTTCTTCTCACTTAGTAATGATCTCTCCAACTAAAAATTGCTACAATAAAATATAGTAACCCCCTAAACCTTAATATTTCATCTTACCACTATCTGCCTCTTCTAATCTACCCCAGCCACAACTCACAACACTAGCTGTGTTTACTAACGGAAGAATTCTGAGTATGGTGACAGTAAAGCAAGTACCTTTTGTCACCAAAGGAATTGTTAATGGGTAAATTAAATGTACAATTTTATATATATATATATATGAATGACTCCTGTGAGTCATTTTTCTAACCATTATTGCAACTTTTCCTGTAATGTCTGAAAGAGCTAGTTACTATAAAGGTATTATGTGACTTTTTTTGAGTATTTTTATTTATTAAAGTATATTTTATTGATGATGCTATTACAGTTGTCCCAATTTTTTCTCCCCTTTATCCTCCTCCACCCCGCACCCTCCACCCTCCTGCATCCCACCTTGCTCTTAGTTCATGTCCATGGGTTGTACATATAAGATCTTTGGCTTCTCCATTTCCTACACTATTTTTAACTTTCCCGTGTCTCTTTTGTGCCTACTTATTATGCTTCTTATTCCCTCTACCTTTTTCCCCATTCTCCCCCTCTCCCTCTCCACTGATAACCCTACATATGATCTCCTTTTCTGTGATTCTGTTCCTGTTCTAGTTGTTTGCTTAGTTTTTGTTTTTCTTTTTTAGGTTCGGATGTTGATATTCGTGAGTTTGTTGTCATTTTACTGTTCATAGTTTTTGATCTTCTATTTCTTAGATTCTAAGTCCTTTAACATTTCATATAATAAGGGCTTGGTGATGATGAACTCCTTTAACTTGACCTTATCTGAGAAGCACTTTATCTGTCCTTCCATTCTAAATGAAAGCTTTGCTGGATAGAGTCATGTTGGATGTAGGTCCTTGCCTTTCATGACTTGGAATACTTCTTTCCAGTCCCTTCTTATCTGTAAGGTCTCTTTTGAGAAATCAGCTGACAGTCATATGGGAACTCCTTTGTAGGTAACTGTGTCCTTTTCTCTTGCTGCTTCTCAGATTCTCTCCTTCTGTTTCATCTTGGGGAATGTAATTATGATGTGCCTTGGTGTGTTCCTCCTTGGGTCCAGCTTCTTTGGGACTCTCTGAGCTTCCTGGACTTCCTGGAAGTCTATTTCCTTTGCCAGATTGGGGAAGTTCTCCTTAATTATTTTTTCAAATAAGTTTTCAATTTCTTGCTCTTCCTCTTCTCCTTCCAGCACCCCTTGATTCAGATGTTGGAACGTTTAAAGTTTTCCCAGAGGTTACTCAGCCTCTCCTCATTTTTTTGAATTCTTGTTTGTTCATTCTGTTCCAGTTGGATGTTTATTTCTTCCTTTTGTTACAAATTGTGGATTTGAGTCCCTGTTTCCTTCCCTTCAATGTTGGTTCCCTGTATATTTTCCTTTATTTCACTTTGTATAGCCTTCATTTCTTCCTTCATTTTATGACTGAACTCAATCAATTCTGTGAGCATCCTGATGACCAGTGTTTTGAATTCTGCATCTGACAGGTTGTCTATCTCCCTGTAGCCTAGTTCTTTTTCTGGAGTTTTGATCTGTCCTTTCATTTGGGCCATATTTCTTTGTCTGGGCGCACATGTTACTTTCTAAGGAGCAGAGCCTCACCAGGGCAGGGCAGCTCTCTTCGCTACATTGTGGCACTATCTTGGGGAAGGGGTGTCAGAGAGGGAACAATGCCACTTGCTCCTTTCTTGTCTCTTGCCCGCCCCACTTTCCATCACTTCCCTCACTTCCCACAGGCAGATTGTGCCATTCAGGTGCTGATTCCCAGGTGGGTGGGTTTGTGTGCATTTTAGGACCCCATGGGTCTCTCCAACAGACTCTCCTGTGAGACTGGAGTTTCTCCTGCCACCACAACCCCCACAGGTTTTTATAGCAAAAGGTTTTGAGTCTTTAGTTTTCTGTGCTGAAGCCCTGGGTTTTGTGGTCTGTCTCTCTCCCTAATTGTTCCTCTCAGATTATGGGCACACTAATGTGGGACCACCCAGTCAGCCAGCCCCAGCCTCACCCACATGGTTCTCCACCTTGCCACTTGTCCTGTCTGTCCTGGCTGCCCAACTCTTCCCCCCCTACCAGTCTGGATGAATGTTCCTTTAACTCCTTGGTTGTCAGACTTCCATGCAGTTTCATTTTCGGGCAGTTCTGGTTGTTCATTGTTTTTAAATTGGTTGTTATGCTTTTTTTGGTTGTGCGAGGAAGTGAAACATTTCTACTTATGCCTCCTTCTTGGCTGGAACTGTACCTATGTGCCATTTTGAGAGGTGTAGAGATGGTGTTGGGGCCACCTCTCTTTTTTTTCCGAGTTGAAATGTGTGAATAAGACAGAAAAGATTCTTCTCTTATAAATATTGTACTCTAATGGGGAAGACAAACAAAAAATAAAAAAGTAAACAAGTGATTAAAATAAACAGATAAGAATACATATAGAAGTTCAAGGGTAGAACACACCAGGTTCCTTTAAGGAACAGAAAGAAGTGGCGCAACTTGACCTTGGTGAGCAATGGTGTAAATGGAATCAAAAGTAGTCAGAGTTAAGTGGGCAGAGACAAGACTATGTAGGAATATGTAGGTTATAGAAAGAACTTGTATTTTATTTCAAATGCAATGAAAAGCCATCAGGACAAATATAAGAGAAGAGTGACAATGTACAATTTATATCTTTATAAAACATCAATCTGGCTGCTCTTAGTAAAAAAAAAAGGAAAGGGGAGAAAGATCAGGAATAGAAGTTAGGAGGTTATTACAATAATCCAAGCAAGAAGGATGGTGACTTACACTACGTCCTAACAGTGGAACAGGAGAAAAGTGGACATAATTTATAGGCAGGTCAGGAGGATTTCCTGACTCATCAAATATGGATGAAAAAGAAATGATTCCTGCATTAGTGAGTTGGGCAAATGAATCAATGGTGGTATCATTTACCAAAAATATTGGAAAAAACCTGGGCAAGGAAAAGATTTGAAGGTGGGAAATAAAGAATTCTACTTTGGCCAAATTCAGTTGGAAATTCCTATTAGAAATCTAAGAGATAAGTCAGATACGCAATAGGATATGTGACTTTGGAGTCTAATAGGAGATCAGGTTTGAACACATAAGGGTGACGGTCATAGGGGTGGTATTTAAGGCCATTGCATGAGATGAAAGCACCTAGGGACAAATTTCCAGAGAAGAGAAGAGGAAGGGAGAAGATGGGAGGATGAATGGGAGGGGGTTGCACTAAGCTGTCTTGATGCACTCAGCGTTTAGATGTTTAGCTAGCAAGGAGCCATCAGCATGAGACTGGGAGAGAGAGATCACTTTGGTAAAGGGAGAACCCAGGCATG
This sequence comes from Desmodus rotundus, assembly GCF_022682495.2. Taxonomy (NCBI): domain Eukaryota; kingdom Metazoa; phylum Chordata; class Mammalia; order Chiroptera; family Phyllostomidae; genus Desmodus; species Desmodus rotundus. The sequence goes on along the minus strand of NC_071391.1, from coordinate 66,638,732 downwards.
AGAGGCATTAAAGAAACTAACATCATTGATCAAAAAGAAAGAAATGGTCAACTACATTTAAAGCTGCTAAGAGATCAAGCGAAGTCAAGGCAAATCAAAAGTAGTCAGCAAGTTAGGTGAGGCAGAGACAAGATTATATAGTCATATGTAGACTATGGAAAGAGTTTGTATCTTATTTCAAATGCCTGTTGGATTTAGAGGCTACTGGTGATTTTCAGGTCACCCCCATAATCAAATAAGAAATAAGCTTCCCTTACGTTTTCAATTTAGTTGCTTCCAGTAATAGGCATCTGCTACCCCAAAGAACACTACTGCTATCTAAACTGTGATTATTGGCAACAACCTGGGAAGAGGGAACTTCAGATCAGAGCTCTCAGCCCAGCAACACTTTTATTTGTGTGGACTCATCCAAAATTCCTGTTAGGATACCAATGTGTTTTAATATATGCAGGGGAGATTCACAACTCTTCAGTGATGGCATCAGAGATGGTTAAGATTCAGACCTAACATCTGAACATGTTTTTGTATCTATCAATGATTATAATAAGTGAGTCTAATTGACTATTACAGAAAACTATTTTAGCCTCAGACAAAAGCATTTAAAATAAGTGAAGATGAGATTTCTATATGAGAAACTTTCTTTGACATACCCAGAATAACAAGAGAGGTAACAAAAAATAAAATATAATTTCTGAAGGCATGTGAGTAGATTTATTTCCTTCTAGGATATTGTTCCTGTTAAGTACATACTCTACTGCCATTTTGATATCGATGAACTGTATCTCTGGAATACATTGTATTAACTAATAATAACACCTCAATACATTCTCCTTAATAAATAATCGAACTTGAACCTATATGTGGTTCACTTGACTCTGAAACATTTGTGTTTTCTGTTCTACTAATCATGGGAGGCTACCCCTCTGCAAGAGCTGTTTAGAGAGAAGATGAATACCGTCATGGGCAGGAAAGGCCCTAAGGCTCTCGTATCCTCACCTGACCGCTCACTCAAGTCCCTTTCATTCTCTCTCCAGTTCTCATTCTGACTGCTCCTCTGTTGATTAGCAGCCTGACTCTGACCGTAACCTGGATTGGCAGTCAAATTTGGATCTCGTATGTCCCTGATATGACTTTCTGTGTGTTTTGTTTGAATCTCACTTAGCATTTATTATTCATTCATCGACTTAATCAGCAAATATTTATTGAATGGCTGCTACGTTTTGGTGTGGTGTGTGGATTAAAGAATAAGGGAGATACATAAAGTCCCTGTTACCAACCAAAATTGGGGCTGGCAAACCGCTGCTGCACACAGGCATAAAACAAAGATTGTTGGGGAGGAAAAGGTCTTTATTAAAACATTGCCCAGTTGCTGGGAACAGGAGACTCCCCAGCTCCAGGCTCCTCTCTTCCGCAAAACACAGAAAAAAAAACGGCCACCCTTAGAAACAGAAATAGTGTCCAGAAATTCCACTCCATCCTTATCTGTCCTTCTGGAGTACAAGGCTGCTCTCCTGCTTCGGGCTCCTTCCCTGGAGTCCGCATGTGTGGGGCCAGCACCATCATCAACATGCCGTGGCTGCTTCCCACGGGGCAGTTGGAGCTTTGGCATTAACATATGAGAAATTTCTAGCAGTGTGATTGAAAATTGAAAATGGGTTATATTTTTGAATGTCTGATTTGTGAATAACCATGACTGTCCCTTCTGGATGTCTATTCATGTCATCGGTCCATGTAAGCAAGTTATTAGGTTTCAGTTTTGAGTTTATGAAGCCACCAGCGTTAAATGACCAGTGAATGGTATTCTGGACTCCTAGAGTAGAGACCCGCAAGGTTTTATGAGAACACCATGCCTTTCTGTACATACAAAATCAGTGCATTTGCCAGTCTGGGAAGAAAGAGGAGTAAATAAATGTAAGGCCAGATCTCATCATCTTTTCTATGTTTTCCCAGATCAGAAAGAAGGAAGAAGATAACTGTGTGATAACAAAAGGTAGATGATTCATGTGTTCAGTCCTCCACTCCTCAGCATTGATTAAGTATCAGGCACTGTGCTAAGCAGTGGAAATGTATACATTAATAAGATCTAGTTCCTGCCTTCAATCTAATATTGAAGGATGTTTATGGGAGATTTAAATAAAGAGAGAGAGAAAGACATTGGAACAATACAATTCTCATTTCCATAATTACCCCGGGATTCCTTAGCATCCTGATCCTCCAAAGAAATGTCAGTGAGAATAAGCCCATGTCAATGCCCTAAATGGGTATAAGTTTCTGTTTGCATAAGCATATGCTTCTAGCCCTAAAATGTCCTCAATTTTCCTAAATAAAATAATAAATCAATAAAATAGTTACTAAATAAAAGAAAAAAGAAAAAATTTTCTAGACATAATTATTTTTAACATTGTTGTATAGTCTGCCTTTAAAACAAAATCCTCCATGACAACCAAATTAATGGGGCTTGTATATTCCATGGCCTTTTGTAAGAGTATTATCAACATTCTGTGTTTAATGGCTGAAATAATTTCAACAATAAGCAACAGTGTATTTTTGTAGCGGAGGAGAAGTGCACAGTGTCCTGGTTTCAATTCCAATTTTTTTGTGTTTATTATTAAGAGGAACATAAGACAAAACAACTTGTGCTATTTTATAATTCTCACTAAAAGGCCCGCCTGGCGTCTCCTATTCTTGGGCCATGTTCAAAACTTGCGTGTGTTTATTTTAGACCTTTCAGAGGATATGCAACTCAGAAGTTCATTTCAGGCATGTCACTAAAGCCATTTCCACTTATTGATTGCACTAAAAAAACACCAAGTGTTTTTTGCTCTATAAAATAAGTTGTAGAGGAGATATTTTAAAGGGAGATGAGAGGTGGGTTTTTGACGGATTTGTTTTTCTGATTTTTTTTTTTAATTTGACTCTAATCATCAGAGCAGGAGACAGAAACAAGTGGACCACACCGATGACTGACATTAACTCAGACTAAGCTGATTGCACTTAATATGTATCAGGAAGTTGGAAGAGGTGTGTGTGTGTGTGTGTGTGTGTGTGTGTGTGTGAAAAATGAAGTTTCAGATAGAAATTAAAGGAGGAAAAGAAGCTGAAATGGAAGAAAAGAAGCTGAAATGGAGCCAGTCGCCAAGAGGCTAAAGCAAAGGCTATTTATTTTCCCTACACTGTGTGAGTGGCAGCTGTTTTACAGATTCTCTTTAGCTTTGTTATTATGTCTATATAAAAATAAGAATATGAAAAATCAACAGTAAGAACAAAGTAAAATATCAATTTTACTCTTCCTTTTCTGAAATTCTATGGACTCTGATTTAAATCAAGTAACTTTCATGTCCCTCTTATTAGATTTCCTTTGGGGGGTATTTTCATAGATTGGGAGGCTAAGAACCTATTTATGTGTTTAAAAATTAGCAGGAAATTGAAGAAGTAACATTTCAGGTTTTTAATTTGGTCCTTCCCCTGTGTTATTGAGAGGCAACTCTGTAGAGTTCTTTTAGAAAGCAATTAATTATTCAGTTACTGTGTCTCTTTCATTTGCTTCTAGATACATTGCTTCATTGAGGAAATGTTCTACCCAAATCACTTCTCAGATGTTTCCTTATTAAAATTTTAGATGACCAATATTTTTCAAAAATATTAGAATATTTGCCTGAATAGATTGTTTTATCCACATAAAGAACCAAAAGGGTATATCTCTTATATTCAGAAGCATTTTCCATTTTTTTATTCTTTTTTCTCCAATCTAACAATTCTACCTATACTTCTCTTTCCTGCCGTGTTTTCACAGTATCTGTCTTCTTGCTGCCTCCTATGGCTCTGCACCAACAACTTCATCTGCTAGGAAAGCAGAATCTTAACACCTCACCTTTGCAATAAACATTTTTTAAGTGTTTTTTATTGATTATGTTATTACAGTTGTCCCAATGTTTCCCCCTTTGCCCCTCTTTGCCTGGTTTCCCCCTTCCCTCCAGCGACCCCCCCCCCCCAGCCTTAGTTCATGTCCATGGGTTATGCATGTAAGTTCTTTGGCTTCTCCTACACTGTTCTTAACTTCCCCTATTTTGTGCCTACAAATTATGCTTCTAAATCCCTATACCTTTTCCCCCATTCTCCTTGCTTTCCCTCCAGCTAATAACCCTACAAATGATCTCCATATTTATGATTCTATTCTTCTTCTAGTTGTTTGCTTGGTTTGTTTTTGTTGTTGTTGTTGTTTTTTAGATTCAGTTGTTGTTGTTTATGAGTTTGCTGTCATTTTATTGTCCGTAGTTTTGATCTTCTTTTTCTTAAATAGGACCCTTTAGCGTTTCATATAATAAGGGCTTGGTGATGATGAACTCCTTTAGCTTTACCTTGTCTGGAAAGCACTTTTTCTGCCCTTCCATTCTAAATGATAGCTTTGATGGATAGCGTAATATTGAATGCTTCTCATCACTTTGAATAATTCTTGCTATTCTCTTCTTGCCTGAAAAGTTTCCTTTGAGAAATCAGCTGATAGTCTTATGGGCACTCCTTTGTAGGAAACTGCCTTTCTCTTGCTGCTTTTAAGACTCTCTCTTTAAGTTTCGGCATTTTAATTATGATGTGTCTTGGAGTGGACCTCTTTGGGTCCAACTTGTTTGAAACGCTCTGTGCTTCCTGGACTTGTATGTCTATTTCCTTTGCTAAATTAAGGAAGTTTTCTTTCATTATTTTTTCAAATAAGTTTTCAATTTCTTGCCCTTCTTCTCCTTCTGGTAGCCCCGTGATTCAGTTGTTGGCCCTTTTGGAGATGTGCCAGAGTCTCCTTTAAACTCTCCTCATTTTTCTGGGTTTTTGTTTCTTCATTTTGTTGTGGTTGAATGTTTATTTCTTCCTTATGTTCTAAATCATTGTTTTGAATCCCAGCTTCTTCCTTTCACTGTTGGTTTCCTGTGGATTTTTCTTTATTTCCTTTACATAGAGCCTTCATTTCTTCCTTTATGCTTTTGCCGTACTCAGTGAGATCTTTGACACTCTGACCACCGGTGTTTTGAACTCTGCATCTGATAGCTTGGCTATGCCTATAACACTTAATTCTCTTGCTGGGGTTCTTCATTTGGACCATATTTCTTTGTCTCCTGATTTTGGCAGCCTCCCTGTGCCTGAGTACTAGGTAGAGCCACTTCGATTCCATTTTAGCACACCTGCTAATTCATATGGGGCAGCAGAGCCTTGGGTATCCCCCCAGGGCAGCAGAACCATGGCTCTATGTGGGGGGGAGGGGTCAGAGAGGGGTCAATGCCACTGCTGGCTGACTTCTAGGGGCTTGCCTGGCCCTGGTTCCGTTTCCAGTCACCTCACCCACTTCCCGTATATGACTGGCATCCCTCCAGCTGCTGTCCTGGTTGTGGCTCCCGGGGTGGGTGGGTTTGCATTTGTACTGGCAGTTTCTTCCACTGCCCCAGCCCTCACTGGGTTTAAAGCCAGGAGTTATGCTGCTTAATTTTCCCAGCCCTGGGGCCCTCGGCTGCATGGTCTGGCCTGGGGCTGGTGTCCCTCGCTCAAAACGCTCCCTGATTATTATCTAGCACACATGAATGTGAGGCTGCGTGTTCCACCGGCCACCACCTCCTTGCCACTGCTCCACCTCTCCTCCCTTGGCCCACCTGCCTCCACGCCTGGTCCTCTCCACCCCTCCTATTCATCTGGATGAATATACCTTCTTTAAATCCTTGGTTGTCAGACTTCCTTACAGTTCTGGGTGTTTTTCATTTTTCCGTTAGTTGTGCTACTGGTGTAATGAGGTAAGGCATGTCTACCTATGCCTCCATCTTGACTGAAAGTTCCATTTCTGTTACTCTTGACACAATGTGAATTTACTGTACCACCTCTAAGTGGGGATTTTCTCATTCCTAAATTCAGTTATCCTGAGCTCATCATGGGTCCATCTCCAGGCTCACTCTCTATTACATAATGGACACTTTTACACACAGAGCATCCATGCAAAAGTGAAATCACAAATTTAGACAACAACTCACTTAATTTTATAAATACTTGGAACATTTTGTTAACATTATGTTAGACTGACCCATTTGAGAATCACCTAATTACAATTAAACCTTTTTCTTTTTGAAGGAAAGGAAATAGATTTATGTATTAAGCAACTGACAATGCACTAGTGGCAAAGAGAGACTAATTCAATGAGTGTTGAATAGATAGATATACATATGGTCTTGTTTATTATACTAAGAAATGAAAAATTTAATCAAGTGTTTAAAATCAAAAAAGAAAAAGGAAGCTTTACAAAAGTCATACTTTATAAAAATGCCAATTACTAATTGACTAATTGCTTATTACTAAATGACTGAGACCTTATTTTCAAATGGCCAAGATGTTTTTAAGTCTAAATGTACACAAATCACAAATGTATAGCTCGATTAATTACTACAAAGTACGCATACCCATGCAACCTCAATTCAGGTCATGAAACAAAACATCACTACAAATCAGAGACCCATCTGGGGTCGCCTACAGTCACTATCCTTATTCTTCCCTCCCCCCAAAAGGTAACTTGACTTCGGATTGGTTTTGCTAGTTTTAGGAACCATGCAGAGCTTTTTATGTCATATTTTTCATGCAACATTATATCGGTAAGATTCATTCATACTGTTATATGCTTTCTCCTTATAGCATTGTATGCATATCCCACAATTTATTGGTCATTCTACCAGAGAGAGACAGGAGGGTTATTTCCAGTTTGGGTCTATTATGAATAGACTTGACTGTAGAATAATTTGGGGAAACTTCCCACTTGAAGTGTTAAATCTGTTCATCCACGATCTTGCGCAGACCTCTGGTTTTTTGTTTTCTTTGATCCCTGTCCACACAGATATTGCAGACCTTTGATTTGTCTCTATTTTTTATTTTTTGTAACTGTAATCTTTGTTCTTAATTTATATTTTGTTTTTTTAACTTTGTTTTATGAAATACTTACATATGTGAAACATACAGAAAAGTATACTAATAATCTGTTTTATATATAACTGTTTAAACCTCCTATATATTTTATATAGTCTCAGCCATTATATCATTTCATCCAACATGTTTCATAAAAATCTCTAAACTGTGTGCTTTACAATATGGCTGTTACAGAACCCTGCCAATGCTGTTCTGGAAATAGCTGTGGGGTTTGATTGCCCACCACCAAGAAGCGTGACTCCCAGTGCCAGAGTTTGGTGAAAAAGGAAAGCAGTCATTTATTTAAAGGTTATACAGATTTAGAATAATGGCAGATTTCTGCCATTAAGTCCCACACCCTTTTAAAGTACCCCAAAACACATAGTCCTGCCTCCTTTTGTCAAACCAGGCCAGTTTCAGAACACGTCGGTCAGAGATTTTGTATTTCAGAAAAGCAGAAATCTGCAGATCAGCATTCCTGGTCACAGTCAGATCCAAGCATCTCTCACAAATCTGGGTGGCTAGGCAGGGCCCCTGCAGCTCCGTTAGCTCTGCAGCTGCCTTCTCCAGGCAGATTCAAATCTGGGTAGGTGGGCAGGACCCCCACTGCACTGCCAGCTCTGGTGACTCACTAGACTTCTGGCTTTCAGACCTCCTCTCTCTTACTCCAGACTGCAAGGCTCTCTCCCTTCTTTTACTCCAGACCTTGTGGCAGACTTCGCATTCCGCCTGCCCTCATTTAAATGCTTGGGCCAGAACTTCCTGCGTGATCTCATATTTGGTCCTTCCTATGATGTGTTAGTGTCTGCCCTCCCCACCGGCCACCATATATTTTACCTTCATTCGGCTTCCATTTTTACTCAGGGCAAAAGTTCCCATCGACGCGTGGACATCTGGGGTGGGCATCGCCAACCCCCTTCTAGCACAGGTGCTATTATAAGTTCCCCCTTCCCCCACCCCCACTATGTCACGATTCCCTGAGAGTTCTCATAGTCACATGCACAGTTCACCCTGGACAGCAGCCCTCTTCCCTTCTGGAAGGCATGGTTATTAACTTACCATTGGTAAGCAATGTATTTTAAAGTCTGTATCATCCACTTCAGTGGGTCAAGGATTGTGGGGGGCTGTTCTCCTGTTTTCAGGGAACTCTTGCTCTGAACCCCATTACATTGCCACCTTTCTGCTCCCCGAAAAGATGCATGTTGAAGAATGCATTGAGTTTAAAAAGCAGCAAACTCAGAAATCCCACTTAATGCAGCTCTTTTAAGGACAGATCTCTCTTGGTTGCCGCCTACATTGTTACCTGGTCCTAGTGATTTTCCCTGGGCAAGCATGCTTTAGCATTCACCCAAGAATGTGAACAGAGTTTGTACTCAGATTTGGGGTCTTACCCTTTTTACAGTTCTGTTGCTTTTTGAATTTCTGAGGTTTGCACCTGCTCCTTCTTAAACTAAACTCCAACCTTTGCTATTTCTGCTAGCAAGACTGCAGGCTTCTGGCACAGTAGCCATGGGTTCTCAAACACAACAGCCACGAACTTCCTTATTACTGTTTCAGCTTGTCAAGAGTAAATTCTCCTCCAGCTTCTGTCTGCTTTTGTACGCTCTCCAAGGCTTTTGGATTCTCACCTCGGGCAGGATTCACATCGCTGCTTTACCCAGCCACCATTTCTATCACTGCCATTTTGCTGTCTCTACGATCTGTGGTATTTTCTTCCTGTCAGTAACTTGTATTTTTTTCCTTCTCCCTCTCCTTTCTCTCTCTCTTTCTAATCACTCTTGATCAAAAGAGATTTACTATTTTTTTGGTCTTTCAAAGAATTAATTTTGACTTTATTTTTTTTCTCTATTCCATTATTTTTTCAATTTATTAAATATTGCCCCATACTTTTATTATATGCTTCTTTCTAGTTTATTTGGGTTTAAAATGCATTGTTTATTTTCAAATTCCTTAAGATGGATATATTACTGTTTTTGGCTTTTTGTCTTTTCTAATATGTGTTGTAGATGAAAACTATACATCTTCAAAACTGCATTCCTATATGGAGTAAACCACATAATGTGGTTAAGTACATAGTGACTTTTTAAAGATTAATGTTCTTCTACTGAAAAGTGTTAACTTTCATAACAAAATTTTATTCTTTTATTTGATTAGTATATATTAAGAGACTATTATTTTTACAGTTCATCTTGCAAAACACATTTAAGTATCTTTGTTAGAATAAAATAGTCCAAGAATTGTATCTATTCAATATGCTGCATTTTAGATGATTTGAGTAAAGAAGATGAAGAAGGGAAGGGAAATAACATTTGTGAAAAAGACCTACATTGAACTACATGTATAAGAATAAATTCAATTATATTTATAGCCCATCTTCTTTAGCATATTTTATTTAGATAGTAATGACAGCTTCTAGGGAAAACAAATACAAATCCATTCAGTAAATTATATTCATTAGTATGTTCTTGCTGCATTTTAACTTTCTCACCTCATATCCTTTAATCACTTTTGAACTGTCTCATAAATATTCAAAAGTTTAACTAAGCATTGTTTATTTATCTTATTTGATTCATTAAATTTAATCCTCTGTAGTAAAATTACCTCTGGGCACAAAACAACTAATACGCCTGCAATCTAATAATGCTGACTGCCAGTATATCTCAGAATATTGATTGTGAATAGCCAATTTAATAACTATACCTAGTGTTAAACTCAGGAGATTAAGAAACTGGAGATTAACTTAATTAAGGCTAGCAGAAACTTTCCTGACCAAAACAAATTTATCTTCCATGGGAAATGCGCTCCCTATACATAGGATTTTGAAACTCTCAGTAGAACGGCACGGCTGAACTTAGATGTACGTAAGAAAAGAGTAGTGTAAAAGGCAATTTAGGCATTATGAGAGAAAAGGTCATAGTGATTCAAACTTTATGTAAAGGTGAGGAATTATTAGACAAGTTGGCTAGTAATGAAATGTCTGCTTCAAGCCCTTGGTTTATATTAGCTGCAACTTATGAATTTAGGAATGCCAGTGAGTTGAATGGAAGCACGTAAACAAGTTTTTCTTAATTCCCATTAAAGTAACCATGAAGCCATGAGAAAACAGAATCGTTATTGCAGTCACAAGGAGGGATATGAAACAAATGTATTAGTAATATTTTCTAGGTTTTTCTTTCCTTTCGTCTTTATGCAATGCCTCAGGCTCAAAATCCCATCTTCTAGTTTCAAGCAAACAATGAAATAGCCTCTGGCCTCCTTCTCCTTTATCTTTTTCTTCAGTGAAGCAAACTGAAGCCACCCACGAATCGTTGTCTCTCATCTCAGGCATGGGTAGATTTCTTTGTGTCTCTTAGAGAATATGAGCAGAGACCTGCGCTGACAACCCGGTGTCTACTTGCACAGCATAGGCCTCTGGTCCAGGAAATACAGTCTAGCGATGGATGTCTCACCATTCAAACAAACCTTCAGTTCTTTCTTAGAACACTTAAAAATCAGTGAGGTAAGATCCAAGAATGATTAAACAGAAAAAAACTCTTTAAAGGAAGGATACAAATGAAAAGGCTCAGTATGAATATCTTCTCATATAATTTTCTTGTAAATCAAAAGAAAAATTTTAAACATATGATTCTAAATATCACTAAGAAAAAGGGAGACTATTTCTTTTATATTTAAAGAGAGATCTAGGATATGAAGAGAATGCAATAAAATCAAAACCAAAGTAACTAAAATAAAATATTCATTAGAAGCAATGAAATGCAAATTTTATACTACTAAATATTTAAACCAGTGCTTCTGAGTACAAACTTGGGAAGTAATCTGAGAATGCAAAGTAAATGAACAAGGAAGTTTTACTTTAAGGTGAGAAAGAAGATGGCAGACATGAAAAACAAAAAAAGGGGTTTTGATCCATAAACAGTAGATATCTGCCAAGATGACAGAATATCTGGAGCAAAAGCAATAAAACAACAATAACCATTTAAAGTAAAAAACAAAAATCCAATAAGTGAAAGTAACAACAAAAATCCTTACATTTAAAGTAGAGAAATCCCAAAGTTGCAGGAAATATTAAGACTCCTTCTTTGTCATGCCCATAACTTATCTACCACCAAAGTCTGCTGATCGTATTTTGTGAATACTTGGCTCCATACCTGCCTCCCTGTCCACCACTCCAGCCCTCGTGCAGGCTTCTTACACAGACTCTGGCCATGCCTCCCAGCTGCTCTTCACATCTGCCCCCTTTCCAATCTCTTCTCCATATTGCAACCATTTATTCACGAAAACAAATTATAGAGGGCCTCTGGGTGCCAACATAAACAATTAAACAGATAAATTAGGGTACTTCCACATAGTGATAATTATAAGTAATAATAACAGTAAAACTCAGAATAATGTAAAAACAGTGACTAAGGGAGGGATGGTTTCTTTAGAGAAGTAGCCTAGTGAGGCTTCTTGGTGAAGCTAAAACTTGGCTAAAAAGGAAATAGTCATTCGGAGGAAAGAAGCTCCCAGGCAGGGGGCATCAGAAATTCAAAGGCTCGGAATTGGGGATCTGAATGAGTCTGAGGCCTGTTTTGCTGGCAGGTGGTGAATAAAGTGCGATGAGATAAAAGATGAGGCTGGAGAAGTGCACCTAGACCATCTCAGGTAGGGCCTTGTAAACCATGGCGAAATGCTGGGAATTGATTTTAAGTGCAATATGGGGGCTTTTTAGCAAAGCAGGGATTAGACTGACTTACTTTTAAAACAAACTTTAGACTGCTGAGTGATTTTTTTCAAAACACAAACTTGACTGTGCTCCATGTATATTCCCACCAAAAGATCTGGCTCCATCCTTTGTCTCCAGTTTCAAGCTGAGGCCCACTCACCCCCAACCTCCACACCAGGCTAACTGGACCTTGTTCAGGCCCACGTGTACCCTGTTCTCCTCTTCAGACTGCACACACCACTCCTCTGCCTTCCCTCCCTCTTTGCCCGCTTAGCTCCTACTCCCCTCTCCGTCAAAATTCAATGTTTCTGTCTCAGTGAAGCTGTCCACGACCAGCCTCTCTGCACTGAGTCCCATCCTACATCACAGATATCTTGCAATAGGTAGTTTGTCGGAACTTCAATTTCACATTTGTGCGGTTATTCATTCAGTGGCTATTTTGGCTATTATGTTTTTCAATTAATAAACTTTTTAACAGCAGTTTTAGGTACACAGAAAAAGTGAGCAAAAGCTAGAGACAGTTCCCCTACACCCCCATCCCCCATGTGCTCTCCCCCACTACCTACATAGACCACCAGAGTGGTACATTTGTTACAGTCAATGAACCTAAATTGACCAAAGTCCAGAGTTTAAATTAGGGCTCAGTGTTGGTGTTGCACATTCTAGGAGTTTTGACAAATATGTAATGACATGTAACCACCATTGTAGTATATTGCTCAGAACTGTGTCACTGCCCCAAAGCTCCACCGTGTCCTGCCTGTACTGTCTTCTTTGACTCAGCATTAATCCCCAATTGCCTGCGGGCACACAGCTTAGCAAATAATACCTATTCAAAATAATTTTGAATGAATAATTTCATTAATAATTTTTAAGAGTTTTCAATGGTACAAAAGTCAGACTTCTTTTTTGCAACATAAATTACAGCAGAAAATAGAACTGTGTTCTTAAATTCAAGGAATACAATATGGAATGAGCAAATATAGAAATAAGTGAACACAGAAGCTACTATTTGTAGTTTTAAAATATAACAGGTAACAAAAAGTGGATAGAAGATAAATTATTAGAAAGAATTCTGTACATTTGGAATTTCCCCTACTTCTCTGTCTTCATTTAGTCACATGACTGAAGTTGTGAACTCCCCTCCTAAATGAACACAGACGTAGGGGAAAATTCACAACCCGTCCTGAAACCATCAGCTGCATATTGCAGCAGTCATGGGTTTTAGATCATGTGACTTCATGTAAGGGAACTGGCTTGTGTGTGCCATGAATATCTTAGAATCACCGTACCAGATAATTAAGTATACTATCTGCATAGTTGTTGTTGTTGTTGTGTTGTTATTATTATTATTGTTATCGAGAATCAACTTTGGAAAAATGGGATAACGACTAAGAAGAGCCATCCTGAAGATGTAGGTACAAATCTACACTCTTAGGTGTGTTGACTGACTCAGAATTCATACTTCCTGCCTGCCACTAATAATATTACATATCATTATATCATTATAGTTTAAATAAAAATAATTTTACAGGACAAAATCAGAAATAAAAATACTATGAAGAGTAGCAAAAAAAGGCAACTAGTAGACTAAACGACAAAATCAGAAATATTAAAACATCTAGAAATAGAATAGTTCAAGTAGTTGAGGGACAATAGGGGAGTTGTCTAAAAATATTTATAAAACTTAGGTAAGTAGTATTCTACCTGTTTTATAAACAAGGATATAATGATTCAGTGGTTAAGTAACTTGTTCTATGGTATATACAGCTTGCAGATGTGAAAACTACGATTAAAATATAGACTTTTTGGCTCTAAATCCATGATCTGCCTAGAGTTTAAAATAGTATAGGGTAACTCAGTCTCATACACTTTTGTAGGGTATTAAGATTGCAAGCAATACCAACTATTTGAAAACCACTGTGGCATTTTTGTATCAAAAAGTATAAAAACTTATAGTTGTGGATTCCGTAATTTCCTGTCTGGGATTCTGTATAGGGGAAGTAATCCAATATGTGGAAAATGGTATACATGAAAATAATTATGTCAACATTTTAATTAAAAGAGCAAAAGTTGGAAGCTACCCAAATGTTTTACAATAAAACAATGGTTAAATAATACATAGCACACAAGGCATATAATAGAATATTGTTTTTAAAAAGAGAAAATATTTATATACTGAATATAACTATAATGTTAGAGAATAAAATTACAGGCACACTATTCTATTAAACATATGTAATCAAAATATGAGAAGGGATACACACAAAAACAATTGTGTGAGGGTGATAAGATAGTGTCTACACCTCTAGTTTTAGATGATTGTATTTTTTTTAATGTTTTTAAGCTCAATTCAAGCAATCTCATATAGAGTTCAAGTTTATGGGGTAGGATAGAAATTGAATAATGGGGAAAAATTTAAATGAAGAATTTCAACTGTAGAAGGTATGCATGACTTATGAATACTATATAACCTCAGTACCAATTTAAGAATCACTGAAGAGACATTGTTAAATTCCAAATATGTATTTTTTTCTATTTTAATCGTCTATTAAAGTAAAATAAAATAAAATAAAAATAGCAAGTAATTATCATTTCATTGTGCAAGTAACAACTTTTTATTAATTTTTTTTTCAATTACAGTTTACATTAAATATTACGGTGTATTAGTTTCAGGTGCACAGGACAGTGGTTAGACAATCATATACTTTACAAAATGATCCCCTGATACTTCTAGTACCCACTCGGCACCACACATAGTTATTACAATATTATTGACTCCATTCCCTCTACTGTACTTTACATCCCCATGACTATTTTGTAACCTCTAATTTGTACTTCTCCATACCTTCACCTTTCTCACCTTCTTCCCCAACACCCCCCACTCTAACAACCATCAGTCTGTTCTCTGTATCTATGTCTTTTTTTATTTTATTGGTTTATTTTGTTTTTAGATTGTATATAAAAATGAAATCGTATGTTATTTTTTCTGTATAATTTATTTTATTTAGCACAATGCGCTCTAAGTCTATCCATGTTGTTGTAATCGGAATGATTTCATTCTTTTTTATGACCAAGTAATATTCCTTTGTATATATGTACCTCTGTTGATGAACACTTGGATTGCTTCCATAGCTTGGCTGCTGTAAATAACACTGCAAAGAACAAAGAAATGAATATATTCTTTTAAATAAATGTTTTGGATTTCTTTGGATATATGCCCAGAAGTGAAATCACTGGGTCATAAAGCAATTCCACTTTTTAAATTTTTGTGTGTGGAACCTCCATACTATTTCCACAGTGGCTGCACTAATCTGCATTTCCACCAACAGTGCTCGAAATTTCCCTCTTCTTAACATCCTTGCCGACACTTGTTTGTTGATTTATCAACGATAGCCATTCGGTCAATTGTGAAGTCATATCTCATGTGGTTTTAATTTGCATCTATCTGATGATTTGCATCATTGAGCATCTTTTCATATGTCTGTGGGCCAGCTGTATGTCCTCTTTGAAGAGGTGCCTATTCAGGACCTCTGCCACTTTTTAATTGGAGTATTTGCTTTTGGATGTTGAGTTGTCTCAGTTCTTTATAAATTTTTTATATCAACCCCTTATCATGTATATCATTGGTGAATATGGTCTCTTATTCAGTAGGTTGTCTTTTCGTTTTGTTGATGGTCTCTTTGCTGTGGAAAAAATTTTTAGTTTGATGTCCCATTTGTTTAATTTTTTTGTTTTCCCTTATACAAGGAAAAATATCAGAAAAAAATATTGCCAAGAGAAATGTAAAAGAAATGTAAAATGTCAAAATGTACTGCCTATGTTTGCTTATACAAGTTTTAGGGTTTCAAATCTTATATTTAATATTTTTTAATCTATTTTGAATTTATTCTTGTATATGGCATAAGAGGGTAGTCTAGTTTTGTTTTTGTATGTATCTCTTGTATCTATCCAGTTTTCCCAACAGCATCTATTAAGTAGACTCTATTTACCCTATTTTATATTCTTAATGCCTTTGTAATATGTGAATTGACCATATAGAAACGGGATTAGTTCCAGTCCCTACTCTGTTTCATTGAACTACATGTCAATTTTTATGCCAGGACCACATTGCTTGGAGTCTTATATAGCCTTGAAGTATACTTTGATATCAGGTAGTGTGACACCTCTAACTTTGTTCTTTCTCAAGATTGGACCGACCATTGGGGGCCTTTTGTGGTTCCATATAAATTTTGGGGGGTTATTTGCTGTAGTTTTGTGAAAAATGCCATTGGGATTTTGATAGAAATTGTGTTGAATCTATAGATGTTGTTGGATAGTATGGATATTTTAATTATGTCAATTCTTCCTATTCATGAAAACAGTGTATGCTTTCATTTATTTGTGTTTTCTTTGAGTGTTTTTCTTCAATGTCTTATAATTTTCTGAGTACAGGTCTTTTATCTCCTTGGTTAAAATCACTACTCGGTATTTTAGTTTTTAGATGCCATTGTAAATGGGATTATCTTAGTTTCTCCTTCTGATAATTCATTATCTATGCATTAAAATGCAACTGGTTTCTGAATATTTATTTTTTATCCTGCAGCTTTACTAAATTCATTTATCAGTTCTAGTAGGTCTTTGGTAAAATCTTCAGATTCTCTGTATGCAGTACCATATCATCTGCAAATAATGACAGTTTTATTTTTCTCTTTCCAATTTGGATGCCTTTTATTTTTCCTGTCTGATTGCTATGGCTGGGACTTCCAGCACTATGTTGAATAAGAGTGGTGAAAGTAGACATCCCTGTCTTGTTCCCAATATTAAAGGAAATGCCTTCAGTTTTTTCCTGTTGCTTATGATGTCATCTGTATGTTTGTCATATACAGTCTTTATTATGTGGAGGTACGTTCCCTCCGTTCTCACTTTGTTGTTGTTTTTTTTTATCATAAATGGGCCCTAAATTTTGTAAAGTGCTTTTATGCATCTATTGGTATGATCATGTGATTTTTATTCTTCATTTTGTTTATGCATTCCATCACGTTAATCTGTGGCCATTAACCAACCTTGCATGTCAGAAACAAATCCCACTTGCTCATGGTGTATGATCTTTTTAATGTATTGCTGAATTTGGCTCGTCAATATTTTGTTGAGAATTTTTGCATCTATGTTCATCATAGAATATTAGCCTATAATTTTCTTTTTTATTTTGTCTTTGTCTGGTTTTGGAATCAGGTTAATGCTGGCCTCATTAAATAAGTTTGGGAGTCTTCTGTCCTATTGAAATTATTGGAATACTTTGAGATAGGTGTTACTTCTTTGAATTTGTGGTAAAATTTACCTGTGAAGCTTTGTGTTTGTCCAGGACTTTCATTTGGGGGGAGATTTTTTTAATTATTATTACTGCTTTGATTTTGTTGGTTGTAATTGATGTAATCAGATTTCCTGTTTTTTTTTTTCTTCCTTGATTCAATCTGGGAAGATTGTATGTTTCTAGGAATTTATCCATTTTTCCAAATGGTCCAATTGTTGGCACATAATTGTTGACAGTATTTTCTTATAATTCTTTGTATTTCTGTGGTGTCAATTGCCATTTCCCTTTCATTTCTCATTTTATTTATTTTGGTTCTCCCTCTTTTTCAAAATGAGTCTGGCTAAAGGTTTATTCATCTTCTTCACATTTTCAAAGAATCAGCTTTGGTTTCATTGAGCTTTTGTATTGATTTTTTTAAAGATGCTATTTCATTCATTTTCATTCCATTTTCATTCTGATCTTTAGTATTCCTTTCCTCTTACTCACTTTGGGCTTTGTTTTTCTTCCTATAGTTTATTTAGGTAAAAGATTAGATTGTTTATTTGAGATTTTTTTCTTTTTATCTTGACATAGGCCTACATTGCTATGAATTTCCCTCTTTGGATCCCATAGATGTTGGGACACATTTCATTTGTTTCAAGGCAATATTTTTTATTTCTTCTTTGATCTCATTGTTAACCCACTCATTGTTTAGCAGTATGATATTTAGCCTCCATATATTTGTGTGTTTTTCAGGGGCCTTTTTCTTGTAATTGATTTTGAGTTTCATACTATTGTGGTTTCAGAAGATGCTTGATATGCTTCAATCTTCTTAAATTTAACAAGACTTGTTGAGTGGCCTGACATGTGGTCTCTTCTGGAAAATATTTCATATGTACTTGAACAGAATGTATATTGTGATGCTTTAGGGGTGAAAAGCTCAGAAAATATCAATTAAATCTTTCAATTAATAAATATGTAATTTAAGGCTACCATTTCCTTGTTGATTTTCTGTCTGAAAGATCGATCCAGTGATGGAAATGGAGTGTTAAAGTTTCCTTTTATGACTATGTTACCAAATATCTCTTCCATTATGTCCATCATGATTTGCTTTATATATTTAGGGGCATAAATGTTTCCATGGGTTATACTCCTTTTGGATTTTCCCCTTTATCATTATATAGTGTCCTTCTTTGTCTCTTATTAAAGCCATAATTGTTTTATAGTCTATTTGTCTAATATAAGTATTACTACTCAAGCTATTTTTTCTGTTTCCATTTGTATGAAGTATCTTTTCCATCCCTTTACTTTCAGTCTCTGTGTGTGTCTTTCAATCTGAAATGAGTCTCTCGTAGAAAGCATATATAAGGGTCTCGTTTTCTTATCCATTCAGCTACCTTATGATTTTTGATTGGAGCATTTAATTCATTTACATTTGCAGTGATTATTAATAGGTATATATTTGTTATTATTTTATTTTTCATATTTATGTTTTTGTCTTTCTTTTATTAAAATATGTCCTTTTAATATTTCTTGTAATACTGGTGTGGAAGTGATGAACTCCTTTAGCTATACTTGTCTGAAAGTTCTTTATTTCTCCTTAATTTTAATTGATAGCTTTACAGAGTGGAGTAGTCTTGATTTCAGGTCCTTGCTTTTCATCATTGGGTATTTCATGCCAATTCTTTCTGGCCTGAAATGTTTCTCTTGACAAATCATGTGATAGGCTTGTGGGATCTCTCTTGTAAGTAATTAACTCTCTTTCTCTTACTGCTTTTAAGATTCTGTCTTTGTCTTTTACTTTAGTCACTTTAATTATGATATGTCTTGGTGTGGGCCTTTTTGGGTTCATCTTGTTTGGGACTCTCTGCACTTCCTGGATTTGTGTGTCTCTTTTCTTCACCAGGTTAGGAAATTCCAGTGACTATTTCTTCAAATAGGTTCTCAATCCCTTGCTCTCTCTCCTCAGTCTGGTATCCCTATACTGCATATGTTGTTAGATATCATGTTGTCCCAGAGGTTCTTTAAATTATCCTCACTTTTTTTAATTCTTTTTTCCTTTTGCTGCTCTGCTTGGGTGTTTTCAGCTACCATGTCTTCTAAATTGCTGATGTTATCTTCTGCTTTATCTAATCTGCTGTCAATTTCTTCTAGTGTATTATTTATCTCAGATATTATATTCTTCATTTTCATGTCACTTTTATATTTACTATCTCTTTGTTGAAGTTCTCACTAAGTTCATCCACTCTCTTCTTAAGTTACTTGAAATTCCTTATAAGTATTGCTTTGAACTGTGTATCTGGTAGAGTGCTTGCCCCCATTTCATTCAGTTCTTTTACTCTGGATTTTTCCTGTTATTTCATTCAGGCATGTTTCTTTGTCTCCCCATATTGGATGCCTCTCTGTACTTTTTTCTGTGTATTAGGTAGATCTCCTAAGTCTCCCAGTCTTGGTAGTGTGGGCTTACCTAGTAGGTATCTGGTGGAGCTTACTGGTATAGTTTTTCTGATCACCTGAACAAGGTGTTCCAGGAGTGTCTGTTGTGTACGTTTTGTTAGCCCTTTTGTTGTAGTGGAGTCTTGATTTCTGGTGGCCTATCCATGTGTAGGGTTGACCCACAGGCTGTCTGACTGTCAGATTGATCCCAGCCACAGTGTATGAGCTGCTGTGTAAAGGCTGACCCCACAGAGCAAAATTTGCCCTAGCATTGTATGGTGCCTTCCAGGTCTCCTTTTTGGGTGGCCACTTGTGGAGCTAATCGGGTTGTGCTCTGATGTAGTCTGAAGTTCACCACCAATTGTGTCATTCTGGGGCCTCTTGGGAGGGACTTTGATTCAGGTCAACTTCAGATGCTTCCTGTGATTGCCCTGGGCTACTTGCTAGGAGCTACAGAGTGGCCCATGGTTATTGGCTGCCTCTGCTCTGCTTGGGAGCACGTGGAAAGGTCCTGGCTGCATAACAAGGCCAGCTTCCATTCGTACTGAGCCTAGGAAGTTTAGCAAAAGGTCCAAAGCACCCTAAGATATGTTTCTACCTGCCAGCTTCTTGTTAGGCTCAGTCACTGAAAGAGCCTCTGGTGGCATGCTAGTTTTGTGAGACAGGTTCTTAGTGAGTCACCATGTAGGGTTGAGTATTCACCAGGTTGATGCATATTCAACTTACTGTCAGTGCTGGGCCTGAAGTCAGTTAGCAAAAGTCTCAGGGTTCACTAAGGACAGCCACCACTCACCTGGGGCCTATGTACCTTGTGGTAGGGCAAGGTCTTAGGGAATCATCAGAATGGGGTTAGTAGAGTTCATAAGGCTAAAACATATTAAGATTTAGTTGTGTGGAGGGTGAACTCTGTATAAGAATGGTGATGCCAATTAAGCATGCAAAGGAAAATATGCCCTAATCCCAAAGCCACACAACTCAGCCTCTCCCTGTGTGTCTCTGACACCTCCAGAGTTGGACAATTTCCTCGAGAGCCTTACAAGAACTGCACCATGAGCTTAGGCTTGCTGCCTCTAGAATATACCACAGCTGTGTGCACCAACTTGGCAGGACAGGCCCCCAGGGAGTTGGCAGGGTGGGGCTAATGCTATTCCCCAGGCTAATGCCACATTGAGGGATGAGCTCAAACCAAGAACAATGGTGTTTATGGATGGCATGGGAGAGGAACTCAACACAGGGACATGGCAACTGTCCCTCTAGCTGTCTTTCCAAAGCCACACAATTCAACCTCTCCCTGTATGACTCCAGTTCCTTATGAGCTGCCATCCCTCCACTAGAATCCAAGATGAGTTGTCTGTGAGTGAGATTTTATGTGCTGGCCCTTTAAGAGGGTGTCTGGGTTTCTAGCAGTCTCCTGCCTCACTCACCCTGGTGGACTCACCCTGCTGATTTTCACAGCCAGATGTTATGTGGGCCCCTCTTCCCAGCACATGTAGTGTGGAGTCTGGCATGGGGTTGAGTCCCCTTGCTCCTCAGGGCAGACCTCTGCAGCTGAGATATCCCTCTGGATTCTCAACCCCTTACATGTTTGTGAGTCCAGCCCTTTTCACTTCTCTGCCCCTTCTACCTGTGTCAATGTGACTTCTGTATGTCCTTAGTTATACGACTTCTGTTTAGCTAGTCTTCAGATGGTTATCGACATTGATTGTTCTATAATTCAGCTGTAATTTTTATACAGTCTTGGGAGGAAATGACTGTAACTCCTACCTGCTCTGCCACCTTGAATACAGAATTCTACTTCCAAATGGAGTCCTTCAGCTCACAGAGAGGCAACAAAAAAATGTGTAGAATCCAACAATCCTAATCCTACTTTCAGATGAAGGCTTCCCAAAATGCCTGTTTGTTTACATGATAGAAAGATATGATGTGTGGATATTTTTAGATTTTCTTCTAGGTTTTAGCTGGTGCTGCTAAGATTGTTTTTCTTCCCTCACAATCAGTTGCTTAGGAAATATTTTATCTTTTTAATTTTTTTGGTGATTAATCAGAATATCAAACATTCAGTATTTAGAAGTGAAGAATTTGTATTGAAACTTGTATTTGTATCAAAACCTGTGATTTACTGAACTTAATCAAACTCAACTCCTTCAAATAGATATATTTAATTAATTTAAAATAATTAACTCCTAAAAGAAAATTGAAACAGAGAACGGGAAATATCACTCAAAAGGGAACATAGGTGTTCATTCATCCAATGGCATCTCAGTCTATTTTATATTTTTTAAATAACTTAGATTTCTTCAGTTAAAAATATGCTCAGAGACCAAGCAAGAGAAGTTAGTTCTCAGAGTTGGGAGCAATGGGGCCAATATCATATAAAAGGCAGTGTTAGAAGAGTCCAGGTTAATCAAACACATTTCTGAAGTTTAGTCATTCAGCTGTATGGCAGTTAGCTCTGTGTAGAGACAGGGGTGTGAAGTAGGAATTTGATTATCATAGCAACCTTTCAAAATATATATATATAAATTAGAGATCTGTGTGGATGTATCAGGGTTCTGTTACAAAAAGCTAAACTGCTTCAATTACTTTAAGAAGATTTTATTATAGGTGTTAATGGTTAAGAAAATTATTGAGTTAAATTAAATGACTTAAGGGTGATCTTTCAAGAATGACTAAATAAAGTGAAACTATAGGGTCCAGCCATAAGGAAAGAAAGATGCTGATGTCCTCTAAGAGCAGGAAGCCGCCAACCCCGGAAGCACACACTGCACTGCCATGGTTCAGAAGCCACTATGATTAGGATGGCTCTACATCCAGGGAGCTGCTATAGTCTGGAGGCCTCTGCTCTTTTCCTCAGTTCCAGAATCTCACCATGCTTGCTGTGATTTGCACCAACAAAATAGATGTCCTGTGCCCTGCTTCTTGACTCCTATAAAGCTAATGGTTAGATAGCAAGTCATTCATTAAGGCTGCCACAGCAGGGGGAAAGAAGGAAAAATAATGACTCCATTACCATGCTTGCCTGCAGAAAAGCAGAAGGCATGGGTATTTAACCTCCATCCCACTTCTACATTCAAATCTCAGGCGTGTGCATCTGCCTGGCTGACCCTGAAGCATAATGAGATCCCTAACCGCAAGGGACTCTTGGAAATACAGTTTTTGTTTCTCTATCTTCTTTAGTACAAGAAGATACACTAGAATGAACATAAAATGGATGCTGAACACTAATGCACCAATATCCATACACATGCTTTTCCCAATTCAACAACTCTCCAAAAGCAACAATTAGCAATGGTGATGTTTCAAACTGACATAGTGCAAATATCTCATACAAATGAAAATGTACTCACCATCTCCCTGAGAGTGAGACCCAAAGAAACTTCTGCCAGTCAGTCTGTCCATCTCGGGGTAAAAGTTTATTCCTTCTTTAATGAACTACATTAGAAAGTTACCTACCCACTGCTCTTTATATATAAACATCAGAAGAAAGGAAGGGGCCTGAGTTATTTAATGCTTATATATAAAGCAGTACAAGGAAGAAAATATGGCTATTATGGTCTTCACTTCATAAAGCTGCACTTACAATTTGTGGCTCCCTTCCTTCTCTACCCACTTCTCACTCCCTGCGCCTTCAGTCGGCATCTAGGCAAGTAGAAGCCTTTACTAGAGCATGGTGATGCAATATTATTTTTTCTGAGAGATAAGATCTTATACTGACTTCCTATGGCCACAGCAGGATACAGCAGTCCTAGGCATGTTTCAGAAGAGCTCAAGTTTCAAATAAACTCCTCACTACCCACATTATAGCAACCATACCTGAAAGGGAACATAAAAAATGTGATTTTGGCTTCCTCACTTGTACAGTAGACCAAGCACTTGAAGGAGGATGAAATGGGTGCAGTGATACACTTTTTTTCACCACAGCAATTAATTGGGAAAAAGAGACCTGTTTTTCCATTATCTTACCAACAGTAAAAACTGTTCCTCTGTGCACTTATACATAGTTAAGATTCAGTGACTGAAAAAGTTAAGCTTTAGGTACATGGAAGCAATTACTGAATCTCTCAAAGGAATCAAGTTTGGTATGAGACCAGCCCCATGAGTTTATAACCAGTAGAGATCACCTCAGTTCACGAATTGTGCTGTGATAACAGCTCCCCCTTTGTGCCATGCCCCCATCATGTAACGAGGTGATTTTTCTGCATTTAGACCACTAGCATGAGGGTTCTGTCACCTCTTCTCTGTTAAACCCATACAGTTTGTATGATTCACCTTTAGGCCAGGACCAAGAGGAAATTCTTCATCCTTCTCTCTCAAATAATTCATTCAAAGTTCCATGACTTTGAATGGTAAATGGTTCTGATGGCCTATGAGAAAAGAGCACCTCTTCAATTTCTTTGAACGATTCGTCCTTCATGTTCTCCCTGCTACCAAACTACGAGTAGCACCTTTTGTTGCTTTGCTCAGTATTGCTCAGCAGAGATGCGAATTGGGCGGTGACTAAGACTGATTTTGACCTCCTTAGTTCCTACTTAGTTCCTCTTAATTGAATGATACGGGAATCATTTCCCACAGATGGGTGTGAGAAACATTTTTTAAAAGTTCAAATAATCACAAGCACAGGGGAAATTTTAAAATTAATCTGTCATGTGATAATTTGTTGGCAGGTTAGTTATCGAAAAGACATGGAACAAGAAGATGCAGCAGAAACCGTCAAAACCAGGGGAAATGAGTCATCTGTCATCCTGACAGGATTAGAAGGAAATACATTATATCACTTCACAGTGAGGGCCTATAATGGAGCTGGATATGGGCCACCTAGCAGTGAAGTGAGTGCAACCACCAAGAAATCCCGTAAGTGACCTGGGCTTTTGTTTGTTTCAGACCAAAGGGAAACATCTTTCATCTGTTAACATTTCTGAAAGCCATGTGATGTACATAGTAAGCAGAGTTGAAGGGGAGTTTTGATTCATAGTCGTGCTTCGTTGCTTAGATCTGAATTCTGAAACTAGCTTAGAAAATTCTGCATTCACAGGAGATAAAGGTTATCTTCCTGTGAAACAAGGCTAAGCGATTTTGACATGAAAGGGAGATAAAAGGATCCAGGTTTAAAAGCTCAGGAGAGGAACTATTAAAATGACACTCCCGGAGCAAAACCCTCCTTAGCTGGAAGGAAGCCTGTGGTGTCAGCCAACTATTAAACACACAAGACTAAAATGCAAGGATTTAAGTGAGAAAATGCATTTAAGACTCCTTGTCAGTTCTTTCCCTTTTTATTTTGCAGCCCCTAGTCAAGCACCTAGCAACCTCAGGTGGGAGCAGCAAGGCTCTCAGCTTTCTCTGGGCTGGGAACCTGTCACACCATTAGCCAACGAATCTGAAGTCATTGGCTACAAGGTCAGTGTTTCTTCACTCTCTTGGGTAGACACTTGTCTTGAAAACTGTTATTGTGAAGATGTACAATTAATAAGGCATAAAAGGACTCATTAACCTACCAGTTTTGTCTCCATCGTTTTCTATCTGTATCCCTAGAAAGGGCATTTCTGCAGTGAGGAAGCCACAGCGGTCAGAATCAGTTTCATCTGCAGAAGGCGTAGGAAAGGAATGGGTAGGAAAAGCAGCAACAACTCGAGTAGAGGGCCCCCTAAAGCACAGCGTCAGCACCAGCAGAGCATAGGCAGGGTGTCCTGGCATTCTCTCCCTGCAGACACGCTGTGCCGGCAGAGGGCAAAGACTGGATGGATGACTTCATTTGATAGAAAGGTTTTCTATTAGCAAAGAAACAGAGAAGAAAAAAATGCTAAGGCCAGCACAGTGCATGGAAAAGAGTTCATGGAGAGAGGCAGAAAGCTCCAAAATAGACATAACATTTCACATAGGGTCATCCTGCTTTGTGTCAACAAGAGATCTGGAAATATGAAAATGTTTAGTTTGTTTCTGAAAAAAGCTTTGTCTCTGATTTTAAAATATATGTGAGCTATGTGTCGAATTGGCTGAATTTCACATTCTAGTCCATACATCAGATTCTATTTATTGCCTTAAAGTCCAGACAGAATCATTAGTTGAATATTATTTGTAGCAGAATTTAAACATATTTCAATGATAATATTTAGACTGAAAAGCATCAGTTAGCTGACTTTTCAACTACCAGAGATGGTAACATTTTATATATAAAGTGAGAAAATCCTAAAGCTTAAAAACAAGAAGTTAAAAGTGGAATATATTTTTAAGGTAAGTACAATAATATCCAGTAAGATTATTTTAGACACAAACCGCAGCATTTCTCTCAGACTATAATCGGTATGGATCGCAGCCACCCTCCCATTCAAACACGCGCACTCAAATCTATCATAATCCTCAGGGATATTGAATTTGACCTTTTGCAGGAGGGCAGGTGAGCCATTTTCTGAACTGTTTCCTTAGTCCCTTTTTTTCCATACCACTCCCCCTGTCCTCACAATTTGTCCCAAAGGCAAATATGCCCTTCAATGATTAGGGATAGCAGGATTCCCAATAAGAATGATAGACCATCCAAAAAACAAATCTAATATCATCAGATGTACAGCAAGCAATCTCCCAAACTGGAGTGGCAACTAGAACACAAGAGGAGCTGGATGAAAGCACATGTTACCTGGAAGACCCATTGGCGTTAGGCACCTCTCATGTGAGAAGAGAAACTCCATGTGACCTGCAGAATACATGAGGTTTAACATAGGTGTCCCAGGTGAAACGACCCTGCTCTTTGTTCACAGCTGACACGTCATCTCTGTCATTGCTCTTCCTCTTTGTTTGTGACTGTCTCTCCAATCAGGCTATGTATGAGTGAAGGCAAGGACCCTGTCTTACCACCTTTGTATCCCCAAGTGCTTCTAGAATGGAGCAATAAATAAATTAATTTTTGACCCAGCTAGAGGTATCCATCAATATAAACAGATGTTTTTCTTTGGTTATTCAACTTCGATATCAGACAGGGCTTTCCAGACTCTTGAGATACACGTACATTTGGATTTGTACTGTATTCCATGCCCTGTGGAATTCTGAAGCCCATGTATGTTTTTCTCCAGCTTCTCAGGGACCTTAAAGTCTATGGCCATTCTAGTCTCATTGACTTCCTGAATCTCAGAGCTTCCCTTTATCTTATATTTACTCAGCCTCTTTCCTGTGATTCCCATAAATTAAAAAGCCTCACATATAAAGACTGACACTATCCTCTTTCTATGTAACTATGCTTGAAGTTTTTCATAATAAAATAACTAAGAAAGAAGTAGCATACATATACATATATACATATGCATATATTTGCATACATAGTATGTCAAATATATGTATATCAGACTTTACGGAAATTTGAAGGAGGGATTGTAAACTGAAAGACACGTAATACAGGTAAACATCTGAGAATTGCCCACAAGAAAGTTTTGTTCTTTTTTATTTTTTTCCAGTTGGTCCGAAGGTTGTGGGTTTTTGTTAAGCTGATTAGCATTGTTCTTTTTTATTTTTTAACTATAGTCATTATGCTGTACATTATTTCTCCAGGACTTATTCAGGATCCTGTTCTCTTTGTTAAGTATAGTTGGTATACAATAGTATTATATCAGATTCAGGTATGCAGTACAGTGATTTCACATTTACATACCTTACAATGTGATTGCCACACCAAGTCTGGGAACCACCTGCTACGTGCAAACTTATCACAATATCATTGGCTGTACTCACCTTCGCTTCCTTCACGCATTCTCCACCCCCCCTCTGGCAACCAGCAGTTTGATCTCTGTTTCTGTGAGTCTCGTTTTGCTTTGTTTGTTGGATTGTTTTCTTTTTTTTTAGGTTCCACATGTAAGTAAAAATATACGGTATTTGTCTTTGTCTGACTTATCTCACTTAATATAATACCCTCTAGGTTTGTCCATGTTGTTGCAAATGACAAGATTTGATGCAGCCACTGTGGAAAACAATATGGAGATTTATCAAAAAACTAAAAATAGATCTCCCATGGCCTAGCAATTCCACTTCTGAGGATTTGTCTGAAGAAAATGAAAACACTTAATTTGAAGAGATATATGCACCCCTATGTTCATTGTAGGAAAATTTACAATAGCCAAGACACAGATGCAGCCTAGGCCTCCTTCAATACATGAATGGATAAGCAAGATCCTGTTCTTAAAAGTGCTTTCAGCTGCTCTGGAGCCAATGGCTTCTCACTGGTACTTGTGGTTCCAACATCCTTTTGCCAGATTCCATTCATTTGCCTGACTTCTTATACACACCCATTGCCAAGAGGGTTTCAGAATCCTCACCCTCTATAATGAAGAGTAATTGTCTCTATTGACTATTCCCCAAATGCTCAGTTGGTGAATAGGCCTTTAATAGGATCCATCCTTTTTAGGAGCACTTGTGAGAGAACCAGCAAACATTTATTTTGTTATATTCTGAAGCACACTCACCCCATTATTCTGTTTCCATCTGACATATAGATTAGCTGTTTCCAAATTATGCCTTTGAGACTAGAACTTCTGTATTAATGTTTTACTTAGGAAAATCTCTTTGGATAATACACTGCTTTTAGTTTTTTAGATAAAATTTGAGAATAGTCTTGACAATACATTGGGCCATGTCCTTTATGCTTAAAGATAGCTATAATCACCACTGCCAATCTATAAACAGAGCGATCTTCAAAGTGCTCCCTGACCTCCTTACTGTCAATAGCTGTTTCTGGCATGTCTTGATGACCCCTTAACCTGCTTCTGTTTCCCATTCTTCTTCTTCTTTTCTGAATCAGGATTTTAAAATGAGCTGAGACTCTCTGAAGCACCCAAGACTAACCATGAATTTAATGTATCTTTTCATTCAGTATACATACTTACCAACGCTTAGCACTACATCTCCCTGGGTGTGTTAATAAAAATCACATAGACTCTCATGCTCCTTTTGCTACCACTAACTGATATTTTTTCTTTTTTCACCTTTTCTTCCTAAATCTCCACTGATCCACAAATTTTTCTTCAACTCTGGATTTCACAGCAAAATTAGATTTGCATTACCAGCTGCATTTTTCTTTGTCATAAGAATTGTAATTTATTGAACCATAATAACAATGTCTGCTAAAATAGTCACTCCCCTGTCAATCCTCACCAATTTACATACTTCCACGTTGCCATATATTTTCTTTCTAATTACCTCATGTGGATGATCAGAATTCTAATTCATTACACTGCAAGAGTCAAAATGAGAAGCATAAATTCTGATACGTCATTTTTTAAGCAAAGAGAACCTGCTATAGACATCTTTCACAAAGTGTTTCTGATTCCCCAAATCTTGATTAAGTACCCACTTTGCACATCGCTTTGCCATCAAATGAGTTTCCTGCTGCAGCACTTGTTACAGTTCATCGCATTGTTACCCATCTCCACTGTGCATGAGACCGTAAGTGCCACAAGGGCAGCAGCCACACGGTCTCGTTCTCTGATGAGTCTCCAGTATACAGCACTGTGCCTGGTCCACATAAGATGCCCAGCAAATATTCCGTAATGCTCTTAGCACTTTGCAACTACATACAAGCTATGGCTTTCTTCCCTATAAGAACTTCAGTAGCTAAAATTATGGTACATGTTATACTTTTATACAGAAATTACTTCTCTGAAGTAAATTTAAATCCATGAGTGATAAAGGAAGTGAAATGGAGGGGGCATGTATTACCAGAATGGAGAAGGAAAGATCAAATACAGTTATAGTTCAATATATAAAAATAATACTTTTATAAAAGTATTTTTCTTGTATGTAAGTTAGTTCAAGCTAAAAACACATTTTATAAGAAAAAAAGTATTATAAATTTCTTGTCTAGTTTCCAAAGCCAGTTCATAGTTTATGACGGAAATGTGAAATGCTGGTGATTGACAAGTATCAATGATGAAGCAGAAGTAGCTTCCTCTTACTGCATTTACCGTACAGTAGGTCCTGTGTGAGGTATTTTACATGCATTCTCTCATTCTATTCTCCTAACAAACCATGAAGTAAGTGTTATTATCTCTACAGTAGAGGCACTCGAGGTTTAGAAATGTTAGTAACTTGCCCACATTTGCCCAAACAGGAATGTGGAGGAAGTTGTTTTTATTTCGCAGAGTTGTTTTGAATCCAGATCCACATGATGCAAAGCCATTGCTCTTTCCATTGCAAGGCCATCCTGTCCTTGGACCACCACGTATGAAAAAGCACACAGACAATGAAACGGAATAAAACTACATCTCAATACAGCTTAACTGTTACTTGATTATTAGACAAAAAAAATGTTTATTGGAGGTAAATGAGTAGAAACGATTCAATACAGTGAAATAGCTCTGAGCTCATCATCAGAATACTAAACTAATATAATTTCTATCCTAACTAGCCACATGCGCTTGTATAAATCACATAACCTCTGTGACCTTAATATTTTGATATGTAAACAGGATAATTCTGTACCCTAATACGTTGCTCTGAAACTCTGACATGAATGCATATTCAATTCTAGTACCATGGATAAATATTCAAAAAGACTTAACTTTGCTACCCAACGTATGCAAATGCCAGTTCACTGAAAAGCAAGCAAATATAAAAGTAAAAATAATAAAAAATTTAATTTCTTACCCATTTTTGACATTGTTGAGTATACTATTTATCGTTTCAAATAATTTATAGATTATAGCTTTGACTACTCCCCCAAATACTGTTTATTTCAACAACCAGGAATAAAAGACTCCCAGTTCCTGCCCCCTTGCTACACGCTTCTCTAGCCTCATTTTTCATGTGTCTTTCCATAAATCTTTCTCCATTCCATACCCCAATGATAGGGTTTCTGATTGCTTAGATGTGTATTTTAATCTTCTCTTACCTCTTCCTACGTCAGCTCAGGTATCACCTCCTCTGAAAAGTGCCCAGACTGAATTAAACTCTTTCTTCTGTACTTTCATAGCACCTTCTACATATTTCTAGTTGCAGCATGTAACACATACATTACATTTGCTTGTGTATCTGTCTAAGCCATAAGATCCTGAACTTAGCTCAGAGTGTGACATACAGTAAACAGTCAATTAACATTAGAAATTCTCAATTAAATATCAAATATTCAAACCCTTGTTATTATTTCTAGGTTTTTTATAGGCAAGAGGGCCACAGCAACAATCAAATCATCGAAACACAGAAACCTCAAGCAGTAGTACCACTCCCTGACGCTGGAGTCTACATTATTGAAGTTCGAGCGTATAGTGAAGGAGGGGATGGAACGGCTAGTTCCCAAATCAGAGTGCCGTCGTATTCAGGTAAGTTGTGACATAGGAAGCTTAATTTGATGACCACCAAAAATGTCAATATGATATAAACCTCATCAAAATTAATATGATAGATTGCATGGTTCAGAGACTTTGAAGGGTCTCTCTTACGCTTTAATTTCTGTATCATCCTCTGATTAACACAAACCATGGTAGTCTGCCCCAAACTGCAGAATTTCTATAAAGCCAGAAAAGAGATTACATTTTCACTTAATGTTCTTAGTAGTGAAACTCCCTTGCCTTTCCTGGTCCTAAGCAGTACTTTGCCATTTGGGTTTTGAAGTATTGCTTTTAAACCGGTATTTCTCTAGTTCGACATGCCTGTTTCTCTGTCGTCTTGACTGACTTCGTTGGTAGATGACGGAGAGGCAGGAACTGGAAAGTTCAATTTTAAAATTAAAATCTGATCATGTTTATTGACTTCAGAATAAATTATAAGTTTTAGTGAGCATAGTTTTTGTTGTTTCTGGCTTTTAAATCCAGTTTTGATAAATAACATTGTGTAAGTTTAAAGTGTACGCTGTGTTGATTTGATACATTTACATTTTGCAAAATAATTACCACCATAACTTTAGTTAACACCTTCATCAAATCATATAACTGCCATTTCTTTTTTGTAGTGAGAGTATTTAAAATCTACTCTGTTAGCAACTTCCAGACATTGTTAACTAAAATGTCTGTTAACTATATTGTTAACTAAAATCACCATGCTGGACATTAGATTCATGGAAATTATTCAAAAATTATAGTTGTTAGCAATATTAATAATTTCTAGCTTTCTCTTAGCCCTTATTAAATGTCAGTATGGTGATAATGACATTACATACATTATCTTATTTAATCTTAGTAACAATCAGATGAGGTAGAAGGCATTACATATTCCTATTTTACAGATAAAATTTAAATATCTTGCCTAAGATCACACTATGACTAAGTGGAAGAATCAGGATTCAAACCCAGGAATGCTTGTCTCCAAGGCCACATGTCTTCACCACTACTATCATTATTCCACCAGCGAGGGAAAACTGGTTAAGGGAAGGGAAGATAGCACAAATTTGGATTAATGTAACCATTTCTTGGAGGTAGTCAAAATAAGAAGCAACAGATTTAATTAAATATGTAAATGTCTACCTAAGAAAGTTTTAATCAATTTTCATTAAAGCCCTGTAAAAAATGTTTAATAAACATTTCCTTAATAAGTGATTATAAGCATTGTTTGTTGAGCAATCATTCCCAAGCGTACTTGTCAACCTAAAGAGAAGGATCAAACAATATCCTATAGGTGTCTGCATGTGTCTCTATTACATTCAAAATATTTCTTTATTTGGTTTCAGACCAGGAGTATTACATGTAAATTTCTTTGATGTCACAAAGTGAGATAGGAAATAAATGTAGGAAAGAAAATAAGAAGATACACTGAAACTTTGAAGAAAAGTTATTGAAATAATCCTTGATAAGCAAATTCTTGCATAAAAATGCAGATGAGATAAAGGATATTATGGAGACAATTGATAAGACTTGAATAATGTCTGTAGATTAAATAATATTATGGCAACATTAATTTCCTATTTTTAAAAATCATACTGTACTATATAAGAAAATATTTTTAAAAACTGTGCATAAAAGTATAAGGGTAAAGGTGCATTATATCTGCAATTTACTCTCAACTGGTTCAGGAAAAAAAGTATGTATTTATAGAGACAGTAATAAAGCAAGAGTAATAAAACATAAACATTTAAAGAATCAGAATGAATTATTTGTTCTATTCTTATAACTCTTTGGTACATCTAAAAATTGTTTCAAAAGGAAATATCAAAAGTAAAAAAACATAAGATTCAGGAAGTCTGACTTTTCAGAAATTCAGATAAAAAGATGTAAGAATTTAAATATATTGTGGCCACACGAAAAGTTAATGTACTTTATAATTCATTTATAAAAGCTTAGTTTCAAGAGCAAGAAAGGTAGTAATGTAGGGACATTGATTAGTTCCCAATTGATCTGCTTAAATGTGAGTGTTTTATCTTGAAGAGCACTTTCAAAGACTAAAGATTATTTTGAAAAGTGAAATAGATGACAACTCTCTTTGCTTCATAACCTCAAATTTCTAATAACAACAATACAAAGAGCCTTTACTGAGCCCTATACTTATATTCTTGGTATTACCCTAGGTATTTTTCATACATTATTTTATCCTTATATCAATCTCATGAGTTAGTAGTTTATTATTCTCTAACCCCCCAAAGTTCCTCCCATACACAATCAAATTCTAAAGTATCATCTGAATTAGATCAACCCCAATTTGGAAGTTCTTATAAGGACCTTGATTCTCCCATTTATATTTTAATTAACTCAAAACTTCTATTTCATGAAAGACCAAAAGGGTACATTTTTATGTTTTAGTTAAAATACTTTGTTCAGTGCAACCATTTCCTGGGTTTCCATAAAATGAAAACTCATATTGTTATGTATCTTAGACCATAAAACATGAGCAGCGATTGGTTTCATCCTTAATTTTCAAAAACTAAGAGCCTAGGAAATTGAATTACTTGCTCAAGTGAAATATCTGGTTAGTTTTACAGCTGGGACTAGAACTTAGTTCAGTGTCATTGTGGCTTTGTGTTGTGTTTTGTTCTGTTTTGTGTTATCAATCCAAAATAGTGTTTTTGTTGTGTGGATTTTATGTGGAATTTGAGATATAGATTCCATTTAGCATTCTGCAAGTAAGATGGTTTTACAAAATGCCATGTAGTTGATTTAACAAGGACACAGCCACTCCCAAATAAATAGAAAGGATGTTTGCACAGTTTTTATTTTTTAAGTACGCATGTGCCACTGTGGCAAGGCTTCGCCATCATGCCATCTGCACAAGTCATAATATATGTAACATTCTCCAATATGTTGATTCATAGGTTTTAGTAGTGCCTTCCTTGTAAAAATGTTCAAACCAAAGATTTCTTGCCTTTATATGTGTGTGGCTTACCAAACAAATGATTCTTCAGCTCTTAAGTAAACATCTAGAAAATAAATTTGACTCTATTTCTGTAATTAAAATCACATCCAGCATTCTTTAACACTTATTCTGGTGAGAGAGTATACCTTGACAGAAGAACAATTCCAAAATTGAGGGGGAGTTTTTATTACTAATCTATCATTAAGGTTTTAAACAAGGCCAATCACTGTTTTAAGAGAGACAATATAAAAGGGTGTCTGATTCCACTAATCCCTAGCTCAGTGACTTTAAACTAGTTTTATAATCTTTCTAAGCCCAATTCCCTCATCTGCAACAGGGGGATAAATAATAGAACTTATTGCACAGCAATGTTGTGAGGATCAAAAAAGATAATATGTATAAAGGGCTCGCTCAGCACACTGCGTGGCATGGACTAAGCATTCATTAATATAAATCAGGAGGAAGACACCTCAGAAGACTCCTGGCTTGAAAAGCCATTCCTAAAGTTAGATCTAAGGGGAGTACTTAGTTTGTGATTATGTAGAGCTATTGAAACTACTTCATACTAATCAATCCAGATGAGTCTGCTTAATCAAACAAACACCTTATACATTAACTGCATACAGTGTTTCGGTCTCAAGAAGGAAGGACTTCTTTAAGTTAGAGTGATGAAAGATAGCTCTCCTTTGCCAACTTTGGTATGAGAATCCAGAATTTAAGCCTATTCAACTAAAACTTCAACCCCATCAAGGACCTTTAAATAAATTAATTGATATGATGTTATTACTAATCTGAGAAATTGGCTGAAGTAATTAAATTATAAATTCTTATTGTCACAAACCTTTATAAGTCACTTTTGCTCCATGCTCTCAACTATGCACTATACAAATCCCTTTATTATACACACGTGCCCTGTGGGATGTTTTCCATCAGTGCGTCATTGGTGAAACCTACAGAGTCGCCTGGTCAAATGTGTTTGCTGGACATGACATTGCCTTCTTAAGACAGTACTCCATAAAAGTTTGGGGAACCCCAGACAATGTCTTGGTTCATAAGTACTAGAAATACTCTCATCAGAAACAGGACCAGTGTTGCACTCATTAACCCTACATACCTAGAAATAACTCTTTCCTAGCTCAAGGAAAACCAAAATGATTTGCTCCACTTACTGCTTCTCTTTTTTCCCAGGTGGAAAAATCACTAGTGCTCAGTCAACCCTCCACAGTCTCTCCACGTCTTCATCATCAGCAACGTTGCTCTTGGCTTTGATGATTCCTTCAACCTCTTGGTGAAAACTGCAGACTTAATGTGCTTTTCTTTGCTTTACCTTGATAATAGCAGTGAATAGTGTAGTGTAAGCGGAGATCCAGGACACTGAGATGAGCTTTAATAACTTGGGACGACACGTGGTGCACTTATAGGAGGTTGGGGGGAATGTTGCTCATTCGGCAGGTTTCTCTTTGGTTTTTGTCAATGGAGAGGACAGTTCTTGGTCCAATAAAAATATGCAGTCTGTTTGTAATGATTATTTTTAAGCAGGTGTAATTTCTGTCAAATGTATTCTTTACTTTTTTATATGTTGGAGTTTGATTTTATAACTAATGACCCTAAGTGTGTGCCATCCATTTGTTAAGTAAGTGGTTCCTAGCAAATCTGTTTCAAACACAAAAGCAAAACGGAGAATAAAATGTTTGGTTGAGACTCCAAATCTACTCTTTTTCATTTTCCCTTTGACCGATATTTCAATTGACAAAACGGCACGAGATATGAAAAATACTTCAGTTGTGTGGTCCATTATAGGATAAGTACATAAAAGTATTCTCAGAAAATATTGTATGATTGCATAGTGAAATAGCAAAATTTGTCAATATGCTATTCTATATGCATCCTTAGAGCGAGTTATTAGGGTAGGGAATAAGCCATTTACCTTAGTGCAAGATAAATAGGAAGTGAGTCCAAATGAATCTAAATGATGTTGTTTTTCCATCAAGTACTATGTTATCTAGTTGCAAATATAGTAAATGTTTATTTTTAATAATAAAAGATAGTTTAAAGTCACAAAAATATGATTATTAAAACTGCAGACACTGACTTGCTGCGAAGGGTGCTGATTTGTACATGAAATGAGTACAGACACAGCTTCCCACTTCCCCACCTACTGTCAAAATACAGGTCGAATTAGGTCCCAGGTTTTCTTCTAACTGCAAATACTTTAAAGGACAATGAAAAATTGTTGTGCAAATAATTACACATATAAATTCTGTAAATTAAAATAATTCAACTACAACAAATAAATTTTCATTTTTTAAAACAGTTCCATGTGTCACATACCACTTATAAAATCTTACCAACTATTAAAGTAAAAAAAAAAATCCCTAGGATAAATTGGTTTTTTAGTTAAACCATGGAAACATGGCCTCAGTACAAGATGAGCTCCATTTGCTATTTTGAAGAGTCAACCTGGACCTAACTGATCCTAGATGGTGGTTAGAAAGGTTAAAGGTTTCCACTTGGTGATATCTCACAGAAGCTCTAACCAGCATGAGAACTTGCCAGAGTTCACATCATACCCAAGAAGATGACTGAGGGACAGTAATCGCAAAGTCGTAGGCCGAATAACTGTCTGGATGTTAACAGGTGATGTTAATAGGAGAATAAAAAGCAACTTCTCTTATAAAATCTAAAGTGTTAATTCAACTTCCATCTTTAACAGCAAGCAAAAGGAAGGATATTGAGCTCACACTGGTGGCTCTAAAGGTTAATTCCAGTAGAATCAGAGGAGAGATTGGAGTTTCTGTTCTGAATATCTTAAAAGATTGGTTTCAGAGCCACAGCATAACTACTTATGCTGATTACGCCTTCTCTTTTGGATGAATTATGTCCAAGACACCCCTAACTAAACAAGAAGTGATTTAGAAGACTATGTTAGTTAACAGATTGTTATAGTAAACTGGAGATTGTGAGTATTGAAGTCAGTGAACAATGGTGACCAAGTGGCCTTCCTTGAGCACCTCCTGCATAATGGGAGAGGCTGACTTTGCAGACAGAGGGATGCTAACTATTAGGCAGACAAACTGTGACCTTTCTCAAGTGTACCACAGCTTGCAGGAGCAAAATGTGCATCAGAAAAAATGCAGCAAGAATACTAAAGAATGGGCAATAATTTTTACTTCATATTTGATTAATCAAACCCTTTTCTTCATTTTCCATGGTGTTTTATACACAACTTAGTGGAACTCATAAAACAAAGCCCCCAAAGACGTAAGGTCAGAACATGGCAAATTCAAATTAACCAGTATTTTCAACTAGCTCATGGATGGTACATATCTGACAGCATATATAAATATAGAATGTCTGATGTTGTATTCTTACAGGAATCAAAGATACAGGATGTTTCTACTCTACATACACAGAATATGTATTTTGCATCATAAACCTACTTTTAAAAATAGGTTTGAAATGTTTATGTACTTATATATTGCACACTTGTTACTTTGTAGAAAACAAAACATCATTCTTTATCAAGGTACATTAGTTTTCAGCTGCAATACTGAGTGAGCTTTTTCTTGGATGGGATCATAATCACACAGTCTTAAATCACTTAAAGAGACTGTATTTTTGTATAATGTCGATTGAACTATGAAGACAAAAACACTCTTCACAATTAAAAATTCCATGAAGGTGAAACTTTTGCATATCCAAATTAAGGTACTGTGGACCCCATGTCAAACCTTTAAATGTATTGTATACAGTCTGTATATATGTACTATATATATAAGGGTATATACCATGTGGAAGGCACAGTCAGATAATAATTCTGTGTACTGTTCTTGTAACATTAGATCTTTTTAATAAATAATTCTCTTTTTATTGACTTTTATCTTCTCTCCTGTCGACTCCATGATGACTTTATTTATTTCACACACAACACAGTATATGCTCACGATTATGGACATTTTCACACTGAAAATTTCATCGTCCACGGGTGTCCATGGTAGTTTCAACTTGACAGTTGGAAGCTATATCAAAGAATAAACTAAGCAAATAAGAGTACAAGTGGGGTATGTTCATAGTTAGGCTCATGATTTATTTTTTCTCAGGAAGGACACTTTATTAAATGATTTTTAAAAAGAGTTTGTTAAATGTGTACTTCGGCTTCTGTTTGGAACAGTATATCCGAATCTATCCCAGGTAGCATTTTCCCAAATCGTCATTCACGCTTGTGTCCTCCCTTAGCACTGTGCAGACATCTCTGTTATACGAGCAGTCACCACATGTCACAGTGATTCGTTTACGAGTGCTTCCCCTCCATTATCTAGTCTATGAGATCTGCCAAAAGAGACTATGTGATATTTACCTTAGATTCTCCCTCACCAGTGTCCAGCACAGCACCTGGCACATATCAAGTTAGCAATTAATTATAGTTAGTTTAAGGTTGGCCTTAAAACTTTCCTTTAGAAAGGACTTCCCAGACCTGAGTCATTATCCAGATCACCTGGAAATCCAAATCTAAGTGCTCCAATTCAGTAGGTCAGAGACTAGGAAACCTGTATTTTCAAAATCTTCTCAAATGAAAACTGATATAACTAGTGAAGAGAATTTAGAAATAACTAGTAAAATTTTGTATAGACTTATCCTTTGACCTAGCTAGCAATCCTGTGTCTAGGGATCTATTTCTAAAAAGGACTAGCAAAAAATGCAATGTTATGTGAATGTACAAGGCATAAAACAGTGAAGATACTCACTTTTGTGTAAGAAGTGGGAAAAATATAGACACATGTTAGCTAATATTCTCTAAAAGAAATAATGGAAGAATAAGCTAAAGACTAATTAAAAGTTGTTTCTTACTGAGGAGGGAGAAAATGGGACACAGGAACAAATGTGCAATCAAGCTCTTTCTCGATGTATTTATTTTATAGTTTGACTTTGGAGGTGCATAAATGTTTTACATTAATTTAAAAATCAAACAAAAAGGGAAAACAAAGCAACTTACAAAAATAATAAATGGAAATTAAAGAAACTATATATCAACCAATGGTTAACAAGCTAAAGTTTTTCTTTATAGAAGAATTATAAACACATAAGTAAGTGTTTTAAGTCAGTAAGTTGACATTACATCCTTAAAAGGGATTACATATCAGGAACAACACACACGCCTGTCAAATGTATAAAATCTTAAACTATATTCACTTGTCCTCTTGTAAGTAGAACTAGTAGTTTCTACTACTAGTATATTCACTTGTCCTCTTGTAAGTTTGAACTAGTCAACATAAAAATATCAATGTTAAAAGTATTTAAAAAGTCAATTTTCAGGATAAGAGGTAAGAGATATACAAAAAATTTTAAGTTAACATCTGTAATCTTTGATTCAGAAAATCAGTATGAATTTGTACTTTAATATATTTTTTTCTAAATGACCTATTTTTTAGCTTTGTTAACTGCAAAGTTCTAGGAGAACAATGAATACTCTTAAAGGACAAGTAATACAAATAATGCATAAATAATGCACAAATCTTTTTGAAGAAATGGTTGATTTAAGACATTTGGTAGAAAAGGTACAAGATGAGCCCGACCTTCTTATTGTGCCTGTAGAGACTACCATGTAAGTGAGATTAAATGAGCTCAATAAGAACCATGGCAGCAATAGGTTTAAACACATGTAATATCTAAAAATCCATGATTTCACACGAATATTCACACAATCTTTGGTTATCTTTGTTGGATGCAAGAGTCATCGTTCTGAAAATTGTTGTAAAATACAAAAAGGGAAAGAATTAAATATGCATCCCACCTTTCCTATATGTACTCTGTATTAGGATAATCAAATAGTTTATAAAGGATAAGTCAACTTTATAAAAGACTCACAGCTAGTTGATGCAAAAGGAATAATAGAATTAAAAAATAATACTGTAGAATACTCTTCAGGATGATGATCCAGTTTTTATCATGTCAATAGCATGGTGTTGGTGGGAGGGCGGTGGAGGGGAATTCCTCTTTAAATGAAGCTTCAGAAATACAAGAAAATGCAAACAACTTGTTCAAATTTTGATTCAAATAAACTGTTCATGGAAATGGGATATGGACTAGACAGAATATATTATTTTTCTTTGATGTAATAATGTAGTTTTTCAGATTTTTTTTTTTTAGAAAAAGATGTGCAATGACATGATGGCAAGGGCTTACTTTAAAATGTCACAGAGAAAGAGCAAGGAAGGAAGGAAGGAAAGGAAAAAGGAAAAAAGGGGGGGGAAGAAATGACAAAGAAAAAATTTTAAGGAATATATGTGCACCTAAGAACACAACATCAAACTACATGAGGCAAAAACTAACAGAACTGCAAGGAGAAAGATATGAGTCCACCATCGTAGCTAGAGACTTTAACATCCCTCTATCAGAAATAGACATATCCACCAACCAGAAAATCAGTAAGGGCGTAGTTGACCTCAACAACACCATCAATCAACTGGATATTGTTGACACTTACAGACCACAACCAGAGGCAGAAAAGTGCACATTCTTTTGAAGCTTACATGGAACATTTACCCAGATAGACCACACTCTGGGCCATAAAATACACCTGAACAAATCTAAAAGATTGGAAGTCCTACAGTATTTTTTCTCAGACTATAATGAAATTAACTTAGAGAAAAATAGAGTGATAAATAGAAAACTAAAAATACATGGATATTAAATAATGCACTTCTAAATAACTTATGCATGAAAGAAAAGATCTCAAGAGAAATTTTAAAATATTTTTAAATAAAGAAAAATGAAAACACAACTTGTTAAAAATTGTGGGTTACAACAAAAGCAGTGCTTTAAAATGTATAGCATTGAAAGTACTTATTAGAAAAGAAGAAAGATCAATATATATAGAAGTCAATATCTACCCTTCTACCTTAGGAAATCAGAAGAAAAGACAAGCAAAGTAAATTCAAAATGAGCTGAAGAAAATAAATATTGAGAATTACAGCAGAAATCTATAAAGGTGAAAACAAGAAATCATTACATAAAGTCAACAAAACCAAAAGCTGATTCATTGTAAAGAGCAATAAAATTAATAAGCCTCTAATCAAGATAACTAGGGGAAAAGAGAAAGCATACAATTATCAAGATCAGATGTAAAAGATAGGACACAGATTTCCGGCCAAGATGGAGGCATAGATAGACATGCTGTGCCTCCTCGCACAGCCAAAAGATAGACAACAACAATTTAAAAACAAAAAACACCCAGAACTGACAGAAAATTGAACTGTATGAAAGTCCAACAACCAAGGAGATAAAGAAGAAACATTCATCCAGACCTGTAGGAGGGGCGGAGACAGGCAGCCAGGCAGAGAGGACTCGAGGCAAGGTGGCGGCTGGTGGACCCAGCGAGGTGGCGGATTGTAGAGTGGGGTGGACAAAGCTGCAGCTGGCCAGCGAGGCAGCAGCTGGTGGTCAGAGTGACAAACCTCGCAACCCAGAGTTCCAGCACAGGGAAATAAAGCCTCAAACCACTGATTGAAAACACCTGTGGAGGCTGAAGCAGCAGCAGGAGAAACTCCCAGCCTCACAGGAGAGTTTGTTGGAGAGACCCACTGGGTCCTAGAACATACACAAACCCACCCACTCAGGAAGCAGCAGAGGGAGTAACTGAAAATTGGCAGAGAGTGGAACAAGTGCCATTACTCTCTATAGGACCCCTCCCCTACACACAGTGTCACAGTGCAGTGAGGAGTGTTGCCCCACCCTGGTGAACACCTAAGGCTCCACTCCTTTATGTAACAGGCACGCCAAGATTAAAAAAAAAAAAAAATGGCCCAAATGAAAGAACAGATCAAAGCTCCAGAAAAAATACAACTAAGTGATGAAGAGATAGCCAGCCTATCAGATGCACAGTTTACAAAACACCGGTAGTAGGGAAGTTCACAGAATTGGTTGAATTTGGTTACCAATCAGATAAAAAAAATGAAGGCTATGCTAAGAAAAACAAAGGAAAATGTACAGGGAACCAATAGTGATGCGAAGGAAACTGGAACTCAAATCAACGGTGTGGACCAGAAGGAAGAAAGAAACATCCAACCAGAAAAGAATGAAGAAACAAGAATTCAAAAAAAGGAGAAGAGGCTTAGGAACCTCCAGGACATCTTGAAACGTTCCAACATCTGAATTATAGGGGTGCCAGAAGGAAAAAAGGAAGAACAAAAAATTGAAAACTTATTTGAACAAATAATGAAGGAGAACTTCCCCAATCTGGCAAAGGAAATAGACTTCCAGGAAGTCCAGGATGCTCAGAGAGTCCCAAAGAAATTAGATCCAAGGAGGAACACACCAAGGCACATCATAATTACATTCCCCAAGATGAAACAGAAGGAGAGAATCTTAGAAGCAGCAAGAAAAAAGGACACAGTTACCTACAAAGGAGTTCCCATATGACTGTCAGCTGATTTCTCAAAAGAGACCTTACAGATAAGAAGGGACTGGAAAGAAGTATTCCAAGTCATGAAAGGCAAGGACCTACATCCAACATGACTCTATCCAGAAAAGCTTTCATTTAGAATGGAAGGGCAGATAAAGTGCTTCTCAGATAAGATCAAGTTAAAGGAGTTCATCATCACCAAGCCCTTATATGAAATGTTAAAGGGATTGATCTAAGAAAAAGATAAAAAATAGGAACAGTAAAAATGACAGCAAACTCACAGTTATTAACAACCACACCTAAAACAAAAACAAAAGC
Organism: Desmodus rotundus; assembly: GCF_022682495.2. Taxonomy (NCBI): domain Eukaryota; kingdom Metazoa; phylum Chordata; class Mammalia; order Chiroptera; family Phyllostomidae; genus Desmodus; species Desmodus rotundus. The sequence continues at coordinate 66,596,429 of NC_071391.1, read as the reverse complement.
AAACTAAGCAAATGACTAGAACAGGAACAGAACCACAGAAATGGAGATCACATGAAGGGTTATCAACAGGGGAGTGGGAGGGGGAGAGAGGGGGGAAAGGTACAGAGAATAAGTAGCATAAATGGTAGGAAGAAAATAGACAGGGGGAGGGTAAGAATAGTATAGGAAATGTAGAAGCCAAAGAACTTATAAGTATGACCCATGGACATGAACTATAGGGGGGGAATGTGGGATGGAGGGGGTGTGTGGGAGGGAGGGGGTGTGCAGGATGGAGGGAAGTGAAGGGGGGGAAATGGGACAACTGTAATAGCATAATCAATAAAATATATATTTTTAAAGATAAAAAATAAAAGATAGGACATCATTTTAGGTCCTATAGACAGTAAAGGAATATTAAAGGAATAATATGCCCACAAATCTGATAACCTAGATGAAATGAAAAAGCCATTTTTCAAAACACATACAAGAAAAAATAAAGCAATCAGAATAGGCCTATATCTGTTAAACATATTGAATCAATACTCAATAACCTTCCAAAACAGAAAGCAATAGTCCCAGATGGGTTCACTGGTGAATTCTACCAAACCTTTAAGGAAGAAATTTTACCAATTCTTTATAACCTCTTTCAAAGGACAGAAGTCCAGGGAATACTTCTGAATTCATTCTATGAGGACAGCATTACCCTACTACCAAAGCCAAACAAAGATATGACAAGAAAAGAAGACTAAGTAGAATCCAACAATGTATAAAAAGAATTATACCACAAAACCAAGTGGGAACTATCCCACATATGCAAGGCTAGTTAAACACTCAAAACCCAATTACTGTAATTTATTATATCAACAGGCTAAAAAATAAAAATCACATGATTATATCAATAGACACAGAAATAGCATTTGACAAAATTCAACACTCATTTATTATAAAAAACTATCAGCAAACTAGGGTTAGAGAGTAACTTTCTCAACTTAATAAAGAATAACAACAAAAAATCAACAGTGACCATCATACTTACCACTGAGACACTAAAATCATTCCCTTAAGATTGGGACCAAGACCACTATGTCGCTTCTCACTGTGCTTTTTGACCATTATATTGGAAGTCCTAGCTAATGCAATAAGACAAGAAAGAAAAGAAAGGCATACACATTGAGAACAAAGAAAGAAAATTGTATTTGTTCACATGGGACATGATCATCTATGTAGAAAATTTTAAATTATCAATAAAAAACCTAATAAAGGATTACAGCAAGGTTGCAAGATAAAAGATCAATGTGTAAAGTCAATTGTTTTTCTATTACCAACAATAAACAAGAGGAATTTAATATTAAAAACACAATACCATTTACATCAGCACATCATAAAATGAAATTTGTACACAATCTATATGTGTAAAACTATAAAACTCTCATGAATAATATCAAAAAACAAGTTAATAAATGCAGACCTCTTCCATTTTTATGAACAGGCAGACTCAATATTATCAAGATGTCCATTCATTCCAACTTGATTTATAGATTCAGGCCAATCTTAATCAAAATCTCAACAAATTATTTTATACATACTGACAAACAGACTTTAAATTTTATATAGAGAGGCAAAAGTCAAGAATAGCCAACCTAATATTGAAGAAAATAAACAAAGTTGGAGGATTGACACTACCTGACCTCAAGAACTACTAAAAAGCTACAATAATCAAGACAGTGTGGTACTGAGGTAAGACTAGACAAATAGATCAATGAAACAGAATAGAGAGCCCAGAAATAAACATATGTAAATATAGTCTTTGACAAAGTAACAAAGACAATGTAATAGAGCAGTGGTAGTCTTTTCAAGAAATGCTGCTAGAACAACTGGACATCTACATATATAACTTTCTAAACATAAATTGATTAAATTCTCCAATCAAAATGCATAGAGTGGCTGGATGGATAAAATAACAAGACCCAACTATATGCTTCCTTCAAAAGACTCACTTAAACTTTAAGGAAAAACATAGGTTCAAACTGAAGGGATAAGAAAAGATATTCCATACAAGTTGAAAATCAAAGGGAGCAGGGGTAACTGCATTATATCAGACAAAATAGACTTTAACTCAAATGCCGTAACAAGAGAAAAGTCTTATATAATGATAAAGAGGTCAATTCATTAAGAGGATATAATAGCCATAAACATATATGTACCCAACATTAGCACACTTAACTACATTAAGCAAATACTAACAGATCTGAAGAGAGAAATAGACAACAAATATAATAATAATAGCAAACTTCAATACTCTATTTCAACAATGACATCACCTTCTGATGATATATTATCAATAAGGAGAAACTGGAGTTGAACAAATACTTGGTCCAAATGGACCCAACTGACATACACAGAATACAGATCTAACAACAGCAGAACACACATTCTTCTCTAGCACATGTGAAACATTATCCAGGCTATCACATGTTTGGTCAAACAGAAGTCTTAGCCAATTTCAGAAGACTGACATAATATCAAGTATCTTTTCTGACCAAAATGGTATGAAACTAGAATCAATAGCAGGGGGAAAGCTAAAAAAAAGTTACAAATGTGTGGAAATTAAATAACATACTTTATATAACCAATGTGTCCAAGAAGAAATCAAAAGGGAAATTAAAAAATATCTTGAAACAAACAAAAATAGAAACACGACACATCAGACCTACGGGATGCTGCAAAGCATTTCAAAGTAAGATGTTTGTAGCAGTGAAGCTTACATTAAGAAAAAAGAAGGGTTCAAATAAACTACCTAGCTTTATACCTCAAAGAACTGAAAAATGAAAACAAACTGAGCTCAAACTTAGCAGAAGAAAAATAGCAGATCAGAGCTGAAATAATGAAATAGAGACCAGAAAAAGAATAGAAAAGGACAATAGAAACTAAGAGATTTTTTTTTTAAGTAACAAAACTGACAAATGTTTGGGTAAACTAAGAAAACAGGAGAGAAGATTCAAATAAATGAAATCAGAAATGGAAAAGAAGATATTAAAATTGATATAAATGAAATACAAGGGACTATAGACAAGACTACTAGGAATAATTATACACCAAGAAAAATTGTATACCTGAAAAGAAATGCATAGACTCTTAGAAATATACAACTTACCAGACTGAATCATGAAAGTATAGAAAATCTGAACAGACCAATGATGAGTAAGGAGACTAAATCAGTAACCAGAGAACTCCCAACAAAGAAATGCCCAGGACCAAATTTACCACTGATAAATTTTACCAAACGTTTAAATAAGAATTAACACCAGTTCCTCTCCAATCTTCTGACAACTTGGAAAGAAACACTTCTAAATTCATTTGACAAAGCCAGTATTACCCTGATACCAAAGCCAGAAAAGGACACTAAAGAAAAGAAAACTACAGGAAAGTATCCCTGATGAATATAAATGCAAAAATTCTCAACAAAATACTAGTCAACCAAATTCAAGAGTACATTAAAACAATCACACAGCATGATCAAGTGGGATTTATCCCTGCGATACAAAAGTGATTGAACATAGGCAAAGAAGTAAATGTGATATACCACATTAATAAAGTAAAAGCTAAAGATATATAATCTTCTCAAGAGATGCAGAAAATACAAAACTTTTGACAATGCATAACCTCCTTTCAAGATAAAAACTCTCAACATATTGAGTATAGAAAGACATATCTCAACATTTAAAAAAAAATGGCCCAAATGATAGGCCCACAGCTAACATCATACATACTAGTCAAAAGCTGGAAGTGTTTCACCTAAAAACTGGAATAAGACAAGGGCCCACTCTCACCACTCTTATTCAACATAGTACTGGAAATCCTAGTCAGCAAAATCAAGCAAGGTAATACAAATTAAAAAATACATAAATCAGAAATAGTAAAAATAATTTCATTTGGCATGAAAAACAATAAAATAGGAAAAAATTAACCAAAGACATGAAAAATTTGTACACTGAAAACTAACTAAAAGGCTTTGATAAAAGAAATTAAAGAAGGCACACACAAAAACTGAAAATATATTCCATGTTCCTGGATTGAAAGAATTAATATTGTTAAAATATAATATCACCCAAGGCTATCTACAGATTCAATGCAATCTCTATCAAAATTCCAATGGCATTTTCCACAGGAGTAGAAAAAGACAACCCTAAAATTCATGCAGAGCCACACAAGACCCTAAATTCCTGAAGCGATTTTTAGAAAGAACGAAGTCAGGGACATCACACCTCCTGTGTGGTGGAGGCATACAAACAAACACATAGATAAATGGAACACAATCAAGAGCCTAGACATAAGCCCTCATGTATATGATCAACTATTTGACAGGGGGTAAAAGGAGACTCAGTGGGGAATGGGTAGTTTCTTCAACAACTGGTGCCAGGAGACCAGAAAATCACATGCAGAGGGATGAAATCGGACCCCTATCTTACACCATTTACAAAAATTAAATTGAAATTTATCAAAGACTTAAACATAGAGCTGAAACCATAAAATTCCTAGAAAAAAAAAACATAGGAAAAAAGCTTCTTGACATTGGCTTTTGCAAAAGATAATTACGGAAGCTGATGGAGGGGTGAACTAACCATACTGCGGTAATCGTTTCATAATATATAAGTGTATCAAATCCTTACACTGAACACCTGAAACTGAGAGAATGATAGATGTCAATTATATCTCAACAAAGCTAGACAAATAATAGTAATAAAGTTAAAATTCTTCATTCTCAGTTGTGGCCTTGTGTAAATGAGAAATCCATGATCCATGAAGGTTATCACAGTCTTTTCCCTTCTCCTGACTTAAGATTTCATTTCCCCTTCTCCCCACCCCCATTTTTTATAATCTAAGCTTCTGACCCTACCAGGTTTAAAGAAGTATGATCAAAAAGGAAAAAATAGAAAAAGAAAACTTCTAACTTGATTATAACTAATGTAAGACGACTCCTGCTTTCTGAGCTTAGCAGGTGTTAAAGCTGATTATCTCATTAACACCACCATGGACACACAGTAGTATCCTCAGAGAAAACAAGAGGTATATTTGACCCCAATTTCTATGTTGTGGGAGATGTATCTTCTTTTTTTCTAGTCATTTCCCCCTCAGTCTCATTGTTACTCAGGACAATGCTACTGGGCAGGATTTTTTTTTTAATTACTTTATTGTTGTTCAATTACAGTTGTCTGCATTTTCCCCCTACTACTCCCCTGCACCCCAGCCAAACCCATCTCCCTCCCTTGCTTCCACTCTCCCCTGGTTTTGTCCATGTGTCCTTTATTTAAGAGATAATTAAAAACTATAGGAATAAACGAAATTATCTTAGGATCAAATGTATCTAAGAGAAAAGAGGATAGAAAAGAGTGAAGGATTTAGGAGCCTGCAGGCACTACAAAATTCAGATGTTAAGAATATGAGGAGGAACCAGAAAGGAAAACTTAGAAAGACTGAACACACTGGACCCCAAGGTCCTCTGGAGGGGAAAACACAAAGTTGAGGGGGGGCCATTAGGTGAAATGGTGAAAGGCATAATCTCCCATTTTCAGGTCTTAAACACCCAAGAATGACAATTTAAGGAGGTCAACACATAGAGTTTTGGGTTCAAAGTACACGGTTTCATGACTTGCAAGACAGCAGCTTATTTTCTCAAGGTGTTTTCTCATCTGGGATGCATTAGCTGAGACTATAAAGGCTCAATCTAAGATTTTATAAAGCTAGGGTAAAATTCCTTAATATGCCAGTTAGTTTATTATCATTATTGAAAGAAACAACACTATGTTCATCATAAAGTTTCAAATGCCCTCATCTGTGCATCCCTTGGTACTAGGAGACAAGTCTCACTTTTAAAAATTATAATAATAATTAAAAGAAAAGAAGGGAAAGATTTTCAGGTACTTACCAAACAGAAAGAAAAAAATGTACAGTATTTTTTTTTTTTTACCTGCACTCATCTGTATTCTCTGCAAAGAACATCTGATAGACAAACTTGTTCATTTCCAAAGCTGAGATTCAAGCCTTGACGTACTTTCCAACTAATTCTAACAGTGCTTTCAAAAGATGGACTTTGACATTGCCCATTTAATGAACAAATCCAATCAGCTACCCTATTAGTGAAAATGGAGAACAGACATCTTTGAGAATGTTAACTAATTGCAGAGGGAACTTGAAAAGCAAGGCACTATAGAAGATGTTTTATATTCAATCTCACAACTGGGTATTTTTTAGTAAATTGATGATAGTCTTTTCTTTATCTGATAATAAACTTCCAGCTCAAACTCAGGAGAAAATCCATCACACTGGAACCTCGTTACCTCTCAGCTAAGTCCATGGAAGGAGATTCATGAGAACATAAATGTCTGTTGTCCAAATAACCTCTGTGTAAGGGGAAGCTGAGGCATCACCCTCCTACATGTTATAAGCATTAATTCCTTGTGTGGAATGGCTTTTGGTTCATCTGAGGTGCCTTTGAATACTAATGCTGAGTGAACAGAAACTGCATAATCTTCTCTGTTCCAGTCAATAAAGGAACTCACTGCATTACCGAATCAGAGGGTCAAACACAGATCACTGGAATGGGACATTGGATTATATTCCTCAGTCTTTGCAAAGTCTCAGTCCAAGCATTCCCCTAAATTATAGTACAATCAAAACCAATTGTTTGTATGTTAGTACTGAGGTACCTGAGTGCTATGTGAATAGAAAATTCTACTGACTAACCCTTTATCAGATCTTACTCCCCAGTACACATTACTTTTCCAGGACCTTTTTTAGCTCCTGACTGCTAGTCTCTCCCTTCCCTGCTTGCACAGATCCACATCACTTTGACAGTACCTGTTTACATTTTCCTGTAATGGTCCACTTACAATTCTATTGCTCACAATCTGTAAACTTAATCACTACTGTATTTGCAGAGTACCAGTTAGTCGTACAACATAATGGGTCTCTGTAATTATGTCTAGAATGAATGGTTATGTGAACATAGCCACATCGTGAGGTGTGCAGGGAGCAGTTAGTCCTCCCTGGTGAAGCCTTCCACTTATTTTGCTGGAGACCCTACCAAGGAAGCCTATAAGCTTCTGTTGTTCCTGCTATAGTGGATGTTGTTGGTGTCCTTCCCAGAAGACTTTTACTATTTGGTGTAAACACACACACATACCACTCAACCCCAACCCCAGCTTTGTGAGTGGTAGCTGAGACACTCACAGCTGATGTCTTCACCTGGAGAGATACACCTACCCGTCAATGCAGACCTGACTCATTGCCAAAGGCAAAGGGAAAGCAAGAGAATACACACAGGGTGGGTGTACGGTAAGTGGCGGCAGTCTGGCTTCCTCACCCAGGTGTCTGGGTAGCTAAGGGAAGCAGTGTTCCCACAGCCTTGGAGGGGCCTGATAACTAGTGTTCTCATAGCCTTGACACTGGGTCCAATAAACTGTTCCCATAACATGAAGTGAGCTCAAATACACAGAATTATGTTATGTTATGTAATGTTCTGGCAGTTTTCTGGCTTTGTTCCCCTCTAGTACTTAAACAGGTAGGAGCTCCCTGCTGGGGGTGATGATGATGAGAGACACAAGGGGACAGGTGTCACAATGGGTGCCATGCTGGGGAACAAGGGCCACAACATGAGACATGCAGATAGACACGCAGTTTGCAGTGTGTGTGGCCTGCCCACCCGTGAATAAAGGCATGCCAGACATCCCAATGGCTCCGTGAACATTTTTCCGTCTGCACAAATACCATCAACCTGCCTGTCCTTGAAGGGTAGCAACACAGTGGGCAAAAGTAGGTTTACATTTATGAGCATGCAAAACACAGTTCATTCTTGTGTAATTATTAATTATTGTATCATTTTCCATACAAACAATTGTAACCCTACTTTTCCCCAGCCTGAACAAAAGGGCCAGCCCTCTTAACTCCAGGTGGGACAAATTCTGCGGTACCATAGGAGTGCTAGAGCTTTCCTCAAGGGAAGCCGGTCTCCAGCTGAGACTGCAGTTTTGCTCAGTTTTACCCTGCCCTATCCTGTTTTGCTCATCCTCCTCCTCCCCCAATGAATCACTTGAACAAGGCTCACCATGTCAGGTTCTACTTCAAGGACCCATCATTGCTGGTATGGGAAGTGGTTCTAAAAAGCAAACTCTATGGCTGGGATTGCAGAGTGGCTCATCCACTGGCTGGATGCCAGTCAAGGTCTATCAGTGGTGTGACGTCTGTGTTTGTAGTTCATGGCATGCTCTAAAGGTGCAATTGCTAAGACCTTCATCTTTTGTGGACTAGAAGGGGATATAGGCAAAGGGAAGCACCAGCTGGTACAATGCCTTGGCTTTTAGAAATCAGGAAGAAACAGCAACTGTAAGGACTATGAAATGTGATAGCTGTTCTCAAGTGACACCAATTCACTGAAGAGAGAACCCGTCACACTCAGTCAAATCTATTAATCAACAATTTGGAGCAAAGCGTGAGAGTCAGAGGTCAGCATTTAAAGAGACAACTCATCTCCTGCAGTCAGAGGACAGACATAAAAAGTCAGTTACAGGACTTAATTGAAAGAGAAGCAGAGCTTCAGAGAGAGTTGGGTTCTCAGCTCAAGCAGGTGTCCTGTGCTGAAGCAAGAACCCTGATAGGCTCCTGAGGCCTACAATGGAGATGTCTGGATAACAATAAAAATTTTTTTAAAAAAGGAAAAGAAAATTATGCTACACACCTAAGAGCAACAGAATAGGGTTACTTTGAGCATTAATGTCAAAATTCAAGGAAATTACTTAACCATGCTTGGGAAATGGTATACACCTGAAAACATGGTTGGTAGTATTTTTCACTTAGATAAATAAGGTCTGGTTTCCTTTTAAATCTACCTTCTTTGAGCAGAACTAACTTGGAAAGATGACATAGGATGTGCAATTATCTTAATATGAAACTTTCACACGAGATAGCTCTAAACCACAGGTGGCAAACACAAGGCCTGAGGGCTGAATCCGGCCCTCCACCTTGTTTTATCTGGCCCAGCACCTTGTTTCTACCCGGCGGCAGATCCAAGCTCCTTGCCCCTAGTTTAGGAGTAGTTACATTTACACAGTCCTAAATTACATTCGGCCCTTTGAAGGCAACTGCGAGGCTGATGTGGCCCCCAGTGAAAATGAGTCTGACACCCTGCTAAACTGTACTGTCCAATATGGTACATTGAAACTACATATGGCTATTTAAAATTAAATTTTAATTAATTAAAATGGAATACAATTTAAAAATTAGCTGCTCATTTTGCACTAGCTACATTTCAATTGCTCAGCAGCCACATGGGGCTAATCTGGCTACTGTGATAACGCAGACAGAGGACATTTCCATATCACAGAACATTCCATCAGACAGCACTGCTTCAAATCATGTAAACTTTGCAAAGTAAAATAATGCTCATCTTTGAGTGTGATTCTTAAGTATAGTAACTAAAGGCACTTATGCCTACATCTGGGTATGTGGTCCTTAATTGTATTGCCTTCTTATTCCTCATAGATTGAAATTTAATTGAAACAATTCTTGCAGAACTTTGATCTTGTTGAATGTGACAAGAAGTGTTAGTCTACACAGTTAGCATCATTAATGAGAATATCACTTACAGGATCTCTATAGTCATTAAAAAACATTTACATTGTACTGAGTCTGCTAATTTCCAGTGGGATTTTCCCTAATTATAGTAATGCTGTCCTTCAGCTGTAATCTGAATACAGTGACAAGGCAGAGGCCAGCTTAGATCGTTTTTTAATTTATTTTGTAATATCATATTAATCCTTTTCCCATTTGGTACTTCCTACCTGACAGGATTCTAAATCCCGTCAGCAGTTTCTGATATATAGTTTACAGTATTATGCCATTTGCAAATGATCACAGTCCTTCCATATAAGAGATCTTATCTCTGATTTAATTTTATCAAGAATAACATCCGTCCTTCCTGTTCCTTTTGCATCTATTCATGGCCTCTTGAACACTTGACGTTCAATTGCTGTCATTGGTTGGAGGATGGACTCATTTACCAAGTCAGGCTCTGTGGTTGGCAACACTATATATATAAACCACAGAAGTGATTCAAAATCTTCTTTCTTTTATGTGTGAAGATGATTAGGCTGAGTCTGTCTCTCTTCTTTTCTCTAATTCAATCTGATATAAGAGCTATTCTGTATGATCATTACTTATTAATTATGTGAATTTCTATTAGACAGCTAAATTGTACTATTCAAAATTCTAAAATCAGAACTTCTTATAAAACTCACTGGATGCTAAATTTGTCATTTGACTACATTCTTTTTTTCACTTCCTAGGGGTTATTTTGGGTACCACAGACAGGGACACAACACAGTAGATGTGATCCTTGACTTTGTTCAGTGATGCATCACAGACAAAGGCTAATCTATAAGATAAACATCACAAACTTACATGTTGCTTATTAGAGTAGAAAATTCAAATAAGAAAAGTATGAAAAATATACTGCAAGAAATTAGATAAAGAAGAAAAATCAGATGTTTATTTTCATCATGTCTTGTTTTGATGGGTAAGGAGTAGCCATGCAAAATTCCTGATGTGCAAAATTTCAAAAACAAGCCAAAAAAGGAAGTCCCTCCTAAACCACAAAATCTAAACAAGTATGGACTTAACAAAGAAACATGACTTGTTGGGTTAAATAATAATAATATATATGGTACGATTTAATAACTACTGCAGGTTTTGCTGCAGTAACAAATAACCCAATAATTTTAGTGTTTTGTAACACAGGTTTATTTTTGGTCAAGGTGCATATGTATCAGGGGTCAGCCACTGCTCTGCTCCACATGATCTTTGTCTCAAGATCCAAGCTTACAAAGTAGTCTTTATCTGGTGGCAGGGGGAAGAGAGACATGGAAAACCACACACAAGCTTTTAAAGCTTCTTCCACCAAGTAACACATGACACTTTCACCACACTTCATTGTCAATACTATTTGTGTTCTTACCCCTAAATTTAGTAGGACAGACGCATATAAACTGCATCATGGAGGGGCACAAATGGGAGAGAAAACAAAATACTTTCTCAGAGCAATACAAGCTACCACAACTACCATGTAGCCAATTCATTCCAATATGTGCATATACATCTTGCTGCCCTGCCCAGATGTTTCCATTTTATTATATTATCTTTAACTGATTTATATGAAAATTTAAATATGTCACTCTTCAGGCTCTGAATCTGAGGAGAAATTGCAGTTTTCCAGATGTTCTGCAACACAGCTTTCCAGTCTAGTTTACCAGTAATTAAGGTAATGTTTTCATTTGTTTCCAACCCCCATGTCTATTTCCTATTTCTTATATGGACCAGAAATTGGGGAGAGGAAGGAAAGTAACTGAGGATTGCCAGAGGCCCAACATCTACCTGATAATTTCATTCACAGTGCCTTGTGATCAGAGAATGACTCTCTGAAAAGGAAAGGCACCTGCAAGAAGAAGATTTCACACATTTAACCCAGTTAATCCCCCAAGAATGCTGTCCAGTAAATATTATTGTTGTCATTTAACAGGTATAAAACTGAGACTCAGATAACCCAAGTCAGTTACTCAGAGCAGGGATATAAACCTGTGCCTTGTCAGGTACCTATCTGTCCATTCCCTTTAGTGCCAAAATATCAGCATCCTTTAAGACTCAACCTGATGTCATAGCCTCATGGAAACCTGCCTTGTTTTCCATCTTCCAGGCTGAGTTAAGTACCATCCCTCTCACCATGGTGTGATTATTTCCCCCACCAAACAATGAGCTTCTTCGGGTCAAGAAAGTTCGTATTTATCTTGTATCCTCAGGAGCTAGCACATGCCTGTCATTTGCCTCACCATTAATATTAATAAAATGACAAATAAATGAATGAACTGCACATGTAATTTCAAACTTGGTCAAAAATACTTGTATCAGTGTATTAAATGAGATAGCGTAAAAATACAGTTGAACCTATACAACCCTAAGAATTGAAAGATAACTAATAGGGAATCAATTGGCCTTCATCCTAATTATGGCCCAATCAATTTCTACTATTGTCATTGGGGTACTTTCATTTTCTCAGCTATTTAATAAGGGAAGAGGAATGGATGATCATTAAAGCCTCATCATCTCTGAAATTCTTTGGCTACAAAGGAGTGATATGGACCCTGGCCAGCAGGGTCCGTGTGTTGTGGCTGCTATGAAGAAATTCATACGGACTACAGAAGTACTGTGGAGAAAAAGGTATGGCATGTCCGCTCTCTAAGAGAGAGAGAGGGCGAGAGGGCCCCAACCCCTGCCTGGACAGTTTTTTATTGTTTTTCTGGGTACATTACATTGAGGATGGTCCTCATTTACTATGCACAGGTTCGCTTTGGGTGGTTACCTTTTACAGAAAACAAAGGACAGGATATTGCTAATTACATCAAAGAAGAAGGATATTTGCAAATGTAAAGGGAAAAGTGGTTGAACTGGTTACACTCCATGTTGGGAGGTTTAGCTCAGATTTTAGGAAGTTATTTTAAAGATATGCAGTAAGCACTTGCTGCCTCAATTCAGGGTGAGGGAGTTTTAGCAAAAGCAAGCCTCATAGCAGCCTAGGTGCAATGCAGGCCTGATCCCCCACAGGAGAACCTATCCATGGGCATGGGTCCTGTGTGCTGGACCTTGCTCCCCACTGGCCTTTCTGAGTGGGGGCTGGGCTACATTTCCCTCCACACAGAATGATCCCCTATAAAGGGGTACTATTCTTCTCAGTCACCAAAAACAACTCTGAAACAGCTTTACCTATCGACCCTTTTGTGTCTCAGTTAATGTCAAGACCAACCAGTCAAATCATCCTATCTAAAACACCTCTTTACCGGGGGTGTGGGGCAAGATGGCAGCAGAGTAGGAGGATCTGTCTTTCACCATCTCCCAGAACCAAACTGAACATAAAAATGAAGAGGAGAAGAGCCATTAGAAATAAACAACTGAAGACTACCTGAAGAAGAGACACTTAACCAAGAATAGGAAGAAATCACCTTGAGACTGGTAGGAAGGACAAGGATACAAAAGGGGCCAGCACCATTTTCATGGGGTGCAGGCCAAAGCTGTGGCTCAGCTGTGGCCCACCCCTAAAAGGAATTAAGCCCAGACCCCAGAATGGGCTCCTAAGCACAGAGTACCAGGGCCAGGATCAGCCCCCCACATAGCATCCAGCAGTGAAAAGCTGCAGAGGTTTTGTCTGCTGGAGAGAGATGGAGCCCACTGGACACAAAGCCACTTTTTTCTCTCATTTTCTAAGGGGCCAAAGTACAGGTGTCTCATTCGCAACCACTCAGAGCTTGAGCTTGGGCTTGGGCGAAGGGAGGGCAGTGCAGTCTGGAGTCACGTGAGGAGAGTTTGGAGTGGGAAGCTCTGGGAAGAGGCAGAGGGGAATGGCTGCTGTGTTCCCAGCGCTGGGACACACCTCCATACAGCAGAAGCTATTTTTCTCAAGAAGAGAAAGCCCCTCCCAGGGATAAAACAATTACCTCACCCTGGGGGAAACCACTTGCCCCACCCTCTGGAATCCTCCTCCCCCAGCCCTGCATCTTTTTTTCTTACTTTCCCCCAACTTGCATATTAACCCTTACTGAAGATACAGCAACATAGGCAGATTCAGATGTGTCAGAAACTGGCTTTATGGCAGTCATTGCATACACTTTCTCAGGAACCAGACTGGCATTTCTCCCTATGGCTCTCATGGGAGAACCACAGAAATGCACTCCTGGTTTCTGGAAGACCCAAACTCTGGGTTATGGAGGCCCCACCCACTTTCCTACTAGAGGCTTTGGTCTGCCGAGTTCAGGTGAACATTCTGAAACAGATTCAGATGTGTGGCATGGGGATGGGGGAACATACCCTCCATGTTCCCTAAGATCTGAAAAACACCTTCCAAGGGAGATACAGGGGACCTATCCTCCCAGTTCCACCAGAAGCCCTCTCAGAAACAGATGGGTCAGTGGCTACACTAACAGCAGGACAAGTGCCTTTGGACATTAGAACCCACCACTAGGCCCTGTGCTGATAAAAAGCCAGACTTGCAGAGCAGCAAGGCCCATCTCAGATGCAGTCAAGCCTGGAGGAGACAGCCACAAACTGTGGACCACTTGCAGCTTCAAATAGGCTGCCTAGGGCCAGGTGTTGATAGCATCTGACATTGGCTTACAGCAGCTTCAAACAAAATTAGAGTCATAGCCAAAGGGACAACCCAGCAGACAAACACTAAACTCTGCTGAGATGAATTCCACTTCATTCTTTTTCATTCTTCTTGTTACTTTTTCTTTCACATAGATTTTTTATTGTTTTCTTCAAGATTTTTTAAATTTTTTCTCTATTTTTCTTTCATATCCCATATTTTATTCTTCCATTTTCTTACTCCATTTTTGCCTTCTCTTCCTTTTCTTATTTTTAAAAATTTTATTTTTCCATTTTTTTGTTCTTTTGTAGCCATTTCCTCTTACTATTCTTTACTCTTATTGTTTTTCTTCCTTCTATCCTCTCATAATCATTTTTCTTTCATTTAGTCTTCTCATATTCTTTTTTTCTTATAATATTCTAATTCTAATTCCACTTTTATTATTCTTTGCTCTTTTTTCATTGATTTTGCTGTTGTTGTAGGGTGGCTTTTTTTTTTTCTTTTTTGGCTTGCTTTGATTTTGCTTTGTGGGTTGTCTTGTACTGTTCTGTCAGCATTGGTATAATAGTGTAAAAAATGTGAGGAGAATTGAGCCTCTCAGTCAGCCCATGGGAGGGGAGATCCCACCAACAAATGGGCCAACAACAATGAGATCCCAAAATAAGAGAAGGGTCCACATAACACACACAAGGGGCATTCCTAGACCATCCAGCTCAGGAGATCAAGGTGATTACACCATTGAGTTGCACAGGACACCTACCACATAAGGCCACCCAATGAAGATAAGGAGGCAAAGCAGAACAAACAGAGAAACAAACAAAGACTCAGCAAAAATGGGGTGACAAAGAAACAACCTTCAAATGAAGGAATAGGAGGAATCCCCAGAAAGAGTGCCAAGTTAAACTGAGGCAAGCAATTTATCAGACATAGAGTTCACAGTAATGATTATAAGGATGCTAAAAGAACTCAGTAAGAACTACAAGTAACGTAGTGGGAACATCAGCATGAAAAATGACATAGAAAATATGAATAAGAACCAGTTGGAAATGAAGAATCCAATATCTGAAATTAAGAATACACAAGAAGAAATTAAAAGTAGGCCAGATAAAGCACAGGATCAAATCAGTGACTTGGAATACAAGGTAGAAAAAAAAACACCCAATCATAACAACAAAAAGAAAAAAGACTTAAAAATAACAAGGAATTTTTAAGGGAACTTTGGGACAACATGAAATATAACAATTGTCTGCATCATAGTGATACCAGAAAGAGAAGAAAGTGGCCAAGGGATAGAAAACCTATTTGAAGAAATAACAACAGAAAACTTTCCTAACCTGGTGGAGCAAAAAGATATACAAGTGCAGGAAGCACGGAGGGCCCCGATGAAGATGAACCCAAAGAGACTCACACCAAGACACATCACAATTAAAATGGCAAAGTTTGAAGACAAAGAGAGAATCTTAAAGTCAGCAAGAGAGAAACAGTCAGTTACCTATAAGGGAGCTCCAATAAAACCATCAACTGATTTGTCAACAGAAACACCCATGCCAGAAGGTATTGGCATGAAGTTTTCAAAATAATAAAAAGCAAGGATCTGTGTAACCAAGATCACTCTATCCATCAAGGTTATCATTTAAAACTTAAGTGGAAATAAAGAGCTTCCCAGATTTAAAAAAAAAAAAAGGACAAAAGGAGTTCATTAATACCAAACCAGCATTGCAAGAGATATTAAAGGGACTGCTTTAAGAAGAAGAAATAAAGAGAGGAGGAAGAATCAAGGTATAAAGGAATAAATTGACAATGAACAAGTACCTATCAAAATAACCTTAAATGTAAATGTACTAACTGTTCCAATCAATGACATAGGGTAGTAGAATGGATAAGTAAACATGACCCAGATATATGTCATCTACAAAATAACCACCTCAGAACAAAAGATTTACATAGGCTGAAAAAAAAGGGATGGGGGAAAATATTCCATACAAATAAAAACAAGCAAACAAAAAACCTGAGGTAGCAACACATATCTGACAAAACAGACTTCTCAACAAAGGCCATAAAAAGAGATGAAGAAGGTCACTACATAATACTAAAAGGATCACTCCAACAAAAGGATACAACCCTTCTAAACATACATATACCCAATATAGGAACACCTAAATATATAAAGAAAATCTTGGTGGACTTTGAGAAAGAGATTGACAGCAATACAGTCATTGTAGGGAATTTTAACACCCCACTGTCACCAATAGATAGATCTTCCAGACAAAATATCCACAATGAAACAGTGACCTTGAATGACACACTAGGTCAAATGGATTTAATTGGTGCTTACAGAACATTCCATCCCAAAACATTAGAATACACATTCATCTCAAATGCTCATGGATCATTCTCAAAGATAGACCACATTAAAGGACATGAAATAAGTCTTAACAAATTCAAGAAAATTGAAATTATATCAAGCATTTTCTCAGATCACAATGGCATGAACCAAGAAAACAACCTCAGGAAAAAAAACAAAAAAAACAAAACATGAAATCATTCAAATATATGGAGGCTAAATAGCATGTTATTAAATAATGAGTGGGTCATCAGTTAGTTCCAGGAAAAAAAACATACCTGGAAACAAAGGAAAATGAACACACAACAACCCATAGCCTATGGGACACAGTGACAGTAGTCCTGGGAGGGAAGTTCACAGTATTACAGGCCTACCTCAAGAAGACAGAAAAACCTAAATGAACAATGTAACCCTACTCTAAAAATAACTAGAAAAACAACAACAAACACAGCCCAAAGTGAGTAGAAGAAAAAAAATAATCAAGAGCAGAGCAGAAATAAATAACAATTCAAAAACCATTCAAAAGATCCAGGAGCTGGGTCATTGAAAAGATAAACAAGATTGGTGAACCCTTAACCAGACTCATCAAGAAAAAAAAGAGAGAGGACCCAAATTAATAAAATCTGAAATGAAAGAGGGGAAGTAACAACTGATATCACAGAAATACACACATAAATACAAAGGAATGTAAGAAAGTAGTATGAACAATTATATCTCAAGAAATTGGACAAGCTGGATGAAATGGATAAATTTCTAGAATCATACAATCTTCCAATACTAAATGAGGAAGGGGCAGAAAACCAAAATACATGAATAACAACTAATGAAATCAAAGAAGTAATCAAAAATATCCCAGCAAACGAAAGTCCTGGACCAGATGGCTTCATAGCTGAATTTTACCAATCATTTCAAGAAGAACCAACACCTGTCCTTCACAAACTATTCCAAAAAATTCAAGAGGGAAGAAAACTGTCACGCTCTTTTTATGATGCCACTATTATCCTAATTCCAAGACAGGGTAAAGACACAACAAAGAAAGAAAACTATAAGCCAATATCCCTGATGAACATTGATGCTAACATTTCAACAAAATATTAGCAAACTGGATCCAGCAATACATTAAAAAGACCATACACCATGATCAACTGGGATTTATACAGAGGGTACAAGGTTGTTAAAACATTCACAAATCAGTAAATGTGATATATCACATAAATAAAATAAAACATAAAAATCACATGATTGTATCAATAGATACATAAGAGCATTTGATAAAATCCAGAACTGATTTATGATAAAAACTCTCAGCAAAGTGGAAATAGAGGGATTGTACCTCAACATAATAAAGGCCATATACAAAAAACCAAGAGCCAACACCATACTCAATGGGCAAAAATTAAAAGCATTTCCTTAAGATTAGGAACAAGACAGGGATGTCTGCCTTCACCACTCTTTTTTTTTTAATTTTTATTGTTATTCAATTACAGTTGTATGACTTTTCTCCCCATCCCTCCACCCCACCGCAATCAAACCTCCCTCCCTCCCCCACCTCTACCCTCCCCCTTGATTTTGTCCATGTGTCCTTTATAGTAGTTCCTGTAATTCCCTCTCCCCACTGTCCCCTCCCCACTCCCCTCTGGCTATTGTTAGATTGTTCTTAACTTCAATGTCTCTGGTTATATTTTGTTTGCTTTTTTCTTCTGTTGATTATATTCTAGTTAAAGGTGAGATCATATGGTATTTGTCCCTCACCACCTGGCTTATTCACCACTCTTAATCAACATTGTGCAGAAAGTCCTAGCCACAGTGATCAGGCAAGAAGAAAAAATAAAAAACATCCAAATTGGAAAGGAGGAAGTAACTGTAATTATTCAGAGGCAACATGATATTGTACATGGAAAACCCTATAGGCTTTACAAAAAAACTACTAGTGAAACCCTAATAAGTGAATTCAGCAAAGTAGCAGGACACAAAGGAGTCAATACTCAAAAATCAATGGCATTTCTATACCCTAATAATGAACTATCAGAATGAGAAACTAAGAGAACAATGTCACTTATTATTGCAACAAAAAAATGAAGTATGAATTTAACCACAGACGTTAAAGACCTGTATTTGCAAAACTATAGAACACTGAAGAAGGAAACTAAGGAAGAATCAAATAAGTGGAGGCATATACTATGTTCATGGATCAGAAGAATAAACATCATTAAAATGTCCATAGTACCCAAAATAATCTAGAGATTCAATGCAATTCCTATGAAAATACCAATGACAAATTTCACAGATCTAGAACAAATATTCCAAAAATGTATAGGGAACCAAAAAGACTCTGAATGGCTTCAGCAATCTTGAGAAAGAAGAACAAAGTCAAAGGGATCACAATACCTGATACCAAACTATGCTACCAAGCCACTGTAATCAAAACATTCTGGTTCTGGCACATAGATCAATGGAACAGAATAGAGAGCCCAAAAATAAGTCCAGACACCAGACACCAGAATAAACTTAAAATGGATAAAAGACTTAAATATAAGTCACATTGCCATAAAAATCCTAAAGGAAAACATGGGCGGTAAAATTTCAGAACCAGACAGCTGTAAGTGGGTGGGGGGGGCATGGAGTGGGGGAAAGGACTGGTTGAAAGAAGGTGAAGGGATTAGACAAAGAACACATACACATGACCCATGGACATGAACAATGGTGAGTGGATTGACTGTGGGATTGGAGGGTTGGTTGGGGGGAGTCAGGAAAAGGGGGGAAATATTGGGACAACTGTAATAGCATAAACAAAATATTCAAAACACAAAAAATAATAAAAAAAACACCTCTTCACCATGTTACATCCCTATTATAATGTGTTGACTAGCTAGGCCATTCAAATTTCTTTCCCTAGCTGGCTTAACTTTATCAGCTCAACTCTCTCTCTCATTTTTCATAAAAACACAAATATAAAAGTCATGTAAAATAACAAGTGAAAAACTTGGCTTGAAACCTAAAAACTAATTCAGGAACAAGGCAGAAAATAGACATTAGAGTGAGCCTAAGAGAGGTATGAAAGTTAGGAAAGAAAATGTCAATGTGGGGCAAGGGAAAAATTGAGGCAAGACATGATTTAGGTAGGAAATCTTAAGTATGCTTCCTATTGGGATAAGGGAAGGGTCAATTCAATGAACTAATCAACCTAAAAAATATCATTGAGTAGTTGTTATATGTCAGATATCTGGATACTGAGGACTCAAGGAGTCAGAAAAGAGGGGCAAAAATCAAACAAATAATTAAAATAAAATGTATGTGTTATAATAAGGACACAAACAAAGGACTATGGCACCAAGGAGAAGCTGCAATTAACTCCTTCTGAGGAAACCACATAAGTTTTCACACAAT
This sequence comes from Desmodus rotundus, assembly GCF_022682495.2. Lineage (NCBI taxonomy): Eukaryota > Metazoa > Chordata > Mammalia > Chiroptera > Phyllostomidae > Desmodus > Desmodus rotundus. The sequence goes on along the minus strand of NC_071391.1, from coordinate 66,576,537 downwards.
TTGTGACATATGAGCTTGATTTTCAAGAGTTGTTAGGAGCTCTTTAGGCGTGATTAGGTTTTCTCCAGAGAAGGAATAGCATAGGAAATAATATAAAGAACAAAATGCCAGATGTCTTGATAGGAAAACAATAATTTTAAGTTCACTGAAGATTGAGATGAGATGGACATTAGGAAGATGACACTGGAAAGGAGGCCAGATGGTGAAAGATTTCCTTTGCAAGTTATCTGCTAGCAATGATAAATTCATTAGGAGGCAGTTTCACCTGTAGACCCAGTGATCACTGCCCCCGCTCTGGGCTCCAGACTTCAGGAATACTCGTTCCATCCCTTGTCAGGCTGTCTCCAATGAATGTACCTACTTGGAGCCCCACCCCCACCCTCTCCCCACCCCTTCGCCCTTCCAACTCCCATAACTCCCTCCTACCCTTCCATTCAAAACTGTATTCCAGGTACTCCTCACCCTGGACTGACTTGCTCAAATGCCCTCAAATACACTTCCAGGCCCTGCACAGTTCCTTTCCCAGCTCCATTCTCCCAAGCACAGACCACAGTGCTGGTGTGTGCACTTCTAGACATGGGGAGAATGCCGGAGGGCTGCTGTTGACCAAGGGTAGGACTGTAGATAAAGCTTAGACATCCAAGCGTGGAGCAGAGCTCGGGTTCAAAGAGAAGCAGGAAGAAGTTAAGGGAGTCTCAGGTCACAGGCATGGCCTCCACTTGTACCTTTATCCATCTCTGCAAATGTTAGGGTCAGGCTTGTAAGACAGTCTCAACTCTGACTCCCACATATGAATTAACATAGATATTTGCACTAAAATTTAAAACTTGTAATTTTTTACTAGTTCTCATGCTGAATTCAATGAATGAGCTCCTGCTCACTTTCAATAAAGTGATCCTTCTGTCTTTAAAATTTTATAAGAACCCTAAACCTCCAATATGGTAAGAAGTCCACTCATCTGAACTTGGGTCTTCAGAAGACGCCTCATCATAACAGCATAATTGAATGAATTTAAAGTGAATGAGTGTTTTCCTACTCCCTAACAGATTTTAATCTTGACTTCCTTTTAGGACTTAAAGCCTTGAGCTTTGCTGTCCTGTCCTGGACTGATACCTTGCCACAGCTGCCTCTGCTTTCACTTTAGACGTTAGGCTTTGGCTTGCTGCAGAGTCTTCTTATTTCCTCTCCATTCACCCCAGCACCCAACAGCAACTCCACCCCCTTTTTCAGTTTTATTATTTCCCTGTTGTCATTGGCAGCTGGAGGTGCCTCACTTCCCTTGGCCTCCTAACAGAGGACAGATCAAACACTGCAAGTACCCAACACCCAATAATATGTGAAGTTTAAGTTTTTGCAAAATTCAACATTCTCAGCCACTTTTCCATGATGAACTACATTCTCTACACCCAGTTTCAAAAGAGTAAAGAAGGGTATTAATTTTCTTCCAAATTTCTAGAGGACGAGGTCACACATTTGCAAGACAAGAGCAGGGCATCCCTTAATTAAAAGGCAGCACCTGTACAACCTCCAGGAACTTTGGAGAAAAGAAGATTCACTGGGAGGACACAGATGGGCTCTGTAAGAGCTCGATTTGCTTTAATACCCTCTTGTGTAGCTGTCTCAACTGGCATCGAAAAGACAGTTGCTGGAAATGTAGTTTATGATTCAACTAAAAGTATTCACTGAAGCATATGTTTCTTAGTTGTTAATAGTTATTTCTGAAAAAGATAGATGTGTGTATTCATTCTTAAAATACTTACATTCGATTGTGGTTGTAATTTTTGACTGCACAATCCATTCGATGGAAAAACAAGACAGATAGCAACGATGTCTGTGATTTTTATGGCTCCTGTTTATTCACCAAGGCTCCTAATTTCTTTTTGCCTACATAGTTACTGAAGGGAATTAAGGCTTCTGCTCAATCTGGCATGCAGGAATAACTTCTTCAAATAGATTTTGCTTTGTGATACTGAAAATGCATCACTGGTGTAACTTTTTAATCAAAACTTATTTCCAAAGTCATTTTAAGGCACAAATTAAACCAGTCTAGATAATGGGCCAATTTTAACACTAGATTGTCTTTCAGAGACCCAGTGAAATGAAATGGAAGGCTGAATCTTAGCCCTTAAAACATCATTGGTTAAATGAAGCAGACACAGACAATGCAGAGGTGAACTTAGTATCTCACAGCAGGGTGAGTTAGGGAATTCTGTCTTTAGAGTTTCCAACCCAATTTTTAAAAATCAATATGAAGTAAATTCCATGTCAGAGACTTGGGAACCCAACCGATGATACTCATTAAAACTACTTCCTAAGGAGAACAGTCTGAGAGTTTGGTTTAGTTCTTTAAACAAAGTACATGAACCTTTAAATGGAAAGCCAAAATTGACTTTTAACTTTTTTTAAAGGTTTTATTTATTTATTTTCAGAGCAAGGGAGGGAGAAAGAAAAGGAGAGAAAAATCGAAGTGTGGTTGCCTCTTGAGCGCCCCCTACCGGGACCTGACCCATAACTCAGTCATGTACCTACTAGACTGGGAATCAAACAGGAGACCCTTTGGTTTACAAGCCGGAGCTCAATCCACTCAGCCACACCAGCCAGGGCAACTTTTAGCTTTTGAAATCAGCTTTATTGAGACCTGTTGTGCTGATTTTTACTTGCTGATGAGGTATCTATCATGCTTTCAAAGCTCAATTCCAGGCACATTTGCAGCTTCCCATTCTCTGCATTAAAGAGAAAAAAATCTTCCTAAGCTTCAGGCCCACAATGACAACAGCCCTGGCTTTGCCACGAAGCTGAACTGCTGAGCAGAATATTAAATGCTAAGGGCTAAACCCACCCTAAGGTGATGACTCTTAGTTCATTCTGAATTCAATTAGACCAGTTTCATTTTCATCATTAAATTATTTTGATGGGAGTCTTATAGCCACTAAGGGAAGAGCCAGCCTTCAATATAATTCACAGAGGATATGTCCTTGTTTAGTAAGTCAAGGATTAAGGGCAGTTGGCAGGAACTTCTAGCGTAACACCTCATCTTGCGCTCGCCAACCCCACCACCGCATCGTAGGCAAATGGATTTCATTATTCCTAAATCATGCTTGACAAATTGATATCAAATCTCTCTTAGAGCATGTCACATGACAATTTGCTGTTGCAAGGGTATTAAGTAAGCTTGCATAAAATAGAGATGAAGGAATTCCCCATGGTCATTGTTGTAATAGATGACTGACCTCCAAGAAGCTTAAGCATATTAATATCTATCCCAGATGAGTTATTTAGGAACATTCAGAATTTCCCAGTATGCTAGACCCCTCACTTTATCCAAGAATTCATGCTCTTTATAAATTTATCATGTATTCATGAAATACATGTGAATATGGCTTTCTCCGTAACTTAAGTCATAGAGGACAAAGTAAACAGAGACCCCCTGATAGACAACATCAAGAAAAATGTAGAAAAGTTTGTGACATATCAAAGAAAATCGTATCCTGAAGTCCTCTGCGGAGGCAGGTAAAATGTACAGATAACCAAGGCTTATATATACACCCAGCCTGGCTACACATTATGAGTATATAGGAATACCACCCTCACTTTAAAAATGGCTAACATTTATTACATCCAAGCAATTTTAGTAAGAGTTTTTGAATATAACGTCTCTTGCAATCCCCTCATCAATCATATATTTATTCATTTTACTTCACAAATAAAGAGGTTAAATGATTTACTCAAAGCCACATGACTAGAAAGTGGTAAAACTAGTATTGACTAGCTTCATCTTCTGATTTCAGATCTGGTGCTCTTTCTCTGATATCTTAGGAATTGAGTTAGGATATAGACATAATTAAAATTAGTCATTTATGGGTCACCAATTTTATAAGGATTTAGAAAAATGCCTTAATAATAAAGCCTGTGATAATTGAAAATGCAGCCTCTCTGATGATGTAGGTCTTTTGGAGTTTAGTGTTATTTTGAAACATGTTTTATCCTGCTGCAATCCTGTGGATGTAGATAGTTCAAAATACTTAACCAAATGCATGCAAGCCCAGGAAAGTCTCTAGTAATTTGATTTCATTTTTCATTATTTTATACAAATCCCAAATGCCCACATTTAGTATCACTAGCAGCAAAACTCAGAGAGTGTAGTGAGTCCAATTATTCAAATGTCTTCACTACTCAAATTCTGGATAAATATTATGTATTTGAGCAAATAAATAAAATCTATGAGTAAATGTCTTTCTTCTGTGGAACAGTCACACTGCAAGGATCAGGTCACAGCCACCAGTGCCTTCGACACCATACCTGGGAGAACACTATTATTTGCTTTTGTTTTTAATTACTTTATTCTTGTTCAGTTATAGTTGTCTGCATTTTCTTCCCACCCCTCCCCTGCACCCCAGCCAAACCTCCCTCCCTCCCTTGCTTTCACCCTCCCCCTTGGTTTTGTCCTTGTGTCCTTTATAGTAGTTCCTGAAAACCCTTCTCACCACTATCCCCTCCCCACTCCCCTCTGGCTATTGTTAGATTAGTCTTAATTTCAATGTCTCTGGTTATATTTTGTTTGCTTTTTTTCTTTTGTTGATTATGTTCCAGTTAAACGTGAGATCATTTGGTATTTGTCCCTCACGACCTGGCTTACTTCACTTAGCATAATGCTCTCCAGTTCCATCCATGCCATTGCAAAGGGTATAATCTCCTTTTTTCTCTCTGCTGTGTGGAATTCCATTGTGTAAATGTACCACAGTTTTTTGATCCACTCATTTGCTGATGGGCACTTAGGTTGCTTCCAGCACTTGGCTATTGTAAATTGTGCTGCTATGAACATTGGGGTGCACAGGTTCTTTTGGATTGGTGTTTCAGGGTTCTCAGGGTATAATCCCAGCAGTAGAATTGCTGGGTCAAAGGGCAGTTCTATTTTTAGTTTTCTGAGTAAATTCCATACTATTTTCCACAGTGGTTGCACCAGTCTGCATTCCCACCAACAGTGCACCAGGGTTCTCTTTTCTCTGAATCCTCTCCAACACTTGTTTGTTGATTTGTTTATGTTGGCCATTCTGACTGGTGTGAGGTTGTATCTCACTGTGGTTTTAATTTGCATCTCTCTGATGGCTAGTGATGCTGAGCATCCTTTCATATGTCTCTGGGTCCTCTGTATGTCCTCCTTGGAGAAGTGTCTGTCAAGTCTTTTGCCCATTTTTAAATTGGGTTTTTTGTCTTCCTGGAGTGGAGTCATGTGAGTTCTTCATATATTTTGGAGATCAAATCCTTGTCTGAGGTTTCATTGGCAAATATGTTTTCCCATAACACTACTATATTTGAACTGCAACTACCACTACAATGCTCATACTTATTTCTGCAATTCTGAAATCCATTCAAGGACTGACCCATTCACACACAATTACTCAGTCTACCATAATGTCTAACCCTTTGAGTATATACCCTATACTCTACAGGATCAAAAAGCCTACCTGCCTATAAGACACGCAACTTGTACCTTCAAAGGATAAGATTAGTGCTAATAGTTAATGCTAAGCCAAGAAAGCAAGAGCCACACTGAAATCTTTAAGCTTGTCAGAGAGGGTCAGAAAGATTAGGCTTATATTGGGTATGTGTCCAGAGTTTGGTTACTGGGAAGGTAGGTAAATATATGTCAATGTTTGAGGTGACAAATATTAAGAGACAAAATTCCTGGGACTACTTGAAGTCAAAAGTGACAGAATACAGCCCAGTGACAAAAATCATATGATTAATGTTAAAGGGACTTATTTAAGAAAAAGAAGAACAAAACTATGAAAAGTAAAATGGCAAAAAATACAAATCGTTTTTTAAAAGATTTTATTTATTTTTACAGAGAGGGGAAGGGAGAGGGAAAGAAATGGAGAGAAACATGATTGTGCAAAAGATACATCCATCATTTGCCTTTTGCACACCCTCAGCTAGGGACCTGGCCTGAAACCCAGGGATGTGCCCTGACTGGGAATCGAACCTGCTACCTTTCAGTTTGCAGGCTGGCATTCAGTCCACTGAACCATACCAGCCAGGGCAAAAAAAAGATATATTAACAATTGAATCTAAAATACAAATTTAGCAAACAAGAAGAACAGAGACAGAATCATGGATATGGAACACATTTTGATGGTTGTCAGATGGGAGGGGGATGTGGGGAAATGGGCGAAGAGGCGAGGGGATTAAGTACAAATAGGTAGTTACAGAATAGCCATGGGGATGTAAAGTACTATAGGAAATGGAGCAGCCAAAGAATTTATACGCATAATCCATGGACATGAACAATAATGGGAGGATTGCCTGAGGGAGTGGGGGCTGCTGGGTGGAAGGGAAGAAAAGGGGGGAAATCAGGACAACTGTAATAACAATCAATAAAATATAATTTAAAAAAATTAAAAAGGAATAAAAAAACAAAAACAAAAAATGAGTAGATTTGGGTAATTTCTTCAAGCAGGAGGATGTGCAGTAGGACAAGGCCAACTGGATGCAAAGACATACTAACAAAAAAACTATATTGTAGAGACACTGTTGATGTAAAGAATAGACAACTGAAAGAAGAGCAATCAGGATTTGGTGAATGAATGAAATCGAACGGTGAAAAGCAAATGAAGAATCGAGGGTGGCTCCAATGAAACTACCAGGAAATTCCAATATTAGTGATGTGGAGATTGGGCAAAAATGGGGAACTCTGGAAGAAATGCAACTTTAGGGGAAAATGATTAGCCCCTATATGTATATGATTGCATTGAGAGTAAGATGATCCTTCTAAAAGCTTATGGAGGAGGAGGTCAGAAGGCCCAGCATTATCCCTTGGAGGATGGGGATATTTTAATGTCATGTAAGTCAAGGGAGGGGAAATGTCAAAGAATATCTCGATGGTCCAAGGAGTACTTTCAGGCCAATCAACTTTCCAGGTGTCCAGATCATGGCCATTAGTAGTTGTGCTTTAAAAGAAACTGGTGCACCTCCTTTAACCTTAACCACCCTAGTCCTCCACATTGCCTCTGACTGAATATATACTTGTTTTATTCTCCATTATGTCCGTAACACAAAGAATATCACTTGGCACATAGTGGAAGCTCACCAGATATTTGTTAAGTGAAAAGAAAGGACAGAGTGAGGGGTGGAGGAAAAAGGAAGGAGAGAGAGTGACAAAGAGGAAGGGGAAATTTTTACAAAATGTTACTGATTTGCAGCAGACCGTGAGATTAAAAAAGTAAGAATTGCTTCTTCAAAGTTTTGCTTTAAAGGTCTCTTTATGGGATAAAATTATCTCTGTCAACAGTCACACAAAAGGTAAAATAACACTGACTGACTCGGAAAACAAAAACTCATTTGTCTTCCATACTTTTTCTCCAGACACACATTACTCTCAGAGGTACGCTGTTGAAAAATGACAAAGGTGAGAAATAATGGCCAGGCACTTAAACCAGTTAGAAGCACCACACTTTACTTCCTCTTTCCTCATACACACACAAGTACTGATTCTGAACATATTTCATCCCTCGGCTATTTCATCGTACAACAGGGACAACTTAAGGGGACTGAAGGTGAAAAATAAATTTTATACTATCACAAAAACTTCAAGTCAGCCCATCCACGGCTACATCTATAGGTAGTACAGATGGTGATATATCTATAGGTAGTAAATATTCTTTTTATTAATCTGTTTAAATAATCTGGAGAGGAAATCGTCTCACAGTAATCTTTCCCTTGTTTGTTGGATTTTACAATTGCTTCTTTTAGCCACTAGTTCTTAAAGTAAATAAAGAATCTGTTTCATCTTCTGCTATGAAAAAAGTTATGAAATATGAGAGCAGAGGGTTATAGAAAGCAGAAGTCACCCCTGTCATCTAAAAACTCTGAAGAATTACAAGTTCCAAATTCCTTTTTTTTACATGAAGTGTTTAAAACTCAGTTTCAGCTAATGGCTCTTTGTTAAATATAAGTAGTGGCCAAAATTTTTAAAGCATTAAAATTTGATGCTGTAACACCTTCCTTTACCATAATTTAGCAACCAAGCAATCTCAGTATTACAGGAAATTTTGTTCACTCTCAACCTTCGTGTTCAAGAAGCACAGAGAAACAAACAAACTAGCATCTCAGGGAACCGTGTTCTACTTAGGAGAATAACAAAGGGAATTTCAAGAATGCAAACAGAGGTCCTGAGATGAAAACTGTGTGACAGACACAGGAGACAACACACCCAGACCAGAAAATGGAGGGTGTGTTTCAGAGGGAACAAATTAATTGAAAGTGATCAAGGATTGGAAATGATTGAGACTGACTTTGTGAAAAATTGTACCAAGGAGCACTTGAAAGGTATGAGAAAAATTAGTTATGGATACAAGGAAAACTATGCAAATGAATAAGCAAGGAAATTAGTATCACCTCAGGGAAAGTAAGCATATCCATAGGACAATATAATACTCAACTGTGAGTAGCATTTGTATAAGCATACTATAAAGATTTGATGCCTGATTATTAATTTAACCAATAATTAAAACAAAACTATATTAGAAAATAAATTTTTATCCTTCTTAATACAAATCAATAGATAATGTAAAAAACTGATAGATGAATGATGGACACCCCCCACCCCCACCCCAAGCATCAAATCCCAATGCTAACATAAGGGAAAGATTCCTTAAATGGAGAAACTGGAGAGAGAGATACATGTTGGAAAATTAGGTGTGAGTAAAGTGACAGTGGCAGAAATATGCGAGTCATTACAGGGAATTGTGGAAAATAAGGCATTCATTCTATGGACTGTTTTGCATACTAGCATAAGGAGTTGGAATATTATCTTTTAGGCCCCAGAGAGCCACTGAATGCTTGAGTAGGAGAGTAACAGGATGAAAACAGTGTTTTTCAGAATCTCAGTCTGACTTCAGAATGTTAAATAGTTTGGAAAAAAGAGAAACTATAAATTGATAAATCGGTTTGAAGCTAGGGAAGTAAATAATCCAAGTAATTGATTGACACTATAGGACTGACCCATGAAGAACTTTCTATATAATTATGGAAAATTTAAATTTGAAATAGCACAACTTTATAAAAAATATAAATTAACCAATACTTGAGAATTTCTTAGTGAAGTATTCAATATCCTGCCACAGAGGCCCGGTTAATAAGTGTTATGCTGTTAGCCAAACTGTTTAGCTTGCTCATCCCCTGATCATAAAGAATTATGTTATGTTTAATGAGTATCACACATTAAATGAAAAAGGGTTAAAGTAATCATTGTTGTCCTTGTTATGGCAAACAGTTTATAGTATGCCCAATAAACCAGGCAGTGTTCTATGCTTTACATATATTAAGGGATTTAATACCTTCATAATGCAGGGGAGTAAGTAGTACTCTTACTCTCATATTACAGGAAGATGAGATACACAGGAGTTAAATAACTTGCCCAAGGTACACTAGCCAGTAAGTATTGTAGTGTTGCTTTGGGTACAGGCAGCTTATTGCCAAGAGCTTATGTTCCTAGCCACTATACTAGACTGCCTCTAATAAAAAAGTAGGTAAAAATTAAAAGTAAAAAGATTTCTCTTGACTGCTCATTTTAATCAATGTTTCCATATAAGAAGAAAACATAAACATGTGGGGGCTTGCATCCAACTGAGTCTCATTTGTCCTCATCTATAAAAGGATAAAAATAACCATGTCACTGAGGCATTTTAACATTGTGGTAGATTGTGGGAAATAGTAGCCTATAATTCTTTCCATCTCTTTGTATCCTTGACTTCCCACTGTGACTCTGGGATTGTTCATGTATTAAGGACTGAATTGTATCCTTCCTCCTACAAAAATTTAATGCATTGAAACCCTAACCCCCAGTGTATCTCAGAATGTGACTGTATTTGCAGACAGAGTCTTTAAAGAGGTAAGTTAAATGAGGCCATTAGAGTGGGCCTTAGCCAATCAGACTAGTGACCTTATAAGAAGAGAGAATCTGGACACACAGAGACACCAGGTTTGCAAGTGCACGGAGGGAAGTCCATGAGGGGACACAGCAAGACGGCAGCCATCTGCAAGCCAATGAAGGAGGCCTAAGAAGAACTAGACATGCCAACCCCTTGATATTGGACTTCTGCTTTCAGTACTGTGAGAAAATTATTTTCTATTTCTCAAGGCACCCAACCAGTGGCATTTTGTTAAGCAGCCCTAACAAACCACACCTCGTAACTTACTTTGACCAGCAGGGTGTCAGTACACATGGCACGAACAGAGTCTAGCAAAGCACTTACATCTTCCCACTTGCTCTCACTCCTGCTCTCTATCATGACCTCAAGAAAAGGCTCAGTACCTCCTAAATGGGTGAAAAACAAAGAAACACAGCTGCACAAGCATAGCTAAATCTATCCTAGGTCATCCAACAACTAGTCAACTTCCAGAATGATGACCAAGATCAGTCAATACCACACCTGGCTGAGTCCAGTCAAAAACACCAAAGACCTGTGACCAAAATATTTGATTATTGTTTTAAACCATTGTTTTGGGGGAGCATGTTATACAGCATGATTATGGCAATAGATAAAATATACAGTCTCCTGGAATGTAGTAGCAGATCAGTTAACTTAGATTAATTCAATTGTTTATGTTTTAAAGGAGGCTGAAGTGAACAAAGAAATCCTGTGCCAGTTTACTCCCATCACGTGCATAGACAAAGCTCTAGTAATTAGAAGAAAGTGATAAACTAAAACGGGAAATGTAAGGTAATTAATGAGAATATAAGAGTTTATTCTTTTAACGAATGCGCATGTCCCTTATAAACTATTTTAAATGTTAACAGGTCTCGTTTCCCTCATGTCATTAGTAAAGAAATTCACAATTACTTGCAGTTTCATTAAATAAATCAATGTTCTAATTCTCCCAAATTAATTATCATTAGTGCAGATTACTGTTATGGCCACAGTAAATAAAACTATTATCAACTGCCAGCCATGGTTCTCTCAAAGCAAGATTTGGTTTCATTATTTGAAAAGGAAGACAAAAAAGCATATGGGCTTGGTCTAAGAAAAAATTAGATCATTCAAACTGACTCTTTCCCAAAGAATCTAATGCTTGCAAACTCTCTATAGCATCCTGCAAATTTTGTTTCAATGTGAGTCCAAACAGGAGATAGAAGCCATAACATTATATAAAGACTTTTATTATAAAGAATCCTTTAGCAATGACAAAAGAGACACTATAAGATGTAATCCTATAGAATGCCTCGGGAACGAGAGAAAATATCCAAGGAAGGACAAATGTGGATAAGGTGTACCCTTCCCAGGGAGAGGATTCAGACTTTGCTGGAGAAGGGATGTGGCTGCAATCCTTAGGGCGGCAGGAAAGTCTTCTGTGTCGTCTAAGCCGGGCCTGGCGAACAGCACCTAGGAAAACAGAAAGTACCCTTGCGGCACAGAGGAGCTGTTGTCCGCGAGCCGCCATGCCCATGAACAAAGGGGCTCAAGCTGCCACTCTGGGCGGGAGGCTTGGGGCGCGTGGTATCCATGCTGGGAAAGACAGAAAAGTGATTGCCAGACGGCGTTAGGACCACAATAAGGAAGAGGGTATATTTTTCTCACATAAAATCGAAGCTGATGGTCAGTCCAGGGAATAGAGAGGCCATGCTTCCTATGGTCACCCAACAACTCTAGTTCCCTCTCTCTTGTTTCTCTGCCATCCCCAGCTCTACAGGTCAAAGGGACTCACTATCACCACATCTGCATTCTAGCCTGTGCGGAGGAAAAGGAGGAAGCCGAGGTTTGGTAGTTTTGTTTTCAGGACAGGACCTGGAAGTTGTTCATATCATTCCTTGTCTCCTGCCAGTGACCCAGAACTCAGTCACATGCAACGCATAGTTGTTAGTAGAAAGAAGAGAAAACGGATATTGGAGGAAAATTAATAGTTTCTATCTTTCCCTGGTACTACCTAAACAGAAATAGGGGGAGGTCAATTTAAAACTCAGAAAGAGAACAAAAGGAAAATAAAATATGTTAAGAATATACTTATGTGCTAGGTGTTTTACACCATAAAAATTATTATTCACACTTTGTAGATGAGGAAACTATGGGTCAAAGACAATCGATATCTGGCCCTAAGGCTGGTTTTAAATCCGAGTTTGCCAGAAATGATATTCTTCACTAGCCCACACCACACAGTGCCAGTACTCCTGCATTCTTGTGTAGCAAGTCAAATGTAAAATGAGATTCACGACACTCAAGTTAAATATCACAAAAATTCAACTCCTGTAATTTTCCAGATTTATGTTTGTTTTACCTGTCTAGTCGGCCTCATGCTCCTAGTCACAAGACAGTCTCAGGGTCCACTGGGATTCTCTTCAGGTAAGCTAGCATCCCTTCAATTGATTTATTCATTCAATAAATACAAAAATATTTATTGAGCATTAACCAGAGAGCAATCTTGGCGCTTGGGCACACCCAGGTAAATTACACCAAGTGTATAATTAAATAAATAAGATAATTTGGGGGGAAGTAATGGGTGTAAAAACTACAGTGCTGTGTGAGAACAACATGAGGAAGACATGCTTTAGATACGGGGTGAAGGAACGCAGCTGTGAGGAGGTGACATTTGAGCTGAGATTAAAAGTAAAAAAAGATGTAGCCATTGTAAAGAGTGAAGGAATAGCTTTTTAAACTAGGGGAACTGCAAATACAAAGGCCCGGAGGCAGGACAAGCTAGGTCTCTTTAAAGGGGGTACGGGGGTGAGGGGGGGGGAATAGCATCATGAACTACGATAACCATGGCGGGAGATGAGATCAAGTGAAGAGGATTTAGATCATGTAGGATTGTGTAGATGTACCAAGAATTTTTTAATTTTATTCTGGGTGTAATGGAAAGTCTTTAGAAGGACTTATTCCTAAGATACTTGGATGTTCTAGCATTCTGCAGTAGTGTAATTCCTGTGATGTTTTTTTCAGGAATCAGTTCCAAGGGAAGTAATTTTTTAATTTTCTAATCACTTATATATTGATTTAGCCTTTATAGTTAGATTAAAAGTGTTCCTCCTGTGATTGTGTGTTTTTTGGAATAAAATTCAGAGGGGAAAGTAACTTCTCAGCAGAAATTGGAAGCCATTTTTTTATTATTTCAGAATCCCCTTTAGCCAAAAGCATAATTGTCTAAGAAAGAAACACCTATGATCTACTTCAACAGCTTGCTCTCTCTCTTTTTTCTCTTCTTTTTTCTCCTTGTCCCTCTCTCTCTCTCCCTCTCTCCTCATTGATCTAAATATAAGGAGGTATAAAAAGAATTTTAAAAATAACTTTTTCAAAATACACATTATAAAATCTTTTTATGTGAGGTGATTATATTCCAATTCTGGGTAACAGCAAAGCATTAAAATATGTTAAAATTTCAGAAATCTGTTTCTCCAATTGAGAATCGTCTCTTAAGTGCTGGCCCCATATTTCATCCATTGTGCATTTCCAAATATGGCACTCAACTACCTCAAACTCTATACATCGCAAACTATTTTTCCCACCAAACCTAACTTTTCTCTTGCCTTTTTTACTCCATTTGATGACTATCTAGCCATTTATTTAAGAAACAGAACTGAGTCTTTCTAAACTAACTCAGCATTACTAACAACTCCCAGTACTCCAAAAAATACTCAAATTTCTTCACCTTGATACCACTGACACCTGCTATGTCTCCTCCGTGAAATGGGATTCCCTTTCTTGTGTTACCAGTGAACTCTTACCTATGCTTCTCAGACTACTTCAAATGTTCTCTTTCTAATAGGAAATCTCTTGGATAGCATTAGTAGTCAACTGCTCGAAATATGCATGCTGATTTCCCCTTTTCCTTTTCTATCTAGTTTTCTTTGAAAATAATAAGCAGCAAAAATATTTTTTTCACCTTTTAGAATTTCACACCTAGTTCTAACCATTTTCACAATTATAAACTTTTTAGGTGTCTGCTTTCCATACTAAATGATGAACTCCCTGAGGTTTCCAATTTGCATTTAGACCCTACGTAGCAAGTAATAATGGGGAAATATTTTGAAGTAAATGGTTAAGCTGACTAGTTTTCTATTAACAATTTCCTATCATTTCTTTGCCTTTCTAGAAAAAAAAAATCTCAAGTAGTTAACAGATTTTCAATTGAAATTTGTTTAGAGGGATATTTAGACAGGAAATAGAGCTTAGAGAAAGTAACAGCAGATGAGGTCAGAGAGAGAGGCGGGGGGAGGAGAGCTTGTACACCATCATAAGGAGTTTGAGTGTTAGCCCAAGAAACTAGTAGAGATTCTTATTCAAAAATGTTACATGATGTGATTTATATTTTATAAAGAAAACTCTGCTGTACGGACATTGGATTTTAAAAGCCTCTACCAGTTAAAAGGCTACTGCAACAGTCCAGGCAATAAACGATAGTGGTAGCAGTGGAAGAAGAGAGATATTGACACTGTATAGTCTGTTGGTGTAATTGACATGCAGGTGAGGAAAAAGGAGACATCAAAGATAACTACTAGGTTTCCTTTGATCACCTAAGTGGTGAGGGATACCATTTAATAAAGAGGGAAAGAGAAGGTGAGGAATAGTTACAGAATAAAACTTTTAAAAACTGCATTCAGATACATTAAGTAGGAAACGCTAGTAGAAATCCAATATGTCAATGTGTCAAGCCTAGAGATCAAGATGAGGTAAAGGCTAAGGAGATACACTTGGGATTTACTAGCATTCGGACAGGATTAAATCTATTGTATGAGATGGAGTTGCCTAAGGAGAAAGTCAGGTGAAGAGGAACATGGATGGAAGACTCAGAAATGAATTCTGGGTTCTCTGAGTATTTAGAGATAGGGTAAAGGCAATGAAAAAAACCTGGGAAGGAAAGAGCAGTGGAAGAGGGGAAAACCAAGAGAAAGCAGTATGATCGGCACCTGATTAGCTTTACCGCGAATAACATTTATAGTCATAACCATATAAATCTCACAGTTTTCAATATGTACAATCAGCTTCTAGAATATTTTGACTATGGTTACAAAACAGAATATATAGTTTGTTAATCTTGAAAGTAGATTTATAGCAAGCAGAAAGCAGGAGATGGCCAGGAAAAAAAAAAAAAAGGAGAAAAGTGTGAGGGTGTTAAAATTTTCATTTACCAAGTGGAAAGAAATGAAACAGTGCCGCAATAGAACACAAAGTATTTTGAAGTGTTGATGTCATTAGCAAAACTGTAACTGAAAAAATTAGTAGCTTTTTTCTTGGACATAGAAGAGGCGTGTATAACAGGAGGCTGCTTCTTCTCATTTTAAATCCTTCCACACTGTTTGATTTTTTAATCATGTGCAGGTTTTACTTTGATGTAAGTGAAAATTTTAATTTAAACTGATTCCCAAGCTTTAGTTGAAGATGTGTGATGGGCAGAGGAGTAAAATTAAATTAAATTTATAAGACTAAGATATTCTGACCCAGAAATTCTACTTCTAGCTACACTCTCTAAAGAGACATTCAAAAATGAGGACAAAGACTCATGTACAGAACGTTTGCTACAATATTAATTATGACAGCAAAAGATTGGAAATGGCCTATATAACAAATATTTGGAGATTATTTAAACAAATCATAGTTTATCCACACAATAGAAGATTAAATAGTCGCTAAATCATATTTGAGTTTATTTGGGAACTTATATAATATTCATATCGGATAATTACTCTAAGTGAAAGCACAGAATTCAAACCCTGCATGTCACCTGCCTGTGTGCACTGCACATGCTCAGGGTTGGCTCCCAGCAAATATATGATATGGGTCAAGAACCAGTATTTCTGCACAAAGCTGAGAATTTACTATCAACGAGTCCTCTCTAGACAAACTTTTTATATGTGTGCTTCCAAAAGAGAAAAATCATTCTAGAAAGGAAGTCTAAGACAGAAGAGCAAAGATGAGGAAAAAAATTTTAAATATGTAATAAATCTAAATGAATACTAATAATGAGCTCTAGAACTAAAATTCTAGAGGGGCAAGTATACAATTTTGGAGATGAAGTCAAGTTAAAATGTCCTAAGTCCCTTTCGGAAGAAGGTAAAATTATTGAGACATTTTAATATGTGCATAATGCCCAGGCTAACTGATGGAATAACATAGAGAATTTATTACTTTTGAAGTAGTTCAGAAAAAAAATGCAAGGAGGGAGAAAAACAACTACTTGGCTGAGAAAATGGAAGAAAAGAAGAAAAATAGAAAACCAGGATCTGTATTAGGGAGATCAATAAGACACAATATCTAGTCTCAAATAATTAATCATTGGGTTGGGGAAATCGCTTCGTAAGCAAAAATTACAGCAGAGGGACCCCAATACCATGAGTTTTAAGCATTTCGATTGATTTATTTTGATGTCACATTCCCAACAGCAAGTCTCTGACCTTGGTAAAACTTTCTTTCTTTGTTTCCAAAGCTACAACCCAAACAGAATTTTGAGGGTCCTTCAGCAAAGATTTTATAAAGAGGAACAGAAAAAAGAGTCTGTTTGAGCCATCCTGGGGAAAACACTAGCTGGATGTGAAGCGAAGCGCCCCAGCATCCAGCTGCCTACCTACTGCACCAGGCCATGCCCCTCTGGGTGCAGCCTGCCGATGGCCTTGCTCAGAGCAGCAGGTCTGTAAACTCTCCTCACAAATTTTAATATACCTTTGCTTCTGAGCACTGGCGTGGGAGGAAAATTCCATAGTACATCTGCATACATAAATTTTGTTTCACGAGATGTTTCTTAGACTCCATTTGTGACTGGATGAAAAGTCAATAAGTTCCAAAAACATGATTCTTTAAGAAAAATAAATTTTTCAATCCCTCGTATTGAAAAGAGTTTAGCAAAAGCCTGGGATTGAGGAGTGGAGCTATCAGATCTGTGTTTACTGACTTGCTTTATGTTGTCTTGGCGGGGGTGGGGGGGATCATTTTTTTATAACCAAAGAAACCTTTCCCTCCCCTGATGGTTTTAATAGGATGGGAATTACCATAACATTTTAATATAGGACTTTACTGAGGATGATTATTGGGAAAGTATTTAGAACTTTATTTCAAAGTGTACAATGTGTAATAATCTACTTATGCTTTAGGTACTTGGCATTTATCAATATGCATTCTTTTTGGAAAGAGACTATTGACAAAGAGACGTACAACTGAGGGCTTGGAGTCATAAGGCTGGAAGATGGGGAGCTTGGTTCTATTTCTTAATGGCTTAGTTTAGACAAAGCACTAGATCTGTCCAACCCTCAGTTCCTTCATCTGAGAAGTAAAGATAATGGTAATGTTTGCCTTCCCATGTCGTAGGAACCCTGTAAACCGAATGTTAGTATACACATATGTCCGGAGGTAAATGGTCAAACCCAGGCAATCCCCTTAGTCAGAGCTTATCTATCGGCACAGTAACATAGGATGTCGGAGACATTAAAAAGTTCTTTTATAACCAAAATATTATCAATAAACAGCTGCTTACTAATTATATAAAGTCTTTTATTTTTAAAAAATAGAAATAGCATTTATTCTAGAATTAGAGATAAACTTCAAAGTGGAAATATTTGGGGCAATAAGTTGAATCTAGGATACCCTGGAAAAGATGTGGTAAATGTGTTTAAATACAAGAAGCACTTAACTAATAAGAGAACTGAAATAGCAATGATGGAGGGCCATCCCATGGTATAAGGAGAGAGTAGAAGTAAATGTAGGCTAAGGCCAAACCTGACAAGTTTGAAAAGTATGAATAAGAAAGGCAATTCATCATCATGCATATGCACCAGGCATTATTCCAACTGTGTTACCAGTGTTACCTCACTTAATCCTTGCAACAACTTGAAGAATAATCATTACTATTTATACCATTTTACAAATGGGAAAACTAAGCTTTAAAGCTATAACAACTTTGTAAAGAATTTTGCTGTGATCCCTTTGCAAAACCAGGTATTAAGCTGATAATGTTTCTCATGTATGGTTTTGAGTCCTTGAATTAGAGATTGCCTAGATATTAATTTCAGATGTAATGTTTCAAGTGCTGGATTAATAGTTCAACCAGTCAGAAGTGAGCCTACATCTAATGCCTGTGCCACCAGAGTAAATAAAAGAAAGGAATTTTCCTTGACTTGGGAATGATGGACAAGCAAGCAGCATATTCCTGCTCTGGAAGTAGGACGAGAAGAGAAAGACTACATAAAAACAGTCGTGGCCAGACTCCAAGGGGGAAGTGTTTTGTTCCAGCAAAAGAATAATTTTTGGATGATGCTCTCCATTTAACCTGTCTCCCCAGCTCCATCTGATGAGAAGCACAGCTTAGTTCAGAAGGAGCTAATACCACCCACACTACAGTTCTAAAGTTTTATTTATTAAAGTTCTATAGTTCTAAAGTGTCATGGGCAATTCAGTATGTGTATATTTTGAGAATGACAGTGATAAATTAGAGCTGAAGAGTAAATAAGCCTTTTCTATTCCTAAACGTTAGAGCTTCCCGTCTTCTTATGATTGTAGATCTCAGCCTTGCACTTTAAGCTCAGTGACGGTATCCCACAGACGCCAGCAGAGAGGTCTGCAATCCAGCGTCTAAAATCTGAAGAGTAGAAGTTTCTCAGAGCTCATTTTTTCATATGTTAGAAACAAAGTGTGATTCTTTTACTGTAATTATGTAACATCCCCACAGAGTCTTGGGAGCCCCATAATTAAACACATTAATATTTTTGAAGCAAAGTGTTGTGAGGAGGAAAATCACAGGAGATTTTTAAGGGCAGTGGAACTGTTCCATGTAACACCATAATGGGGGATGGATGTCATAATATATTTGTCAAACGCATACAATATAAAACACACAGAGTGGACTGTAATGTAAACTCTGAAATTTAGTTAATAATACTGTATCGACATTGGGCTCATCAATTGTAACAAATGTACCTCAGTAATAAAAGGTATTAAAATAGGAGAAATTGGTGAGGATAAGAGTTATGTGGGAGCTCCCTGTATTTTTAACTAATTTTTTTTCTGTTAACCAAAAACTGCTCAAAAATTAATAAAGCCTATTAATTTTTCAAAGTAGAAGAAAATGTGATGAGGAAAGAGACTGGTGGTACATACAAGAAACCTAAGGCCATCTATTTCTGCACACCAACCACTTCAGACTTGATGGCTTGGACCCAGAGTCACTGCATAATGCTCATAATCTCTGAGTTACCAATTGGGCAAGACTCAGACGGTCGATTCTCCTGTTTCACATGGTGTTGAATGAGGTGACATTGAACTGGGAGCTGAGCTGAAATAAATGCCAGAACCTTTATAGCCATCCTGTGAAATCTGAACTTTGTCCTGTAGTAAGTGGAAGCTCCTGAAAGAGAATAATCTGGGGAAAGACATGAGAATCAATTGCGGCAGAATGAAACAAGGAATCAGGGAGAAGATATTTGGAGGAAGGAATCACAGTTACTCACTGTCGGAGAAATTTTACTTTGTATTTTTAAATAGCTTCTTGCAGAAAGGGTTGAAGGCATCTTCATTGTAAATATGGTTATTTGTTGCTGCTAAGTTAGTGATACAATTTCAACTGGAAACTTTCATGGGTGTTGGATTTTTGTCATTCCAACAAGACTAAAAACTCTGGGAAGGCAGAAATTGTGTAAATCCATAACACCAAGCATTTCTAAATGCTCAGAAGACATTTCTTGATTGGCAGGTTAAAGAAGGAAAATCATGAAAGGCATTTCCTCTGGTGACAAATATTTATTGAGTTGTTGCTATATGCCAGGCACTATTCATTTTTTTTATTATTGAGATATAATTGAGATATAACACTGCAGAATTTTAAGGTATACAACATGTTGCTTTGATACATTTATATATTATATATATATATAATACTATACATTTGTATTATATAATATATACTAAATATATATAGTATAATATATATAATATATAATATATACATATATTATATAATATATACTAAATATATAATACTATGTATATTATATATATAATATAAATGTATAACATAAGTACCGCCTTACTGTTAGCTTACACCTCCACCACCTCACAGTATTACCATTTTTTTGTGATGAGCGCATATAAAATCTACTCTCTTAGTAACTTTCAAGTCTATAATACAATACTGTCAGCTGTAATCACCGTGCTGTACATAAGAGCCCAAAAACTTACTCGCCTGATAATCGGAAGTTTGTACCCTTTGACAAACACGTCTGTGTGTGACTAACCGGTTTTCCCAACACCATTTATTAAAGAGTCTATCTGTTCTTCATTCTTCGCTCCCTGGTCCAATGGTCATTGACCACATACATTAGGGTTTATTTCCGGGCTCACGATTCTGTTCCTTTCATCTGTGTCTATTTCTATGCCAGTCACATAAGCTTTGAAACTATTGTTTTGTAGTGTACAGCAGGTCCTCAAATGATGTTCTTTTTTCAATACTGTTTTGTTACAACATTGATGAGATGCCACAGGAACTGTTTATCATCAATCAGCCCGTAGTGAAACTGGTTTTGTTATACATTATTTTGCTTGAAGTCACAGAGCCTATTGATAACATTAAATCAGGGCTTACTGTTATTTCAAATAAAAATGTATGATGTCTTTGCCTTTGGTTTTTTTCCTGAATATCGCTTTGGATATTCAGGAACTTTTTGGATGCCATACAAATTTTCTTCTATTTCTGTGAAAAATACAGGGGAATTTTGATAGAGATTGCATTGAATCTATACATGGCTTTGGGTAGTATGGACATTTTAATAATATTAATTCTTCTAACCCATGAACACAAGATAGCTTTCCATTTATTTCTGTCTTCCTCAATTTCTTTCGTCAGTGCCTTACAATTTTCAATGTACATATCTTTCACTTTACTGGTTAAATTAATCCTATCTTGTTATTTTTGCTGGTACTGTGAATAGATTTTTTTTTCATTTTCAGATATTTTATTCTTAGTGTACAGTAGCACGACTGATTTCCATATATTGATTTTGTATCCTGAAACTTCATTAGATTTTTTATAAATTCTAACCATTTTTAGCAGTCTTGAAGATTTTCTATATATAAGACAATATCATCTGCCAACAGATAAGTTACTCTTTTTTCCTCCAATTTAGGTGCTTGTTTATTTCTTTTACTTGCCTGACTGCTCTCTCGTGGCACTTTCAGTACTATGCTGAGTAGAAGTTGTGGGAGTGGCCCCCTTGTCTTCTTCTGCCGTTTTGCTTTTTTTAGAGAGAGAGAGAGGAAGGGAAGAAGAGAAAAACATCAATTTGTCCACTTATTTATGCACATACTGGTTGATTCTTATATGTGCCCTGACCGGGAATCAAACCCACAACCTTGGCATATGGGGATGACACTCTAACCAGCTGAGCTACCAAGCCAGGGCACCTTTGCATTTTAATTATAAAGAGTCTTGGTGTGGGCCTTTTCAGGTTTGTCTTGTCTGGGACTCTCTGTGCTTCCTCAAGTTGTCTATTCATGACTTTAGGAAAGTTTACCCTCATTTTTACAGATAAGTTTTTAATTCTTTTTTCTCTGTCTTCTCCTTCTGGCACCCCCATAATGCAAATATTGGTACACTTGAAGTTATTTCAGAGGCCCCTTAAACTATCTTTATTTTTTTATTCTTTTTTCTGTTCTGATTGGGTGTTTTCTGCTACCTTATCTTCCAAATCTCTGATTTGATCCTCTGCTTCATCTAATCTACTATTGATTCCCTCTAATGTATTCTTCATTTCAGTTATTTATTCTTCATTTCTGACATGTTCTTTTTTATGTTTCTCATCTCTTTGTTGAAGTTCTCACTGAGATTATTAAGCATTCTTATAACCAGGGTTTTGAACTTGATATCATGTATGGTCTTTGTTGACATATGTTCCTCCTGCACCAGATTTTTTGAGAGTCTTAATCATGAAAAATATGTATTTTTCATAGTTTTTCCCCTCTATTTATGTGGATGATTATATTATTTGTATCTTTATTAATGTGCTATATTTTATTTAATAATTTGTGTCTTCGGCATTCTTGCATCCCAAGGATAAATCTCACTTGATCGTGGTGTCTTAACCTTTTAATGTGCTGTTGAATCAGTCTGACATCTTGTCAAGAACTTTTTCATCTACGTGTATCAGGAATATTGGTCTGTAGTTTTTTTCAGTGTCCTTATGTGGCTTTGGTATCAGCACAATGCTGGCCTCAAAAAATTAGTTTGAGAGTGTTTCCTCCTCTTCAAATTTTGGAAACATTTGAGAAGCATTGACTTTTATATTTCTTAAATGTTGGGTGGAATTCACCTGTGAAACCATCTGGGCTTGGGTTTTTATTTTGGAATGGAGAGGGGACAGTTTTTGATTACTGATTCATTCTTCTTATACATTATTTATTGGGTGTTTAGATTTTTATTTCTTCCTGATTCAGTCTTAGTAGGTTATATGTTTCTAGGAATTTATGTATTTCTTCTAGTTTAAACAACTTGTTGTTGTATGTATGAATATATATTCATAGTAGAATCCTCATGCTCCTTTGTATTTTGGTGGTATCAGTTGTAATGTCTCTTCATTAATTTATTTTATTTTATTTATTTGGGACTTCTCCCTTTTTTATTTAGTGTGGAAAAATATTGGTCAATGTTTTTATCTAAAAACAAGCTTGTTTTTATTTAAAAAACAAGCTTTTAGTTCTGTTGATCTTTTTTATTTCAAGACATTTTTTTTATTTCCCTTTTGATTTCTTCTTTGACCTGGTTGCTCAGGAGCATGTCATTTAATTTCCACATGTTTGTGAATTTCCAGCTTTCTTCCCGTTATTGATTTTAGTTTCATACCATTGTGGTCAGAAAAGACCAGGTACTGTTCTTTGTGCTTGCAATACATCAGTGAACAAAACAATAACGCCTCCTTAAGTAAGATAACATTTTAAGCCTACAAAACTCGTAATATAGGTAGGGATCTCTGGGAAATGTTATGCCTAGAGTAGCTGTTATTCTTTCCCAGGGCTCTCACCTGGGAAATTTCAAAACTTCTCTTTTCTATAAACTGCAAGTGACCTTGGAATCAGAAATTGCTTTGCCTGTGTAAATAGATAATTATTTTACTCAGCACTACAGGGTCTATAAGTCAACTGAGACAATTAAATAGCAGTAGGGTATCAATCTAAAGAGACAATCTTGCCCTTGCAGGCATTTCTTCATTTGAATGCATATCTGCAACTACTATTCTGAGAGCTAATCCTAATTGCACTCGATCAACAACAAGGACATTTCTATTTAGGACTTGTCCAAGGTCATTTATTCTTGCTATTTTCCAACCTTTGTAAGTATCCAAAAAATGAAAAGGCTTCTAAGTATTTAGATATATACATATATATCTCTCCAAATAAAGGCGTACATCCTTGATCCAATGTACCACATAATTGAATTTTAGACAAAGAGAGAGATCATAGAAACAAAATGTTTTCTCTAAAAGTCAAAATCAGAAATTTGAAATCATTTACTATAGTCATTTTGCTTTTCTTCTACATTTATACTGTATTCAAAAAAGTATACTAGTAAGCATAGTTTTGGAAAAGCAAATGTCAAAAATTTAATCAGATCATATTTTATAACAACATAATCAGTCTGAAAAATTGAGGGAAGTATATGAAACACATGTCTAGATATTGGCAATATTGTCTGTTTTCTTTCTCTTATTTTTTAACTCAGCCTGTATTTGTTAAATATTTACTGCATGCTAGGCATTGTGCTAGGAACTGAGAATAGACAATCAAGAAGACAGTGTCCCTGTTCCATTATTCACAATACTGGTAAAGATTATATATGTATAATCTTTATATATATATGAAGTTTTATCTACATCTTTATGCTTTCCTAACAAATTAAATTTTCAATGGCAAGAGAAATTCATACTTTCCTGTATTACAGATGGGAATATAAATTGATTGAGGTAACTGTTTTGAGAATATATTTTTGTGACACTTATCAAAAGCCTTCAATATATGCTTACTCAAGCGATTCCATTTCTGGGAACTCATCCTAAAAAAATAATCATAAAGCTGCACAAAGAAATTTTATTACACAATTTTTATAATATTAAAAGATTGGCAACTACTTAAAAGGAACAATGGAGAATTTGGTCAAATTATTTGCAACTTACGATGAAATAATTCATGGTTATTTAAAATAATGTTATTGATGATATGGGAAAATGCTGGCTACATTGTGAAAATGCTTTTTTTCTTAAAAAGACTACAAAGCAACACGTGCAATATAATGCTATTTTTGTTAAAAATGATTTTATATATGTGGTAGGATGAATTGGCAAGAACCACCCCTCATTGTCCCCATCAGTGGGAGGCCAAGAATCAAAATGATTTAATCATAGTTGGCACCATTCTTCTTGGCACAAAAAGAATAGCTGTTGACAACCAGTGTGGTTGTTTTTGTGAATCAGCCAAGTTTCAGGTCTGGCAAGAAAAAGCAAAATGCTTCTCAGCATAATAATGGGGTGGTCTGTTGTTCACAAAAGACAAAACACAAAAACCCAAGCTAAAGGGAAAAATGTCCTTTCTTTATTACCAGACCAGCCTGCATTTCCTCAGAGGAAAATATATGCTTGACTTTGTAAGAAGGGTGTACTTACTCTACAGGTGATTTACTTTAAAAAAAAAACCTGCTCTCAAAAGTGAAGAGGCTGAACTGGTATTAAGAGACTGACATTCACCCTTCTTCACTTGAGAGAGGCTTATCACCCTCCTCACCTGCTACACCTAGTGCAGGAGGCAGCAAACGGTGGCCCAGAGCCAACTCCAGCACACAGCCTATTTGTGTGTGGTCCGCAAGCTAACAATACTTTTAACATTTTTAAATAAAGAAAAAAAATTTAAGAACAATGTCGTGGGACATGAAAATTATATAAAATTCAGATGCCAATGACCACAAGCAATGTTTTATTGGAACACAGCCATACTCATTTAGATATTTTCTATGACTACTTTCTGCTACATCGGCAGAGTTGAATAGTTGCGAGAGAGATCGTGTGGCTTGCAAAGCCTAAAATATTTAGGATTTGGCCCCTTTCAAAAACAGTTTGCTGAACTCTGCTCTAGTAGAGAGATCTTCGGTGTGCCTCTCAGCAAAGCTCGGGTGGCACTCAAGGTTGCAACGCCTCCTCTGAGGAGACGTGCTGTTCTTCAAGGGAAGGGCTTGTATTACAAGTTGCAGGGGCTTGAGGTACCCTCTCTGTTTCTTTGGAGAGTGCAAAGAACACTCTGAATTGTGGTCACAGCAAGAATTACACCATATAGTTTAGCGAAGATTCTCTTTTTCAGAACTAAAAATGGGAGGGGACCCTGCCACATCCGGTTGCGCATAAATGTAACACAAGTGTTGATGTCCATCCCCATTCCCTTCCCCGCATTTCCAAAGTCAACTTTCTCTAAAATACTCTAGAAAGTGAACTTTCTTGTGTCTCCCAAGTTATCCACTCAGAACCTCACTTAGGGAAAAATTTCTGCTGGCTTAGCAACGGACCGCCATTCTGCTACTGCTCTTCATCTCAAACTCTTGGACCCCGATTCTTATTGGGACACCACTCCCTCTCTCTGAGTGTCAGCTAGAAAGGTCAGTGTGCAGTACTCTGCCCTTCTGTTCTCTACAAATCCACATGAAAGACTATAAAAATACAAACTATATTCAGCTCCCAGATTTTTGCTTCTCTCCCAAGTGTTTCCTTCATCTAAACTCCCCCACGCAAAGCTCCTTCTACCTCCCGGAAAACTCCATTCCCTACAGATGAGAATTGATCTTGCTACAGCACCAATTCCCTGTCCACATCCCCAACCCATGCAGAACTCTTCCTCGAATCTTTTTAATGCAGTGTGCACTAATGTGGAGGTGAAGGGCCTTCTAACAGGATAACTGATGATGGCCATGATATCTCAAGTCATGCAGACAGTAGTGGAACTCCAATCAAATCATAAACCCCCATTACACACTCCCTCTCTAAATTTTTGTCTCCCCCCCTCAAAATTCATATGTTAAAGGCCTAATCCCCAATGTGATGATGTTTGGAGATTGGACCTTTAGGACATAATTACATTTAGATGAAGTCATCTAAAGAGTTGAGTCATCTAAGAGTTGAGCCCCCATGATGGTCTTAATGTCCTTATAAAAGGAAGAGAGCCCTGGCTGGTGTGGCTCAGTGAATTGAGTGGCAGCCTGCAAACCAAAAAGTCACCAGTTGATTCCAAGTCAGGGCACATGCCTGGGTTGTGGGCCAGGTCCCCAGTAGGGGGCACATCAGAGGCAACCACACATTGATGTTTCTCTCCCTCTCTATCTCCCTCCCATCCCCTCTCTCTAAAAATAAATAAATAAAATCTAAAAAGAAAAAAAAAGGAAGAGAGACTAGAGCTCAAGTTAGCATTCTCAACCCTGAGAAAATACAGTAAAGAAAAAAAGTAGCTGTATGAAAGCTGTGAAGAGCTGTCACCAGGACCTGAATCACCCAGCATTGTGTTCTTTGATTACCAGCCTCCAGAACTGTGAGAAATAAGTCGGTTTTTTAAGCCACCCTCTTTCTGAGGTTCTGCTATAGCAGCCCAATCTAAGACAAGCAGCAATTTAGCATGAAGTATAACCTCAAAATGGTTGAAACCATTAGGATATTGATTATCTATCATTAGTGAAAGCCCAGTGGTATAGGTACTATTTGTCCAGTTTAATCAGCAGATCAGTTCTGTTACCAGGGATCCAGGTTTTATCTTTCCCCTCCACTCAACCATCCTCACTGTCAGCTTCATCCTAAGAGCTATCACATATGATTCCAAGTTGGTCAAATTTAGTCATTAGAATTTCATGCTTTCTTATTCATATTGAACAGGGAAAAAATGAAAGACCTCACCTATGTATGCGTAATATACATTCTTTCCTATAATCTGGTCAAAATAAGTCATGTATCAGCCCTTGAGTCACTAGTAGTATTTAGAGCAGGGGTGTCAAACTCATTTTCACCAGGGGCCACATCAGCCTCACAACTGCCTTCAAAGGGCCGAATGTAACTTTGGGACTGTATAAATGTAACTACTCCAAGTAGGGGCAAGGAGCTCAGTGCTGCCGCCCAGTAGAAACAGGTGCCGGGCTGGATAAAACAAGGTGGAGAGCCAGATTCGGCCCATGGGCCTTGTGTTTGCCACCTGTGCTTTAGAGGAAGTCCATATGCTATACTAAATATCTTAGACTGATGGGAACGCCCTTTTCCTAGAATAGACTCAGCTTTCCTTGACATAGAAGACTGACACGGATACCCAAACTAAAGTTCCATTAGAACAACAAAAAAGGGGAATAAATGCCAAGCAGACAACAGCATTACTGCACAGTAGTATCTGCAATTCTTATTAGGCCCAGTGTTATCTATGATGTCACCTTCCGGGGTTCACTAAGGTTTTTATTTTACAGACTATACTGAATAATCTTCCAAAAGAAAATAACTGCCTAAAAAAGTTTGCATCTATTAAATACACGAATAAAAAAGCCACCAGATATCATCTGTCACATCACAGTATAATTACATGCTCCCATGAGTGACTTCAAGTTCCAAAATAACTTCTAAAAACTAAAGCATTGTCACACATATAAATGTTAAGCTGAAAATCAAAAGAAGTCTGTAGTTTTTATAGGAATTATCTGCTGTTTTCAGCACTGTGACCTTAGTTTTTCAGTTAACTTTCTCCAGGTTATTCCAAAGTCAGTGCATTTACTTTTTTATACTGTCTTTCTCAGGGCAGTTTAACCTTGCTTCTATTCAACTGTAGTGAATATAAAAACTAAGCATTATTAATGGACTCTCAAAATCTTAATTTCAACCCAGAATGTAGGGAATATTATTTATGAGTTCTCCCGTAATCACTGATGACCTCAATCAGAATTTGAACTCGATAAAAGATTCGGTCTCTAGTAGACAGCACACCTCTACAATATAAGTCAAAGATTAAAAATAACCCAAGCAAACTAGGTTAAAATGTAATGGCAGTCATTTAGCACCGACCCTTTAGATTGAGCTCTTGAGGCTCGTGCTGATAGAAAGTATAAGTACTTTGGT
The DNA here is from genome assembly GCF_022682495.2 of Desmodus rotundus. Taxonomy (NCBI): domain Eukaryota; kingdom Metazoa; phylum Chordata; class Mammalia; order Chiroptera; family Phyllostomidae; genus Desmodus; species Desmodus rotundus. The sequence goes on along the minus strand of NC_071391.1, from coordinate 66,548,459 downwards.
AATCATGTTTTTTCTCACCTTAGTGTTTATACAAGTTCCTATAATTATGAGCTGGTGCACCTTTCTCTTCATTCATTATCATATTTAAGTTTAATTGAAAAAGTAATATCCTTACAATTTATAATGGTCTTTTGACAGTACTTCACTGCAGTAAAGCAATTTCCTGGCTTTCATTAATGACCGGACTGATATCTTTTTAAAACTGAACAATAGATCTATTAAAATTACGACTCACCATCTGGGTCTCCTTGAAAGATTGTTTGAGACCAAGCTGTTATTTCTATAGAAGAAAAGAAAATGAACTAAGCTGGAAGCACCCAATAGCCATGTAACACATACTTATGAAATTTATTTCTCAGACAGGGCATGCACTTTACTAGCCTCTTACAGTCAAAATGAAAGGAATGGAGATAAATGGGTAGTGATTTAAGAGCTAAATATTAGACACAGAAGAAAGAGAAGTATGGTGAAGAAGACTGTGTGAAAATGAGTCAAAGGTTGACTGCATCTGACACACATCTTTTTGAAGTTATTTTAAGCCACTGAGTAACCAGTATTTTGAGCAGAACAAGTTACTGAGTCATTGTGTGACTCCAAGTGCTCATTCACCCGAGGCATTATCAAAGCAGAGTCTGAAGAAGTCTCCCTGTTCTTGAGTCTCGGCACCCAAGCTGAATAGCTGTGTGACCTTCAGCACATCACTTGACCTCTCTATTCATCATGTTCTTCAGTTGAAAAATAGGGATAACGAAAATCACAATACCATCTACATGGTCATTTATAAGTATTAAACAAGTTAGTATATGTAAAGCACGACACTTAGCACATTGTAAGCCCCTTCAACATTTCACCTATTATGATCAGTTAGAAGAGATATATCAGTTATACATCAAACAAAATTATTTTCAAAGCATATTTTCCAAAGACTATTTCAATTTCTATAATCCATCAACAATAGAAATAATAAGTAATGTATTAGTTTGGGAAGTGATACATGCTACATATTAAAATAAAATGGAGAGGGAGATAGGGGGAGTCAGGGAGAAAGTTGTAGTTTTAAGTACAATAGTCAGGGGAGGTCACATTATAAAGGTGATTTTTGAGCAAATACTTGAAGGAAGTTAAGGATAAAGCCATAAAAATACCTGGAGGAAGAGTGTTCTAGGTGCTTGGAATAATCAGTGAAGTTATGTTAGTTACAAGAAGAACAAAGGGGCCAGTTTAAATGTAGGGAAGTACAGAAGAGGACACAAGGCTAAAGGGAACGTAGGGATCATATCATAGAGCCTGGTAGATCCTGGGGAAAACTTGGTTATTTCTCTGAATAAGATGGGAAGACACTGAATAGTTTTAAACAGAAGAGTAATATAATTGAACTCACATTTTTAAAAGGATCTATCTGGTTGCCTTGTAAAGAATAGACTGTAGGGAGGCAAAGGTAGAAGCAGAGAAAGTAAGTTGGCTTTTGCAGTATTTCAGGCAAAAGCTCGTGGAGGCTTACATCGTAATGATAACAATGGAGGCGGTGAGAAATGGAAGAGCCATAAGGATTTCCTGGTGGACTGGATGTGATGTGTGCAATAAAGATAGGCATCAAGCCTGATTCCAAGTTTTTTCATCCTTAGTAGCTAGAAAGATAAAGTCGTCATCAGCTGAAATGAAAAAGGTGGATCATAAGTGAATCAGGTTTTAGGGAATGCAGGATAAATCAGCTATTCAGTTTTAGCCCTAGTAAATTCAAAATGTCTATAGTAGATATCAAAGTGGAGATATATGATTTGAGTAGGCAGTTTAATACATAATGGTGGTGTGTTTAGGGGAAAAGTCTAGATGAGATATAAATTTTATAGTCATCAGATGTGGTATCTAAAGTCAGAGATTGAATGTGGGTAGAGAAGGTGACCAAGGATTGAGCCCTGGACCACTCCAGTACGAATAGACCAGGAGCAAGAGGAGGAGCCAACAAAAGAGATCAAGAAGGAAGAACAAGTGAGGTAGGAGAAAGAAAACAAGAAAATATGGTTTCTAGAACACATATGAAGAAATGCTATTGAAGAGAAAGGCATTGTATCAATTCTGCTAATTAGTCTCGTAAGATAAAGACCAAGACCTGACCATTGGATTCAGCAAACTGGAGGTCGTTCATGACCCCAGCAAGAGCGGTTTTGACGGGAGAGTGAGTTTAAGAGGTGAGAGGAAAGGGATTGAAGGCAGCAAGTATAAACAAATATATGCAGAGTTTAATCATTAATCATAAACCCTCAAAACCTTGGAAGGTGGTAAGTATGTGTACCCGTTTTACAGATAAGAAAACTGAGGCTGAAAAAGAATTGAGACTCATCCCAAAATTAAAATGCTAGCTAAAGGAAGAACAGGGACCTAAACACAGATGTCTAACTCCAAAGACAGAGTTTTTACTTGTTCCATGCATTCAACAAACATACGTTGAGTATCTACTCTGTGTGTGTATGCGATACATATTGTGAATAAATGTTTATCCAAGCAATTATCTAGACAGTGTTTCTCAGAATAGTCCAAGAATAACCTGCATTAAAATAAACCAACAGACATCTTAAAAATTCAGATTCCTGAGCTTTATCCCAGACTCACTAAATAAGAATCTCTGGAGGGTTTACCACTTTAAAGGATTCTTAAGCCCACCCTAGTATAAGAGTTGCTTGTCTCATGAAATATGGTTTTTCCTCCTAGGAAGACATTAAAAACATGTATATAGTTTTAATTTCTCTACCTTCTGTTCTTTCAGTATCTCTTTTATAAGTGATGAAAAACCATTTGGCAACTCACTCCAACAAATCTTTAATGTCTTCCTTCTTAACATTTTTCATTACCAAATAAATTTCACTAGAATAATCAATCTTACTTTTTTCTACCTAAACCTCTCAATGTAAGTGTCCAAGCATTTTGGATGATCTCACATGTTGTATTTTCTCCTTAAGGTGGGGTTTTATTTGATGGTAATTTAACTAGAAAAAGAACCTACTCTTTAAACCAAATTGCTGTGTTTAACAAAAGTTACAAAATTTAGTTTTCGACTCTGAAGGATAGGATTCTGTTGGAAAGTATTTTTGTGAAGGGAAAATGTCCCTATTCATTGTATGTTTCAGGTCTTTCACTTACGCTGTTGATTGAGATAGTAGTTCCACTGGAGTTTCTGAAAATCACCCATTGTAGGCACTTGATCTCTCTTTTCCAATAATTCAGGAACATCAGTTTGCTGCACCTATCCAGAGAATGCTTTATTTTGTACCAGTTCTTTGCTTTCTACCCAGAAACAGCTGCTCCATCTCCTGTGACACAGGATGTAATAAAAGGGAGTAAATGGAGTAGAGTGTTTTGATAGATTAATCACTGCGGGGTGTGCAGTGTTCACAGCACTCATGGTGAAAGTGAAGAAATTATACCAGAATGACATCTGTTTTCTTCCATGTAAATTGCTAGACTTTGAATCTGCTGTTATTTAGCAGATGTGTAGATTTAATTATTAGGATTGCATAACCACTGGGGAAAGCATGTGATTTTATTGATAGCTTTCCACCTACAGTAATTGCAGAATGAGTAAACTGCCTTTGTCTCCTTTGTGGAATAAAACTGAAAAAGTTAAACCCATAGGGGGTCTGTTATTTCTTACTTCTAAAGTGCATGTGAACTTGCTGTGTTGATACCTATATATTAACACGATTCCAACAAACTGTGTGTGGCAGGTTGACAATTATTTTCCTCCTTGGCTGCAACGAAAGACCCATTTTCAGTAAAATGTTTTAGAGATGTGTATTCATCCATCATCTGCAAGACAGAAGATCTTTTCTGGATTCCTGAGATTTTCCAAGTTGTCTACAGTTTGGGTTAAAAGAAACCTTGGAGATTATCTGCTCCTATTCATTCATTTGACACTTGAGAAAACTAAGGAGGAAAGAAATAGAATAATCTACTAAGCAAGTGCCAACTCTTCCTCAGTTTGCTGACTCTCATTCTAGTGCTCAGAGCAGAGTCTGTTAGGAACAGAGGGACCCAAATCTGTTGACAGACTCTTCATAGAGAGACTTGGCCTCTTTAACCTCTGTGGCTTCACACCTGTAAGGTAACAAAAACAGCTGAAAGGCAATGTTGGAAGAGGTCATCAAGAGGATATGACCTCCAGGTGACCCATGAGCTGGACCCAGGCAATCAAAGGCTCCAAATCTCTTCCTTTGTCCTTGGAATGTACCACCCACTCTTCCCATAGTGAAACCCCTTTTCAAAGATGCAGCCTTGAGAGAGCACGTGTTGTTGTAACCATCCGGACAATACACATGACTAAACCCAAGTAAGGCCTCTCTCTTCTCTCTCTCTAAATACACACACACACACACACACAACTTTTAAGATTCTGGCAGGTGGTGTGAAGATCCACTCATCTTACAGCCACTCAAGACAAAACTCATATGTATGTAAGTTCCCTTGCTTAAAAACTGCCTCCTACCAACCTGAAATGGTCTGCCCCTTTCTTGGTCTCTCCTTGTTTTCTATGTAGAGATGCCACTTTTGAATTTCACCTGGGGAGCTCCCGAGGTAGTGAGCCAACTGGCAAATGAAAAATACTTGACAAATCGACAGAGGGACTGTTGCTTTAGATGTCCAGGGAACACAAAATTCCAGAGTCTAAGACTTCAGGATCTGGTCTTACATATGCCACTAATGTGATTGGTGGCCTCGGCCAGAGCTATTTCTTTGTCTGTACATGATTGTTAGCCTGAGAAGCCACAGCCCTGCACTGTGGGGGTTAAAAATCCAATCCAGTGACTCTTCCATCTGATGCTCTTTCTTCTTTTCCCCCAAAGCTCTTGAACCTAATGTATAGAGCAAGCATGCTAAATAATCACCTTCACTTGGCCAGAAAGCATGGCTCCTAACGATCAACACTTTCAGAATTTCTGTGATCCATTTGAAAACCTACAGATACATTGAAGAGTTTTACTCACACCCAGGAATTAAGTTCATTAGGACCTGCCTCTCCTCCTCTGTAAAAGAATGAATCAACAATGTACAGAATATCAGACATGAAATTTTAGCCAAAACAGGCAAAAGCATGTGTTTAAAATATCAAGCACAGCAGATTAAAAGTTAAATTTTCAGCTGGTTTACATAGGTTTTGTCCAAATAGGATAAAACTATCTGTATAATTAGTTGAAGTTTTGCATTTTGATTCAGAGGTTTCGCTATTCTATGTATAGTTAAAGCAGAGCTCTGGTACTTCCCCGATTAACTGTTTATGGGGAGCCCACTATGTGACATTAGACAGAGCTCACAGCGTGTGTGCAGAGTCACCCATCCACAGCACATCTGCTGCCTCCGCTCCACCATTACTGTGACTGAACCAGGAACCGAGGGAGCTACACCGAGCCCGGAAAGATCCCGCTTCACACCTTCCACACTCACTGTGACAAGCCTTCAGGAAACATCACACCCTGCCCTGCCTCACCGAGTGCTCCTCAGTTACCTCCCTTCACCTGGGCTCTTACTCACATGTTAATCTGACTGAAGGCCCCGCTGCTCTCTGACCTCTCTGACATTCTACCTTACACTCTTGAAACTCTCCACCCGTTATTGAGGAAACGCCGCTTAACTTCCTTAACTTCTCTGAATATTTTCTCCACTCTTGTCTGAAATCTACTGTCCTCTAAGGATGCTGCTTTGCCTGCATCTTTTGTACCCACATCACTTATTTCACTAGGTCAGGAGGTAGTGAAGCTGTCCATGCTATTCCCCATTGTCCCTCAAGATTCATTATCTCTGCCTCCTCCCAAAAACACTTCAGCTATTTTGAAACTCAAGCCATTAAATCATACCACCACCTCTCCCTCCTTGTTGAATTCATATTCACATTCCTGGTTTATTACCCTTGTTCCTTGAAGAATTTAGCACTTGTCTCATTGTGCCCTTCTACAGAAATATTCTCGTCAACGGTGTTTAATACCTTTTGCTTCTTTTTCAAAATATCATCATGACCAGGGAGGATTTTCAAAATATTTAACACTAGTAAGGAACAGAGACCAATCACTAGTAAATGACTAGTATAGCCATACCTGAGTAGGCAAACTGACTATCGGCACGGAATGTGGATGGTTCTTCTAGTCACATGGCCTCTCAGCTGCCAAATCCACTTCTTGCTGCTCTACCATCTACACAATATCAGACATATAAGTTCATCTTACATGTCCCCAATCAAAGGAGAGAGGAGTTCCCGGACAAGTTCATATTAATTAACAACACTCTCCCACAATTGCCACTCACTAATTATGGAACTTTTCCAAAGCACATATGACATGTAATACATTTATGACTTTACTAATGTACTGTCTTTCTCTTCGAACTAAAATATAAGCTACAGGAGTACATAGGCTTTGTTCTTTCTGCTGTTGCTATACCAGAGCCTAGACTAACGCCCAACATAAAATTGGTGTTCAGTAGATATTTACTGAAAAATCACTGTGGACCAAAAGTAGGAGTTTTAAGGATGGAATTACCAGATTTCCACTTTGTGCTATTTAACTTTAGAATGCTAATTAGACCTTCAATATTTGAAAAACTTTAAAAAGAATCAGAGAATAACATAATTCCACTCACTTGGGAAAGAGAATGGATTCAATGCAGGCATCCTGGTCTGCACAAAATTCTCAGCATCCACTAATGCCCATGTCTGACTGCAGTTGCTAAAAATACAGGCACCTGAAATTTCATGGAATAAAGTAGTTCATGAAACATCAGATGTGATAGCTTGGGTCATGATATAGACAAGCTTGTAAAAATATCATTTCAACCTAGGATGGTAAGAATATATAAATGAAAAATAGGATCCAGTCAGTAGAAGCAACACTAAATTTCTGCCTCTGCCACGCATAAGTTTCCTGTCTTCCAGAAAATAGCATTAGGAGAAGCACAATTCATTTATTCATTTGGGGATTTGCCATATAAAATAGAATATATGGCATGAATTGCAGTAAGGGGGCACATTAGTCTAAAATTTTCTAACAAGCAAGCCAAGTTTGCCAGGTTCCAAATTAGCATTTAGTCATTTGTCCTGAGGAAAATGCAAAATTATTTATTTGTGCCTCTTCCAACTTTGCTTGGTTAAAGTTGTATCTGCATAATAGGCAATGTGCTAGAAGAGAAAGGAAATATGCTTATGTCATCTGCCATAAAAAGAAGCCATTAAAATGACAATGTTACTGATTTCTTGAACGTTGAAAATAAGTACTCCATGAAAAAAAATCATTCTGCAATAACAGGCTAAACTAGAGACTTTTATTAACAAAGCCCTCACAGTTATTACTCCCTGGACCAGAAGACAGTTTACGGCCGACAAAAGGGTCATCGTCTCTGCCCGTGAGCACAAGCGATGACCACGCTCGCCCTCAAAGCCGAGGAGACAGTTCAGATGAGAGGAGGGAATGAGAACTTACCACAACCTTTCAACAAGCTCCCACTAAAAGGAGACAAAGAGAGAGCAAACTCCAAACTGATGGCAAAGTTTGGAATTATTTTTTGCGATATTTTATCTTCAACATAGTTGTCACTTGGACTTTAATTTTCAAATGACACCAGTGACTTATTCTGTTGAAAGGGATTAGATAAAAACATGATCCACAAAAAGCTCACTTTAAAACTATTTTTATACATTGCCATTTACAACTTTTGCCAAGTTTTGCCCTGAACCCTATTTTTCTCATGACGTATTTAATTTTTAATTTATTTTCTAGATCTTGAAGATCCAAATCTTTCTTCGAGTCTCAGCCTGAATGTGGTTGTGTCCTCCTAACTGCTGAACCATTTAATAGCAAATGCTCCGTTTAGACCCAACAGCTCAACCTCTGGAGCCGGGGTGGCGTCCGCATTTATCGAAGCGTGTGGCTCGGGCCTGGACAAAGCTGTGACAGGAGAAACAGAACACAGGGATGGACAAAAAGCTATTCTCTGTAATCTGATCCAGCCATATTCCACCTGCGTGACACAAGAACTTTTGAGACTTGCAATGCCTATTTAGTCGGGGGCACTGACCTCTTTTTCCCTTGGTTGTCAAATAGAAAAAAAATGACAACAGCCAACACAACAATAGCCGTAGGTATGGGTAAATCAAAATTATACCTATTTTTTGTCAGATTGGCAATCTGACAAAAATATATGAAATATATATTTTTTGGCAGGCTGCAGAATTTTAGTAATTGGCTTATGTGTGCCATGAGATGAAAAGGGTTGAAAATCTCTGATCTTACCTAAAGAACTAAAGTCAAAATTTGAAAGCTGTTTTCAAAACACGGCTCTTTGTCACTTAAACTATTACCATACAATGTTAAAATAACTTGGACTTATTTTAAAGTGTTCAAGCCATCACTCAGGCAAACATAATGGGAAATTTAATTTCCTCTCACTCATTTCCTACAGTGACATCCGGAAAGTCAGCCTTGTGTGGTAGAACTTGGTATCAAATAAATTGTATCCAAGCCCAGCTCTGCCACTTATGACCTAGATAAACTTGGTCAAGCCACTTAATTTTGCTTAAGCTTTATGATAATCGGGTTTAAGATGCCCATAGTAGTGTTGACTGCAGGGAGTAGTTTGAAGCTTGAATGAGGTAAAGTAAATGTAAGATTCTAAAATATTTCTCAGTACATTATCTAGTTTTAGCATATAGTAAATGCTCAACAAATGTCATTGAATCTGTAACTTAAAAGAAAATGCCTTTAACTCAGGGAGAGAGAGAGGGAAAACAGTGGGGAAACTCAAAACAAAAGCAGTGGCACAATGGCCTTGGAGATTTCAGCGATGGCAGTCCCTAGACTACTAATAAACACTATATTAAAGCAGCTCCACAACTCATATTTACTAAGCCTTTGCTGTAAGCCAGGATGAGTGCTAAACACATTACATAGATGATTATATTTAATCCTCCCCAAAACCTTATTTACAAATGAAGACACAGGGTCTTGGAGACATTGAGTGGGTTGCTGAAGCTTCAAGCCAATTAAATTGCAAAGCTGGGGTCTAAGTTTAAATCCACTGTGGAAGCTACACTCTTAACTACTTCTAGCCACTATCTTATTCTGTCTCTATAAACTGTGGGTTATTGCATTACCACCGAGGTTTCAAAATCCGGTGCTCCTGCCCTGGCCGGTGTGGCTCAGCTGGCTGGAGCATCATCCCATACACCAAAAGGTCACAGATTTGATTCCCCGTCAGAGCACTTGCCTAGATTGTGGGTTCCGTCCCTGTTCTGGGATCAATGTTTAACTCTCACATCAGTGTTTCTCTCCCTCTCTCCCTCCCTTCCCCTCCCTCTAAAATAATCAATAGGCATGTCCTTGGGTAAGGGTAAAATAAAAAATACCTGGTGCTCTTTGTGTGAGTAGGTACACAGTCACTTTATGAACAAAGCGATACATACCGTACAAGTGGGTGCTGGAAGCCTGACCTTGTCTCTTTTCAAACGCAGTTGGTGAGTGGGGCAAAGCAAGGACGCATGTTAGATATAAAGGCTTACAACAATGTGCTGCCTACAGTTTCCTCCTACTATCTAAATAATAGGAAGGGTTTTTTAAATAGCTGGGTTCCAGGGGAGCTCAAATTTCCTCATTGGCTCTGACAATCTACCTCCCAAAAACAATGCCGAAAGAGAAATTTTCATCTTTTGTTTTTCCAAAATATTTTTCTAATCACACAGGATTGAAATCTAGACGTTCTCTTAGAGATCTCTCTTCCTCAGTCCATCTCTCATCAGTAATCACACCCTCTTCCTCCTTGTAATTTTTCTCTAATCCATACTCCCCTTTCCGTTCCCCCACAAAGGCTCTAGGTAGCCCTTCCCTTCTCACACTTCACACTGTAGTGATAGCGTTACTGAATACTGTCCCAGCTCAGGCGTCTCCAATTTATTGTGAGCAGCAGCTGCCTCTCACTCCTGCCTAATACACTTTCAGGGATGCATATCTCCCTCACGTCCCTGCCAAATGAGAAAGTACCCTCTTCGGCTTCATGGGTTTGTTGGGGCCTGAACGGTGGGCATTGTCCTGTGATGCTGGGCAAAACTTCACACGCCAGGGCAGGCGACAGTGCTGCTGCAACCTGCAGTGATGGGCCTCTGCAAGGAGGCTGAGGAGCAGCAGACTCAGCCTGAGAGCTGACTCAGCGCTGATGTTACTGTTGGTGAGTCAGCAACGGGAGACCCCAGGCAAGAGAAGCAAAGCCTCCCTGAAATTGGTTTCCTAGGCCCATTTGCCTATCACCTTTCTACTTCTTCATTCTCTTCCCTCCATCCTCTTCTAGCCTCATCCCCCAAATCCTTAGTTTTCTCTTTTCCTTTGATGAGATCTCAGTAGTCCGTGAAAATCAAAGCTATCACCACTAGACACCAAAAACTTGCTTACCTTTTCTTTCAGGACAAGGAGGACTTAATCTTCAAAAGTTCCCAGAAAGAGAGAACATATTTTCACTTCATTCTTTTAGAAGGAGTGGTTGTCCTTTTCCTCTCAATGGAAGGCAGCCTTCTTGACTTCTAATGTGGAAGAAGAAAAAAATCCAATAGTTAACTTTTCATGTTAAAATGGACAATCCTCATTCCCCATTACCCTGCATTTGCAGTGCCCCCCTCTCTTTTCCTGCTCTGTCTCCTCACTCCAAGCCATTCCACTTACCACTGTTTGCAAAATTCTGCCAACTAATAACTTTCACAAACATTTTTGCTCTTTATGTCATTGAACTTCTTTAAACCTTTCTGTTTCTTGACTTCGGTGACAACACACTGTCCTGTAAGTCCATTGGCATCTCTGGCCACTATTTTTCAGTCTTCTTTACTGACAATTCTTTCTATCCTTTAAATGATTCCATTCTGTTCCCACTTCTCGTTTAACTCTACACACTTTCCCTGGAGAATCTTATCTATTCCCACGAATTTTTCATCTACACTTTGATAACACCTTAATAGGTATCACCAGCCCAATCTTTTGTTGAGCTGCAGACTCACATAACCATCTACCTATGAGCCTCTCTACCTGGATGCACCCTGTCCAAAACTGAAGTCAGTATCTTTCCATTCAACCAACGTTCCTACCTCCAGAAAAAACACAGTCGCCTTAGTTGCTCGAAGCTATATCCTGGGTACAGTACTTATCTCTTCTAGTTCCTACAGTCCTCTAAATCCCAATCAATGACCAGTCACTTTTTCCCAGTTTAGGTCTCCTTCACCTCTCCCTGGATTATTGCTGTAGTCTCCTCATCTATGTCCCTGTCTCCCATCTAAATTACCCTTCAGTCTAATTAGTGATCTTTAGAAAATGTTTATCTGGTCTGTCACTTTCCTGCTTAAAATATTAGATTCTCCTGCCCCTCACTGCTCTCAGGACTCAGGCCTAAAACTTAACAAAGTCTTTCATAATTTGGCCCCAACCTCTCACTTTTCAGGACCACAGCGAGCCCAACTGACACCTCTGTGCAAATTATAAAAGATATTTCCTTGAAAATGAAGTAAAGGAACCAGAAGGAGAGGCAGGTTCTGATAATGATGAGGATGAAGGAGAGGAAGAAGATGAATAAAAGACAGAACAGACTCAAAAAATTTTTAAAAAAGAGAGAGAGATTTCTTTCTCAGAGAAGATGCAGCTTCATGCCAGGGTGTAAGGCTTGGCGAGGCGAGTGTCAGATTGCTACAGCCACCCCACCATACATTATTGTTTTGAGACTGGACTTTGTAACTTAAGTGGTGGCCTAGCCACACAATCTCCAGGACACATCCCCAAATGTGCCACTTTTACTTCTGCATTTCTGTGCAAAAGCTCATCTTTATCATTTTGCTGCTACTGGTTCACAAATTGGTCCCTATGCAAAGAAAAAAGAAGACCACTTCAGAGGGTGGCTGTCAGATGTAATAAACATCCGAGGCTTATCTGGAGTGGCCACGAGATGAGAATTCTCCACCAGCCCACCAGAATCTTAAAAGTTTATCTAGAGGCCTTAAGAGGGTCAGTCTTTTATCCAGTCCAGATGGTCTCGACAGCACATCCTTGTAAACATTCCACACGGTGGGAACAGTGAGCAGAATGTTAGTTCCAAGGACAGGGGAGGGGTGAGGAGCCTCTCATTGCCCAGGTCCAGCTTGCGGCGCAGCCAGCAGTCACATCCTCTCGATGAGGTCCTCCTTCACCTATACTCTCTTCACCTGCGCTTCATCATTCACTTTGTCTGGGCAACTGTCCCTGCCCCGCACCGCGCTCTCACAGGAGCCCGCACTTTCACCATCACAGACCATATCACAGGGACTGACACACATTGGTGGTTACAAAATAGTCACAGGGATGTAAAGTACAGCATGGGAAATACAGTCAGTGATATTCTAATAGCTACGTACAGTGCCAGGTGGGTGCTGGAAATAACCAGGGAACATTTTGTAAAGCATATGATTATCTAACCTCTGTACTGTACACCTGAAACTGATACAAAGTAATCTTGAACGTAAACTGTAATTGAAAAAAAAATAAGAAATTTGATTAGCTAAAAAAGAGCTTGTGTCTCATTAATTTATAAATGAGTGGGCAAAGAGCATGCATGTCTCCTTCGCCCTTTGATTCCCATAGTTTTAAGGAGCTTCCTGGCACCTAGTAGATGGTCAGTAAATGTTAGATGATTCTAAATCTCACATTCTGAAATTATTCCAAAAACTACTCTCAACCTTCATTTTAATTTATTCTAACTTTTTTTTCTCATGTTAACATTTTTTCAATCACATTTGACATTCAGTATTATTGTATATTTGTTTCAGCATAGTGGTGAGAAAGTTACATAATTTATGAAGTGATTCCTTGATAATTGTAGTACCCACCTGACACCATCCATAGCAAATACAATACTATGGACTATATTCCCTGTGCTGTATCTCACATTCCTGGGACTGTTTTGTACTGATAACTTGTACGTCTTAAGCCCTTCATCTTTTTTACCCAAACCCCACCCCTCTCCCATCTGGCAACACTCAGTTTGTTCTTTTTATCCATGAATCTGTTTCTTTTTTGTTTACTCATGTATTTTATTCGTTAGACTCCACATACAAGTGAAATCACCTGGTATTTGTCTTTCTCTGACTTGTTCACTTAGTATAATGCCCTCTAGGTCCATCCATGTTGTCACAAATGGTAAGATGTTGTTCTTTTTTATGGCTGAGTAATATTCCATTGTATATGTGTACCACATTTTCTTTATCCAGAAGTCTGTTGATGGGCATTTGGTTGCTTCCATATTTTGGCTGTTGTAACTAATGCTGCAAGGAACACAGGGATACATACATACTTTTGAATTAGTGTTTTGGATTTCTTCAGATATATTCCCAGAAGTGGAATTGCTGAGTCATAAAGTAGATCTATTTTTTATCTATCCAGGAAATTCCACACTGCACCAGTATCTACATTCCCACAAACAGTGTGCAAGGGTTCCCTTTTCTCAACATCACAGCCCACACTTGGTTGTTGATTTATTGATGAGAGCCATTCTGACAGGTGTAAGTGATATGTAATTGAAATTTTAATTTGGATTTCTCTGATGATTAGTGACACTGAGCATCTTTTCATGTTTGTTGACCATCTGTATGTTCTCTTTGAAGAAGTGTCGATTTAGGTCCTCTGCCTCGTTGTTAATACTCTTTTGAGGATTTTTGCATCTATATATTCACCAGGATGTTGGCCTATAATTTTTTTGTAATGTCTTAGTTACAATGCCTTATAAAAAAAGAGCATGGGCATCTTCCTTCCTCTTGAAAGTTTTGGAATAGTTTGAGAAGGATAGGTGTTAGTTCATCTTAGAATGTCTGGTAAAAATTTTCCGGTGAAGTCATCCTGTCTGGGATATTTGTTTATTGAGATTTTTTTTTAATTACTAATTTGATTTCATTGGTAGTAATCAGTCTGTTCATAATTCTTTACTTTCCAATTCAGTCTTAGAAGATTGCTTGTTTCCAGGAATTTATCCATTTCTTAGAGATTGCCTTTTTGGTGACATAATTGTCCATAGTATTTTCTTGTAATCCTTTGTGTTCTTAGTGTCAGTTGTTGCTTCTCCTCTTTCATTGATGATTTTTTTTTTAATTTGTTTCCTTTCTCTTCTTTTCTTGTCATTTCTGGTTAAAGGCTTATCAATCTCGTTTATCTTTTCAAAGAACCAGTTCTTGGTTTCATTGATCTTTTGTATTTTTTAGACTCTATTTTGTTTATTTCTGCTTTAATCTTTAGTATTGTCTTTAATCACTTTGGGCTTTGTTTGTTTTTCTTTTTCTAGTTCTTCTAGTTGAAAAGGTATATTGTTTATCTGTGATTTTTCTTGCTTTTTTATTGTATTTTTTATTACCATTTAGTCCCTTTATACCCTCTTCCCCCCACCAATCGCTACACTGTTGTCCATGTCCATGAGTGCTTTTTCCTTTTTGCTCCATCCCCTCACACCCTAACCTACCCCCAACCTTTACCTGTCATCCTGCTCTCCATCTATGAGTCTGTCTCTCTTTTCCTTATTTCAGTTTGTTTGTTAGATTCCATATATGAGTGGAATCATATGGCATTTGTCTTTCTCTGACTGGATTATTCCACTTACCATAATGTTCTCCAGGCCCATCCATACTGTCACAAATGGTAAAACTTTCTTCTTTTTTACAACTGAGTAGTATTCCATTGTGTAAATATCCCATAGTTGTTTTATCCACTCATCTGCTGATGGACACTTGGACCGCTTCCATATCTTGGTGATTGTAAATAAGGCTGCAATGAACATAGGGTGATTATGTTCTTTTTTAAAATATATTTTATTGATCATGCTACTATAGTTGTCCCATTTTCCCCCACTTTATTCCCCTCTTCCCTGCACACCCCCTCCCACCTGCATTCACACCCTACCTTAGTTAATGTCCATGGGTTGTACATGTAAGTTCTTTGGCTTCTACATTTCATATACTATTCCTAACCTCCCCCTGTCTATTTTGTACCTACCATTTATGCTATTCCCTGTACCTTTTCCCCCATCCCTTGCCCCCTCTCCACTGATAACCCTCCATGTGATCTCCATTTCTGTGATTCTGTTCCTGTTCTAGTTGTTTGCTTAGTTGTTCTTTTTGTTTTTTTAGGTTTAGTTGTTGATAGTTGTGAGTTTGTTGTCATTTTACTGTTCATATTTTTTATCTTCTTTTCTTAGATAAGTCCCTTTAACATTTCATATAATAAGGGTAGTGATGAACTCCTTTAACCTGATCTTATCTGGGAAGCACTTTTTCTGTCCTTCCATTCTAAATGATAGCATTGCTGGATAGAGTAATCTTGGGTGTAGGTCCTTGCCTTTCATGACTTCAAATACTTCTTTCCAGCCCCTTCTTGCCTGCAAGGTTTCTTTTGAGAAATCAGCTGATAGTCTAATGGGAACTCTTTTGTAGGTAACTGACTCCTTTTCTCTTGCTGCTTTTAAGATTCTCTCCTTATCTTTAATCTTGGGTGATGTAATTATAATGTGCCTTAGTGTGTGCTTCGTTGGGTCCAACTTCTTTGGGATTCTCTGAGCTCCCTGGACTTCCTGGAAGTCTATTTCTTTTGCCAGATTGTGGAAGTTCTCCTTTATTATTTGTTCAATTAAGTTTTCAATTTCTTGCTTTTCCTCTTCTCATTTTGGCACCCTTATCATTCAGTTGTTGGAACACTTAAAGTGGTCCTAGAGGTTCCTAAGTCTCTCCTCAATTTTTGGAACTCTTGTTTCTTCATTCTGTTCGGGTTGAAAGTTTATTTCTTCCTTCTAGTCCAAACCATTGATTTGAGTCTCAGTTTCCTTCCCATCACTGTTGGTTCCCTTTATGTTTTCCTTTATTTCACTTTTCATAGCCTTCACTATTTCCTCTATTTTATGACCATACTCAGCCATTTCTGTGATCATCCTGATTACCAGTGTTTTGAACTGTGCATCTGATGGGTTTGGCTATCTGTTTGTTACTTAGTTATATTTTTTCTGTAGCTTTGATCTGTTCTTTCATTTGGTCCATATTTTTTTGTCTCCACATGTCTGTTATGAAGTAAGGGGCAGAGCCTTAGGTGTTCGCCAGGGCAGGGCAACCCAAGTCACTACTTTGTGATGGTGTTTGTGGACGAGTGGTTCTGAGAAGAAACAATGCCCCTTGCTCAGCTCTCACCATCTTTCAGTCACTTCCCCCCACTACCCACAAGCAAATTAGACCTTTGTGGTGCTGATTCCTAGGTGGGTGGGTGGGTGGGTGTGTGTATGTTCTAGGACCCTGTGGGTCTCTCCAATGAACTCTCCTGTGAGGGTGGGAGTTTCTCCTGCTGATTCAACCCCCACGAGTTTTTTCAGTCAGAGGTTGTGAGACTTTATTTTCCCATACTGGAACCCTGGGTTGTGTGGGCTCTCTCGATCCCCAGTTGTTCCTCCCAGTTTATCAGCACACGAATGTGGGACCACCACCTCACCCAGGTCCTCTTGCTTCTGCCTTGCCTGCCCCAGTCCTCTAGCCGCCACCATGCCCATCTCCACCCCTCCTACTGGTCTGGATGAATGTTTCTTCTTGAACTCCTTGGTTGTTGGACTTCCATACAGTTTGATTTTGTGGCAGTTCTGGTTAATTTTTGTTTTTAAATTTGTTGTTGTCCTTCTTTTGGTTGTGTGAGGAGGAGCAGTGTCTCTACCTACCTCTCCATCTTGGCCAGAAGTCCTTAATTTTCAGGGTGCTTATGTTCTTTAGTACTAGTATTTTGGGTTCCTTCAGTTACTCAAGATTTTTCTTACTTCCTGAGGTAGGCCTTTATTGCTATGTGATCCCTTCTTAGCATTGCATTTGCTGTGTTCAATACATTTTGGTTGTTGTGTTTCCATTTTCATTTGTCTGAAGGTATCATTTGGTTTCTTCCTCATTCTCACTGTTAACCCATTCATTGTTTAGTGACATGTTATTGAACCACCATGTGTTTTTGCATTTTTCAGTTTTATTTTAATAATTGATTTCTAGTTTCATACCATTGTGTTTGGAGAAAATACTTAATATGATTTTAATCTTCTTAAATTTACTGAGACT
Organism: Desmodus rotundus; assembly: GCF_022682495.2. Taxonomy (NCBI): domain Eukaryota; kingdom Metazoa; phylum Chordata; class Mammalia; order Chiroptera; family Phyllostomidae; genus Desmodus; species Desmodus rotundus. Next base: position 66,531,367 of record NC_071391.1, on the reverse strand, counting down.
TCTTTTGTGGCCTAACATGTGGTCTATCCAGGAAAAGTTTCATGTGCATTTGAAAAAAAAATGTGTCTTCTGCTACTTTGGGGTGAAATGCTCTAAAAATGTCAATTAAATCCATCTCATCGAATGTGTCATTTAAGTCCTCTGTTTCCTTGTTGATTTCCTATCTAGAAGATCAATCCAGTGATGTCAATAGGGGTTAAAGTACCCAACTATGACTGCATTACTGTCAATCTCTCCCTTTATGCCCATCAATATTCCCATTATGGATTTAGGGTCTCTTGCATTGGGTGCATAAATGTTTACTAGGGTTATATCCTCTTGTTGGATTTATCCCTTTATCATTATGTAGTGTTCTTCTTTGTCTCTTTTTACAGCTTTTGTTTTAAAGTCTATTTTGTCTAGTATAAATATTTCTACCCCAGCTTGTTTTTACTTTCTATTTGCATGAAATATCTCTTTCCATTCCTTTACCCCCAATCTGTGTGTGTGTGTTTTGATCTGAAATGTGTCTCTTACAGACAGCATTGGTCTTGTTTTCTTATCCATTCACCTACCCTATGTCTTTTGAATGGAGCATTTAAGTCATTTACATTTAAAATGATTACTAATAGGTGTCATTTTATTATTTATATTTATATTTCCTTTTTATATTTCATTTCCTCTCTTTTTTTTCTTAAAGTTCCTTTAACAATTTGTATAATACTTGCTTGGTGGTAATGAATTCCTTTAGCTTTTTGTGGTCTGAGAATCTCTTTATTTCTTTTTCATTTTAAATGATAGCCTTGCTGTGTAGAGTAGTCTTGGTTGTAGGTCCTTGACTTTCTTCACTTTGAATATTTTGTGCCAGTTTCTTCTGGCCTGAAATGTCTATTGAAAAATCAGTTGGCAGTCTTATGGGAGCTCTCTTGTGGGTAATTATCTTTCTTTTGCTGTTTTTAATATTCTTTCTTTTTCTTTAACCTTAGTCATTTAATTATGTTGTGTCTTTGTTTGGCCTCCTTGGGTTCATCTTGTTTGGGACTCTCTGTGTTTTTGAACTTATATATTTATTTCCTTCACCAGTTATGGAAATTTTCAGTTATTATTTCTTCAACTAGTTCTCAATTACTTGCTCTCTCTCTTCTCTTTCTGTTAACCCTATTCAAATGTTGTTACACTTGATGTTGTCCCAGAAGTCCCTTAAACTATCTTTTTTTGGGTGGAGGGAGCTGTTCTGAATGGGTGTTTTCTGCTACCTTGTCTTCCAAATTGCTGATTCAAATCTGTGCTTCATCTAATCTGCTGTTTTTATCCCTATTGTGTATTCATTTCAGTTATGTTATTCTTCATTTCTCACTGGTTCTTTTTTATAGTTTCTGTGTCTCTTTTATACATATTATCTCCTTGCTGAAGTTTCACTAAGGTCCTTGAACATACTTATAACCAATTATTTAAACTCTATACCTAGTAGCCTTTTGTGTCCATATTATTTCATTTTTTTTTTCTGGAGATATAGCTTGCTCTTTTATTTGGGACTTTTTTTTTCTGTCTCCCTGTTTTGGCTTCCTCCCTGTGCTTGTTTCTAGATATTAGGTGGATCTGTTATATCTCCCAGTCTTGGTGTGGTGGCCTCATGTTATAGATGCCTTACTGGGCCCAATGGCTCAGTCTCCTTTTTGCCCTGAGCTGGGTACTCCCGGATTGTCCCTAGTGTGAGTTGTGTGTTGCAATTCAGCCTTGTTTGCTGTTGGCATGTCAGTGGACGGGATCAACCCTCATGCTAACTGGCTGAGAAGATTGGCCACCACCACAGTGCACTACCTATTTTATAAAGGCTAACCCCATGAAACAGGATTCACTCTAGCAGAGTCTCGTGACTGCTGAGACTACCCTTTGAGTGTACTGATTGATGGAGCTAATTGGGTTGTTCTTGTTGTGGTATAAAACTAACCACTGGGTATAATGGTTCTGAATCCTCCTCATGGGGGTTTAGGGGCAGTTCAGTGTTACATGATGCTTGTGACCAGCCTGGGGCTACCTGTTAACAGTTACAAAGTGATCCATAGCTGGTAGCTTTCTGTGCTAAGCCTGAATGCACATAAGAGAGGCCATACTATAAAATAAGGCTGGTTGCCACCAGTACTAAGCCAGGAAGCAGGTGAGCAAAAGGCCCAAGGCACCCGGAGATCTGCCATCACCTGCTGGTTGCCCACTAGGGCAGCCACTAAAAGAGCCTCAGGAGGTACCTGAGTTGCCTAAGGCAGAGTCTCAGAGAGTTGCCAAGGCAGGGTAAGTGGTCTTCACCAGATTAATGAAAATACAGATTTGACCCCAGCGCTGAGCCTGAGGACACTGAGCAAAAGTCTCAGGACAGTCACCGGCCACCCAGGGCCTGCAAACCTTTTCAGTAGGGTGAGGTTTCAGGGAGTGGAGCTAGTGGAATGCGCCGGACCCATGTAGACCAGCCTTGGCAGTGTGGAAGGAAGACTCAACACAGGGACAATGGAAACTACTCTCTAGCCCTCACCCTGAAGCCACACAGCTCAGTTTCTCCCTCTATGTCTCGGGCACCCCCCAAGCTTGACCAGAATTTCTTGAAAGTCTTTTAAGAAAAGACTATAATGTAGACTCAAGCTGTTTCCATGGGAAACCCTTGGGCCATTACGAGTTGGGTGAGGTGGGGTCTCTAGGAGTCATCAGAGTGTAACTAGTAGAATTCACCAGGCAATTGCAGGTTCGGATCTGCTCCCATGTGGAGAGGACTTGACACAGAAAAGGTGACACCCATCAGTCATGTAGGAGGAGGGCTCATCACAGGGTCAATGGCTGGTGTCTCTTCAGCCCTTGCCCTGAAGCCACACAACTCAGTTTTTGGCTCTGGCATACTCCCCAAGCTTAACCAGTTCCTCGATGGTTTTTAATGAAAGACTGTAATGTGGGCCCAGGCTAACTGTCTTCAAAAAAGCCTCTGTTATTGTGTGAATTTGGTGGGGTAGGGACTCAGGGAGTCATTGAGGGAGGTGGTAGAGTTCCCCAGGCTAGTGAAGATTCAGATTTGGCTTTGTGGGTGTTGGGCTCAACACAGGAATAGTGCCTGCTGGGTGTGCTGGCAGAGGGCTCAACACAGGGACTGTGGCTGGCATCCTTTCAGCCCTCTCCATGAAGCCACAGAACTCAATTATTCCCTATACGTGTCTGGGGCCTCCCAGCTGCTCTACATGCACTGTAGTACAAGCTGAGTGCCTGTGAACAAGTTGGTGCACCATCCCTTTAATAGGATGCCTGGGTTCCCACAGTCTGTCGCAAACTATCCTCATTATATTAACAATGGCTGGACTTTTCCAGACAGACCTCATATGATCACAGCAATATGCATTCCTGGTACCCATTTTTCTCCACATATAATGAAGACATTGGAGTAAAAGACCCCTAGAATCTGCTTTTAAGGCTCCACAGAATGAAACTCTAGCACTCTTCGGAAAAGTGAAACCCTTTAGCTGGTTACAGTTCTTTAAAATCTGATTCTCAGCTTCCTTTCTAGCTGTATCTTTCTGACTCCTCTGAGTGACCATGTACTGGTAGATGCTAACTCTACTTCACAGGATTTACACACCTATTCCCAGTCTGGGAATTTCTTCCTGTTTTCTATTTCTCTGAAGTATGTACTGTTAGGAAAGACAGTCTTCCATGGGCTCTGAGAGTCTGCAAAATATTTCTGAGCATGCCAAACTTCAAGGACAACACAATCTACCACATGCATAGCATCCATCTGGGCTTATCACTGCTCCCTGTGGGACTTGGAGGCAGGGGAACAGGATAATTCTTTCCTGTGCTTGGATTTAAACTGTCTGGCTCTCATCTGTTGTCTCATCATCTGTGAAGTGGTAGCACCTATGGAGTGGTGAAAGCTTTGCTCTTTACCATCTCCATTGGGTTGGAATTCTTCTCTGACATGTGCAGTCATAAAGACCAAAGTAAATTGCTCTTTACCACAAATAACCAAAGGTCAAAGGACTTATCACAATCCTCTGAGCATCTACGTGTTAAAGCTAGAAAGAGGTGCCCTACAACGAAGTTGGGGAAACTGGAGGTGGTGACCATGGCTCCAGCTCTCATTCAACACTTGGAAAATGTGGTGTATTTGCTACAACCTTGTCACACGGTCGATTGGGTGCAGAGAAAATGACTCCAGAAAACAAAACTCGCAACCGACTGAAGTACAAACAGGGACACGATCTGTTCATTTTCAGTGAGAAACATAACCATTATGTTCATCTGAAATGTGTCTGTTGCTATGACAAAACTTTCTCATGACACAGGAAGATCTACTTGAGAAGCCAAATTACAGTCACACAATGGCTTGGTGAGCATGGAATCAGAGCCAAGGGAATGGGGTAGGCGAAGCCAATATTTATGGGTGGAATTGGAGTAGAAGAGTTTATGGCTCCTTCTCACATTACAGATTTACCCACCACAGAAGAGGACAAATCAAGTTATTGGTGTAAGGAAACCTTCCCTAGAGAGTACTTTTCTTTATGTTCCATTGCTGCCCATTGATCTACTTCCTCACGGGCACTTCCTTTTGACTGCAGTTTTAGATACTAGAACGTGAACTTGCATGTAATGGAGGGACACTTGATATTTGTTGGTTTGAGACCTTGGGAGCTTCCCCGGGTGGAATCTAAAACTGGCCCCATTTCAGACATGGAAGACAAGGAGACTGAAGAAAGAGGTGGACCACTCCATCACCTGGAGCCAACCTGGGCATACATCTTGTACACCCATCCCAAATGGGACTAGACCCTTGAGGCCTCTGCTGGAACTGGAAGGGCATCAGGGATGGTAGGAGCAGGTGAGGAGGACCCAAACTGTTTTTCAGGTTTTAAGTCTTTCCACAAATTGACCAACACAGTGTTGGGTAGCTGGTTTATCTGTTCAGGTGGAGTCCGAGCAGCAATGAGATCAAACCATATTTGCTTCCAGGTAGCTTTTACCAGACAGCTCACAACTGATTGGGATAGACTTTTGGCTTTTGAGTTCCTTCTCTGTTTCAGGTGTTTCCCATAGCTTGTGCCCATTCCTAGGATTTGTCAGTTTCCCCAAGATCAGCAACAGATTGGCCAAAGTTATAAATGTCTTGTCCCTCGACTGGGCTTGGCATCATATTAGTGTCCCAGACCAGGTTGTGGGGATAGACTGGAATAGCTTGGTTTTTATTCCTGCAGTGACAAAGTTGTAGACTGCTTTTCTAATTCTCCACTCCCTAAAACTTTGTTGTTCTCTACATATTTACAGTGTTGCACACGCCCAGGGAGATGTCTTTCCTTAGGCCAAGACTCCCTGCAGGCTAGAATAATCCAATCTATAAGAGAGCGTGTGCCTTGAATTCCCCCAAAGCTATAAAGGTGTTGACAGAGATAAGGGTGTATGGTGACATTGTTCATTTTCTTCACTTCCTGCTAGGTCAGAGAAATGCCATTGCCTCTGTATCCCATAGCCACACTAACTGTGCTTGGATACTTTCCCTAGCCTTACATTGGAAGTTGGCAACTATATCAATAAGCTCAGCAGGAGTATATTCTCTCATGAACATTTCCTGAATTGGGGGCTGGGGTTGTTGCTGCTGTGTTCTTGTTTCTTTTGTATTCAGTGTTGAACTGGACAGAAAGAGGCATTTAATCCCTCTTATTGTCAATCACCATAACATCTTTGTTCTCTTCATTTTCCCAGAGATTCCATCTCCTAGTGTCTCAATTAGGTTCTGTCACTAGCACTCAGACCTTAATCCAACTTGTGCCTTCCTAGCTTTGCAAAATGACACACTACAGTCTCCAATTTATTGTCTTGCTCTTCCACTTTCCGTGACTGGCCTGAAGCTAGCAGCATAGCAGACAATCACACATCCTTCTCTAACCTCAGCTCTTCTTCCAACTTTCTAACTTGTGTTTTGGACTCTAGTTCGGCATCAGTGTCCAGGCAATCTGCCCAGAGTAGAGGCCAGCCCACTACAGCAGCCATTCACTTTTCTTTTTCACTAGTGCTCTAGGTGCAGTTCCTCAAGCAAGTGCATTAAACGAGCTGGCACTTTGGCGCCTCCCGTACTCACGTGGTGGTCGCCCATAAGCATCTAACAGAGGGGCCAATCCTGCCCACGTAGAGATTGATGGTCAACTCAGAATTTCCCCTGAGAATGCCTTTTATCCAAGTCCATTTTTCAGTCTCCTGGCTGGCTTGCCAATTGTTGATCTGAAACTTTGGGACCTTTCCAGGTGAAATTTGAAACTGGACCCAAGATATGGAATGCAAGGAGAAACCAAAAAAGAGAGACAGGCCACTCCAGAATGGTAGGTGGCAGATTAAATAAACAAGGGAACTTACATATGAGGGTTGTCTTAGGTGGCCACAAGACAAGTTGATCCCTACACCACCCGACAGAATCGTAAAAGTTTATGTAGAGGTCTTAACTGGGTTCAGTCATGTATTTAGTTCATATGGTCTCAGCAACACATTGTTTTCTCAAGGATGTATCCTTGAAAATGACCCCAGCTGTGGGAATAGTGAGCAAAATTTGCATTCCAAATATGCAGGAGAGGGGACAAGGAGCCTCTGATTGCCCAGATCCAGTTCTCATGTCAAACGGCCATCATGTCCTCTTGGTGAACTCCTCTGACATTTTAGACTTAAAGCCACTTTTATCTCTATTAATCTATCTCTATCTAAAATTTAATTCCATTGGAGCCATAAGAGGAGAGGGAGGATATAAGAGGACACCTGAGGTCACCTTTCAATGTACCATAATTTTAAAAATTGCAATTATTTTTAAAGATTGTACCGACTCTTAAGTCTCCATAAAGTCAAGGTTGGTGGCACGTCCCCCTCAGATCCCTTTACCAAACCCATACTCCCTTCCCTAACTGCTGTAAGTATTGAAAAACCTCCCCCAGTTGAGGGAACGTCTACCCTGAGGATTTAACATCCTCCCAACTGTTGGTCTACAAAGTTAGCCTACAATGAATGGCTGACTTAAGTTAGATACAAAAGCCAGCTCCATACCTCAAAGGGGACAATTCTTCAATGAAACCTATGTTCCAGAGTCCCCATTCCCAACTTCCAGTTCAAACCAAGGCTAGCGTTGTTCTTTAGCTTTTTTCCTTCATTTATTCTCCTTCACTCTCCCCCTAGCAGTTCTTTCTCAAAGAATTCTCCCTCAATAAATCTCTGCCCCGACTCTCTTCTTCTAGGATGCCCAACCTAAGATAGCTCATAACTCTGTCCCTCATTCCTCCTCCTGCCAACCCTCAGCACCCACACTGGGCTTGTTACTCACCCTAGATAAGGCCTCAGCTAGCTCTGTGGAATCAAGTCAGAGACCTAAGATCAAGAATAAGGGGTGCTCTACTACTTGGGGTCCCCCTGTGTAGGGTGCAAAGCAGAGGAATGCGTTGAAAAGAATATTTCCTGATGCTCACCCCCAGATGTTAGAATTGTATCTTACAGCCTTGACTCTCAAATTCTGGAAATGCTTTCTGTGTGCTTTGCCATAATTTTTCATTAACAACTAACTTAACACTTTCTGTCTAATGATAATTGCCCTTTTTGCCACTTTTGGGTTTTTTTTTTTTTTTTTTTTTAATGAAAAGAAGTAGAGCACGAGGAACAGGCTAAGTGTACGTGAGAGTTCAGAGGATAAGAAGTTCATGCCTGGAATACCTAAGAAAAGCCCACAGGAAGGCTTACAGTTTGCTGTCTCTGGAACCCAGGCTGAATGAGGAGGAGCCAGAAGACAAAGGACACTAAGAAGAGTCCAGGAGGTTGGCTATAGGGTCTCTGGCCAGGACGGGGCTCCCCTCACCCCCCAAAAAAACAGACATTCAGAGACCAGAGAAATAAAGTCCCAGCCTTCACCTAACTCCACTAGCCCCCAGTCATTCCCTCATCAAAACAGGAGAACTTGAGAATTATAAAAAAAGGGAAAAAAACATGCAGGAGCCACCAACCCTGGACATGTTCCAGCTCCAGCAGCAGGTACCATAAAACTAGCCAATGGACATGTGGCTCCCACCTCAGCAGGCACTTTCCAACACCTGAGAATGATCCTTCTGAGGCCTGGGGTCTCATATCTGCATCCTTTACTTTACGGAGGAGGCCTTACTCTAAGTAGATTCTACCTAAATAAGTCCACCCTCTCTAGCACCACCCTACCCCTTGTTCTACATCTCTGTCTGCCTGCTCATTTTTCTCAGAGTACACACCACAAATTGAAAATGTATATTCCTTCTCTGTTTCTTTTAACTGTATGTCTTCCTCCCTAGCTTGAGAGCTCTATATGGACAGCAACTGCACAACTGCATTTATTCACCACGCTTATACAATATCACCAACAGTACCAGGCAAAAGTAGTGTATAAACACTTGCAGAATGAATGAGTGAATGAATGAATGCTGATTAGCTGATGGCATGGTGGAAAATGTTAGAGTTGAATTTTGTCAGCCTGTAACTCAGAATGGGAGGTTATCTTCAAAAGCCAAGTATGAGGTTGGCACTGGAAACAAATAAGTGTTAGAGTATTTCGTGTCACCTGATATCTAAAGGATAATTGGGTTATGGGGGTAGTTAAAAGGACTGAGTAGGATTTGGTGATTAGAAATGTAATAGAAGGAACTTGAGAGAAAGTAGCTTTTGCAGTAATTCTCTTTCATTTAATTTTTATCTCAGAATGCTGAAGAGTTTCCCATATGTATCATGTATTCAGCTCTTAGTTTTCAAATGCGTAATTTATACAGCATCAAAAGAATAGTTGGCTACATATGAATATGCATGTGTGCATTTATAATTGCATCCATCAACACAATATTATCTTTCCTCCTAGGCTTAAAACGCATACCTTTGCACCTTAAAATAATGAGTCTACATGGATTGGTGTCAAACAAATAGCTCTACCATTCTTTATTAGTTTTCTTTTGTAGTTCTTTATGCCAAGAATAAAGACCATTTTCTTCAAATTTGTTTTTATAGAATGCTTCCTCAATTGATATGAAAAGAAGAAGAAGAAGAAGAAAGGGTTTATTTTTGAATAGGACTGCATACACTAGGTTAAATCTTCTGGAGCAATACTGTCAACATTTGAACAATAACTTTAATGCATTCCATTCAAGCTCTCAATTCTGTGAGTTTCTCACATCACCTGTTCAGCACTCTCAGACTTTTGTCCTTGGGAAGGAAAGCTGGCTCTCCTTTATCGTCATGCCAGTCCTCTGGGTCTCCCTTACACTGAATTCATGTGCTGATGCTTTTCCATCTACTTCTCTTTACCAGCTCACTCTCAGTCTGACTCTTTCCTTCCCACTTTCAATATACCCAGGTAGCCCCTCCCAGAATTAATATTGATTGAAATTGTATGTGCTTAATAGTCATGATCTTATTGAATTCTTACAACAACCCTATGAACTACTCCAGTTATGAAAACCAACTCTGAATAAATTAAGCAAAACAAAATTTAGTGGAGGTGTACTGAAGGTCTCAGCATCAATGGGAAGGGCAGAAAACCAAGCACAGAAATGTGCAGGAGCTAAGAAATCTCCAGAGAACTAAAAATCAGAAACTACAAGGATAATGTGTGGTCAGAACACTGCTACTAAAATAAATAACTATATGCTCGGTGCTCTTTTAAGCATTTTACATATTACATGTGTACATACCACAACTCGTAATAAATATTAATTTTTCTCTGTTTGGTATCTCTCTCGCTCAAAGTTTGAAAGTTCTATGTAAGAAGAAACAATGTGTTTCACTCACTGATGCATAACTAACACCAACGGCAGTAAGTAGCTGGTGTTAGATGAATTAGGTACTATTATGATTCCCCTTTTATACATGAGGAAACCAAGTACAGGAAGGCTAAATATATCCCAAAGTCACACACTTGGTACATGATAGACTCAAGATTCAAGTGCAGTTGGTCTGTATCTAGAATCTGTGCCCTTAATCACTATACTACAGATTCTATCCATTTTTACTTCTTCTTTTTCTTGTGGTCAAGATTGGACTTCCAAAGAGCCCATCCAGTTGGTATTTGCAGGTCACTCACATATATGCCCATCGGTAAGGAAGGGTAGGCCCATGATTACTAAGCCACTAAATTCTAACAACTCTGCTTCTCTTTTCTAAAAATATCAACAGCTGGCCTCTTACACCCTTTGAATCAGTATTTTTTCTTCTAAAACTCTATCCTCCTGAGGAAACAAAACAAGAACTTTAACCTCCTGAAACTAGCCACTCTGTGTATTTTTTTTATTGGAGTGACATTATTTAATAAAATCATATAAGCTTCATGTGTACAATTCTATAATACCCTAGGTTAAATTTCCTAGTGTATTAAGTCTCCTTCCATCACCATTTAGCCTTCCTTTACTTTCTTCTACCTCCTGAAACTAGCCACTTTGATTTGCTCTATCTTCTTTCTTATACCTCTGACTTCCATTATGCTAAGCCAAAAAAAAATCTATTTTCCTTATATCAGTAGGGAATTATCGATCTTCACATAAGCAGAACATCTCATCTTACAAATCAGTTTCTATTCAGTACTTAGCAAACGAGAAGGAAACAGAAATAGTTGTTGATTCAACCAACCAATAACGTCAGCCCTCTGCCTCTATGCCACAAACACAATTCTAAGCACTTTATTTTCATTAACTCATTTGATCTTTACTAAAACCTATCAGGTAGCCCTGTCCAGGTGGCTCAGTTTGATAGAGTGCCATCCTGTACACCAAAAGGTTGCAGGTTTGATCCCCAGCGGGACACCTACAGGAGGAAGCTGATGGATGTTTCTCTTTCACATTGATGTGTTTATCTCTCTCCCTCTCTCTCTCTCTCCCCCCCCCCCACCCCCCACCTGCATTCCTCATGTGAGGATTTAAGAAAAAAGATTTAAAAAAAAAAGAACCTAGAAAGTACACATTATTATCACTTCAGGTATGAGGAAACTGTGGCACAGAGGAGTTAGTGAATAAGCCCTAGGGATTAACTTGCTAAGGTTGCCATAACAAAGTGCCAAAACTGGATGGCTTAACAGAAAATCAGTGTCCCCCAGATGTGGAAGCTGAAAGTTCAAGGTTAAGATGCCAGCAGTGTTGGTTTGTTCTGAAGGCTGCGAGGGAATGTTACCAGACAGGAGACCCAGCCCAAGTGGGTCTGCCTAGGCCAGCTGTGTGTGGGTGTTTGACTTCATGCAGGGAAGATTTTACACCATGAGTCCAGATTAGTATGAGGATCCTTTTGTTAAAGCTGGGAACGGTGAAACAAGGGAGGGCTTAGCATAGAGGAAGCAACAGGAGAGCCTCCTGGGCTGCCTTAGCTCACTGAGAAGTCAGAGCAAAAGGGTCTTGGGACAAGTTCAAGGGATTAGCCTCGGACATACTGCCAGCTGCCCATTGCCTTAGAGTTCAGCAGACATGTGCCTGTCAGTGAAGGATGTGGGAGGGCTCCACCAGCAGGGCCCCCCCAGCTGCCATGGATGAGAATCAGTCTACCAAGACACGATTTGCTTGGGGAGGAAAGGTAGCTGATCTCTCAAAGGAGAAGGGCCAAGAGCCTTTCCTCAATGGGCTTTTATTGGGTTCAATTTTCACAGGAATACAGGTAAAGCTCATCAATCATTGTCAGGCAGTAACGATCAAACAATAGATAACAAACAAAGAACTCTGAGGGCTTATTCTGAGTCAGGGTCAGTTACCTAAAGGGCTATAAGACTTCAGGAAACAAACTTATTTAAATGACCCTTATCATTTAAATTGAGGGTATTAGCAAAGCAGGTTTCACAGGATTTTATGCATTCTTTCTTAGGCCTGATCTCCCCAGGGAACCTGCCCTTTCCAGCACAAGGCCTCACTCACCTCTGGCATTGCTTCAGGCTTAAGTCAGGTAGGGGAAGTAAGGCAGCCAATAGATTAGGAGACTTCTTGCAGAAAGAATGAGGACTCAGGCTATGTCAAAGCCGAGGGGTGAGGGTCCATTGCCCCCTTTTTCTATAGCCTCCCAAGTCCTTCCCTGTGGGCATCGTCATGACCATGCCTGTCTTAGGTCTTCCCTCCTTTGAGGAATCTTACCCTTCATTGGCTAACTGGTCAGGCTCAGGGCCAAGCGGGGTAAAGTAAAGGGGGCAGAGGTGGCGCCCCTGCCAGGGAGATAAGCTTTGTCTCCTTAGTGGCTTATGGTCCCAAGGTCTCTGACTCAGCCTTAGCTATGGGGGTTTTAGCTTCTGAAAACAGGCAGGGCAGTTCCCAACAGAAGGAGTTGGGGAAGAAGAGGGGAAAGAAAACGGTGCAGGTTGCTCTCCAGAGGGAGAGGGCTTGCTCTGGGCCTGTTGTCTTGAGTTTTATGGGGAATCTTAGCATAAGTCTTGGGGGTGGGGGAGGGTTTCAGTAGAATATTCATCAGTTTCTCCAGGTGTGTTCTTTCAGGGACATGGTCTCTACTGATTGGCAGGGGGTCATTTAGTTATCGTAGCTGGTCCTGGTGTGGCCTATCTGGTTTTGCTGCTTTTTATGGGCCTGGAGCTGAAATACAGCTGAGGCCTAGATCTCCAGGGAGGTGACCTTCTGTGTCTGGCTATAAATTGCTCAGCCATCTTGCTCAGCTATTTGTCTCAGTTTCCCTATTGCACTTGCCCTGGCTTACTGGCGTGTCTCAGGAGAATCTGTCTCGTGCCCCTCACTTAGCTTCTGGTTCTTCACTGGCAATCTTTGGTATTCCTTCCCTTGTAGCTGCATTACCCTAATCTCTGCATTTATTTTCATGTGAGGGATTTTTTGTTTCACCTATAAGTATCGTACTGTCTTTGGCTTTGCAAGCTTTGAATGCTGATGTGGATGATATAATCAGAAGCATTCTCATAAATAATGTGGAAAAGCTACATGAACATAATTAACCAGTGTGGAGAGTAAGAAACGAAAGAGAAAAGATTACGAACTGTGTGTGGCCTCAGTCGCTTAGAAGTGATTTGAGCATAAATAAAGGAATATTTTAAATAACATTTCAGTCTGATTTTGACAGCATACAATTAAATGGATGATTTATGTTTACTATTTCATGTTTCAATTATACAGTAAGGAAAAGCTCATGTCCTCTCGACCCAGAGCATTACCTCTGCCTTTTTTTATATCTACTTGCCATAAACTACACCTTTCACTTTCAGTGAAGAACATAAAGAGATAGACAGAAAGGACTCGCTTAGACAAAAAAAATATTTTAATGGGATGCCATTTGGTGAAATTACTGGAGTAAAAATAATAGGCTTCCATTTCCAAAGTAATAAAGTCCATTTTTTCTACTACCCGTTTGTCCCCTTGTAGATGTCAGAAGTAATAAAAAGTTGTCTGTCAGTCCTTAGAAATAAGGAGCGATCATTCATTTTAACAAGTAGACTTACCACACGTTCTTTACATCATCTGGCAGTCTTGGCTGCATCAGGGTCACTAAAGTAATATTAATTATCTATAAAACAATGAGCAAGCTAGTAGGTTAAGTAAATGCATGACTTAACCTTCAGCAAAATGAGGACAATATCAGGATAAAGTTGGCTTTAGACTTTTTTCCTATATTTTTAAATTGACCTGATGACTAAGTCAACTTTAAAAACCATTACTACTAGAATTAACCTAGAATCTTAATTTAGGAAATTTGCAGATAAAAATTATCATGTTAGTTTTTATTTTACTGACATATATCCAGGAAGTAGAATTTTTGAATTGCACAGAACATAACAAAATAAGGAGGCAAGGGACTGGACGAAATGCAAAATTGTCATAATTTTATATTTTAACATCCCTCTTATATTATTCAAATAATCAAGGTAATCCAGTGTTAAATAAGTGCATGGGGAAACTGAGGCAGCAAACAACTGTGGGATGCAGAAAATGTGATGGTCACAGAATTTTTTTTTTTTTTTAGCATGAGGTCTCATTTCTTGCAGAAGGTACACCTGGCAGTCCTGTGCCCAGCAGATTTGTTGTATCGAAGTGGAAAACACAGTTTAGACTCAAAAAATGAGAAACCTTTGCCCCGTGTGTGTCCTCTACAATGGCTTGCTTGATATGGAAGACAGGGCTGAGCCTAAGGGACAACCTCTGCAGGATATAAACCAACGCTAGAAGAATTTAGTCTTCAGTCGTTACTGTATACAACTGCAGGGCCTGGAAAGAAACACTAGCAAAGCCTATCAGCATTTACTTCTATTTATACCTTTAGATATTTACCTATAGAGACAGAAAGCAGAGCAGTGGTTTCCTGAAGCTGAGGGTGGGAATGGCTTTAACTGTGAAAGTTCAGGAAGGATCACAATCAGGTGGCAGAAACGTCCTAAAACTGCATTTTGTTGATGGCTGCACAACTCTGTAAAATTACTAAAAATCATTGAATTGTACAATAAAAATGAGTGAATTTTATTGTATGTAGATTATACCTCAATAGAATTTTTTTTAATGAGCTTTTGCTCCTTCCCCTGTTGATGAACAATCGTGAGTGTCTCCAGGGTCTTGCTGTTTGAGTGGCACTGCTGTGGCCATTCCTGCAGTGTCTGCTGAGGAGCATGTGCTCCCTGTTGAGTTTTAGGTGTGTGGATGTTCGACTTTAGGAAATAAAGTCAAAGCGTTATACAAGTGTGTAACAGATACCGGGAACCCACATCCTCACCGACACTTGATGTGTCAGCTTGATACGCTGACAACTGGAGGTAGTGAGACAGGATAGTAAGAAACTAGGACAATTGCTTGGCAAGTGAAATAGAGAAACTGAGAAAGATAACTGAACAAAATAGCCTGAACAAACTGGCTGAGCAATTCACAGCCAGATACAGAAGGTCACCTCCCTAAAGAGAACATCTAGGCCTCAGCTGAATTTCAGCGCCAGGCCCAGAAAAGCAGCAAAACCAGATGGGCTACTCGAGGACCAGTTACAATAACTAAAGACCCCCTGCCCTGTCACTGACCAATCAGAGGAGATCATGACCCTAAAAGGGCACACCTGGAGAACTGATGAATATTCTACTGAAACCCTCCCCTGAAAACTCCCCTGAGATTCTCTGCAAGACAGAGATATAAAAGCCTCAAGAAAAAGGACCCAGGAAGGGTAAGTGTTTTCCCTCTGAGGAGCAGCCTGAGCTGTTCCCTTCCCCTTCTTCCGCCGCTTCTTTCGCCACTTCTTTCCCCGCAGGCATGCACCTTTTAAATTCTAAGGCAATGGGCAGCTGGCAGCTTGTCCCAGGCTAATCCCCTGAACCTGTCCCCAAAGTCCTTTTTTCTCTGACTTCCCAGTGAGCTAAGGCAGCCCAGCCTAGACTCTCCTATTGTTTCTACAATGCTAAGCCCTTGCTTGTTTCACTGTCCCCAGTTTAACACACAAATCCTCACAGTCAGCTGGACTCATGTGGTGAAAGCTTTCCTACACAAAGCCAAACACCCACACATTATAGCTTGCCCTGAGCAGACCCGCTGAGGGCCAGGCCTATGTCAGGTAACAGCATGAAAGTTTTGCAAACCAACTGTCAAAACAATGTCAATGTACTTCGTGCCCCTGAAGTGCACATTTAAAATGGTTAAAGTGGAATGGGGCATCTGTAATAGTGTCAACTATAAAAATAAAGTTAAAAAATGAGTTTTTAAGAGAAAACTATGGCAATGGGGTGGGAGTAGGTAGAGGATCTGGGGATAAAAGTGGTGAAAAAGGAGACTTGGCTTGGGGTGGTGACCACATGGTCACTATACGGATCGGATGATGTTCTTCCAAGAGGCTTCTGGGATAAACTCTGAGAGGTAATAATTAGAATGTTCTTCTTCTTCAGTATTCAGGGTACAAGCCAAAGGATAACTCACATCAAACTCAAAATACTAATAAAATGCTACTGATAGCTTAGATCCCTAAAATCTATCTCTTTCTCAACTCATTATTAGGCAGTTGCGATATGAACATCCAATCAATAAATAATATGTTATAATTTCTCTATAAAATTTCTCTGTAAAATTTCTCATTTGGATTCTAAACACTATGATACTGATGACCCACAATTTTTTTCCCCATTCAGGTTCAAAAAGAAATGTGTGTGTGTTTTCCAGCCAAGCCCATCATTCCTAACGCCGTTAGGAGACAGCAGTGCCAGCTAGAGAAGGACCTAGTACCTTAGGGCAAGAACTAGCAAAGATGGCAAAACTGCTTGGGAAGGCTGGGTCAGCACATGCTCACACCACCATCTCTAAGTTAGGCTTGCATTGGGAGACCACTGAAGATTTGTCTTGATTTCTGAAAAGCCAGTGAGAAAAGCATATTTCTGTTTTCCTTTTCTCTCAGCAGAGTGTCAGCACCACATGCCCAGGTCTGATAGCTGTTACAGGCTGAATTGTGCCCCGCCATCCCGCATTCAGACTGGATGTATTTGTGTCTCCCTACATTTATATGCGGAAGCCCTACCCCTCAGTGTGGCTCTATTTAGAAATGGGATGTTTAAGGAACAAATTGAGTTTAAATAAAGCCATAAAGTTCAGGCTCTAATCTCTCCACACCCCCACCGGCCCAACTATGTGAGGACACAACAGAAGGTGGCTGTCTACAAGCCAGGAAGAGAGTTCTCACCAGAAACCAAATTGGTGGCTACCTTGGTCTTACACGTCCCACCTTCCAGAACTGTGAGAAATAAATTTCTGTTATTTAAGCCACTCAGCCTAAGCAGACTAGTACACCCCAAAATTCACATTCTAAAGTCCTAACCTAACCCCCAGTACCTGAAAATGGGACTGTATTTGAATATGTGGCCTTTGAAAAGTTAATTGAAGAAAATGAGATCATAGGGGTGGGCCCTAATCCAATATGACTAGTGTTCTTATTAGAAGAAGAAATTAGGACACAACAATACACACAGAGAGGAGACCACATAAAAGCAGAGAGAACATAGCCAAGTATAAGCCAAAGACAGTGGCCTTAGAAGAAACCAACTCTGACAACACCTTGATCTCAGATTTCTAGCCTCCAAAACTGTGAGGAAATGAATTTCTGTTCTGTAATCTACTCAGTCTGTGGTATCTGTTACGATGGCACAGAGTGCCCTGTGTTCTTACACTGCTTTTTCTGTCTCAGTCAGGAAGGGGAAGGTTTGAAATGAGAAGATATAAAATCCAAGATTAGACACTTTGAGTTTTCTCTTTCTGACCGTATCAACATACTATTTTTGGCAGAATCTCATTGTCTCTAAATCCTTCTTCTCCTTCTGACAGTAATTCTGTTCTGTGTTTGCCTTAGTTTGAGCCGCTATAACAAAATACTACAGACCTAGAGGATTATGGAAAACAGAAATTTGTTTCTCACCATTCTGGAGGCTAAAAGTTCAAGATCAGGGTGCCAAGATCAGGGTGCCAGTAATGTCACATGCTAGCGGGAACCCTCTTCCAGGTTGCAGACTGCTGACTTCTCATTGTACCCTCAGTGGAAAAGAGATGATGAGAGAGGCCTCTGGGGCCTTTCATAAAGGCACTAATCCCATTCGCGAGGGCTCCAGCCTCATGACCTAATTGCCTCTCAAAGGCGCCATGTCCTAAAGCCATCACCTTGGAGTTCAGATTTCAACATGTGAATTTGGTGGTGCAAATTCAGTCCATTGTAGTGCCCCACTGTAGCTCCCCAGTTTCTTATTCTTCTGTGCCTGCCTGTGCCTATTTGCCTCCCTACCCAGCTAAATCCCAGGGTCTAATATTTCAGCCATGCGAGCACTATAATCACAGCGGTTCCCCTTCTTCCTTGACTTTCCGTCTACCATCCATTTCACTTGTTCCCAAACTCCAGCTGGCACTGGCTGCCACACTAACCAGGACGCCACCTAAAAATACTGATGGCCAGTTCCAGTCCAGATTTACTGATCTACTAAAAGAGGCTCATTGGAGGTAGGGTCCTGGGATTTGTATTTTTCTAAAGATTCTTGGGTTATTCTGATGCCCAGCATGATTTGGGAACTATCATCAATGCCAATTCTCTACCCCAGATGACCCTAACGTCCATTTCCCCACTCCTTAGCTGCCAAGTATTGCTACAGAGGATCACAATGTCATGCTGGTTGAACTCTCTGTGCTTCAAACTACTTAATATCATTTGATCCTCTTAGAATCCTCAGAATATTTTTAGTACGTTCATTGACTCTCCATTGCACTTTCCCAGCCACTTAAGTTATTCCTCTTCTAAACTTTGTCTTATTCTCCCACAACTTCCCTTGCTCACAGGAGGAAGCACTGTTGCCACGTTACTAAGAAGATATAGGGCAGCAGCTTTCAACTGTGGCTGCATGTTAGACTCACATTGGGAGTATTTAAAATACTGGGTTCTGGCTCTGCCTTGCAAGACAGTGATTCAATTGGCCTGGCATGGAATCTACACATCAGTATTTCCTTTTTTTACTCCTGAAGTAATTCTATTATGCAGCCAGTGGTAAGAACCCCTAATCTAGGCCACTTGACACTAAGTATCTCAACTTTCAACACCCCTAAGCCCAGCCTCTAGACACACACACACACATACACACACACACCCCTCAACATTTTTCTAGACTACCTTAACCTTTCCTTTTTTCACAGAAGACATATGCTTACTCATTTTCAAGACTAATTCTGCGCCTGTGGCCTTGACTCCATCCCACCTCCTCTAGAAGCTTGCTCGATCTTTTTCTCCCATCCTCTTTCTATCTTCAATCTCACCCTTATGTATGATTAAGCAGTTTACCCACTGGTTTAAACATTTATAAGTATATGTATCTTCTATTTTATAAAAGTTCTGTTACCACCAACAACACAATAATCATAGCAGCATTATATTTCTTTATCCATTCAGAGTCAAACTTCTCTAATAAAATAATTTATACCAGTGTTCTCTCTTTCTTTTTCTAATCTCAATTTCTGTCTCTTCCCACCGCATTCCAACCTAAATACAACCAACAGATTAAATTTTCAAGTATATACCTCACCACGTCACCCATTTGTTGAAATACTAATGGATCCCCACGAAGTCCATTTGGCCAGTATTTATTAGGAGCCCAGGACCCTACCTGTGCTAGGCAGAGTGCGGAGCACTGGAGACACAGACATGCAGAGTGAGTGAGACACAGACTGTACCCTCTGAGAGCTCAGAGCAGTAAAGAAACCTGTGCTGTGATGACCGTCAGATTAATTCTACTGGCAAACTAATTTTCTCAGCCTTTGGGCATATTGATAATGGGTCTTTCTTTCCAATTCGCTCTCTTGATAAAGCCCTTGATCTAAAGATATGTTGAAAAATCAGAACTGGCATTTGAATACAGAGCTAATCCCAAAGTTTTGACTCTTACTACAAAGGAAGGTAGTAAATCAGCACCAATTCTGAAGTTGTTTTCCACATTGACTTGGATAACAGTGACACTTACCATTAATTAAAATATAGAATTAATGCATACATGAAAGATCAAAGTGGGTAAAAAAGGAAATAGTAGAAAAACATGAAAAATCAGAAAACAGAAGCTGAAGGAAACCAAGGTGAAGTCTGAACCACTGCAGCCTGAAGGGAAGGAGATGGAAATGGAAAGTAAGGATAATCAGAGAGGGAGGAAGGGAAGAAAGGGTAGACAGGAACAAAATAATAAAAACAAAAAGGAAAGCAGTCGTTCAGCGAATATCCACAACAACAAGTTTATGAAGTTAATTTAATATTTTTAATTATAATAAATACCTCAAAAATAATTCTAATAAGAGTGTCTGCCCCAAATAGAGAATACCTACAGGTGCATCTAGCATAATTGCCCAGGAGTGGGCAAGACTAAGCCAACGAGGTTTGGCTACAAAAGCCCTGGAAAAGCAGCAACCATTTCAGATTCTGGCAAGAGAATAATCAGGTCATGGGGGTTTTTCCTAAAACAACTCAGATATTATGTTATTGTGATTCTATTACTTTCTAACTTTGTAATTATGAATGATGACAAGTCCAGCAATGAAGTTCAATAATTATTCTATTAATAAAAAAAAGAAACTCTCACATTCTAAGAGTTTTTTAAATTTTTTTTTAAAAATTATACTAACTGGAAGGTACCACTGAAGATAAGAAAATGAACACAATGGAGCTGAAATCACCTCATTCTCAAATGCAAGAACCTATCTTCTAGGGATATTATGAGATTACATGATTTGATACATGTAAAGCAACTTTCAGTACTCAAATAAGTTATGTGTTATTATTCTGAAATAGTTCTTCATGTTCAAAAGCTTTATCATAGCCAGTAGATTGGGTATTTCTCTTTAAGCTTCCATTCATTAACATTCAACCTCAGATTTTATAATCGTACCAAATCCAATGGGCCACTCTGGAGTTAGGATGATTCTTCGCACTTTTCCTGAACGGAGACAATAGAACAGGACTTTAGACCACTGCGTTGACCAGTCTTTGCTTACAGATTGCTCCCAAGGAGGCCTGTGACCTTGACTGAGGAGACTCTATTCAACTGAGAGCAAGTCCCAGAAAGGAGCCAGGTGAGAAACGTAAGCTTCTGACAGTCCCAAAAGCTGGAAAAATGAGTGGCTCTGTCCTGAGGAAAGACTCTACAGGGGCTCACTACAGGGTCCGCCACAAACACACAGGGCCTATTTACCGATTCCTTTAGAAGCGGGAAGATAAAGAAGCTACCTCTTACCGTTAGCCCTCCCCCAAGAACTCCCCTCCCGTAGTACAGACAGCAAAGCCCAGGCAATCTCTATTATAGGCCAGTGGACACAGTCTTAAGATTGTGATCTTTTATTTACCTGAGGACGTTCACACCTTTGTAAGAACCAGCCTCTTCTATAGCCATAAGGTGGAGCTGCTCTCATCAAGCTCTGGTATCCCTGTTTATCTACATCAAAATCTAAATTCCAGAGTTCACAGATATTTTCCGTACCACTTCTGAAATCCTACAGCAACATTATCCAATAAAAAATGTTCACACAGCATTTTCTTTATGTTCATGTTCCATTAGCCCACAATATGCATAGACAGGGTGGAGTGTAGTTAGCCCAGAAGCAACGCGCTGACCACACATGTATAATCTAAGTCATCTCAGAACTCTACCCTCACATCTGGCTGTATCCAGCCCTTTTCCGATACAGACTGTCAGCTGGTATCTGCTGGCTTGGTCTTATCTATATATAATGTGACATAATCATTGCTTATCCTATGACTCTCCAAATTCTAAAACATTTAGATGCCTCAGATCTTCCAGTATGTCCCATTTTCATATAGTAGCAAGATTTCTACAACTCAGATAGTTAATCTCTCATGTGCATTTTGCACATAATTCCCAGCCTGTATTGAGGCAAAAGACATTCCACAAAGTCAAGACAGCTTTGAGAAGGGAGAAAAGCGTAATAGCAGAATCCCTCGCACATGGAGAAGGAGGATAACCCAAGAACCAGAAATAGGGAGGTCCAGGGCCTAGGTTAGTGGGAAGCCTAGATGTAGATCCTTCAAAATTAAAAAAGTACATTTATGCACCTGAAGAATGTTTCTGATTACTCAGAAACAAGCAATTTTTTTTTCCTGGCGCTAAATAACTGAAGATTGATGAGAAACTTAATCCCAGTTTGTGTGTGTGTGTGTGTGTGTGTGTACAAATTTTGGATAGAATTGTAATATACTTAAAATGTTTTTTCTCATCATTTGCATTTTTGGAAGAAAAATTCATATGTTGCAAGGACTATGAAACAAAGAAGAGAAAAACAACTTCACAGACCAGAAGTTACTTTCAATACCTACTTAATGGCTCTATATTTCAATTTTGTTCTATCTTCTCAAGTACACTTTATGGGGCTGTGTTGCTATGTGTGAGTGATACTATAACTTCAGACAAGGAAATACATATCTTATTATGTTTTATTTTACATAATTGAACCATCTACAGTAGCATTGTTTCAGAAATAAAGACAAATGATTTAACTTTTTAATTAAGCTTTAAAACCCCTAATTAAATGCCTAAACTGCAGAGAACCGTTTCAGTCTAAATTGTCTTTAGATTGCTATGTGTGGATTTTCCTACTGCATGGGGGCTGCCAGAGAAAGTAACAAAGGGCTATAAATCAAATTTGTGCTTTGTAATTGGTACCATTAATGCACCTTTCATTATCCAGCAAGACAAGAACAGAGAACATATAATGCTTCAGGTAAAACATAAACTCACTCATATTTCTGCAAATGCCTTCTCTTAGGCTTCACACTATGGGAAGTATTGGGCAACATGTACCTGTGTAACTAGTGGCCAGGAAAACTTACCAGGATGTGACCAAATGGTTAGTTGGGTCTACCTGAGTCCAGGTTATTTTATAATAATTTAACAACCTATTGAAGATGACTCCACTAGAAAGGTGCAGAAGGAGAATTCAGAGTCAGATTCGCAAACTCAATGTGTGTTAAAATGTATTTTTCAGTAGGAAAAAAAAGCAAATTAAAATCAAAATGAGGTGCCACTACATACTCATTAAGATTTAAAAAATTAAAAGAGAGGCGTTACCAATGATAGCAAGCACACAGGGCGACGAGAACTCCCACACAGTCCTGGGGCAAGGTACAAAATAGTACAGCCTCTTTGAACAAGAGTTGAGCAGTTTTTTATAGAGTTAACTCTATACTTACCATGTGACCCAGCTATCCCCCCCTTAGGTTCTTACGTAAGTAAATAAAAATTTATGTTCACACAAAATCCTATACAAACATTTATAACACTTTTACTAGTAATCACAAAAACCGGAAACCACGCAAATGTCCTTCAGCTGGTGACTCGCTAAAGGGCCACACATCCACACGGTGCAACACCAGTCAGCAATAAGAAAGAATCAGCTGCTGGTACATGCAGCGGCAGGGGTTAAACTCAAATGCATTGTAAGTGAAAGAAACCCAGCTTCAAAAGCTATGTATTTATGATTTCTTTTACATGAATTTCTGATAGAGGCACAACTATAGAAATAAGAAATCAGTGGTTGCCAGGACCTGGGCATGTGGGGAGAAGCTGACTTTAAAAGGACACGGGGAAACTTGGGGTAATAAAGCTAGTCTGTACCTTGACTTCACAGGAAACAGGGGACACAGAGCGAATGAAGCCCCCAGATGGCCCTGATCCACAGACGAATGTGGAAAGTTTGCACGAGGAGAGCAGTGTTCAGCTGTGGTGTAGCCGCACTTTGGTGTGTCACTATGTCGTGATTAGGTACATACTATGTTACAACTATTCATAATAATTTAAGAAGTTTATAAATAATTGATTCTTATACTAACACTAGACATAACTCAAAATTAATTCCAACATAATGTCTTTTTTTTCCTTACTTGCTCCTATTTTGAGTGGAAAACAAAAAGAAACGGTAGCACTCTAGCAGGCACCCGTAACCCAGGAATCTGAGGTCCAAGGGACGTGCCAGTGACCACGGTGCTGTGCAGAGATCTAACGGATAGAATCTAACTCTCCACCACTGCACATAGCAACAGATGACCGCAACCAGAAGC
The DNA here is from genome assembly GCF_022682495.2 of Desmodus rotundus. Classification (NCBI taxonomy): domain Eukaryota; kingdom Metazoa; phylum Chordata; class Mammalia; order Chiroptera; family Phyllostomidae; genus Desmodus; species Desmodus rotundus. The sequence continues at coordinate 66,507,865 of NC_071391.1, read as the reverse complement.
AGGTCTTGCAGCAGTCATTAAATACTCTTATTTTGTTTTATCATACTTGGAATGGTTTGCAAAAGCAATGGAATATAAATATGGTGGGATAATATGCAAAGCATTCCTATTTAGGGGTGTGTGTTTGTGTGTGTGTGTGTGATTGTGGTATAGGTGTGTGTGTGTTAAAGTAAGAATCACTATATCTCTTCTGAAAATAAAAAAATACCAATTTGTCTATTTCAATTGTACTCATTTTTAACCTCTGAATAATTCTAGTTAATAAAACTATGACTAAAGTTTGAAGCAAAAAAAAAAATAGTCCTGAAATGACAATTTAATGTGTTTCAAAAACACAGAGACACAAACTAACAGATATGCTCAACTTAAAGGGGAATATAAACCAAAACTGGGTATTTTCCCATGATCCAAAAGAAACAGATTTTAAATTCACAGCTAAGGAATAGAGGGCACCCTCCCTGAAGAGAGCGCACAAACTGCACTGTCCACAAGAATAACTAAAAGAGCCTCTTTGACACTGACAGTAACCAGAGGGGAGGTGGGAGGGGATAATGAGGGAAAAAGGGGGAAGGGTTTTCAGGAACATCTATAAAGGACACATGGACAAAGCCAAAGGGGGGTAGGATCAAGGGTGGGAAGTGGGGATGGGTGGAGTCAGGGGCAGTAGTGGGGGAGAAATGGAGACAACTGTATTTGAACAACAATAAAAAAAGTCAAAAAAAAATTTTTTTAAAAGCTTGTTTGCAGCGTATGCTGTGATGTGTAGCCCAGATCCCACCTTCGGAACTGATGTACTCAATCTTCCAGCTGCTTGGAGCATTGGCTGTGGATGACTCACAGCTGAGTCTCTCTTCGGGCATTGTCTTCTGCCAAAAGGAGCTGCCTGCCTCAAGGTTGTATCCTTGGATGCTAGCAAATGGCAGTAAAGCAACGTAAACTCAAATAGTGATAGTCTCAGGTCTGGTATTTCTGCTTTAGCAGATCAGCGTAGCCCAGTGACACTGTACATTTGATCTGGTCAATGCTTTTTTTTCCATTCTTATCAAGAAAAAAAATCAGAAGGTCTCTGTCTTCTCATGAAATGAACATCAAAATATATTTACACTGGTGTTCAAGGGCTGTGTTAACTATCCTACCCTCTGCTATAATATAGTTCAAAGGAGCTTGAATCATTTGAACCTTCCACAAAACATTTAATGAGTGTATTATATCGATAAGATTATGGTAATTGGACCATGCGAGCAAAAAGTAGCAAGTATGATGGACGCCTTGGTAAGAAGCATGCACTCTGGGATAAGATAAACTCTATAAAGATTCAGGAGCCCACCCACATCTGTGAAATGTTCAGAGATCCTAAAGTCTGGGGAATGCTGGGACAATGCCTCAACAATAAAGGAAAAATTATTATATCTCACAACTTCCATTGCCAGACAAGAAACTCAGTCAACTGGCAGGCCTCTGTGTGTCCCAAAGACAGCATATTCCACTTGAAAATACTATTCTGAACCATTTTCCAAGTGACACAGAGGCATATATCTTTAAGATGGACTCAGAGAAAGAAACAGCTCTGCGTTAGGTCTAGGCTAAGATATGGAGTTCTGGTACTTGGGCCAAAATTCGTGGCAGATCCTATGACAATAGAAGGATCTGTACTGGGAAAAAGATACTCTGTGGATCTTATGACAAGCTCCGGTTGAATAATCACAATATAGATCTTCCAAGGATCTGTGCAAGGCTGTGCTGTCTACAGCAAAGAACCATGTATCTTTCAAAAGCATCTGGCATGCTGCTGAACTCTAAGGGAAATGAAATTTCAGAACTTGGGAGATAGAGACCATGCAGCTGGAGCTGATCACCATAAGTTGTGTACAGTCAGATAAACCAAGTCATAGGTAGACACAATAACCATGTATCATAACAATAAATTTAGGTAGCATACTGAGCAGGGGTAAGGCCAGAGGGAGCAAGTAAGCTGCATAAGTAGGTGGCCCAGACTTCCATGTATCCACTACTATTGTAATGGTACCTATTTGTCAGCTCACACCTAGAGCTGTTGGGGGAAACTGGGAAAGGTGCCTTTTTTAAAAATGTATTTTATTGATTATGCTATTACAGTTGTCCCATTTTTCCCTCTTTATTCCCCTCCACCCTGCATCTGCATACCACCTCCCATGCACATCCCTCCACCGCCTTAGCTCATGTCCATGGGTCATACATATCAGTTCTTTGGCTTCTCCATTTCCTATACTATTCTTAACCTCCCCCTGTCTATTTTGTACCTACCATTTATGCTACCATTCATGCTATTCCCTGTACCTTTTCCCCCACTACCCCCCTCCCCATTGATAACCCTCCATGTGATCTCCATTTCTGTGATTCTGTTCCTGCTCTAGTTATTTGTTCAGTTTGTTTTTGTTTTTGTTTTTAGGTTCGGTTTTTAACAGTTGTGAGTTTGTTGTCATTTTATTGTTTATATTTTTGATCTTCCTCTTTTTCTTAGGTAAGTCCCTTTAACATTTCATATAATAAGGGCTTGGTGATGATGAACTCCTTTAACCTGACCTTATTTGGGAAGCACTTTATCTGCCCTTCCATTCTAAATGAAAGCTTTGCTGGATACAGTAATCTTGGATATAGGTCCTTGACTTTCATGACTTCGAATACTTCTTTCCAGCTCCTTTTTGCCTGTAAGGTTTCTTTTGAGAAATCAGCTGATAGTCTAATGGGAACTCCTTTGTAGGTAACTGTGTCCTTTTCTCTTGCTGCTTTAAGATTCTTTCTTTATCTTTAATCTTGGATAATGTAATTATGATGTTCCTTGGTGTGTGCTTCCTTGGGTCCAACTTCTTTGGGACTCTCTGAGCTTCCTGGACTTCCTGGAAGTCTATTTCCTTTGTCCAATTGGGGAAGTTCTCCTTCATTATTTTTTCAAATAAGTTGTCAATTACTTCCTGCTCCTCTTCTCCTTCTGGCACCTCTATGATTCAGATGTTGAAACATTTAAAGTTGTCGTGGAAGTTCCTAAGCCTCTCTTCATTTTTTTTGCATTCTTGTTTCTTTGTTCTGTTCTGGTTGAAAGTTTATTTCTTCCTTCTGTTCCAAACCATTGATTTGAGTCCCAATTTCCTTCCCTTCATTGTTGGTTCCCTGTACATTTTCCTTTGTTTCGCTTTTCATAGCCTTCACTATTTCCTCTATTTTGTGACCATACTCAGTCATTTCTGTGATCATCCTGATTACCAATGCTTTGAACTATGCATCTGATAGGTTGGCTGTCTCTTCGTCAGTTAGTTGTATATTTTTCTGGATCTTCGGTCTATTCTTTCATTTGGGTTTTTTTGTTTGTTTGTTTTCTTTTGTTTTTGGTTTTGTTTTGTTTTTTTTGTCTCAGTGCACCTGTTATGTAGTAAAGTAAGGAGCCTTAGGTATTCACCAGGGCGGGGCAACCCAAGTCACTGCGTTGTGATGCTGTCAGTGGGTAAGGAGTCAGAGAGGGAAGAGTGCAGCTTGTTCAGCTCTCTACCAGCTTTCAACCACTTCCCCCACTACCCACAAGCAAACTGGGCCCTTTTGGTGCTGATTCCCAGGTGAGTGGGTTTGTGTAAATTCTAGGACCCTATAGGTCTCTCCAATGAACTCTCCTGTGGGGCTGGGAGTTTCTCCCACCACCACAACCCCCACAGATTTTTTCAGTAAGAGGTTTTGAGGCTTTATTTCCCCCTGTACTGGAACCCTGTGTTACATGGTCTCTCTCGATCCCCAGTTGTTCCTCCCAGTTTATCTGCACATGAATGTAGGACCACCCACTCCACCAGCCACTGCTTTGCTCACCACTGTCCTCCTACCTCTGCCTTGCCTCAAGTCCTCTCTGCCTGGATGCTCATCTCTGGCCCTCCTACAGGTCTGGATGAATGTTTCTTCTTTAACTCTTTGGTTGTCAGACTTCCAAACAGTTTGATTTTCTGGCAATTCCGGTTGTTTTTTGTTTTTAAATTTGTTATTGTCCCTCTTTTGTTTGTGTAAGAAGGCACAGTGTGTCTACCTATGCCTCCATCTTGGCCAGAAGTCAAAAAGTGCCTTTATAACCAGCTGATGGAGAAAGAAGAAGGCTGAGCTTGGGTCACAAGTGGGTCTGCTCAGTTTGGGTGTGCAAGCTGAAGCTGATGACTGCTGCATAACAGTCCACTCGGGGGTGACCTGAAAGATAGCAGTGGGGGAATTCTCTCAGTGGGTAGAGTTTGGGCCACGCGTCTACTCAACCAATTTGTTGAAGTAAAAGTGGCCAAGGTAAGCATATACATGGGCAGTGCTGAATGGCTTGACTGGTTGGTCAGTGAGCTGGAAGGAAAAAGATTTGAGGATCAGGGACAAAAGACATGGGGAAGAGCTAGTAGATGGACCTAGAAGAGTGGGGACAGAAATGTGATAATCACTGTGTTGCAATGCATGGTAACATACATTGGAGAGTAACCATCTAGAAAACAGAATAATCAAACAGACCAAATGACTTGACTAGCTGACATTGGCAAGTTGATTACATTGAACTTCTTCTATCCTGTAAGGGGAAGTAATTCATCTTGACTGGGAATGGTACATAGTCCAGGCATTAGTTTGCCTATACTGCCAGCAGGGCCTCAGCCAGTACCACTATCATCAGGCTTATAGAGTGCTGAAACCACCAACACATTTTACCTCAAAATATTCCCTCAGACTAAGGGACCCACTTTAAAACAAAGGAGGTGTAACAACAGGCACATAAGGAAGTGGACTACTGGTTGTTTCACTTGCCACACTGCTCAACAGCTATCAGCATGAGAGAACAGAAGGACTTTTTGAAGATGTAGCTCACTTGAAGCTTGGAGGTGCAGCATCATTTAGAGTGCAGTATACACCCAAATCAAGGACCACTATATCGTGCTATGTCCCTAATAAGTAGAATACATGAGTCTGGGAACAAATGGATATAAGTTGACCAACTTGTAAGGTGTATAATTCTAGATGACCTGGTTTCCTAGAACAGGAAAGCTTACATTAAACTTTAAGCTATAGCTGATGCCCAGTTACTTCAGTTTTCTCATCTCAGAAACCAGATGGCAAAAAAAAATGAGTGACCAGATCTGTGGGAGTAATTGACTTTGATTCTCAAGAAGAGGTAGAGCTTCCATTACATAGTGGGGGCCCAACACTTCCCTGGAAGAACGTTGCCTACTTTAGCTTCAGACTAAGCCCAGATCTCCTCCACTGCTAGTGTGATTAGAGCTTCAGAAAAGCCAACTAAACCCAAGGTATAGAAACAGAGTGATGATTATATATTCCTACCTTTCTTCTTTCCAATTCATTTTTCCCCAAACACCTACGTTTCTACAGTTCCAGCCTGTGCAGTAATTACTTCCATTTACCTTTCCCCTTATTACAACCAAAGTGCCGAAATATCAGGGTCTACTGATCTCAATTCAGATCTATTAATATTATTGCATTTTCTTAGGGTTCATTCTCAGAGTAACTGTTCCTTCCATCCTTCTTTTCCTAGGACTGTAATCCTCTATCTTTTGTCAAAATTGAAACTATCTCCATTCATTCTCATAAAAGCTTAATAGCTTGAGTTATTCATATAGTCCTGATCAAGGAGGTAAAGAAAAATGGGGTCCATCTTTAATTTCTGGATCCAGAGTTACTTCAAGGCTAGATCTTCCTAACATTTTATCTATTATGACATATTGGGCTATTTAAAACAAAAGGTGAGTAACTATGAGTAGATTATTAATGATATCTTAAATAGTCTTTCCAATTCAAGAAGAGTGAGATCAGGGGAAAGAGAGAGGTTACCCAGTTCACAGCACTCTTATCCAGGTCATCTTTCAAAAGGAAGGTCACCAGCAATTCACCATATCCATTTCATATAATTTTATTTATTTATCATCCGCTATTCAAATCCCTTACTTAGGGCAATGACCAGGGTGATATATCTCAAGCTGGTCTATTCTGCTCTTGCTTTGCTCTGGCTATCGCTTTTGTAAGAACAGCATAATGGTTAAAAGCACAGCCTTTGCAAACAGACAAACCAAATTCACATCCCAATTGTGCTATCTTAGACACGTTAATTAGCCTTATTTACCTCTTTTTAAAATGTAAATAATGCTGACCCATCTCATGCGGTCACGATGAGAACCAAATGAAATAATGCATACAAGCTGTAGAGCACCAGTGCCTAGCGTGTGGGCGCTTTGTTAAATAGTCACTGGCATTATTATTATCCTCACAGTATTGTCATTATACTTTCTGTCAAAATCGTGTTGCAGAATAAATGAGAATCACCTGTCAGAAGCTGGGATAGGATCTCTGAAATTATTTTTAAAATTGTATCAAGAAACACAGGCTGTAGTCTGCAGGAAAGGGTGTGGCTTGGCAAAAATCCCAGGTCAAGTTCTTACTGGTTTTTGCCAGGTCTGTCCTGATGGTGCTGGCCTGTCTGCATTTTCTCTCCTGTAAAAAGTTTTAGAAGTGCCATCATCGAAAATATGCCCTCACCTTTTCATACATTTTAGTTTTTAGTTTCATTGGAAAGAATAAACATTTTTAATTATTTAAATATGTATTAATGTAAGGTATATTTCATGGGAAACCATCTCAGAATTAGAGTTCTACTTACTAGCATGCTTTCTTAGTATGTTTTCATCCCTGTTGACAACTATAGTTTTGGAAATTAACACAAACTCAATGAAGAAAACCTAAGGCATGATTTATCTAAACAACAAGAACACATTTGATTCAGTATCACCCCAAACAGAATCTGCAAGGCCAGCAACTCTATTTGGCCATAAAGCACTTCAGTGAATAACACACTCTAATGAAGGATGAAGATGAATCGTCTTGGTTAGTGGTAATGCTTCACTGTGAAGAGAGGGAATAAGTACTCCTACAAATGATTATTAGGTTTACTTTTTTCCCCCCACTTTAAGGGACTAAAGAAAATAAATATTTAATGAAACAAAAAATGGGACACTATAAAACCAAACTTGGAGACCAGCAGAGCTTTATTGAGAAAAAGTATAAGGTTCTAAAATCAAATCCAAGCTAAAGCAATTCACAGCCTGGAGAACAGGGGCCCCATGTTTTCAACATCTTTGCTGCTATTATTACCACTAGGACAAAGTTGTGAAGTCATTCGTCAAATCATGGACACTGGAGTTAGCAGAATCATCTAGTCTGATATTTCTAAACTTCAGCCATTACAAAGTAACTTTTGTCACATCTGCATGTAATCTATATTCTGATTCACTTAATATTTTTCTTTCAATTGACTCTAAATTTTGTTTTTAAAGTTTTTGTGCAAGGGAAAACATGTTGTCTTGTGTCTATCCCCAAAATGTTCTTATGCAAAACACACACACACACACACACACACACACACTCAAAGAACTCACTAAGTGCCCTGCTGTGACTCTTCATAGTCTAACTTCTCATTGCTTCACAACATTTCTCGCCTCATTGGCCTTTTTCCTCAGTCTCTCCACCCTAGGTTTGGCATGTCCCAGGTAAAGCATTAACACTCTTGCCTCAGGATCTGTTTTCTAGAAAATCCAGATTGAGAAAAAATGGCCTTTATAACCCTCCCTGACAAGTCATTCGGTCTCTGCTTGATGACCTGTAATGATACACAAATTACTGACAGAAAAACAATCCTTTCCAATTTCACACATCTCTCATTAGTAGAATATTTTTATATAGTGAACTGTAATCCATTACAATCTCATCGAGCTTTTAACTCTGAGTCCAGTGCAGATCGGCACCAGCAGAGAGAATGAGAGGATTTGCTATGGGATTGTCCCTCACAAAACATGCCAGGAAAGCACAGCAAGTTCAAATGAAGTCACTAAAAAATAAGTTGCCTAGTACCAATCTGTGACAGGTTGCCCTGGAGTGCCTAAGAAAGAAAGAAAGAAAGAAAGAAAGAAACAAAGAAAGAAAAGGAGGGAAGGAGGGAAGGAGGGAAGGAAGGAAGGAAGGAAGGAAGGAAGGAAGGAAGGAAGGAAGGAAGGAAGGAAGGAAGGAAGAAAAAGGAAAGAAGGAAGACATTATAGAGAGTTTTTTATAAAATGAATTTTATTCATTTGTAAAACTGTTGTTTACTCTGGGAATATGCCCTTTCTATCTTTTTGGTATGTAAAATACAAATACCCTTTCTTTTATTAAATGATGATAGATAAGAATATTTTTAAATATTTTAAAAATACTGACTATATAGATATTGACAATCTTACAATGGTCCCACCTTGTTTTTAAATCTGAAAGTCTTCTTTATTGAAAAAATTGAGATGAAAGTTGAGATATCAAGTAAATACTACAGGGTATCTTACCGTTAAATTAATCCCCATGAATAAGAGAATAGGCTATGGGTTTTAACCTGTGTTCTAGGAAGTCTTAATTGATATTTGTCTACCTAGATCCTTAGATGCTCACTAGGGTGAGAAACATTTAATCATAAGAGACAGCATTATGAGTAAACGCTTACCCTCCATTGATAGTTATACTGGTGTCTCAGTTTTCGTTGCAGGCTCATTTGGCACTTGCTACCATGTGAGACCACTGTCCTATCAGAAGGCCAATAGTAAATTCACTATCAACCTGCTAATCATTTTCATTATTCACAAAAACTGCTATTGAATTCCTCCAGGAAATGATTGATATGTTGCATCTTGTTTTGACATATCACAACAATGATAGAGGGAAAAAGGGAAGGCAAAATTTTAATGATGCCTTCTAGAAAATGGAATGCACCTGCAAGGCAACGAGAAGTGATTGCTGTCACCCTATCCTTCAACTTGGACTCAGGGCTCACAAGCAGGCCAGACTCCCCCCCAAACGGATTCTTTCTTGACGTCAGACAGCAAGACGGTTTCTGAGATTGATGAAATCAGTGATCTTATCTAAAAGCACCGCAGCTACAGGAAGAAGGACCTCAAATGGTGAATGTAAATAGGGACAGTCTGACTGCTGTTAACAGTGTCTGATAACAACAGAACTCAGAATAAATAAGAATAATGTTTATTGAGCACGTATTACATACCAGGCCTTGTGGTAAGTGATTTACCTGCATTGTATCACTTAATCGCATTGTACATTATCTATTTCCTTTATAAGTCCCAAAGGGGAGGATGTGGCCTACCTCGTTCAGCATGTACTCCAGGTTCCCACAACAGCACCTGACACACAGAAGATGCTCAATACATATTAGTTCACAAAATGAATGAGTGAAAGAAGGAAGGACCATCTCTTCCTACTTTGAACTTTGTACTCAGAGACTTCAGATGGAATTCCAAAATCCTACAGAGAAATTGTCGCAAGTGTATGTTCATGATACAGTCTTTCCTATAAGTCAGCCGGGCAACTGCTCAGCTAGCTGCCTGCTGAGCAGCCTGGCACCAAGGAATAGACAAGAGTCACACAAGGTAACTATGATGTTCACTCAGATTTTATTGAATGTAGGTTCACTCAAAGTAGAACATCAACATATATTAATGTCTTACTCACATTCCAACAGTCTAAGAGAAATATAACACATACACACAGCAATCAGTGGGGATAAAGAACCTGAGTGTCAGAGTCTCAGTCTGCAGGTCCAGGAGACAGCACAGTAAGCAAGGAAGTTGTCACTGTCTTTCACGGAAGGCTCACCAAAGCCAGGCGGGCAGGAGGGCAGGCAAAGTCCTCAGTCCAGCAGGGTGGAGCTTCTGGCAGCCGATGCCAAGAGAGATCAGTGTGGCATGGAGCAGCACTGGCATGTGGAGCTCGGCTGTCTCAGCAGTGGTCTGGAGCCTGCCTCAGTTATACCTTGAAAGTGGTGGACTCCACCCTTCTGGGTCTCTTGATAAGTGTCTTGGCACCCCTGATGGCAAGTGGAGAATTTCCCCAGGAACCTATCCATCGGTGGTTTTGCTCTACAGACATGGTTGTTCTGATCACGTGTGTGGATATCTTGGGGTATCCCCTTGCCAGATGTGTCTGCTCTGACTTATTAGCTTCCTTCTTGAACCAAAGTGTCATAACTGACTGGCAGTCATCCTGGTTGACATGAGTGACTCCATTTTGTCTTATATACTTTATGCTACCTTGATCAAACCAACATCATTTTATTGGTCCTGCTCTTCACAGAAATCCGTAAAACCATTCAAGAAGCTGAAAACACTGAGAGATTACAAACTATGTTTTTGAAAAGTCCGTAAAGCCGTAAGACTTGTTCATTAACTGTAATATCTGAATCAATAGTCAATTTACACTTCAAACAAACCAAAAAGTGTTTTACTATTGTTTATATGTGCTCCTATGTGAGTACAGGAGAGTTATTAAACAAACATAATCAAGTATCTAATGAGAAACCAGGATCATGCGACAGTAGTGGACAGAAGGCCTGTATTTCAACATGCAAAGCTTTTCTTACATTGATTGAAGAAGCAGAGTATATGCCCACAGGTCTTGCAAATAAGAATCTCTATATATGTGGATGTTAACCAGCCTCCCAGGCTGTCTCCCAGACCTTCTCTATAAAGACTACAACCAAAGCCACCAGTTTATAGAAGCTCCAGAACTGAGAAGTTGCCTTCAGCAGTGTCTTTGGAATATCACACACAAAACAAAAACTGGGGAGAAAGAGAACAGAAGAAGAACAAGAATTCTGCTTTAAAGAGATTGTGCAAAACTGGGGTTATCATGTGCAGCGAAGTCAGACTATGAGAAGGCAATGCTGACACTAAAGGACATGTAAATAGGACCCCCCAGAGCACTGCTTGTGATGTATGTAACTGTGACCCCACAGTTTCAGCAATCCCAGGAAGCTCTAGTCACTGCTGATAATGCAAAGGACCACCTCCTCCCCTCTGCCCACTTGGTGACAGATGGCCCTACCCAGAAAAGAGAGCATCATGAGAAGGAAGACGGATGGACAATGAGAAGATTCTCTTTTTACCATGAATTATTCACTTACAAAGAAAAAGTTTCAGACAGAGGCTGAAAGCACTATAATTTTTTAGATCTCTGGAGACTTTAAAATACAAAGCATTTTACATAGATCTGTTGCATTATTTAGAGAAAGACCAAAAAAATTGCCAGGCGAGAAAAACTGTCTTACAATACTCTTGGTCCTTGCTAAAGAATTTTCTTAATACTCTTATTTTCTTTTCATTCTTTTCTTACTTTTTACCTAAAATTATTTTTCCTCCATTTACTCATGCTTTTTGCTGCTGTCTTTTCCAGAAAAATCAAAAAAAGGAACATATGAAATACAATGCTTTCGAATCCCCAAAATATGTGTTATAAATGTAAAGCCCAGTTTACAAACTCAGGTGGGAAAGAAATAAACCTTTCTGTTTTTTTCTATGAAGCGATCCACTTTGTATTTGGAGCTCCTGCCCCATTTCACGTAACCATATTTATGAAGCATTTCTGCCAGAACAGTTGCTGTCCTCCTCCACACAATCCCCTCAGCTCCTGTGCGTCTCTGTTGGTTCCGCGCCACACGTGGAGCACACACATCTTGTCTCAAAACCGCCCTCAGTTCCGTCCACCAGAAGGCATCCTGTAACCACTCCCCGCCGGTCTGGCCTCCTCCAGGAGAACAGGATGGCCCACCTCCGTGGAGCCATCGCGACTGCTGCATGGCCGACATGTTGGCCGCAATCTCAGGAAGGACTCGGAGCCAGAACCACTCAGTCCTAAGATCTTCTGATCTCCTCCTTCTGGTAAAAGGGAATCTCTTTTTAATCCAGGAGAAAGTCTTCTTTAAAAATTAATACCAAGGCATTATTCCCATGCATTTTACTCCTTTTTTACCAACTCTGCAAATTCTCCCAAACTCTTCTAACTCTTAGGCTTTTGAAAAAACAATGACCAAACAATATGCTGGCTACTTCTACTCTGTCTGTGCACCTCATACCTTGCTGAGACAACCAGAACATTGTAAAGTCTGTTTAATGGGAAACAAGGGGAAAGAGATACAAGGAGAAAAACATCTCACATACTGACCCAATCTGACTGCTCAAATTTCCTGTTAATATGGGTAGATATAGCCAAGTTCCATTGATGCTTACTATCTCTAATCTGCCCCCTTCTTTTATTACACTGCCACTATGGTAGTTCAACACTTCTTTGAAATACTGTAACAACCTCCTAGCCCTGCTTCCCTGGTCTAACTTCTTCACTGTTATCAGAGTGGGTTTTATAACACGGAAAATCAACTTGTACCACGTCACTCCATGTGTCTGAAATGACTGCTTTCAAGCATTAATCCAAACTCCTTAGCATGACAACTGAGATATCATGACCTGGTCCTGCCCTCTCCAGCCTCATTTCTAGTTACCCTTCAGCACAAACTCTGCCCCAAACCAGACAGGAGTATGCTCCTTATTCCAAGTCTCCCTGCCTTTATCCATGCTGTCCCCCTTTTCTGAAACTCCATTCCCTTCAGTCTTCTCACGTTGAACTAATTTTTCTTAAGGACTTTCCACTGGGATCGCTCTCCCAAGGAATTCTTTCCTGACCAGCTTCATCTGTGATTAGGGACGTCTTTTCTGAGTTTCTACAGCACTCCTGGCAAATCACACGGTTATAATTATTTGGTTTGCTAAGTTTTCTTCCCCAGTGGTCTGTGAGCTCCTTAAGATTACAAATTCTTTTATCTCTGTATCCTTAGGAAGTAGGACAGTGATTTAAAAATAGTTAATGTTCAGTAAATAATTCCTGAATTACTGTACAATTTATGCTATTTAAGATACGTCTGGTTCCTACATTGCACTTCTAGCACACTAGATATCTGTATTAAGCAAATTAAAATAATTATAAAAAGTTTTGCTGACTAATTTTAAACTCACTGACTAGGTTAACATTTGATTATATTTCTAAGAATGTTGCTCCCATATTGTCCTAAATATTTGGAGATCTTGATATAATTTTGATATCAGTAAGAAGGTTCTATTTTTGGCATTCCTAGGAAAACAGAACAGAGTACATGAAACACATATGTTATACTGTAAAGTGGTAGGTCAGAACAGAAATTGCTGGCAAGCAGGGACCCAGGCCAGGGGAACCCTGCCCCCAAATCCAGCACAGAATCTGCTCCCCTTCTTGGCAGGAAAGGCAGGGGGATGGTACCGGTGTCAAGATGGCGAACTAAAGCAGCCTACCTTCTGCTGAGGGAGGGGCTGCCTGAAAAAGGGGAATTGCCTGAGGCAAGAAGCTAATATAAACACAACATAGTGGACAAGAGCAGGGGCAGAGAACTCTGGGATTGAAACCAGAGCTGGAACATAATAGGCCAATCCTTGAGGCTACTAGCTGGTGACGCAAGCTACACAGCACCTGTGTGAGGTGTAGAGGCTGGACACCCCACCCAGGGCGCCTAGGGACTTCTGCCCAAGTCCAGAAAAAGGGCAAAGGCAAGCATGGCCATTGGGATGCTGGACACTTTCCCTGGCTATCTGTGCTCGTGACACTTTGGTAGGACTCTATTTAAAGTAAAGGCACAGAGAAGTTCTCTCTTGGTGTGGGGATTTGGAGCATGGTGCAGGCTCTCTCTTTCTCTGAGCTTTTGGTGCTGGGTGCAGGCTCTTGGCCCCAGCTTTTGGCACTGGGACACTCTGGGACTCTGGCCCTTGCTCCTCACATGGACAGGAGAGCTCGTGGGACCAGGCAGATGCTGGGCCCACCAGGGGCTTAGGTTCCGCATGGTCAGAAGCCTGCTCCTGGAGGCAGGGCCCCACGCTGGGATGCGTGCCTCTCTGGGCTCCAGTCTCTGGGACACTGTGATCCAGTGCAGTGTGGCACATGGGTCCTGAACCACTACATGGAGACTGAGAGCAGCGCACCCCAGATCCTGAAAGAGAGCTGCTGCAGGAAGATGTCAGCTCTGAAACCCACGAGCCCACATTCCAGAAAGGATGGAGATCTGTTTGCGTGGACAGCTTAAGGACAGATAAGGAAATAAGAATCCTCTGAGTATGGCTTTTGCTCATAGTCTTTTGGGGAGTAAGAGAAGTTCTGGGTCTTGTGGGAGAGAAGTTCTCAGAGCAGGGGTGCTCTCAGTCCCCCAAGGCTGGACCCCTGTTAATACAAACCTGTTTCCTTCAACACAAACCATGTATTAGGGCAACAAGCGTCCAAACCCCATGCTGCACAGTTACAATACTATGCTTTAGCAGATTTTACCCCTTTAGGGGGAAGCTGACTGAAAGTTAAGAATAGGCATTTAAAGTTACAGCAAAGGGAATCAATGGATTGAAGATTTATTCTAGCCTCAGACTATTCTCAGTCGCACAGGACTTAATATGCCGCCATGTAACACTTGTCAAAGAGCATTGTGCACTATATATTTCACTAGATGCAGTCCCATCTGATTACTGAATTATAAAGGGATCACTGTTTTGTTATTCCAGGTAACATATTAGGAAAACTAAACAAAGAAACTCAAATGCAGGCCTCAAAACATTTTCTAAATGAATATTTAATTTTGCAAAAATTAATTTGACCTATTCTTATACTTTTTTATCCTTTTGTTCATTTAAGCCCTCAGATTCATTATCCTTGGGTTAGCTGTCAGATATTCCTAATTAGAGTTATCCCTAAGTATAATGCAGGTAAAATTTTCAACTCATGGCATAAAGAAATGAGTATGGTTTGTACTGTACACATCCCAGTCCCCTTCCAAGTGAGGACAGCAAACATTCAGCGCTAGACTGAGGGTCAGAAAGTGTCTGCCATTAGAGAGGCTGACACCTGTGTGTAATTATCTAGCATGATTAATGAAGAAGGAGATCAAAGTTTCATGCAATTTTAATTTTATGCTCTGGGCTTGATATGCAGAAGATTTGTACCAGGTAATAAAGGAATATAGGTTCATTCTAATAAGCATGACAAAGGAATTTTTAAAAATGAGTCTAACTCATTAGCTAGACATTTATAAACCTATGTGACCCTCAGTGCCCTGGCAGAATTTAGGGATAATCTTGATGCCTAATTGCTAGTTGTATGACGATATTGCAGCAAATTAGTTCCTTTATGAAAGACAAACACACAAAGCAGTATTTATGCTGTGGCATGACAAAAGCAAAACACTTATAAAGAGAAGCATCTTAGCTTCAAAAGCTAACTCATATTAACAGCAATTTTCCACAAGGCTACATCTTTAACATCTACTGTGGGCCTCTGTATACGCTTTGACAAGAATGACATTTTGGCAGAGTTAACAAACCAGGCAAAGAATGCGTGCTCTAGCCCTGACATGACTGCTATTGAAATAAAAACACAGACAACGCCTGATGCTGCGTTCAGCTACGACATGCATTTCTGAGATGCTGTTGATTCAACTTGATCTCAATGTCCGCATTATAACAAGCTGGCCTTATGCCTCCAGAGAACAGTGTGAAAGTTCAGTAGCTTAAATTAAGATAAAGAATGTGTGGGGTTTTTTTAAGAGGATTCAAAGCATTACACAGTGTGCAGAAGAAAATTTTTTTAAAAAATACAATGTGTAGTTTTTAAATAATAGACTATGGAGTTAGGAGGAAATAGAACATAACTTTTCCTGGAACTTTTTCTGAGAATGACTATTTGGCACAGTTTTAAAGTAAATTTATTATTCTATTTTATGTTCTTAAGAAGCTTATTTAAAAAAAAAACATTTTGGAGTGAAATCATGAGGGAACTAGGGACTCAGTGATCAATAAGATTCTCAATATTTTCCAGATCACCCTTGACCAAAGTCATGGCTTTTTAGTGACATTTTGCAGCCGACATGACTCGGGCACTTAAGCTATGCTAAATGCTAAGGGAATGCTGTTATGAACACAGGACCTTATCTTCAAGGAGTTCAAAACCTGGTCAGGGACACAGAAGTGCAAACATTACGACGCAGGCAGTCACGCATAAATGCTGTAAGAAAGGAACCAGCTAAGTGCTGTAAGGACCCAGGAGCACAAAGGCATTTAGCAATTAATTCCCGGGCTTGGCAGACAGGAGTGTTGGAAAGCCTTTAGGAAAAATGTGCACTCATTTATTCATCATACATTTATTGAGTATCAATGACCCAGCCTGTATTAGGTACTGACTACATACAGATGAATAAAATATAATGCCTGCCCTTCAAAATCACACAGTTTCGCTTCCCTTCTGTTAATGAATATTCTTGCTTGGCCTTCGAGAATGTAATGATGAGACAATTAGGAGCAGAAACTTCATGGAGTTTATAACATAGATGCATATACTGACAGGTAAAAGGACAATCATGATACTATGAGATAATAATAATGGCTAACTTTTATTATTTACTTAAACAAATTAACCATTTAATCCTCACATTGACCATCTGAGAGAGGCATCATGTAAGCTCCATTTTAGAAAGGAAGAAACAGGTACAAAAAGGATGTGTAATCTATTCAAATCAAACATCCAGGAAATGGCAGAGCCAAAGTCTGAGCCCAGGTAATCTGGCGGCAGGGCCAGTGCTCTAGCCAGAAGAGCACATCAGCTCTCCAAGTTCTGTGAGGGAAAACGTACAGGGCGCTATGGTGCAGAGAGAGGAGATCTAATCCTGAGGCCAGAGGGAGCCAGAGACGACCTGGGAAGAGCAACGTCCATTTTGAAACTTGTTAATAACAGTGACAAACGCTTTTTTGGAGGCAAGCACAGGAAGCTAGCTCATGGTTCCTGCTGTAACTGAGCCGAGACCATGAAGGATGAGTAGAATTTGGACAGACAGGAGAGAACAGCGCTCCAAGCTGAGGGAACACCACAGGCCAAGGCAGAGAAGCTGGCTTGACTCTTTTCTCCACTTTGGTAAAGCACTTAGTCTCATTATCCAAATGGAATATAACTGCAATTGATTATCTGGTGTTAAAAGTCCTGGGAGGTCTTTCTACAAGTAATTCAGGTATATGTATATGAAGTGTTTGACTTTTAAACACCTCAATTTGCTCATCAGGAATTCAAAATTATTTAGAGCCCAAGGAACATTGATTATAACATTTTTTTCACTGCAGAAGCATCTAACCACAAAAAGTGTCCTCAAAAAATTTTGTTTTTTAAATGTAAACATACAAATAATAGCTAATATTTATTGAGCATTTACTCTGTGTCTGGCTTTATATACTGTACTTTACATGAACACTTGATCATACAATTGTGTGGATTAAATGAGATAGTGCCATCATTATCCCCTTTTTATTGTTAACATTGTTACAGATGCCCCATTTCTTGCCCCTTTGCCAGCCTCCACCTTTGCCTCCCCTGACCCTCCTTCCCTCTGGTTGTTACCACACTGCTGTCTGTGTCCATGAGTTATGCGTATATGTTCTTTGGCCGATCCCTTCACCTTCTTTTATCCAGTTCCTCCCACCTCCCTCTGACAGTTGTCAGTCTGTTCCATGTGTCCATGACTCTGTTACAATTTTGTCCATCAGTTTATTTTGTTCATTAGATTCCACATATAAGTGAGATCCTATGTATTTGTCTTTTTCTGACTGCCTTATTTACTTAGCATAGTAATCCCCAGGTCCACCCAGGCTGTCGCAAAACGCAGGATTTCTTTCTTGTTTATGGCCATGAAGTATTCCATTGTACGAATGTACCACAGTTTTTTACAAATGTGGAAACAGAAACTTGGATTCCATAATTTACCCCCAGTCACAATGCAGACAGGGTCAGAAATCAACTATGTGCTTAATCATTATGTTATACGTAGCTGAGCGCCACAAAATTAAGTTGACAGTGATGACAAGAAGCTGATTTTTTTTTTTGATAGTGTAGAAGAAAGAGAAAGAAGAAAATTTGAATTGAGTCCCAGCTCTACACTCTCTGTGATTTTAGACAATCATCACTTCACCTCTCTGAGCCTCAGTATCTCATCTTTAAATTGAAGGGATTTGACTCCACGTTGTCTAAGGTTCCTTCTGGCTAAAAAGATCTATAATTTCATTTTTTAAATAGTTTATTGTTTTTTTTAGAGAGAGAGGGGAAGGGAGAGAGAAAGAGGAGGAGAAAAACATCAATGTGTGGTTGCCCCTCACATGCCCCCTACTGGGGACCTGGCCTGCAACCCAGGCATGTGCCCTGACCAGGAATCGAACAGGCAACCCTTTGCTTCACAGTCCAGAGTGAGCTGAGTCCACCGAGCCACACCAGCCAGGGCTAATTTCATTTTTTCAGAAAAGCATAATGATTAACTATTTCCACATTTTTATAAAGAATTTTAAAAACAGGAAAAGTTGGGAATGTAAAGAATCCAAATTTAGTAAGGTTTTTGGTAAATGTAGGGTAAAACCATCTGAGGGATCAACATGACATTTTCAACATGCTGAATTCTTTTCTGCACCTGTGAGAGGCTGAACATCCACCATATTTTTCACTCATAACTCTGAGGGCTAGTGACACAGTTCATTTCCTCATTTCAAAAAGATTGATTTCATCCCTGAGAAAAGGTGCACATGAGCTGGAAAAAATGAATGTTTATGAGAACTGGGAGCATCATTTTCATTCTATTAAAGTGCCAGCTTATGTTCCACTTAGGCCTTGCTTACTAAACTCGGGGTTGCTCAGTCTTTAGTCTAGGAAACCATGTGTTTGTAAAAAGGAACAAGCTGTCTCTTAATCTAAGAGCCAAATGTTAAGATTCCTCAAGTGTCAATTTGAATTTTAGTGTTCATGATCTTAAATCACAGAATTTGTGTCCGTTCAGGGCTATGCCTCCAAGAGCTCCCAACACAACCATAGCATACCCAGATAATCAGAAAAATAGCCTGCACAATGGGCGGCTTCTTCTTCTTATCACTCCATGGTCCACTTCCCATTGACCCTTCAAACACGCCTTCTCCTCAGACTTCTCTGTCTCATTGTTTGGATGCCTCGCCTACCCTAAGACCCCTTTCAATGAGCTCCAAAGACTAAAAATCTGACCAAGCCCTTTCCTGATAGGCAGCTGTTACCAACAGCTGCTTTCACACCATGAACTGTAGACTAGCGCTGCCACCCACCCAACTCGTGCCCAGTCGGCCTTCAGGAGAAGGGTGGAAAGAAGACAGATGCAGTGCTCAGAGTTATGATAAAAAAAAAAAAAAGAAGTTGGGTAAGTTTCTTCCAAGGCATGTGAAACAAAATATAATACCCTGCCCTGGCTGGTGTGGCTGAGTGGACTGAGTGCCAGCCTGCAGACCAGAGGGTCGCCAGTTTGATTCCCAGTCTACGGCACATGCCTGGGTTGTGGGCCAGGTCCCCAGAAGGGGGTGCATGAGAGGCAACCACAGACTGATGTTTCACTCCCTCTGTCCCTCCCTTCCCCTCTCTCTAAAAACAAATAAAGTCTTTTAAAATATTTAAATCCTGTATTTATGAGTCGTTTTCACAAACATAAGCTAATACGATTTTGAGAATTAGACCTGCAGGACAAGTGCTCTTAGCCCAATTTTAAAACGAGAAAGCTGACACACAAAGAAATGGTCTGTCTCATTGTTTTGTGGAGGTTACTTCATCCCTGTGGTGACAGACCAAGGTCTCAGGCACAGCTTCAAGCAAGACAACTAACAGAATTTAAGATTTTCTATCCTAAAGTGCTTACCCAAATTGATGCAGCTTTGTTCTTGGGTTAAATGTGACAATCTGAATCACTTAACAAATATTTCTTGGCCCCCTGCATACCCCATTCTCAACAATCATACATGCCAAACCTAGTTTTCTGTCTACTACCCTATGCTTGGAAACTAGGGACAACTTAATGATGAATAGTAATTGCACCTCCACTAGCCTAAAATTTGACCTTATACAAATTGGCATAAAACACCCTTTTCAAGACACTTTGCAATATCTGCCAGAATGTTACCGTAACTCTCCAAATCCAATGACCCTATGTAAAGGGTGCCCGCTGGCGTTGTGCAAAGTGCAATCCGCAGAAGCACAAGAGGACAGCCCTGGTCCAGGGGAGATCTGATGATTCAGGAAAGAACCTTGAAAGGAAGATACATTCAGTAGACAAGAGAGGAAGTTGTGGAAGAACGGGCACACTCTAGGTGGGGAAAGTGCACGTGGATTTGAATGGAGCAGCCAATAATACAGACAGTGAAGATGACAACAACATCACTGCTTGAGGATTTAATGTGTGACAGGACCTAAACTTTCCATGTGCTGATTTGTTTGATCCTCAAATCAGTACAGTGAGGAGAGCATCAGTTATTACAAATGAGGAAACTAAGGCACATAGAAAGCTGAGACAACTGGAATCATATAGAAGGCATCACTGACTTCAATATTTTTATATTGTGTACCTACAATTATTAATAAAAAAGAACTACTTAGCCAGTTCTGCTCAGTCAATGTAATTGTAGAAAATAAGTAATGGAGACAACACAACTCGTTTGTCACTTTTAATATTATATTCTTATCAACGTTCATCATGTTGGAAAATTATCTAAGCTAAAACTATTTCAACAAACTTATAGGAGCAGAATATTAATTGTCTTTAATGACAACTTCAAAATAATCCATTTTTACCAAAAAATTTCCTTGATATATTATATGAATTTGTTCAAATATTGTGAAACAGGTGATTTTTAAAAACTCAATATCCAGTGTTATAAGTTACAGGTGGCCCCATTATTAACTTTTTATAATAGTCATACACCAAAAACTCAACTTCATTTATACATGGCTCAATATAGAGTTAAGATTTATATTGTCTAATGGACTGAGAAATATTTTGAAAAATTTCAAGACTTTTTTAAACCTATTTTTAAATTTAGAGGACAAGGCAATTTTTAAAGTGTTTCTGCCCTAAACAGGGCAGTGCTCCTTCAAAGCCATTGTACTGGTTCTAGTCATTTTATAAGATTGCAGTGTCGATTCCTACAGACTTTCCTCAAATTCTAAACCCTCCTCTTCTCTGTTCTATCTCTGCTTACTCGAAAATGTGCTCACTTTGGAAATATTTCTCTCATAAAGTCCAGCTTTAGAGATAGCACTCTTGTACCGAATAATGGGGATTCAACTACGGTGCCCAGAGTAAGTCATTCGTTCTAGAAAATTATAATAGATTAGAAGCATGTGCTGTATGTATCTACTTAGCAATGTACATAAATAAGTTGAATGCTAATTTAAAGATGGAATGATCAGAAAGCGTAGGGTAGACTTGGTCTGTAAGTAATCTGACAGAATTGTTGCCTTTGAGCAGCTGAAGTACCCTTCTATTTCATGAAAATCGAGGTTTTAATGTACTTTAAAAATGGATTCAGTTGACTATCTGAACATCTAATAGCTGCTTAAAAACCAAGATTTTAATTATTTAAGGGTAAATGAACCTCACTTTTATTGACTTTATCACTCTGTAAGGGCAAATAAAATTAAAATTCAAGATAAAATGTGTTCTGTGATTTATGAATCCACAAAAGCTTGTGGATAGGCCCAGATATTTGGCAGTGGGTTCGCTAACCACCTGGAATCATAATCAAGTCCTGTATCGGAGGACAGAACTTCACAGCAGGCTCAGCGCTGTGTACTTAAAACCTCAGTGGCAAGTCCTCATGCTTCCAAATGTCGTATGTCTCCTTGGGAGTTTTCAGTTACAGAAACTACAGTTTAATTCAGAGGCAATATTCCGTATCAGCTGCTTGACTCTTCCTTACCGTCTGCCACCCCACAGTCCTGTAACGCAGAAAAGGGTCAGATCAGCCATCCAGAGACTCACCCTCCTCCATATGCACATTGTGTGCGACGGACCCAACACTTGACCCAAAGGAACATATAAAGATCCAGGTTTTTCAGTTGTACGTCAAACGTGTTGCCCTCATTCTGGCCTCCAGCCTCCAGCCCATGAGCCACACTGCTGCCACTGCCCTTGTCCCCCTGGCGCACTCCTCATTCTCTGTGACTGAGTCTTTCCTGGGCTGACTCTTTCTCATGTGGACCTTCACCTGGTACTCATCTTTGTGCAGACTAAAATAACAGCCCAGATAGAGTCTCTGTTTCACCTTCAGCCCCGGTGTCCATAGTTCCTCCTGGTTGTCCACCCAGGGTAGATCTCTGTCATAAATCAGCATTCCAAGCTCAAGGCCCTAGGGCAAGTACCTTTATAAATAATCTCTAACTGTGTTCCTGTATCTAGACGTCTGACACCTGAACTCCCTGTCCATTGGGTCTTGCTGTCTGAGTCCCTGATTATGGCAGCACAAAAGGGGACAAGGCAGGTTTGAGGTCCATCTGACCAGATGAACCTTCCAGAGAGTATTCAGGAGCTGATTAAGCTGAGTTCTCCCCTCCTCTAGAAGTTTTTGCAAGAAAGAGGGGGTAACAGTAGAACATTCTGGAACAAAGGCAGACAGATATCTAGTAGAGAACGTTACAAAGGAAGACAGACTAAGTTACATGTCTGTAGGGCTGGAGTATAAAAAATAGAGTGATTCTCCATCCATATGCTATTCCCTTTTCAGTAAAAATGTAGTCTTCTCACTTCTCTTTCTGAAGCCTAGAGATACTTGAGGATAAAGCCATCACTTGAGCTCTCTCTTTTACAGAGTCTCTTTTTCTTCTGTTCATGATGTTGTATTAGCAGCACTAGCGAAGTGTGTGCAGTACAGACCACAAGCCTTAAGAGTACCTACTAACGCCTTCTCGAGGGATAGGGGCAAGGGAGTGTTTAGTAAAGAAGACCGTAGATATGAGGGCAAAAGGGGGAATAAGGAAAAAGGCCTCACGACCTTGATCCGTGTCCTCCAGTGGCCAAGGGGCTGATTTTTAGTGGACATAAAGTTGAGAATCTTGATATGATCAAACGACATCATCCCATTAAAAGTGTTAGGAAAGATTATAAAAGATTTTGAAATGGGGGGAAAAAAGAAACACTGAATGCCCTTTCAATGTTGTCTAGTAAATCCTTTGGGGTGTCTGATTCTATAAGTGTTTCTTTCTTTTTTTTTTGTCTTTGACTAAGCTATTTTACCATTCTGTAAACTGTAGAAAATTGATAGTAATGAGAATGACTCTTGTCCTTAGAAATGCAATTATATGTTGCCTGGTAGGGATAGAATTAACTTCCACCCTTTAGAAAAGATGGTTTCAAACATTACTTTAGGGTCCATAGGATGTTGAGTCTTGTATTTGTAAGCAAATTTATTTCATCATCCCTGATTATGTATATAGGTCTGTTCTTCAGATTCTCCTTTAAATGAGTTATAACATTTTAATGGTTTCCTCACTAATTAATAAGTAAATAAAATGTTGGCATGTGTTCATTTCATATTATGAGGGGCATCATTTTATGTGTTTTAAAGATTATAGTTTAGCAAAAATATGACTACAGTATCACAGTACTGTATAGGGAGGAAGAGGAGTTAAAGAAGGGACTTGTGAATTCTATTTTTTTATTACATTAAAGATTAGTCAGAGAATGGAGCATCTATTTATATCAAAACTCCAGGTGGGCAGCAGTCTAGTTTAGCAGTGTCTCACCATCTCCCTAACCAGCTACTGCCACTCTTTCTTTCTTAATATCTTGCTAAGAACGTGCTCTTGAAAATTAGTAAAAATTCTGTTCCAAGAAAATCTGGGAACAGAGTGGCCAGGTGTTTTTTCCACTAAACTTTATCAATATAACCAGTGCTTCTTTGAGGGGAGAAAAAAAACTTGATACCAACCAGATTTTTGTTTAAAACATTGTTCTGGTGACAGTTAGTCAAGAAAGATAAAAATCAATAGGCAAGGCTGAGTAGACAGAAGAGTTATAGCTCATATAACGGCAATTGCCAGAGGACGGTGAGAGGGGTTGGAAAATAATCGCCTTGCTACATAAAAAGAGACACTGCATGTGGTCTCCCCGATGTAGCTGAATTATTGTTGCACTGCTTGCCCTTAATGGAATATCTTCACTTGACTAAGTTAGCCATCAGGTTTAATCATAGAAGATATTGAAATACATTGGACATTAATGATTAAGTAATATTCAGCAAACTAGTTAACCATCTTATTAATTGTGCTATTTAATAATGTATATAAGATAATTAGAAAAGCTAACATCAAAGAAAGCAGAATGTCAACTAAGTCAACACAATTCCTGATATACATACTCTATCGCTGGACTTTTACGGGGCTACTCTGTACTTCCTTTACTTGAATCGGCAAGAAACCTGAACTGCCAGTGACTATAACCCATCCTGTTGCTTGTTTCAAATTTTTCAATGGGAGACAATTCATTATTGAAACGTAAGCACTTTGTTTTTCAGAACTCTCATTTCAATGCAAAACATGGACTTAATTGGTTTAGAGTTATAGTTCTTCAAAATTAAAAAGCATAAATCATGTTTCTATATTCCACAACCAAACCCAAACATGTCCAACTGGGCAAGAAGGAAGAGAGAATGGAATGTTTCAAAGTGACTGGAATCAACAGAAATCTATTAAAAAGTCTTAGCATAAAACAAATTAAGTTCTCAAATTTGCTAGCTTCTCTTTATGATCATACCTATTTTAAATGCTTTTAAAGTGCTCTCTTATTGATTTATAAATCACCAAGAAGTGGCTAATAAAATGACAAGACTACTCTGAACATTTTAGCACCAAGAAATATAAACCTATGTATCTCATAAGCTGTGAACCTTTTAAAAGATTGACACTGTGACTCTCCTCCCAACTCTGAGACAAGACAAGACAAGGGAGGAG
This sequence comes from Desmodus rotundus, assembly GCF_022682495.2. NCBI lineage: Eukaryota > Metazoa > Chordata > Mammalia > Chiroptera > Phyllostomidae > Desmodus > Desmodus rotundus. The sequence goes on along the minus strand of NC_071391.1, from coordinate 66,483,187 downwards.
AGGAAACCATGTGGAACAGGATGGAAAATAATGGCAGGCACTTAGGGTGCCCCAAACAAGGATTATGCTATTAGTGAAAACTCATCATTTGAATAGCACTTTATAAACTGAAATGTGCTTTCACTTTTATTATCTTGTTTTGTGCTTCACAAGATAGTAAAGCAGGCACATTATTTTTCCCGCAATAGAGAAAAGGGTTCAACTTTGGGGAGATTCAATGGTACCTGCTGCTTAGTGGAGATGCCGGGACTTGAACTGCAGTTGTCTGCTTTCAGACCCTTTCCTGCTACACCCTTTTGCTCCCCCCATCCCCAGGTAGCCCCTCTTAGAACAAATTGCCATTTTGGTAAAAGGTAGAAGCTTGGTAGCAACTTAAACTACACTTGGCACTCTGATAAATGACCCAGGCACTTAATTGGGATGCTTGCCAAGGAATAGAGTTAGTGCAGTGCATTTCCAATGGCTCTAAACAGCAGATGAATTGCACATCAATTTATTTAAATAGCAAGACGACGAGCCTATTCATGGTCATTACCAGGTGCGGATTGATGCCTGCTAGCATAGATTTCCCACTGTGAAGCCCTTTAGTCGCTCCATGCGGCTTCCCCACTCCATTATGCCTGTTAAATGAATCAATCTTACCTAAATATCATTCTTAAATATTTAATGCCAAGTTACAATGCAGCCTTTTAAAATCAGTTGGTAAAATAAAAGCAAAGATTGTTCAGCAGGATGCACCCTACCTCTGCTGCCTCCACTCTCCCACATGATTACTTACTGGGGTGAGCTGTTTGCCCCCGGGGGTGGGCCAATTAAAAGGATTTATTTGCTTATGTTACAATCTAGGCAGCGGCAAAAGGAACTATGGTTATAAAAGAAGAGTAAGCAATTTAAGGCTTACTTTTCTGTTGAATCCATATTTGTTGTAATGCAGGGCTTGACCCAGAAAATCACTTTGAACACTTTATCAATGTGTGCTCCCTTACAGGAATTATCCTGGGCCCTGTGTGGGAGAAAGGGAGATGTCTGTTTCTACAAAGAACTTTCAGTCCTGCTTCTCCACATGCATACAGTGAAATTGCCGGATTTTTAGACAACCAGCACACTCAAGCCAAATAATTGGAAACCAAGTACGTTGTCCCTAAGAGTAGACGTAGGATTCCACACGAGGATATGGAACCCTAGTCTATCTTTCACTTCTGCTTTTGGTCTGACGTTCGAATATATGCTTTTCGAAACCTTTCTTCTCTGTGTGTTCATTTGCTTCTAAGGTAAACAGCCATGTTCTAGTTTACAACCTTGCCTATGTCTTTCCAGTCCTCTCTTTCTTATTGTTCCAATTTCATTCTTCTTCTTTTGCTTATAAATTAATGTTTATGTAGAAGAAGGAGGCCCAGATATAAATTATGGGGAGTTTTAGCTATACAGTTTACCAAAGATCTCACTTACATGAATGTGTTACATAGTTTCTTTTCTCAAACTTTGTTCCTATGTTTCATATTAACTAAGGGATTCTGAAATAATCAAGCACCTTTTTGTTAAAAAAAATATATATATATACATATATACATATATATATATGTATAAGATTAGTTCCATCTTCCAAAAAGAACAACAACAACAAAAAAAGGTTATTGAAGTTAAATTCCCCAAAGAATAAATCTCACCACCTCCAGCAAGATTTGGTTTGTGGGAAGGGCGAGGTGTGTTGAGGAGTCACAACCTTCTGTGTCGGGGGTGGACTATCTCATCAGAACTGAGAAAGCTAAAGAGATAGTTACCAGAAGTGGGCCTTGAGTGGGTGATGTAAAAGTTCATGTTGTTAAAAGACTGAAGGAGCAAGGAACAGTTTGCTGGATGTCCACCCTAAAAGGGACAAAAGCTATAGAAAAAGAAATGTTACCTAGGAAGCTGTTACCTTAATCAGCATTAAGGTAATTTTTTAAATGCAGTTTCATATCTTTTTATTTTTTTCCTCCAGGAATCCAATGGCTTTTTTTCTTTTGTGTTTTTGCCTTTTGTTTTGCTTTAAGTAAAGTTTTTATTGAAATATGAGGCAGGATAGTAAAAATCCCTTGGCAAGTAGAATGAGAAAACTGAAACAGATAGCTGATTCAGACTGGCCTCATCGGGCACCCTGACTCATCTGCCTCCTGCCTTTCAGACCACTCCCTTAAACATTAAGCCCTCAGGACAATGAGATTCCGTATCAAATAATCTTAGGCACAAAGGCTCTGGTCTGTTGACCACAGACACAGCGTTTTTTCAAGCCAGAGATAACATCTAGACCTCAGTTAAGTTTCAGCTCCAGGCTCAGAAAAGCAGCAGAACCAGATTAAGTGATATCATGGCTGCATCAGGACCAGATGCAATGACCAATGAACCTCCCATCCTTGTACCAATCAATCAGTAGAGACCACAGCCTGATCCTATATGCTCATTTTGATGAATCAGCATATTAAAGAACACCCCTGGAAATCTGATGAATATTCTATTGAGATCATTCCCAGAGGCCTCCCCGAAAATTACCGCCTTTAGAAAATAGATAAAAACTCTTAAGAAAGAGGATCCAGTGCATGCTCTTCCTAGATCATGCCCATGACTTCCCCAGCTTCTTTCCTTAAGCATGTGTCTTTGCTTTGCTTGTCTTTGTCCACTGAGCTATAAGGGTCCCCATGAGACTTGCAACCAGGGGAACAGCAGGCAGCAGCAGCTTGTCCTGGGCTAATCTCCTGAACCTGTCTTTAAGAGCCCTTCTTTTGCTCTGTAACCTGTTTCCTGGGTCCACGCAGCCCAGCTGGCTCACTTCTTCTGCCTCTGTGACTTTCTTTCTAAAAGGCCAAGGCAGCTCTCTGAGCAGCCCACTCAATTCTTCTCTGAGTGTACTTTTGCTTTGCATGCTAAACTTCCTTTTGTGCTAGAGTTCCTGGCTCTTAATTCTTTTTTTGCTGAACTCAAGCACTGAGAGCTAATATCACCAGTAGCAAATATATGTTATGGACTGAAATGTATCTCCCCTAAACCCATAATGTTGAATGAAGCTTTAAACCTCAATGTGACTGTATTTGGAGATGAGTCCTTTAAGGAGGTGATTAAGATTAAATGAGGTTATGTTACCCGTGATGAATAGACAGAGAAACTTGTCACAACACATGTGATTCATCCTATCCCAGGGAAAATATGACCAGAGAAGTTAAGTGATCTGTTCAAAGTTGCAGAGTATACCAGGAAGCTGCAATTCCAGCTCAAATCTCTCTGACTCTAGTCCTGTGCTCATAACATCATTCTGCTTTTCACAAAAATCACCAGAAATAAGAATCTGACTTACAAGGATCTAAAAACAGAGACCTCTATAGACAGATGAAACCCTAGAATAGTATAAGATGGCCATCAGAGACTAGAAAAAGGATTTTTCAAGGTGTAATTTTCAAAATGTTAAAAATATAATTCTCATTAAAACATATAGTGGCCATATGTCAAAGATGTGTTTAACTTATCAGTGATGGAAACAGCGGCATAGTAAAACTGGTTCAGTGAGCATTTGCAGTCAATCAGAAAAGAAGTGATGAAATGTTTGATAGATTGGATTTTAAAAAATTGGTTGATGTCTATTAGGGAATAAAACCATAATCTGTTGGTTTATAGTTTTCTACTAAAGAATGCATATAATTTATACTAGTAAAAGTTATTTGTAACTTATCAGTCTTCTAACTGTACAGAGTTCAAGCCCTAATCAATAGTAAATGATAAATCAAGCCATATTTTGCTAAAGACTTAGGTAATCCTTTGATAAACCTATTACTTAACATTTCTGAATTATATTGAAATGACATACAGTCATTCTTATTTCCAAGTTTTGAGAATGTCCTTAGCAGCCTCCTTTGCCTATGGGTGAGGCATCGCTGATGAGAGGCAGTACAGCCTACCTATGGACTAGAAAGAACAGTCTGAATCATAAACCCAAAGAAATCTGAGTACTTGGAGAGAGCCTAAGAATGCACCACAATTTGAAAGAACACCAACCAAAAAATAGCTTGGTTTCCTTACATGGCAAAAAAAAAAAAAAAATTTGAGGCAAAGGGTGTGAATCAAGCTAACAGGTTATTGCTTTTATTCAGAAAGAACGTATCTGATCTGATTCTGCCAACCTACCTACTATAAAACTAGGAACTAAGAATACATAACTCAGTAAAACCTGTTCTAGAAGCTAATGATATGGTGTGGGAACCTATTTGACGGAATGATCATCTACTGAAAGATTTGAAGTTTCTATAAGTGTAAGTAAAGCATATCCTTCAAGTACTTCTCACAGATTTTTTATTATTATTGTTAATTTTTTTTATCCTCACCTAAGGACACTTTTTCATTGCTTTTAGAGCCATAGGAAGGGAGAGAGAGAGAGACAGACAGACAGACAGACATCATTGTAAGAGAAAAGGATCGATTGGTTGCCTTCTTATATGCAACCTGGCCGGGGATCAAACCTACAACCTGGGTATGTGCCCTGATCAGAAATCAAACCCGTGACCTCTCTGTCCACAGTACAACACTCCAGCCAACCAAGCCATACCACCAGGGCACTTCTTGGAGTTTGGGTAACTACCTGACAACTATAGGCAACGTGTTTAAGGTTATACTCCTTGATCAACACTTGACAGTTAGTTACTCTTTGATTCCAATTCTCTATAGAACAAAGTACATTATTAATAAACCATGTTGAGATTGGAATTGACCTTTTCATAAAAGCTGAATAGCTAAACCAAGATGCAGACCTAAACAGAACCCATGTTACCTCTTCCCGGAGATGCTCCACAGAAGCAACCCCTTGCAAGGCATTAATCTATTCTCAAAGTAATTTTGGTTAAAGTAGAACAGAGTCAATTATATACCAGCACCTGATATAAAGGAGTTCTGGGCATCTTAATCTTATTCTGAGGGGAAAATTGCTCTTTTTATTTAGTTGTCATCTTGCTTTTTGCCTCAAAATCTGTTCTTCCCCTTAACAGTGTCTGAACTTTTGACTTAACCTCTGATTCCTAGATGAGGCCCTTGGATCAGCTGGCAGATTTAACTTGCACGGTTTAAAATTGTAAAACTTAAAGGAATGGGAGAATCATCTTTTCCTTTTTCTTCAACTGAGATGAGATTGGAACTTTTCAAATACACAAACTGTAAAGTAAGAGAAAACCCACAAAACCTTATCAAAGAATATTAACAGTAGTCAATTTCTGGTGTGGCTTTAAATAACTTCAGCTACAAATAATATTGCTCATGGGAATTGAAGTCCCTTTTCCGTTTTCTCATGTATCTGGGGGAACTTGCCTGGAAAAATAAAATAAACCATCTTTTTTTCATCTTTATATTCTCCCTCCCCTACTCCTATGTCTGCGTCCTCTCCCTTTTCCCTAGCATGGAGTTTCAAAGAGGCTGCCGTGACCATTCACTTTCCTGTCCATTTCAAAGTTAATGTATTCAAAGGAAGTCACTAGAGTTACTCTCATTGTCCATAACTACATGTTAGAGGAAAACCAGAAATAAATGCAAACTCCACAGACATGTACATATCTATCTGACTGCTATTTCAGAACTAATGTAACTCTCCATACTACCAGTGGGATTGAGCCCAATAATAGTAATTGCTTCTGAAAAGCAGACTGACAGTCAGAGGTCTATTTTAGACTTTCCATGACTCCGATTGTCTATGAGTGTGATGTCCTCTCTAACTACGAGGGAAGATGAGTACCTGGTGCTAAAAGTATGCAATATTATGGCTGAGGAGTTTGAAGAGTTGAGATCACTGATCAAAATCCATTAGTGCCCTAGTAAACGCTGAACAATGATTGGCAGTAAATACGGTAGCAACTTGAAACTTGATAGAAAAGGACACAAACCAACCAAAAGCAGTCATACAAGACCTGATTTTGAGAGCAGTATAATAGGCAAATTTAGGTTTCTAGCCTGTACACACAATGTTAAAAAAAAATCCACATTCAGTCTCTTTGACCCCTGAAGAGAGAGAGAGAGAGAGAGAGAGAGAGTGTGTGTGTGTGTGTGTGTGTGTGTGTGTGGTCTTAGGAGGGAAGATGGACTCACTCACCCTAGGGATAAATACATCCAGTTTTACCTGCATGCAAATGTTAGTTTAATTCAAAATGGTTTCCCTGTTTCTTTAACAAAATTAGTGGAAAGAAGGATTGAGAAAATGTGACAGGTCATCCAAGAAGAGCTGATGATTACAAGATCTTCCTTTTGAAGTGACCACTATAAACTCAATTTTTTAGTGAGCCTTTAAATTTTATTTAAAAATATGCACTATATCTTAAAGGAAACAAAGTCTCCTGCTCTTTTCATACTTAATTTAGAATATTTGTAAAACACAGAAAGGTTTAAAAAAATCTTTTTTTGAGGAAACAATCAGTGTCATCTTTCTTGCTTTATTGGCCAGTGCCAGTTTCTTCGCTGGCACGGCATCGGGTTAGTCTGGTCTCACACTGCAGGTTTTGCCAACTGAAGAATCCTCCAAGAGTTTCTACCCCGGGTTACTGTTGTTTGGTTCTTCCGACACCCATATCCTCAAGTGAGTCCTATATCATATAGAACTCTCCAAAATCTTGAGGTTTATTATTTTTTTTAGATATTTCTAAGCTCTGGAAAGCAATTACTAAGTTAATGAAATTGCAGACTCCTCAATTTCTAATACCTTTTCCTGCTACAGCAAGAACTAATTCGCTTTCTAATGGTGTCCCATTTCTCCGTTTCTTTTTTTCATGCAGTTTAAGATGAGAGCTTGTTTTGGGTTTGGGTTTTTTTGTTTTGTTTTGTTTTGTTTTTAACTTAAACTTGTTCCATAGAGAATAACACCTTTTACTAGACCTGAGTGTCTTCCTCCATTTTTCTTTTATCTTTCCCATAATTCTTGTGCGTATACTCCTTAAGGTTTCTTAGTATCAAACACCAAAATGTGACACCCCAGCTTAAACAGTAGGAAGATTTTTTTGAAAGGGTTTGGAGTGCCTCACAGAATTGAAGGAAGGAATATACAACATGACCCCAGCTTTGTAAAAGGAATAAGATACAACATTGTTGTAAGTAGACAGTACGTATATAGGATAAAAATTTCCTTCATTATATTCATCTATGCTCAAATTAATATGTAGTACCTGTATAATTTTAGAGGTTTGAAAGGGAAACATCTCTCTGTCATAGGATTATGAAAAAAATGACCTGAGTACATTCTTCTATCATAACCGTCCAGAAGTGTTTGCTAACTTCTGGCTGGTAACCCAATACTCCCCCAGGCAGAGAAGAAAGCCTTCTCCCGCGCTCCTCTGCGAAGTGTTGACCCTACAGCATTTCCATTGTCCGATATCTGAACAATCTGCACTCTGTCAGGGAAATTCGTCTTTCTTCCTGCAGAAAGAACTGATACCCAGCATTCTACCTCCCTCGGTTACTCTACTACTCCTTGTATGCAATACCCACGGGGACTCAGTTCTAGAGACTCCCCTTCTTTCTCTAACACTGTTTTTGCTGAATTGCGAGGACAGTGGGTACTATTGACTTTCATGGGACAGGAGGGGAAATTATGACTGACTCAAAAGGAAAATAAAATTTTACAGTGGGTAAAATTGGTTAGAGAACAGCATAAAGAAGAAACAGCACTTGGATTTGATTGCAATTCAAATGTGACAGCAAGGGGAAGATATTCTCAGTCCATACTAAGGGGAAAAAAGCAGGATATAAACAATACTTAAGCAATCACCCTGATTCAATTTGCTAAAATATATTTATATTACTATCTTTAATTTGAGTCACTATAAATAATTTTTATTTTTATACATTTTTCTAATCAGTGTTTCCTGGTTAGTTTGTTTTTTTTTCCCTTTTCCTTAAATAAGCTTGTGTTATGTGTATTATTTTACACATTAAAAAGGTTGAAAGGGAACTGCAGGTGGGTTACATACTGGAGAAAAGACACCATGCACGCTCAAACCCCCTGCTGTATTTTCCTAATTTACCAGCCAACATCTCAGAAACAGTGGAAGAGGTAGCTGCGTAGAGCAGAAACAGATGCAGCCGACCTTGGCCCAGCTTTTCTCTCACCTCCGGATTTCCTACAGGGTATGCAGCTGGCTTGCGACACTTGGTTACAGCTAATCCTAACAGAGCTGGGGAAAAAATAGAAAGAGGGAAATTCTTGCTGCGCCCCTGACACACTTGATGTGACTCTGATCATTAGTTTGGTCCTAGGACATGATGCAGAAATCCATTTCCCCCAGTAACACTTAAACTGAGTCCAACAGCTGCCTAGAGTTCTTTGTGGCCATTTATAAAGACATAGAGTATCTTTAAACATACCATTATTTTAGTCAATCTAAGAGTTCCATGAACCTCAGAGTGTGTGTACAATGCTGTACTAGAGAGACCCATGACTGCCAGGCACCTCTCTGTAAAACCTGCTCTTGCCTCAGCTTTTGGAGGTTGCAGCCATTGGACAATCTTTGCTGTGCACAGTGAAAGCACAGGATTCCTTCTGTCTACTGTGTTTCCTGACCTCACTCTTCCCTTCCCACCCCCAGGGTTCTGTTCCTGTTAGTGTTCTTCCACCCTTTCAAGGGACTCCAGCTGGGCTTTAAAACAGCTGCATGCCTTTGAAAAACAGAGCAGTTCTTGCCTTACGGCACACTCGGGTGACAGTGCTTTACCTCCCCCTGAGGACAAGCTAACGGTAGTGATTGGGGACAAGAAGCGAAAGCTGCCTGCTCAATTCAGGAAAAGAAAAAAAAAACCTCTTACGCTAATTAATAGTGGTTAAAGAGCATTATCACAGTAAGAGCGTACCTCAAAAGTAATGCAGCCAATAGTGCAGCTGATAAATCTCAGTTATAGAAAAACCAGGAAGTGAAGATAGTCCCCTTTACGTAAAAAGAAATATCCAGCCCTGGCCAAATTGCGCAATTGGCTGGGACATGGTCCCATGCACAAAATTATTGTGGGTTCCATCCCACAATACCTAGTCAGAGCACATACCTAGGTTGTGGGTTCAATCCCCAGTAGGGGTGAGTACAGGAGAACCTGTTAATGGTTAGACAATTACATAATATATGAAGGGATTGCCCCCCAATAAGTCTAGTACCCACCGGGCACCGTACAAAGTCTTTGACTATATTCCCTATGCTGTACTTCACGTCCCATGACTACTTTGTGACTACAGATTTGTATTTCTTAATCCCTTCACTTTTCTCTCCCATCCTCCCAAAACCCCACCCCTGTGGAAAATATCAGTCTGTTCTCTCTGTATCTACGAGTCTGTTTCTGTTTTGTTTGTCAATTTACATTGTTCTTTAGATTCCACATATAAGTGAGATCATACGGTATTGCCTCTCTCTGACTGGCATTTCACTTAGCATAACACCTTCTAGGCCCATTCGTGCTGTCCCAAATGGTAAGACCTCACTCTTTTTATGGTTGAGTAATATTCCATTGTATATATGTACCACCACTATATTTTTATCCAATCGTCTATTGATAGGCACTTGGGTTGCTTCCCTATCACCGCTGTTATAAATAAGGTTGCAGTGAGCATAAGGATGCATATATTCTTTTGAATGAGTGTTTGGGGTTTCTTCAGATATGTATCTAGAAAATGGAATCACTGGGTCATAAGGCAGTTCTATTTTCAATTTTTTAGGACCCTCCACATTGTTTTCCACAGTGGTTGTGAAATCTGCATTTCCACCAACAGTGCATAAGGGTTCCCTTTTCTCCACATCCTCTCTAGCTCTTGTGGTTTGTGTATTTATTGGTGACAGCCAATCTGACAGGTGTGAGGTGATATCTCATTATGGTTTTGCTTTGAATGTCTCTGATGATTAGTGATATTGAGCATCTTTTCACATGTTTGTTGGCCATCTGTATGTCCTCTTTTGAGAAGGGTCTGTTCAGGACCTACCCCTTTCCGTTTTTTAATAAGACTTCTTTTGCTGTTGATTTGTATACATTCTTTATATTATTATAATATTTTTAAAGAGTTTATTTATTTATTTTTAGAGAAGGGAAGGGAGGGAGAAAGAGAGGGAGAAAAACATTGATTCGTTGCCTCTCACATGCACCTCAAAAAGAGACCAGGCCCGCAACCTAGGCATGTGCCCTGACTGGGAATCAAACCAGTGACCTTTCTATCTACTTAGCCACACCAGCCAGGGCATTAACCCCCTCTCAGATGTATCATTGGTGAATATGTTCTTCCATTCAGTGGGTTGTCTTTTAATTTTATTGATGTTTTCTTTTGCTGTGCTAAAAATTTTTAGTTTGATATAGTTCCATTTGTTTACTTTTTCTTTTGATTCCTTTGCCCAAGAAGATATATCAGAAGAAAATATTACTGAGAGAAATGTCCAAGATTTTATGGCCTATGTTTTCTTCTGGAAGTTTTATATCTTCGAGTCATATTTAAGTTATTAATTAATTTTGAGTTTATTCTTATACATGGTATAAGAAGGTGGTCTAGTTTAATTTTTTGCATGTATCTATCCAATTTTCTTAACACCATTTACTGAAGAAACTTTTTTTACCCTATTGTATGTTTTTGCCTCCTTTTTCAAATATTTATCCATCATATAGGCGTGGATTTATTTCTGGGCTCTCTAGTTTGTGTCAGTACCATGCTGTTTTGATTACTATTGCTTTAGAGTAAAGTTTAATATCAGGTAGTGAGATACCTCCAACTTTGTTCTTTTTTCTCAAGATTACTCTGGCCATTTGGGGTCTTTTGTGATTTCAGATAAAATTTTTAATTATTTGTTCTAGTTCTGTGAAAAATGCCATTGGCATTTTGATAGGAATTGCATTACATCTGTAGATTGCTTTGGGTAGAAGGGACATTTTAATGATGTTAATTCTTCCTGTCCATGAGCACAGTATATGCTTCCATTTATTTGCATCTTCTATTTCTTTCTCGCATGTCTTATATTTTTCAGAGTACAGGTCTTTTACCTTCTCGATTAAATTTATTCATAGGTATTTTTTACTACAATTGTACATGGGATTGTTTTCTTTGTTTCTCTACCTATTCATATTAGTATGCAAAATGCAAATGATTTCTGAACATTTATTTTGTATCCTATTTTATGTTTTCTTTTTGCTGTTCTGATTATATGTTTTCTGTCTTCCAAATTACTAATTCAAGCCTCTGCTTTATCCAGTCTAATGTTTATTCCTTCTAGTGTATTCTTCATTGCAATTATTGGTTCTTTATTGACTGGTTCTTTTTTGTGGTTTCTATGTCCTTTTCTATACTTACTATCTCCTTGCTAGAGTTCTCACTGAGCTAGTATATTCTTCCCCTAAGTTCCTTGACCATCCTAAAACTAGTATTTTAAACGCAGTATCTGGGCCCTGACTGATGTGGCTCAGTTGGTTGGGAGTCTTCTCTCAAAGCAAAAGATCATCAGATCATCGGTTCGATTCCCCATGAGGGCACACACCTGTGTTGCAGCTTTGGTCCCTGGATGGGGTGCATTTGAGAGGCAACCGATCAATGTTTCTTTCTCACATTGATGTTTCTCTGCCTCTCTTTCTCTCTCCTTTCCCTTCACTCTAAAAATAAATAAATTTTTAAAAATCTAAAAAATATTAAAATAACAAATAAATTCAGTATCCAATAGATTGCTTGCCTCCATTTCATTTAATTCTTTTTCTGGAGATCTCTCCAGTTCTTCTATTAGACACACATTTCTGTGTCTTCCCATTTTGACTGCCTCTCCATGTTTGTTTCATGGATTAGGTGGAGCTGCTGTATCTCCTAGTCTTGGCAGGATGACCTCATGTAGTAGGTGTCCTGTGAGGCCCAGTGGTGCAATTTCCCAGGTGCCCTGATTTGGATGTTCCAGAAGTGTAACTTGTGTGCGTCGTATGTGCCCACCTATTGTAGTGGAGCCGTGATTGCTGTTGCCGCTTCAATGGATGGAATTGACCTTCAGGCTGTCTGGTTGTGAGGATTTGCTAAAACCACAGCATATGAACTACAGTATGTTGGCTGACCCCACAGAGCATGATTTGCCTCCAGCAGTTTCCAGCGCCTTCTGAGACCTCTCTTTGGGTATGCTAGTTCTTGAGCTAGACAGATGGTGCTCTGTTGTGGTCTGAAGCCAGCCTCTGGATGAGTTGGTCCTGGAGACTCTTGTAAAGAACTCCAGTGCAGGTCAATGTGAGATGCTGCCTGTGACTGGCCCGAGGCTATCTATTAGAGACTATAAAGCGATCCACAGTTGGTAGCTGCCTGTCCTGTACCTGCTTGCACGTGAGAGGGGCCAAGCTGAAAACCAAGGCTGGCTACTGCCAGTACCAGTCCTGGGACAGGTGAGAAAAAGGCCAAGTCACTCTGAGATCTGCCACCACCTACCAGTGCCAGCTACCAGTAGGGCTCAGGCACTGAAAGAGCCTTGGGCAGTACACCAGTATTACAAGGCAGGATCCCAGGGAGTCACTAGGGTGAGCAAGTGCTGTTCACTGGTTAATACAGATACAAACTTAACGCCAATGCTGGGCCTGAAGTCACTCGAGAAAAGCCTCAGGGTATACTTAAGCCGGCTTCCACCCACCTGGGGCCTGTAGACATTTGCATTGGTTGCGGTTTTAGGGGGTCACCACAGTGAAGCTAGTAGTGTTCACCGGGCTAATATAGATTAAGATTTGGCTCTGCAGGGTAAGGGCTCAATACCGGAAAGGTGCCACCTGTTGACCATGCAGGAAGATGGCCTCAGCCTGAAGCCACACAACTTGGTTTCTCCCCGTGTGTCACTGAGCTTTCCTGGAATTCCTTGAGAGTTTTTTAAAAAACAACTGCAACATGGGCCCAGGCCAGTTGGCCCCAACAGAGCCTAGAGGCACGGGTGAGTTGGGTAGGGAAGGGTTTCAGGGAGTCGTCAGGGTGGAGCTACTGGAGTTCACCATGCTAAAGCAGTTTCAGATTTGACTGTGTGGGGTGAAGGCTCAACCCAGGAAAGATGGCACCATTTGTCTGCACAGAAGGACTGACCAGCACAGGGACATTGGCGGTTGTCCCTCCCCGCAAAGCCACAGAACTCAGTCTCTCACTGTATGTCTCTTGTGCCCCCTGAGCTGCTGGCCCTCCACCAGAGTCCAGAATGAGTGCCTCCAAGCGAGAATTTGTGCGCTGGCCCTTTGGAGGACGCCTGGGTTTCCAGCAGTCTCCTGCCTCACCCAGATGGACAGAATCCCCACTGATTTTCACAGCCAGATGTTACATGGGCTTTGAAACCAGAAAAAACACCAGATTTCAGGTTGCCTGGCACTACCAAACCCAATAAGCAGAGACAGGGATGGAATCTTTACGGGTGCTTTATTCAGATGCCTGGCGATCTGAGAAGATGACAGGTTCATACCCTAACAGACCATCTTGTCTTTTCTTTCCAGGCCAAGGTTTTTATAGGCGGGAATAAACAAGGTGTGGTGAGGGGGGTTGAAATTCAGGGAAAAGTTAATGGGTTAGAAAAAAAACAACTTCACCATTCTTGTCCTGGCCAGTGGTCATCTCACCCTGGAGTACAATGACTCAGATATCATCTTGAATTGCTTGCAGTCCTCCTGTGGAACAAAGGTGGAACTGCTTCTGGTTTCCTGGATCAGGGTGGGTCACACCTTCAGTTCCTGGAACAAAGCTTTTACATGCATTGATTACTAAGCTTATTAGCTATTACTTAAAATAAAATTTTCCAACTCTTAATTCCCCTATCTTCTCTTCCCTGTACTGGAACCCAGGGCTGGGGAGCCCACTGTGGGACTGAGACCATTCACTCTTCAGGGGGCACCTCTGCAGCTGAGGTAGCCCCCCTGATTTTCAACCACCACACATGCATGCTGAGCTAGCCCATTCTGCATTTCTGCCCCTCCTCCCTGTCCCAGAGTAGCTTTCTTTATATCCATAGTTACAGGATGCCTATCCAGCTCGTGTTCAGATGGTTATCCAGGTTAATTGTTCTATAATTTAGTTGTAATTTTGACGCAGTTATGGGAGGGGGTGAGTGCAGTTTCCTCTTACTCCACTATCTTGCCTAGAATTCTTAACACTGATTATTTCTAAACAGCCTTATTGATTTTATGACTCTCTTCACAGTGCTTGGAAAATACGCCCCACTTCAGGAGATGCACAGCACTATCTATACGGGGAGCTCCGGGGATCAGCGCAGGCAATGAAGTAGCAGCTCTTTCCATGTGCTCATATAAGATACCTTGCTTTTCTTTATTAAAAAAAAAGGGCGTCAGTAACCTTTACTACTAAACAGGAAGCCCCTGTTCCCTTTTTCTCTTGCCTAATGCTGCAAGACCTCCCCGCCCTCCTTTCAAGTATTCAATCCTCTCTGATATGCTTCCACACTTCCCTGCAGTTACGTCTGGGTTTAATTTTTTTCTAGCTTCCACATGCCCCTTCAGGTGGTCCCATTCTTTCTCTAACTATGCAGAACCAATGCTATTTGTGGGGTGCTGGAAGCTCATCACATGGCAGTGACTGGCCAGAGGCATGAAGGGGAGGTGTACCTGCTTTAAAGTGAAATGTCAATCTGATTAGCTGTGGTTAATTGAAAGTAAGGTGAGACATTGCCAAATTGATAGTGCACGTCCCAAAAATTATGCTACTGAAAACATTAATAGATTAATATGGGGAAAGCTAGGACACCAACAATAAGAATTTATCATCCTATTTTTATAGAGATATTTTCACACCACTACAAATAAAAAAGACATAATGAATTTATTTTCATTTTGATTTTTAGGATTTTCTAATTATCCTCAAATGAACATGCATTATGATGGTTTTAAAATTTTGATGGCAAAATACTACCACTGAAACAGAGCACATTGCATCTGGTCGGCACCATGATCACAAATAAATCGTCTGTTGAACAGATCGTTACCGGTGAAGGTCCGTTGACCCCAGGCTGTTGGCGTGGCCGGGTGCTGGGTGTCATGGCAATGGGGCCTGGGGATCCACACCACAGGTCCCTCCTCCAGACTTCCCGTTTCCAGCTTTCAAAATGTCCAGACTTCAAGTAACCTCTACTACAACGGTGAAATCCCAGGCTTCCTTCTATCTTTTTTTTATTGTACAACAAAATCAAACTCTTTCCTGGCTTCCCATTTCCTCTTGGGTTTCCCTCCCTCTTCCCCACAGAGCCGCTACTATTTTTCAGCATCAGCACGCCCCGTAGGTTAGACCCAGTGCTGTCTGCCTCATGTAAGACAGCTCTATTCAGCCCCAGCATAAAACAAGTGTGAGTGCCTGCAAGTCTTAATAAAATTAAGTTTGGTTACAACAGAACATAAGGAAAAAACAGGACCACGCTAGGAAATAATTCTAACCAGATGCACCTGAAATATATTCATCGTTCACTGATTAGAGAAAACAGCAGAACACAAACTTACTATATAATGTCATGGTTTGCAAAAAGAAATATCAACAATGCTACTTGTAATTTATATAAAAATCAATTTATTTCTCCCTTATGCTCATTTCTGTTCCCTAATTTTCTCAAATCAACGTGTACTATTTTATAATTTTTAATATTTTAGAGGAAAGAATATTACCTGAAGCACTGCAGGCTCCCTGGGGAGGGAGGAGACCACACGGTTTTCTACATTTACTGTGTGCTCCGTTTTATTCCACAAATGATATGAACTTAATGAAAGCCGGGTAGCCGCACCGAGCTGGGGCAAATGCAGTCATTTCTGGCCTCGCCTTTTCCTCACGCCTGACTCCTCCACGGGACTGGCGGTCACTCTGACCAGCCTTAAGAAGACATTTAAATACCTGTATCAAAAATACAAGAGGTAGCAAATGTTGATGAGAACGGGGAGCAAAGGAAACCCTTGCACACTGTTTGTGTGAATGTACAGTGGTGAAGCCACTCTAGAAAAACAGGATGAAGGTTCCTCAAAAAAATTAAATATAGAACTGTCATACAATCCAAGAATTCCACCTCTGGGTGCATATCTGGAGGAAACTAAATCAGTCCCTCAAAATAAGCAAAATCAATATATCTGCACTCCCGTGCTCATTGCAGCATTACTCACAACTTTATTAACATCCAAATAAGCTCTTTGACTGAGTGCTGCTGTTAGGTGGAGCTGCTTCTTCTCCACTCCTGCACCTCTCTCTGCACCAGCGTCAGCCGCTCGGGGAGGGCAAGGATGGTGGCTGCTCAAGGAAAAGTGCACTTTCGTGCTGCTGAAGTTCTCTTTTCCCTTGAGGTTTTGCTACTCTTTGCGGTATTTTTAGCTGCATTTTAAAATATAACTTTCCCATTTGGGTGAGCTCATTTCTTTTCGTCTCATGCAGCACTGACACTGTTTGCTGAATCCTGGAGGCCTAATAAATGGGAGTGATTCGTTAGGCGCAGGAAAGGAGCCACCGATGTTAGTTTTTAAAATTCTGAAGCTGGGTTAGAGTAGGGCATAAGAGAAAGACATTACATCAATAGGGTACTTCTAAAACTTGGCCACAGAAAAGATGTTCACAGTTTGTCTCAAAGGGAAAAAACAGGACACAAAATATGTACAGTGTGATCTCACTTCTGTACAGAGATCGTAATCTTGCTATGTCTAATTAGTGCCACAGCAAATGATTTTCTTCTTTTTATCTGTTTTCTATTCTTTTCTAAATTGCACATGTGTAATTCTTAAAATTCAAAAGTCCCAATAATATTTCTCAGACATTATTAAGGTTACAAATAAGTTAGTCTAATCCGATCATCCTATCCAGTCATTTATTAGGCTCAGAGTAAGTGTACAATTCTTCGTAGGTACTTGGAGGTAAAAGGCAGGCGCCAGAGACAGCGAGGGGAGGGATGGCCTAAAGCCCCGTATGTGAGCTCTGCCCTCCAAGAGCTCGCGTTCTGAGAGTCTGATGCCACACATCGGACACAGGTCTGGCGTCTTAACCAGACGGGCTGCTGCATGCCCTTTGTTTCCGTCATTCTTGTGTCAAGCGACATGTGTTGAACAGTCTTTGTGATGACATAGTTAGTATCCATCTTCAAGAAGTCCAAAGGACATTTAATTTTCCTTCCACTTTTCACAATAGAGCAAAACATGGCTGCTGCTGCTTCTTCTAGGACTCCATGAGCCGGTCTCATCTTATTTATTTCAGCTACATGGTGCCATTAGATCCTGTCCAGTCTGGACAGGTGTTTAAAAGTGAGTGGTCCTGGTGGAGAACCAAGACCTAGAAGAAATGAATCCCGTAAGACACATGTCTTAACTGCCCCTCTTCTATACTCATCCCATGTCTGCAGGGACAAGTAAGAGGATATTAATATTAGTAAGCAAACATTTTTGACCCATGGTACTTAAAATTCCCTCTAGCTACTTCCACCAGCCCTCAAAGACAAGGCTAGCCTCACATCTGTTCAGGAGTAGGTGTGCGTGTGTTCTCTCCATCTAGCGTTCTCCCCTGCCCAAGATACTTGCAGATCTCAATATTTCATACACCCCTGGTATACTCTGAGGAAAGTCCATGCTACTAAAAACATGGCTTTTGGACCAATTTTGTATAAATTTAATTTTTAAAACTCCCCTGAGGAAGACTTAATATTACAGGAAATTCATAGTGATCCTTGTAAACTGGAGTTATTTTATATTAGACAAATAATGTCCAGCCCCAATTTACAAAATTGCTCAAACTGAATTGTACGGGAGGTTTGCTTAAAGCGAGGCTCACCCAGGGCGGACGCCGGCAAAGGGCAATCACAGAGCGCCGCGGAACCCGCACATGGTGATATTGCAGAACTGCACCAAGACGTGCGGAGGGATGCGGAATAAGTAAGTGATCGGCGTGATGATCTTTGACGGTGTGCTTTTCAGATACGGCCCACACCTGCCGAGGAGCAGCTTTAGTGTGTGCATTCAGTATCTGTGCATTTTATCTGCGTGCGAGAGGAGGCGGTGGAAACTGAAAATGGCGAGGGTCAATTATTCATCTCTCTCCTTCCCACTCTTTCATAACACGAAATGTAATCCCAAAATGACATTTTCCCACACAGAATTATCTCTCAGACATCCAGCAACTTATCCATTCTCAATCCCCAACCTAAATTGTTTCCTCACTTGTGGCATTTCGTTTCCTTATTCCTTTAGAAAATAGCAGGGGTGTTTTCCTCCGGAAAATAAAGTACGCTTCTAACCTAAAAGTTTAAATCTTCAAGAACATTGAACCCTTTTAACATAAAAAAGAATTTCAAGGAAATTTAAGACCTTTCTAGGCTGTGTTGTTCGAAGGAAACATACCACACAAGTTTCTCAGCATTTTAGATACTAAAAAAGCCACTCGAAAACTGATGTGAATTTGTGTGAATTATACATGCATGTGCCTAGTGATTGTTAAAAAGAACTAAAACTTAACTATGTTTTAAACATACCACATGTAAAATTGTTGGTGCCACACCATCAAACTATAAACAGCAAGAGTGGTCAAGAACTGATTTTATATCCCGTGGCTAACTACATAGCTCCTGTCTATGAAGGAGTTGGCGGTGGCAAGGAGTTGCAGTAGGAAATGAGAGTAGATTTTGTGAGGACTTTCATCTACCCATGGGAGGGATGGGGTGCTTCTTTCCCTGGGGCTCAGGGAGAAATGGCTCTGGGACCAAATAGGTCTCCTAGGGTCTGGTAGACATGACATATTGGGATTATACTCATGACTGAGAAACCCAAAGAGTGGCATGCTGGTTGGATTGACCTAGAGCACTGCAGTGTCTGGAAACATTTTCAAAGTAAGTGAACTCCCAGTTACAATGGGTCCAAGTTGCAGATTCCCTATGGACCATGTGAGAGGGCAACAGAGCATCCTACAAGTTCTGCTTTTTCAGCATACTAGTTAATAGATGTACATATAATATACCTCTCCAATCCCTGAGTCTTTCTGAGACCCTCTTCCTTTTGAAATCTATCTCAAATAATCAAAGCTTCACTTTTCCTCTAACCCTTGCTTGCCTGGCTGGCTAAGGCTGAATTAAGTCTTGGATTGGATTGGCGTGGAAGAGAGTAGAGAATTTGTTGGCTCTTGCTGTCCTCACCCACCCGACTACAAGAATGGGCGCTCACTCCCCAACTGTTCTAAAATTATGTATTTCTGTGTGTATTTCTCTAACTCAAGCTGAACCCGATCCTTTCTCATCTTCTTACACTGTAGTGGTCAGCTGCCTCCTGCTCTAGAATTTGCCTGGAGATAAGCAATGGAACTCTGAGTCTGCTCTGGCTAGTGAATCTGTCTCAAAAAGTTTCTAACCAAGAACTGTCTCTGTTTGATCCTTTCCAAGCCTGTTGCTTCAGAGGTGAAAGGTGCACCAAGCACTCCTCTCTGTGAACTTGTTTCCTCAGCTAATTGAGTTCTTCAGACTCTTAAGACACCTTTTCAATGAAAAGCTTCTCTTTTTCCAATATTTTCCCCCTGTAGCAAGAACAGACACCACTATGGTGTTCATTTCCCATTTCCCATGAATGTTTCTTTGCCATTTTCTTAGTGTTAGGTGTTTTTTTTCACTTCTACTTGCCTCAAGGAAATTTCATTCCTCTTTTACCAGACATGAAATTAACATTTTGCCAGATGGAAGTGTCATCTTCTCTTTCTCTCTTTCCCATTGTTCTATGTATTTGTTAAGCCATATTTATTACAAGCTATAAATGGCTCTTTATATATGAAGAGAAATGGAAGATAATATTACTAAGTTACAAAGTATTCCTTGAAATTGAAAAGAAATTGAACAAGACTGAGGAGGGGAAAGGGTACGGGCTGCCTGGGCTCTCCGCAGCAGCTGAGTGAGTCTGTCCCGCTCCCGGAGGACGCACGGTGGTAATAACTCTGTGCACAAAGAATTTCATTACGAAGTTGTCTGTAATTGAAGGGGGAAAATAGTAAGGGTGAAAGTGTGCACGAGTAACCTCTACTGGTTAAGTAGATTATAACAGATTTACACAGTGAAATACTGTGGGGCCATATCAAATGACATTGATGAAGACTCTGTAAAAACATGAGAAATATTTATGGTAAAATATTAAGTGAAATGCCATTTGCAAAATGTATTCTAACTGTAGGCTTTTTAGTCGTTGTGAAAACATATCTGTGAGGTGTAAAATTTTATAGAATAAAGCTCTCATTGTTGTTAAAAATGGAGAAAGCATACACATTCATGTTTATGTGATTATACACAAAAAATTAATAACAGTGGTTATACATTGGGGTTGGGCTGGGATTGAACATAGGGGGTATGGAAATGAGCAAAAGATTTGATTATATAGCTTTTCATATTTTGCAAAATATGTGAATGCATTATTTATTCAAAATATTAAATATATGTATGTGTAATATACATACACCTATGTATATTACAAAATGTGTATGGCGTATCTTAGGAAGGCATTCTAGCTAGGTGGTAAAAGTAATGGCTATCCCTCTTTTCTGGCAAATGAAATGATTTATTTTCTTATTTCTACATGTCCCATACAAAATTCCTCTAATAAACAAATATTTCTTTTACAATTCAAAGAAATAAATACTTCTTTTACAATTTAAAGAAATATTTCTTTTACAAGTGTCCAGTTTTTTTAATACTAAGTCCTTATCAGAGAAGCTAGAGTCAAAAAAGTTTTAAGAAGGGAGAAGGAAACTATCATTTGTGGAGTTTCAAAGAAGTGTCCACAAGTCTGCTGAGGATTTCACAAGTTTTTCCCTTGGGCAGCCCAGCCAGAGCATGGGAAAGGAATCTGTACAGAATGCGGCTTCCACAAGGCTCTTTCACATAGTGCTTGAGATGGTTCTTCTCAAACTCAGTGTCTACACCAGTCACTTGGGAACGTAGTTAAAATGCAGCTTCTGATTCCAAAGGCTTGAGTGTGGCCTAATTCTGCATTGCAAACAAGCTCCCAGGAGTGTGGAGGCTGCTGACCCGCAGACCACACTTGAGTGGCAAAAGCTTACTGCTGCGTATTCCTGCTGCGTCTAGTGCAGACTCGCCAGCTACAGGTTTGGACTCTGGACCATACAGTGGCCCACAGGCCAATTCGCCTTGTGAAAATGATTAGCAATATTGTTATTTATTTTAGTTATTTTCTCATGAAAAATTTAGAGACAAAAATAAAAATAATGAGAGATATCTAACAAAAAGATGTATTTTTTATGGCCCTCAAAACATCTTTTCACCGCTGGGTGGAAGTTGACAGTTTTCAGTGAGTGAGTGCTCTGCGGTTCATTGTTTCAGCCTGGTCTAGGTTTTAGCGGCACTTGGCTTGGAGGAGATAATCCTAGCTCTTCTGAGATTAGGAATCCCCTCATTGAGAGAAGGTGCCAATGAGACACTTGGGTTCTAGTTTTAGCTCAGTCACTTAGGAGCAATATCGCTTCATGCAAGTCATTTTAGCCCTCGGGCATTCAGAGTCCTCGTTTGTAAAATGTGGCTGATGAACTGGTGGTGAGAATATCGGGGTGCAACATCTGAGGCTGATTCGACTCATTGGGCAAGCCGCCATGTTTGTACCTTGTCCTCGGGGCCTTGGGGAGCTCTTGAAGGCTTAAAAATAGGAGAAAAATAACAAGTCTACATAGCAGGACTAAGGGGATGAGGAGAAATCCTCAGTTTGCAGCTGGCAGACTCAGGCAAATTTCAGTTAATATCACCAGCAGAAGAGAATCATTCCAAAAAGTAAGGCCAGATATCTGTTCACTCTTCAAACAAATTGTTGAGTTTAGAAAGCAAAACCTTGATTGGAGGCCATTATAGAATATCAGTTATTGCAAGTGTTTAAATTTTTATAGGATATGCTGGAATTTTATTACACAGAAATTCCCTATCTGTGAACCAAACTCAGGCCTTTCATATGCGAGGGCCTGTGATCAAAGCATAAAATGTGAGTCTGATTAACATTTCTCTCATGAAATTCGTAATAACCGCTGCTATGTGTTACAGCCCCTCCTCCGTGCTAGGTGCTGCGCACGCGTGGTCTCTGTTTACTCTCACAGCGACTCAGAGACGTAGATGTTATTATCCTCATTTCCTAAATAAAAAAGCCAGCTCCGAAAGGTTAATTAACTTTTGGAGGTTTTACAGGTGGCTGCTGAGCTGCACTTTGAACTCTGTTCTCTTTGACTACTTGACTCTTAACCTTGAGCTAACTTAAATTAGAAATAAAGGACAAACATGGATTTGTTAGTTGTTTATCACTCAAAAATCACTGAGCATCCATCCTTTTACCAGCACATGTGTATATATACATTAAATATATAAACTCAGGGTTCTTAGGGTATAATCCCAGGAGTGGAATTGCTGGGTCAAAGGGAAGTTCCATTTTTAGTTTTCTGAGGAAATTCCATACTGTTTTCCACAGTGGCAGCACCAGTCTGCATTCCCACCAGCAGTACACTAGGGTTCCCTTTTCTCCGCATCCTCTCCAACATTTGTTTGTTGATTTGTTTATGTTTGCCACTCTGACCGGTGTGAGATGGTACCTCATTGTGGTTTTAATTTGCACCCCAGTGTTCATAGCAGCACAATTTACAATAGCCAAGTGCTGGAAGCAACCTAAATGCCCATCAGCAAAAGAGTGGATCTAAAAACTATGGTATATTTATACAATGGAATTCTACCCAGCAGAAAGAAAGAAGGAGCTTATACCCTTTGAGACAGCATAGATGGAACTGGAGAGCATTATGCTAAGTGAAGTAAGCCAGGTGGTGAGGGACAAATACCATATGATCTCACCTTTAACTGGAACATAATCAACAAAAGAAAAAAGCAAACAAAATATAACCAGAGACATTGAAGTTAAGAACAATCTAACAATAGCCAGAGGGGAGGGGAGAGGGGACAGTGGGGAGAAGGGTTTTCAGGAACTACTGTAAAGGACACATGTACAAAACCAAGGGGGAGGGTGGAAGCAAGGGAGGGAGGTGGGTTTGGCTGGGGTGGGGTGGAGGGGTGGGGAGAAAATGCAGACAACTGTAATTAAACAACAATAAAAATAAATAAATAAACAAACAAACTCAATCTGTACCCACCCATGAGGGAATCACAGACTTGGTGAGGAGAGTCACATACTACGTACTTTTAGGGTATCTAAGAATCAATAATCTTGAATACAACCTTATGTATATTTTTAGATTATCAGTTTTATACTGCCCTTAAATGCAGACAAGATTTCAATACACATCCAAATATGTTTTGCTTTTATGTATATTTAGTAGATATTAGATCTATGAATGTACTTATTTCCTGTGAATGCTTAATTTCAGGATCATGTGCCTATGTACAGATATTTGACGATTGTTTTTTAAAAATAAGATCACAGACAGATAAATACATCTATAACTATATTTCATAGGTAGCATAGTGACACCTTGTGGGAAAAGCATGTTGAGTCACATCTGTATGTTTCTCTGTATTTTAAAACTACTGTTTTTCTATTTATAAAGTAGAAACTCATCAGACTCGGTTTGGGGGTTGACCATCGAAATATAGTTTGGCCCTGTACAGATCTAAGATAACAAGGCGTGGCATCAATTTCCAATAAGTTGAGAAATAATAAAATATTTCTGAATCAAAATTAGTCTAAATTGGTAGAGCTATTAGAAGTGATCCTGGTAGCAATACTGCAAGTTTTAAATCAGACTTCTGAAAGCTACCATTGTTTCCATTTTGAGGGTGTGAATGAAACAATTTCCTCCGGGAATGATGTCGGAATACAGACGTGCTCCATCTCATTGGGCTTTGCTTTATTGTGCTTCACCGGTGTTGCGTTTTCAACAAACTGGAAGCAAGACCCTCAACCAGCAAAAGATTACGACTCACCCTATCGCAATACTCACTTTCTTCCAGCGGTCCGGAACTGAACCTACAATATTTCAAGGTAGGCCGCTAATTTAATTTGAAAACAGCTAGAAAATATTAATTTTCTCAATGATAAAAATTTCTATTCCTGCAGGATGTCTTATCAAAGATTCAAATAGTCAAGCCTTAGTAACACAAGATTGTTTACTGCATACCAAATACATAATTATTCGCTGTGTGCTCGCTACGTTTAAAGCACTCTGAAAGTTTTTCTCCTGTGTGCTCCGTGCAACACTGGGTGGAGGAGCGGGCCGGTGCCACAGGCCCAGGGCTGCTCGTGCTCCCCTGCGGATGAGTGCTCTCACTCGGTTTCTCGGGAAGAACTATGACAACAGGGAAAAACAACGCCCTTTTAAATCAAACAAAAACTGACTGTTTTTCTATTCTTGTTCTCTTTTTGTCTATTTCTTATGCCAGGTTCTGGGTACACACACATTTGTTTCATTATGCTCTATACCTTATTTATTCGTGTCGTGTGTGTTTGTATTTTCACTATTGGTTTACTACGCTGAGACATTTTTAAAGGATATTACATTAACCTGGGAAGACAAAACAAATATTCTTCTTTTTTTCGTTATATTTGATATATACAGTAAGTCCAAACAGATGTGGTTACAGATTGTGAAAGGGCCCCTACCTAATAAATTCTTTCTTTCACCTACTCTGTTATGTACTTACTATTATCACCACTAGAGGGCATCTGAGGACTGAGCTAAGTACAATGTAAGGCTGTGAGTAAAACCTCTGAAAATGACATCTTCTATCAAAAAAGCTAATTGTGTTTTGTGGCATAGATATTCAAAAATTACTTGATGATAGTTTTATAATGAAGTTAGTAAATATGCATACATTTGTTATTGAAGCGTTAAGTCAAAACGCTTTTTTTTCTTTTCTATACAATGCAACAGCTAATTCTGTAATTAGAATTAAATTTGCAAATGCCAACTACGATAATGGCAATTATAGATCAAATTGTATTTTCAAGTGCACCTGCCTACACTTGAAAATTTGGTATGCAATTACAAACAAACTATTGAATATCTGGGAAAACATGCAGATTTAACTAGGCATGTCTGGCCTGGATTAGTATAAATCCCCATGTACAATCATTTTTAGCCCATTTCACCCAACAACCGTGTTTGAAGCACCCACTGTGTGTCAGGAACCATCAGTGTCCTGGAGCTCCAGTCTAGTGGACACGACGGGCAAGCAGACACGTGAGGAGATGGACTATAATGGTCAGTGTGCTGAGGGGCTGCCCGCGGAGGGTGGGCTTCAGCCCTTCCGGGCGGTTTGCTTTTCCTGGTGGGGGCCAGTCTCAGAGTATAGACATCCAGGCTCAAGGATAAGTGCTGATGTATAACATAGTCTCAACTCCTGTCCCACCCTCTTACTAACTCTATGACCTAAGGCGAGGCTTTTAGCCTCTCCAAGCTTCGATCTCCCCTCAGAAAAGCAATGACGATGATGATGATGATAAGGCTACCACAGAGGGTTGCTCCGAGGACCAACGACAATGCTTCTAGTGTAGCCGATGTGACAGTTTACCAGTAGGTGTGGGCTATTGTTATTACTATTATTACTTTCGTGTTATGACCAATAAGCAGACCACACTGGTCCCAAGTTGGAAGTGACCGAGGCGACACAGAGAGCTTTGCTTCCATTGTGCTGAGGTGGAGGAGATCTGGTGGGGGGAATAAGAGGGTCTTAGGCAAGAGGATGGGTGGTTATGCACAAGAACACTTGGCTCCAGTCTCGACTGATCTAAGCAATGATTTTTTTGTGCTTTTACTCATTGATTTTCCTCTTTCTTTCTCCCTTCTTTTCTTTTCTTTTTCTTCCTTTCTTTCTTTCTTGCTTCCTTTCTTTCTTATTGTCACAGAGGGTCACTGTATGGTAGAATGATCATTTTTCTCTGTTTAACATGGCATTCAAGAATGCAACATGTTTATTTTATATCTGTGAATAAAATAAATACTTATTTGGGTATTTAATATGTAGGTCTCTAGCAGAATATCATCCTTCAGTCTTGGTTTCCTAAAAAATCAATTTACTTAAAGAGTTGGACTGGATGAGATTCACAAATCATATTGTGTTTTTACTTTCTTAATCTTCTTTTTTATTACATTTGCTCAGAACTGAAAAGGCAGCCACAAAACCAAAACCAGATGGGAAAAACTAAGCCAAAGGAAAATTAAACCCTGATTACTAATAACTGTTTAGATCACATTTTTATCCATCTGTGATTCAGTAGTGATAAGCACATATTTTGATAAGAGTCTAATATCTCGACCAAGTGTCTCTAACATCATAGATATTTGTGTGATGACAGAGGATGAAATAATTCAGCAAATTGAGGTGGAGAGTTTACAGCTATTTTTCTCCCAGCTTGAAAACTGTCTGCTTTGTAAACCCTATCATATGTCCCTTACTTACCTGTAGAGTCACAAAACAGATTCCTACTCAAATTCCTAGGGGGAAAGGACCTGTGGGGAGGGCAGACCCTCTTTTGTTCTAAAACGACATATCATGGCTACATTTGGGAAGCAGGGGGAAAAAGCTGAAGTGTTTTTTGAGTTTCGACTGGTGTGAGGATGAGGGGCTGACCTTGTTTTAAATAAAAACCAAGTGAGAAGTGATGGAAGACCTCAAAATTATGTCTTTCCTCTGTTCCCATGGTAACTATCACCCCAGCCCCCACTTTTTCGAATGAAAGACAAAGAGGTTCTTGACATGCCTCTCCTGATCAAATAGATTTGTTTTCAGCTGATATATTTCGAGTTGACCAAACAGCTTATTTGGTAAAATAAACTATCCACAGAGAGATTGTGGCTGAGCACAAAAGAGAAGGAAAGCTGGGTCAGGAAGAAAGAAAGGGAGAGTGTTATTTGATGATTGATTCTGTTATTTATTCTTTCCCTGTAAATACAATTGCTGCTAAAGCTGTGTCTCTGTCTCAATGTATAAACTAGCTTTTCACAGGCAGTTTTATTTTGGTCAGCTACATCAGGAATTCGTTTCTGGCAAGAGCTGAGCACACCAGCTCCAGCGGAGACAGGCTGCAGGGGAAACAGGCCGGAGCTGTTTCTGCCTGTGACATTGAATAACTGAGACACTGTAGGTGGAAATACCCATGAATGCAGCGTGTTTCTGCTCCTCCAGGGAAACAGGACAGGGCCATGGAAGGACTAGCGTGTGCCACTGCTTAGAAGGGAACAATCCCACAGCAACGATGTCAGGCCCCTCTGCTTCGGGAGCCTGGCCCTGCCCTGTGAGACCTTGAGGGAACCAGGCTTCACAGGGGAAACGCTGATGCTGGTAAGCACCAAGCGCCATGTGGCTCACTCTATGTCCCAACTCTTCTTCTTCAAAAGTTTCTCTTACCCACACGCTCTGAAGAAGTTCCTTTGGGTCCTGAAGTTATCTAAGCTTTTCCCAGGATCAGCAGGGTCCAGCTTCAGAAATTTAGAATTTCTCTCTTTAACCAAAGAATGCTTCTCTCTTGATCTTTCTAGTTGACTGGTTGACATCTAAGAGAAAACAGCTTCTAAACTTCAATTCTTATTGGTTCGTGTGGTGTCTTAAGGAAAAAAATTTTATCAGCCCCACGCAGGAGGATGGGGCTCTGTGGTGTGGTTTATGGATGACGTATAAAGAAGAGGGTTCCCCTCCTGACTTCCCAATGTCCCATCTCAGTCTGCCTCACCATGGAAAAAGTCTAGTCTTGTCTTCAGTTGGACCAGGTTGAACGCCACTGCCCAGAGGTTATGCTCCACGTTCACATCCAGTCCAGTCCAGTCCAGTATCAGCTAGCTTAGCATGTGTTTCCAGCTGTAGTCTTTCCCTGTGCTTCTTCGGCATCCAGCCTCCCTCCTGCAGGCCGTGGAGAGAACAGGTGCGCTGTCCGAGTGTAGGCCACGAGCAAGAGAGCGAGCTTCTTCGTTCTTCTGGGGTTGTATCCAGGAGCCTGGGTTTGGGACGGACTAGGTGCTTTCTCAAAAGAATCAACCAACTTCCCAAACTCCTGTGGGCTTTGATAGGTCCAGCCCCTAGTTAGATCGACAGACCTCTAAGGTCCAGTACCTAACTCTGTCCTCCCTTATCTGCACCATCCAGTACCAGAGGGGGAAAGGAAGGGGTGTTAATCCCCTTGGCAGAGCACAGAACTGTGGTCCCCTGGAGCATGAAAAGCTGTAGCTTCCTGGCTTGCAAGCCAGCGGGCCCATGCTCCCCAGCTTACCAAGCTCATGTCTACTTTCCATTGCTTCCCTTTTCTAGCTGAATACCAATAGCAACAAATATATATTCATCCTACTTTTGCTCTGACAGGCTTCTTCTCACCCCAGCACTCACTCACCTAACAACTCCTGCCCCAAAGTCCCGCCTTCTTCCCTACACATCCCTAACTGATGGCATGTCTGTTTTGCAGGCACCTCATCAAACGTGATTGAATGCCTTCTGCACGCCGGGCCAGACATTGGGCTCTGCAGGGATGCAGAGATGATGATAAAATCAGACCCTGGCATCGACCGATTTTCTGTACTGAATGTCCATTTTATAGACTAGGAGAACTTAATTTGGGAGCCTAAGGATGGAATTCAGGGGTGGGGGTGGAGTGGAGGCAAAAGACATGAATCTCCTGAATTCCGTGGGTGTGTGTTCGTGTACATGAGTGCCTATGAGCATTTTTCCGGAGGGTGGGGGGCAACGGGGAAGGACTTATTTTTCATAATGTGGAGGAAAGAGATACTCCAAAATCTCAGATATATTCCCTGTCCTCTGGAGTGTGAGGAAAGGAACCAAAACAGTGAGGATCCAGAGAGCGGGCAGAGGCAAGGGGGTGGAAACAAACATGTAGCGGGGATGTAATTTCAATACATAGTATCATGAATTCTTACTCTACTTCTTCCCCTTCTCCCCATCACTGTCTCAATGCTGCCAACTGTTTTAAAAAAAAAACACTTTTTAAAAATCTGAAAAAAATAAAATTCCATTTTACATAAAAGTATTTTAAAGGCATATAATTAAATGTTTTGTTATACTTTTGCCTGGCAGCTTTTAAAAATAAGTTTCATAACACCAGCATGGTTTAACCTATTTCTGAAAACGGTGTTCCAAAGAGCACTCCTGAACAAGTGAGCACTTCCTCCTCATCAGAGCACCTAGATAACTGGGGCAAAATTAATGGCACATACAGTATCAGACCTGCAAATAATAGAAGAATCATATAATTTCACTATTATATCAGACTCAGGAGTACAGAAATAATATACTAATGAAAACCCTAATTCCTTCAGGAAACTAAAGGGTGAAGTAAAACCTACTTCAGGTCTCAGGATGTTTTTCTAGCTTCATTTCAAGTGGCAAAACTGGATGGTAGCATGCTTTATCTTTTGAGCCAAAATTGTTGTTTTAGTTGGACGGGCCAGGAGGCCCAGAGCTGGACTCAGAATTCCCCTGGGGCTGCACGCGGCAGTGCTCCGAGTGCTGTGTGGGGCTCCAGCCTGACCTGCTGACTGTAACTCAGCAGGCTTCTGTCCAGAACGCTTCTTTGAAGGTGAAACTGAGATGATGCAAAGGTAGAACTACACCCAGGCAAGCATGTTGCTGTGTCATATTTCTTTGCCTCGTCTCCTTCCTGACAAAATGTTTGACTGCTACCTGGAGACATGAGAGAGAGCATCCTAGAGGAGTCGAGGTTTGAGCCGAGGCTTGAAGTATGAGTAACCTCTGAACAGTGTTGCCTCTGAGGCTGAACTCTTCCCATCTTCACCACCTCTAGTTGTCCCTCTGGGGGGACTGAACATTTCCCTACCATATTCTTTTCAGAATCCTGAGAGAAGGCCGTAGCCTGCTTCCTGGGGGCCCCTTCATCACCTGCAGCTCAGCCTTTAATTTCCCTGGACATCAACACCTGCTGACCTCACTAATTCCTCCCATTTCCACAATTCTAGGTCTCCTAAGACTGTACCCAAAATGCAAACCTCTGAGATCCTCTCTTCTCTCCCCTTACTGCTCTGTGCTTCCTCTCTCCCAAATTGTCTTCCCATTGCCCTTTATCTCCCCCCCAAGTCTTCCCCCTGTGTGTACAGAATCTTTATTTGATTGTAAATAAAATCCCCTAAATCTCCTCAAACACTGCACAAAATGTTGTCTTCTCCCCCTTCATTCCTTGACAACTCCGACACCTGGTTTACTCCTAGTGCAACCTGATGCGGACCCCGGCCGGCAGGGTCAGTGGTTTGTGGCTGCAACAAACAAATGCACACGGACTACAGAAATCCTGTGGAGAAAAAGGGACGGCATGGCCACTCTCTGAGTGAGAGAGAGGGCAAGAGGCCCAACCCCTGCATGGACAGGCTTTATTGTTTTTCTGGGCACATTACATTGAGGATGGTCCTCATTTACTATGCACAGGTTCACTGTAGGTGATTACCTTTTACAGATAACAAAAGAGTGTTGCTAATTATTTCAAAGAGAAGGATGTTACTGATCAAGGGGGAAAGTGGTTGAACTGGTTACACTCCATACTTGGGAGGTTTAGCTCAGATTTTAGGAAGTTACTTTAGAGATATGCAGTAAACATTTGCTGCCTCAATCCAGGGTGAGGCAGTTTTAGCAAAAGCAAGTCTCATTGCAGCCTAGGTACAATGCAGACCTGATTCCCCACAAGAGAACCTATCCGTAGGTGTGGGTCCTGTGTACTGGACCTTGCTCCCCACTAGCCTTTCCAAGTGGGAGCTGGGCTACATTCCCCACACCACTCGGATAGGTTCCCTATATCAACCGTGTACTGAGAGATATCAGTAGTCTCATTTCCTCCTCTTGTTGCCCAATCCCTATGGTGTGTCTCTTCAGCGATCTTTCCAGCATTCTTATCATCCCAGCCACCAAGCTTCAGCACTCTGGACACTCTAAAGTCTCAATCTTGGACCAACCCAATCATCTATCTTCTCTACTCTAAAACTTCCTGAATATGTCTGGAGAAAATCACCCAACTGTTCAGGTTAGCATCATTACAAAACCAGGTTTTCCAGCCAGTTTCTCCAAATTTCAAACTTCTCAAGCTCCCTTTCTTAGATTCATTTGACCTCCTAATACACTAGGAAAAGTCAAAACTGTGTTTCGTATGCCCCCAACTATTTGTAGCCACGCCACCATATGTTGGTGTCAGAACCTCACATTCATCTCCACCCCTACAAGCTCCAAGGTAGGGGTTCCCCTCATGTCTGAGGCTAACCCATCTCCCTGCACTCTGGTCCTCTCTCCTATGTCCTCAGAGACCCCTCCATTTCTCATCCCCTCTCTCCCTATAGCTATAACAGCTCTCAGTTGGTTCTTTTATGTTGGCTCATGAATGTATTCTCTTTCTCAGTTCTGTGAGGAAAGCCTTACAATTCTTATTAATTCTGTATGGTTCCCCCTCTAGCTGCCATCCTTTCCATTCCTTCAAAGGAGAGCTTATTGAACGAGTAGACCTATACTATTCTATTGCCTCCAAGTCCTAACTTTCCTTTATTCCTCACCCTGTTGCAAACCACATCCTGCCCTGGGAACCCCACTGACACTGCCCTCCTGGCCTGGTTGCTGAGTCACCTCGTTCAGCTTCCCCCTGCTTCTGACTGTGTTAACCACACCCTCTTATTCCCCGGCCTCCTTGATGTCACTCTGTCCTTATCTGATACCCACTCTCTGGCCAGTCTTTTTCAACTGACTTCATGGGCTTATCTTCTATTCACCCCTGAACTGTCTGTGTTCCCAGGTCAGTGCATTTCAAGCATTCTTAAAACACACATAGATAATGAAGCTGTTTGTAAAACATACTGGGATAACTGGGCACTGTTTGGAGGTGGCTAAATGGTATTGGTTTAAAAAAAGGTAATTTGTGATAAAAAATAAAATTAAACTAAAATATACATTAAATAGTAAATTTGTTTAAAATTTCAAAATATCTTTTAATTTTTATTCTTGAGATAGCCACTCACAGTTTCTCATCAAGACTTTACAGTGACAATTTCTTCATGTGCTTTCTTCATGCTCCTCACTTCTTCCCACAGTCACCATCGACAACAAACTCTATATCAGTAAGTGATAGAAATACCTCCTTAACTTTGACAGCCATGAAATATTTATAACAATGTGGTATAACAATGTGTTTATACCACATTGCATTTCCAGAATATAATAGCTCTTTTTTTTTCTTTCACTGACAAACGTAATGCTGAAATTTCTTGTAAAAATATGAATGACTTTCTAACCTGATTTAATTTTTTTCATGTCAAAAATTTCAAAATGTTGTTGTTCTCATCTGGAGTACTTGCAGTACTGTAGATACTTTACATACCACACTGGCCACAGACTGCCAGACCTGAACATTGTACGTAAAGTCCGAAATTTAAGGCAAAACCTGGAGCTGCCCCAACCATCCTGTCTGGCTCTTCTACCACCCTCCCACCTCCCATCTCACTCAACTGGTCACTCCTTGGGCTTCTTAGCTACTTAGAACATTGATAATCTCCCAGAAACACCACAGTTGTCAACCTCCACCCTGAAAAAAGAAAGTCTGAAACGGATGTTGAGGTGGTAGATTTTATCATTGACTATATTCTGGGTTTTGCAGCAATGAAAGTGGCAAGAGACCCTCACCATGCTAGCCAACTTCAAGAACTGCTACATAAGCTATTCAAAGCACAGTGTTTAAGCTCCCACTGAGGAGCCTGGGAAAAGGATGTCACATCTGGACACAGCCTGCCTATGAACTCTGGACACTGCTATTCCTATTCAGCTTCCCTCAATTTTAAGTTATTACTGTCTCACAGAAAATCAGTACCATGTCATACCAGGCAGAAAATTCTGCTACTGGATCTCTGCATTCAGCACTCTTCCCACCACATATCTTCTTCCAGAATGATGCCACTTGCTTCTATGACTGCAAAAGCCTCCCACATGTTGACAATTCCATGCATGACCTATATGTCTGTCTTCTGAACAATAGAGCTCTCCTCTGGATGTCTCCATCTGGAGGTTCCACAGACCTAGAATGTCCATAATTAAACTTGCTATCTTCCCCCTGAAATTTACCTTTTCACTGAATTTCCCCTTTCAGTAAATGACACCATCACTGCTTCAGTAACACCCAAAGGTTACTTCTGGTCCTTCCCTGTCCCTTATCACCCATATCTAGTCGATCATTAAGTCTGGTCAGTTTGCTCTCAAATTTGTACTCCCTGCTCCTCATGGCCTCAAAATGCCTCCCCTGAATCATGGAAATCACCTCCAAATTGACCCAATTATCTTTAGACTGTCTGGAGGGACAGTGATCTTTCTAAAATGCAAATGTAATCATATAACTCCCAGTTTGGAATTTTTAATGTTTCCCCATTACCTGTGTAATAAAGTCCAAGTCCCTTAGCACAAAATACAAATCCCACTTTGAGTTGGCCCCTAAATCATCTCTCCCTCTCAGGCTTCACCACTCCTTCTTCATATTCTGCAATGAACTCTTTGTGGTCTCTAAAACAAGCCCTGCTACCTTATATCCATTCCCCGGCCCCTGGAGATATCTCTGCAAGAATTACCCTCTCCTCTGTCCCCCTCCGTTCCCTTACTTGGATGACCCCTGTCTTTCCAAATTCAAATCAGCTACCACCTCTTCTAGGAAAATTTTCCTGATGGTTCTAATTTCAGTTGCCTCTACTAGAAGCACTCAATATACCCTGTTCTACCATAATAGGACTTATTTTATCACCTGCTTTCTTGAATGTTCTAAGGCAAATATAAAGGTCTGCACACCTGGCACAGAGTTCTTACCACCAAGACCCCATAGCATAGTGTTGGGCCCAGACATCTGGGTACTGTGGAGAACACTAGGGAACTCTCGAACTCAAGCATGAGGACAGGTGTATGTAAGGGCTGCGTGCTGTATTCTCAATGCAAGGCCCTCAACTTCATGTCTGGGGCTACATCTTTTGCATAGTCAGGAAATAAACCAGACTCATGTCTTTGTGCTCTTTACCCAGACTGTCCATTCACTCCAGCCTTGTGTCATTACCTACATTAGGCCATTGTCCCCGTCCCAAGTCAGTCCTACAAGTCTTATGGTCCTACACAGAAGTCGTCATCCTATTGGTGAAGTCGTTGTCATACAGTTCAAGAAGTGTATGCTTTCTAGGAGCCTCTGGGTCAGTTAGGATGCAGTCATCCTAATCTTGATCCCACCCTTATCTGTGGTCTTCTGACTGCAGCCATCCTGGCCTCTGCTTGACCAAACATCACCAGAAAGTACTTCCACCACACAGCTCGGACCAATCTCACTTTACCATTGGAGCTTGGAACATAGCACAATTTGGTATATGATTCAATATCCATAT
Source organism: Desmodus rotundus (assembly GCF_022682495.2). Classification (NCBI taxonomy): domain Eukaryota; kingdom Metazoa; phylum Chordata; class Mammalia; order Chiroptera; family Phyllostomidae; genus Desmodus; species Desmodus rotundus. The sequence continues at coordinate 66,448,923 of NC_071391.1, read as the reverse complement.
TGGGTGCTAGTCAGAGTAGCACTCAAGGGATGAGTCCTTGTTGGATGAGTGAGTCCCCTGGCTAGACATGGTGGAGGGTAGCCTTTGCAGGAAGGAGGCTCAGAGGGCAGTCTGGTACTATTCTTTGGGCTAGAAAAGAGAAAAATAAAAAGCAGGTTTGGATGTAGAAATAAGATCAGTTTGCAGTGTTCAGGACTTGCAGTCTCTGGGACTCCTGCACAAGCAAATTCTCTAGTCATAAACCTAGAGAGGTGACTTCAAGGGAGGCTGACATTCTCAACTCACCACTGCATAATCTTCCTGGATAATAACCACTTTACCTACTGTGAACTTGATCGCGAATTAAGGAAAAACTGGCATTTAGAGTTATCCCGTAATGGAGGGGACCATTTCTCGCAGTGTGTTGATAAGGAGGTGGGTGGCAGCTCAGAAAGTTGTAAAAAAGGAATCTTGCACTAAGGAAAAGCTTGAACTCAAAAATCGTATGATCCTATAATCATATAATCCAGGAACAATAAGCTGCATTTTTAGCTAATCTTAGAACTGCCTCCTACAGGGTTCTATTCTACATAGGAAACAAAATGTGAAGTTTCTAAAATTTTGGCTTGGGTTAACGCTGGCATCACGTAACTTGGACATTCAGGGCGAAGGAAAGGTACTGAAGTGCAGGGAGGCTTTACAACAATTTCATTAAATAGTTCAAAAGAATGTATTGGGCATTAACTAATTGTTTCAAGACAATAATTTGATGACTTAAGAATAAGTAAATTGAAAGCATATGGATTAAATTTTCCTTGAGGTACTCTTGAGTTCCCAAGTGAAGAAAAAGATATTTGGCAAAATCCAATCTGCCTTTGCCAAACCTAAAGTGTTTAAAAAATAATTTGAGAAGTTTTGCCAAACCCAAACGCCACTGTGTTCTTCCATCCCACCCAGATCTCCAAAAGCATAAAGCTAATACATCTACTCAGCATTCCAAATGAGCCTGGGCATATCAGTGGGAAACCAAACTGCCTCTTTACAGCCTCCAAAGAGATTCCTTAACATTTTGCAGGGGGCGGGGGGGTGGGGGGGATCATTTCATTTCATTGAATGGCCTTTTGTTTCCCGTCCTTGCTCTGATCTCTAAAATCTTCATCTCAGATATTTTAAAACTAAATTATCCAATGGAGATGCTGTAAACTATTTTGGGTATCTAGCAGGAGGAATTTTTAGCAGAAAAATCACTTTTAAGTAAATTTTACCCAAAATGCCACAATGTCTTCCTACTGGAATCGTGTGTGTGTGTGTGTGTGTGTGCGCCCTTCTACATGTTTTCACAGTGCTGACAACCTGAGCAATCAGTTTTTATTCAAGTCATCTCTTAACTAAAATTAAATTTGCAATGAAAGCTGCCAAGGGGGAATCCCAGGGGCCTGAATCAGGTCGGTTTGAACCAGTAAACAAAACCTTAGAGAAATCAACAGCATGTATTGGAATGTGGGTGGTACAAGCAAGACTTTTCACCCTGCAAATGACTCTATTTTTGAACAGTAACCTCAGCTACGTTGAATTTCTAGCACATACGGGTTGCTTTCTTCTGGAAGATTGCCAGTCAATGTCTGTCTAACACACTTTGCATTTGCAAGATGACAGCCCCCCACCTAGCTGCCGGGAATCAATGCAGCAATCTCAGAGGCACGCGGGGCTTTCGGTTCCCGGGAAACTTACTCATAGCTTTTTATTCTGGGGCCAAAGCAGTTGATCTTCTTCTTTGTTTTCTTGCACTTTATTTATTTTTAATTGTAGATTAAGTCTCTGAAATTTTTATGGGCACTTCCTATTATCATGACTCAAATATGTACCATTTGTTAAAATCTAGGTGAGAAATCCAAGAAACATTTTGACTATTCAGAAAAATCTTATATAGTTTTTGGAACATTTTTGGTTGAAATCATTCAGTTTGCCCAGAATTTAAGATTGTTTGAACATATTTTACTCAAGAAAGAAGCATATTTCTATTTTCTTTACCCTCAGCTATGAAATGACTGTTCCTCACCTTGGACTCTACCCTGGAGCCCTCCAGGAACCACTTGCTTGTTCGGGTTAGCTTGCTATAAGAATTGTGCTTGCTATAAGAATAGCCCCATGCATGTTCTCTGATCTTGTGTTGCAAGAAATAGCCTTGCTGAAAATGTGACCCCAGGGCAATTGCTTTTGTTCCACAGATGCTGCTATAGAGTAGAAATAAGTGATCAGTAACAAGGGATTCTGGGCTGCTGTCTTACAAGGATCATTTGGTTGCAAGGAAGAGAAAACTATTCCAATTATCTCAGATATAAACAGAGGAATTGGACAGATACGGTGGAATCTTGTCAAACCCAAATGCAGAAAATACAGTGGGTCCTGCTGAAAACTGAGTTGCATGTAGATACTTCCCCTTTCTCTAATGAGGAGACAAATCTCTTGTCTCATTCTCACTCTTCCTGCTTGTCTCTACAAACTAGATTTTCCACATTGGCTTCTCATAAATGAATATAGTCACAGGTCCTGAAATTTCCTGTCAGTTCAAGAGTTCACCACTGTAAGAATACTAGTTTCCAGAGGCCAGACTCAGAACCATCCTGGAGCAGGGCAGAGAGGAAATCCTCAGAAAGGTCCCAGTGGAAGGTCCCAGTGGCCTTCAGAACCCATTGGCATATAATCATATCCCATTGTCTGCAGTGTCCCTATTACAGAGGGCCTGCATGATTTGCAACCTACTACTCAGAAGGTAAGTAGAGTCATATTCTTTTATTTCAGCAAATTTTATTAAAACTACCCTAAAATTCCATTTCTTGATTGGTAAATATATTAGTTGCTACTGATGCATAGTAAATTGCTCTAAAATTTACTGGTTTAAAAAAAACTGTAAACATTTATTATTTCAGTTTCTCTGGGTCAGGAGTTCGATCATTGCTTAACTGTGTGATTCCGCCTCAGAGCCTACCACAAGGTTGTAGTCAAGGCGCTGGTCAGAGCAGTGTCATCTGAAGGCTTGACTGCAACTGGAGGGTCTGCTTCCCGGGTGGCTCATTCACCTGGCTATTTGCCCAACGCTTCAGTCCAGTTCTTTGCTGGCCTTTGCCATATGGATCTCTCCATGGGTTTCTTAGCTGTCCTCGTGACTGGAGAATAAATGATCCAAGCAAGAGAGGAAGGAGAAGGCCCCAGGGCCTATTATGGTATGCATTCAAAGGTCACATATTACTTCCATCATATTCCATTCATGAGAAGCAAATCACAAGGAATGCCTACACCCAAAATGAGGGGAACTAGGTTCCACCTTTTGCACATTGACATATTTTAAAACCGCCACACCAGAAGTCCATTTTTATTTTCTTATCCCTGCCCTAGTCCCTGTATCACATAATGCCCCCAAAGGACTCAATGCAACACAAACATGAAGTCCAGTGCAGGTCTAGTCCCAAACTGAAAGAACTCTGGCATCACCCTGGCTACTCTGATGGTTATTTCTGCTCCGCAAGCTTTGCAGAACCACTGTTGACTGTTAGACTGGAACCTGTGGGCCACGCACAGCATTGTCTCATTGCCCCAGGTCTCCATCCACATAGCCGCCTTCAGAGAAAGAGACGTCGTCACAACTCCACTCGCCCACGTTAATTATGACTCAACGGCCCCTCACAAGGTTCCCTGTCCTCTTTGTTCCTCATACAGTCTTTCTCCTCCAAGGCCCCACGTACGCAGGCTCGGATTCCTCAGATTCCAGGCAACCCTCAGCCACTATCTAGCTTCAAATTTCCTGGAATTCTCAGGGAAGGTAAAATTGCTTTTCCATACTGACGTGTGTGGGGACGCACACACAAGCGGTACATCTCAGATAAAAAAGAAAAAGAAAAAAAGGTAGTTCACCCAAAACTTCTGCTGGATTAAGTGATAATTTGTTCTTTGGATTAAATCTTTTGTTTAAATCTTCTGTTTAAATGACAAGTGGTTGGGATCGTTAACTTGTGTTTTTGGAAAATCCCATGTAAACTAGAGCGAGGGAAAAGGATCGAGCACTAAGATGAAGACCTACATCTCTTTCAGCCGGGCAGGAGCTGGATTAAAAAGCCTGTGGTCTCGGAGACTCTCGTGGGCCATGATTTGAGGCGACACATTCCCCTCCCTGTAGTGATGTAGCTACAGTACTTAAATGAACATTTACTGACTGGACTCAGCCCCCCAGTGTTTGGAATCATTTTTACAGCTACCACCCCAAAACTCAAGTCACAGGATTAATTTTGGGCTGGGAAAGAATTTAGGAACCATCTGTTTTGAGTATTTCATTTTTAAGATGATATTAACTGTAGTGGTGACTCAGCTGCTGCTATCTGCCATGCACATTAACTCCTGACTCTGCAGGCTGAAGTCCTTTGTATGGTGGCCAGCATGTAGAATGATCAGCTGTCCTGGTTTGCTCAGGACTGAGGAATCTTCCAAGACAAAGAACATCAGGGTCAAAACCGAATGACTTAGTCACCCTATTAACATGTTGCAACTAGATTATTAGGATGTACACTTATTTATTCATTCATTCATCTGCTAAACAATTACTGATCACCTATGTCCCAAGTAACTTGCTGAGCACTAAGAATTTAACTATGAATTAAGATCCAGCATCTGCCTTTAAAGAGTTACAGACTAATGGAGAGAAACCTGGCAATCATTATGTTTAATGTAACATGTGTTATGTTTGGGGAAATACCCGGAGGTATGGGAGAACAGAGGGGAGGCATCTTAGGATCTGTTCAGGGAAGACATTCTAAAGGGGGGATGTCGGTGCTGAAACCCAAAGGAAAACTAGGAATTACCACGGCAGAAGAGTTCAGCAGGTATTCTCAGGCACAAGAAACAACACGCAGAGTCTGGAGAGGAAAGCAGGAGCACGGCTTGCGTGGATCCTGTAAGTAGCTGGGCACAACTGAAGCAGCAAATATGCAAAAGGAAACGTCAAGACATGAGCCTGGGGGGAGAGGGAGTCTAGAGGATGACCTTTTGGAGACACCTAAAGCACCACCAGCCACTGCTACACCTGTATCACCCAGGTTATTACTACGAGCTCCAGTAATCTAGTCACAGAGCTTGCTGTACCCACATCCCTACCCACACACCTTTCAAGAATGGGGCCCTGCAGAAAGCATGGGTCAGCTGGCTCAGAACTGTTTGATATTAGCAGAGAAGCACATCATTTGCCACAACTCCCTTGAAAATTTTGGTTTTTTGCCAAGTTTAGACAAGCTTTTGTTGAAAAGAGTTATTGGTGTGCTCATGTACATATAATCTTTCATCTCTAGATGGAAAGATATTTACAAATGATGTCTGGCAAAATAGAATTGGATATTTTTTCCTCTCCCTAAAATACTTGCTCTATTCTAAACAGCCCATCCCAGTACATTTCTCCTGGGCAACCTTGTGGTTCCCCAAATACACATCCAATTACCCCAGTGGTTGCTATTGCACTGTGGCCTGTTTTCACTTTGGGTGGCAGGCCTCAGTTCCCTGCTGCTCACCCAACAAGACTTCACCAATCCCAGAACTCCTGGGCAAAGAGTTCCTCCAGATTAACCATAAATTTTGGTGTTTTTTTTTTTTTTTTAGTTTAAGAGATGTTTGCTTAATAGGAAGCAAACTTCATGTACTTATAGTCATTAGAAATGAGAAAGAGACAATACGTGGTGAATTAATCCCTCCATCTGGTTAGGGTAGGATTATTCCCTGTGGCAGATTGGCTATGGTCAACTCGACAAACTGAATGAAGTGAATCCCAGACCATCTGTGCAGGAAGCATTTTTGAGTGGTTAGTGTAGACCTCAGGATGAGCACTTGCACCAAGTGGAGAGGTTCATAGCACCTCACGTCCTTCTGGTGCCTCCATCAGCAGCTGTGGCCAATTGCTTACAGGATCCAAGGCCAGATTATATAAACAGAATGTCTTGGGTTTCTTCCAGTTCGGCTTAATGTATGTCAATAATTTGTTTCTGGCCTCCTCTAGTTACTATTTAAGTTGTAGAGAATATACTTAGGTCTTTGTAACTCAGTTACGTAAGTTTTAAGAATAAAAAACAGACAATGGCCCTGACCTCTGTGGCTCAGTTGGTTGGGCATTGACCAGCAAAGTGAAAGGTCACTGGTTTGATTCAGGGCCAGGGCACACGCCTGGATTGTGGGTTCAGTCCCAGTTTCTCACAGACACAGGGGCGTGTATGAGAGGCAACCAACTGATGTTTCTCTCTCACATCAATGTTTCTCTGCCTCTCTTTCTCCCTCCATTCCTCTCTCTCTAAAAATAAATATATAAAATCTTTTGAAAATAAAAAAGAACAGGCAATAAAACAAATAAGAAGTACTCTTCATTGAGTATTTACTGTACACCAAGCTTCTGCTAGATGATTACATCACTTCTAATCTTGTTAAGCCTGCAAAGTAGTAATTATCCCCATTTTATAGTTAAGGAAATGGAAGCTCCAAGAGGTTAAATAACTAGTATAAATTCACAGAGCTAGTAATTACAAGCTGTAATTTAAATGCAGATTGCCTAATTTTAAATATTTATAATTTGGTAACTCTCTTTATTTTGTGTGTTTTTTTAAATCAAATATTGTTGAGTATTTATATATGATAGTCTGTAGCAGCAATTTCCAATCTTTTTCATCTCATGTCACACATAAAATAATTACTAAAATTCTGCAGCTCACCAAAAAATAGTTTTTGCCAATCTGACAAAAATAAATAGGTATAGTTTTGATTCATTCATACTAGATGACTATTTTGTGGGCTGTTGTCATTTTTTTAATTTTAAAAGATTTTATTTATTTTATTTCTTTTTAGAGAGAGAGGAAGGGAGGGGGAAAGAGAGGGAGAAAAACATCAATGTGTGGTTGCCTCTTGTGCACCCCCAACTGGGGACCTGGCCTGCCACTCAAGCATGTGCTCTGACTGGGAATCGAACTTATGACCCTTTGGTTCACAGGCCAACACTGAATCCACTGAGCCACCCCAGCCAGGGCTGTCATCTTTTTAATTTGACAATCTAATGGGATAGGGATCAGTGCCCTTGACTAAATGGTCAGTATTGCCCAAAAATGCTTGGGGCACACCAGTTGAAAATTGGTGGTCTATAGTCTAAGATACAAATAAATATAAAACATGGTTTTGATGCTCAAGAACCACACAAATGAATGAGGTGGTAAGCATGCAAATAACCAGTAAAAGAATATAAAATATGATGAAGTCCATAAAAGTAGTGCATAGTACCAGAGACATTCAGAAATGAGAGAGTTCTATTCTAGGTGAAGTGAGCAGAGTAGGTTTCCAAAGAGATCATTTAAAGGTGGATCGTAACTGTTGTATGTTCAGATTGTAAAAAGAAGGAAATTCTGGTAGAAGCATGAGCAAAGACGCAGAGGCAGAAAGAAACAAAGTTTCCCATCCAGTAAACAGCAAGTACATTGATGTGTCTGAGATGTAGAAGAGTCCTTACCTGGCCTTTTCCTGGTTTACCTATCACTTTTCTGTTTCTCCATTTCTTTCAAAAAATGCCTACTTGAGTCATCGCTGTGCCTGGCTGTTGAGACAAAAGTGCTGATAGGCCTGGCAAACGTGAATGAGGTGAGAGAGAGACATTATTTAGAGTAGATGCAGAATGTGGGAAATGGGAGGTCAGGAGACTTCTGTCAGACAGCTCTCATGGTCTTCCTGTAGTCTTTCTTTAGAGCCCCTAACAGGCAGCTGAACCCTGAAAAAAAGGTTTTAAAAACCATGCTGAGATGTCTTCTATGAGTTTATGCTACCTGACCCCAAATGAGCCCTGGCTCGCGCCCCACAGGGCTGTCTGTCGTCACTCCCTGACTGCCAGTCATAGTTCCCGCAACTGTGAGCGTGAAGTGCTGCCCCAGGGAGATGGACACTATTCACAAGAGCCTCCTTGATTTCTTGGTACTTACCTCAAAGCTCTTCCATAGTCATATTCTCCTTTCATAAACATCCTTTTATTCGTCTCACATGATCTCTTCCTTCCCTCCAGTCTTAAAAAACAGGGTTCATTCGTGGTCATTTTTCTCAACACTAATCCACCTCTGTTATTATCATCTCCATCCCTTCCTAGCTCTTCTGGGCTCTTATTTCTTTAATATTTCTAATTCCTCTTTGGTCTCCAATCTCTCCCTATTTCTTCTCAGTCTACAAACATGCTTAGATCTTGTTTATAATTTTTTAAAAATTAATTATAACACTTTCCTTTACCCTGTTATTCCTTCCATCAGCCATCATGTCTCACTTTCTTCTCTATGCCAAAAGTCTAAAGATAAAGCTGATCTAAGCCTAATTTTTCCATTTCCCCACTCCTTGAAGCCCTTATAATTTGGCTGACATTCCCCACTCGCTTTACTGAGGTCACTCTTGAAATTCTCTAGTGGCCATCAAATCCAGGGGCCTTACCTCATCGTTTTTCCTAATCACCCCATTCATCAGTCATTTATATGCTAAGTTCCAGCACTATTTTCTCAGTTTCCTAAGACAGAAACCTGTTATCTTTCACTGCCTGTGCTCCTTGAACTGCCATGCTCTCGGGTCCTCCCTTCTCTCCATTTTCAATGACACTGCAGTTATTTAATACTCATTATTTCTTACTAAATGATTGCAACAGCCTCCTAATTGCACTCTCTGCTTCTTGTCTTGGCCTCTAATAATCCATTATTTTAAAGGCTACTGCAATGATCTTCGGAATATATATATATATATATATATATATATATATATATATATATATAATGTATAGGATAATGGCATATCCTTCCATTTAACTCTTTACAGATCACTCAGCCTTCAGAAACCCTTGAGACTGGCATATCAGGAACTTTATGCTCTGGCCTGTGACGCCCAGTTCAACCCAGCCTCATTTATACTCCCTCCTCCGCCACCACTTCATACACTCTCCTCCATATCTGGATGTACAGTTCTATGAAAGTGTCATGCTCTCCGGTCTCTCTAAGCCTTTACACAGTCTATGTTCTCTGCCTGAATTGTTCTCCCTAATCTCTTTCAACTGGGTGACTCACATTTGTTCTGTAAGAGTCAATTCAGATGTTACCTCCTCTAAAACATCTGTCTTGATTCCTCTCTTCACTCTGTCACAGAGCCTCAAAAGGGAGGCGCCAGCCCTATGGAATTCCGTGGATCTCACTGGATAGCTCTATGCTAGTAACCATCGCCCTGAATTCTGATCATATGTAAAGGCTGGTAGTAAATGGTGTAGTTGATAAGAATACTAAAAATTAATCTCAGAAGAGATTTGGTGAGTGATAGTCTTGATGTAATGGTCTGCAAGAGGTACTAGATGCAACAATTAAGGCTTTCTTTTTTTTTTTAATTTTTATTGTTATTCAATTACAGTTGTATGCCTTTTCTCCCCATCCCTCCACCCCACCCCAGGTGAAACCACCTCCCTCCCCCACCTCCACCCTCCCCCTTGGTTTTGTCCATGTGTCCTTTATAGTAGTTCCTGTAATCCCCTCTTCCCACTGTCCCCGCCACCCCCCCGGCTATTGTTAGATTGTTCTTAACTTCAATGTCTCTGGTTATATTTTGTTTGCTTTTTTCTTCTATTGATTATGTTCCAGTTAAAGGTGAGATCATATGGTATTTGTCCCTCACCGCCTGGCTTATTTCACTTAGCATAATGCTCTCCAGTTCCATCCATGCTGTTGCAGCGGGTATAAGCTCCTTCTTTCTCTCTGCTGCGTAGAATTCCATTGTGTAAATATACCATAGTTTCCAAAAACTATGGTATATTTACACAATTAAGGCTTTCCATCTACTCAGTCTAAACTCTTTCAAGGGAGTGAAAGGGTAAGGGGAGACATAGTACTTATACCCATGCTCATGGTCATCTTCTCAGGAGATGAGGCCAATGGTCCCAGCCTAAGATCTAGACTCTACTGTGAAATGATTACACACTTCATGTAATAACGAATCACTCCCTGTGGGTTATTTGGTCTGTGATTTCTTGTTGTTATACTGTGTGCTCATTTTCAAAGTGCTGAGATTCTTGCAACAGAATCCTCCCACAAATTAGATCTCTAGTTCATAATCCCTACTGAACAGAAATGGTGTCATATATGTGCGTATGGTGACTCCTTGCTGAACAAGGTAATGCTGGTTCTTTCTATTCAGGCAGACAAGGAAATTGGTGAGACCACCCATGTGTGATCTTCTGTGCTTTTGTTGCATCGAGGTTAATATCTCTTGTGTGTCTGCAGTGTATCTAGCATAGTAGTGAGCATATGGAGGGGCTTAATAAATGTTTGGTATTTGACTGATTTCAAATACCACCTGGCAGCAGATTGTACACTGGAGACAAAGGAGAAAATGAAATCAAAATTGGTTCTGAAGTTTCAAACCTGAATCACCATGAAGGATGTAGAAAAAATAGAAATATCAGATAGAGGAGTAGTTTTCAAGAATGCAAATGCAGGAATGTGTTTTGGCTATAGAAATAGTGTATGTTCGGGTAAAGGAATCAGATCATATGTATGGTGAGGACACTTTTTCTACTCACAACACTGCTGAGACCTAATGCATGAGTTTTCCACACCAAGCAATTTTCCAGCTTTCTTTGGACACCAACTGTTTGTCATACAATTTAATTCGTTCTGACGCCAACTACCCAGAGTTAGTACAGACAGCTTAAGGACTCAGTCTCACAAGACTGCTCCCCACTTCAGACGCCAATCACAAGTCCTAGGTCCCTCATTTACCCACACTTCTGTCCAACCTGGCTACAAATTTGAAGGGTCCAGTGACTTCCTCCTTAGGTTCAATAATTTGCTACCCTGGCTCACAAAACTCAGGGAAATGCTTTATTTGTAGTCAGTTTATTTACTATTACTGGTTTATTGTAAAAGATCCAAATAAACTGCCAAACAAAAAAGTACACAGGGCAAGATCCAGAAGGATTCTGAGTTTCTGTCTCCATGGAATTTAGGTTATGCCACCCTCTTAACACGTGAGAGCACCCCAAACTCCTTAGTTTAGGGTTTTTTGGTGTTTCCATTACATAGGCATGATTGATTAAGTCAATTGCTATTGGTAATTGTCTCGGGGAATGGGGCTGAAAGTTCTAACCCATCACATGGGTAGTTAGTCTGGCAACAAACCTACATCCTTTGTCACCTCATTAGCATAAACACAGGCATCATTAAAATTGGCTTATAATAAATAAAAAAAGATACTCTTCTCACCCGTGTTGTTACTGAACCCAAACAGAAGGGGTTGGGAAGGTTCCCACCACTCACTGCCTACCAGGCAAATCTCAGAGTTTGGTGGAAAAGAAAGGAATCTTTTATTTAATGGCAAGTTTCTGCCTAAAATATCTGGGTAACAAAAGTAAGGCTAAAGAAAAAGTCGAAGTATGACGTCAAAAATAGTGTCATTACTACACAGGTTCAAGAACTGAAAATAACACAAGAACAAAAATCTGTTCACAGTGCTATTATCACCAAGGTCTTTGGAAATAATGAAAAATTTCTGCCTCAAAGCCTGTTCCCTCTAAGACACCCAAAGAAAAAACACCGGGTCACCCTCTGCCAGTTCAGTTCAAAGTTGTGCCAGGACCCTCTCTTCCCACCCAAAAGTATTATAAATGCAGTTGGCTTAGCTGGTCTCCAGCCACTGCCCAGTTTCAGGCATCTTTCAGAGTCTGTGCCCCAAGCCTATGCTCACAGGCTTGCACTGGCCACCACAGGCAGGCCCACTGGTGACTGTTGACATGCCCTGCACCTGTAGGAGGAGAAAGAACCAATTGCCTTTTTGCTTCCCAGAGCACTCTGTTTCAAATGCCCTCTCCCAGAATCCCCTGTGTGCCAAAAGTCAGTGGGGGTGTCCAGCCTTCCAACCAATGAGGGCCAGTGTCAGCCACATTTGCCTTTGCCCCTCTTCTGGCCTCCATGTTCAGCAAGGAGGCAATGTCTGCAGTCACACATGTGCAGCTCAAACCCCTCCCCCGCTTCCAGCGGGGGGGTGTCCCCACATTACACCATCACTCAGGAAATTTTAAGGGTTTTAGGAGTCCTGTACCAGGAGCTAGGCACAAAAACCAAATATGTATATTTTATCATAGCACAATAGCATTTATAGCATTTGCTAAGAGATGGTATGCAAAGTTGTAGACACATAGGTCCAGAAAAGAATATATAGAAGGATTCAGATTTCTCAGAAGTATTTAAAACTATTCAAAAACATGGATTTTTAGCAGTAATACAATTACTATAGTCCTTCCCAATGTCAATACACAGCAGACATTCCCAAATTAGAAAAGTTTGATCCCTGAAAATCAATTTTGAAGATAAAAATTGATGGAAAATAGGGTTGAAGAAACTAAAGTCACAATGGATTTTGTTGAAGTGATTTACAAACATACAAATATTTATATGATAATATTTATCCAAATAATTAATACAAACAACATACAGACAAAATTGAATAAAGGAAATATCAATGACATTTTAGATATAATCAATTACTATATAACAATAGAAACAACAAAATTAATTTTATTTAGCATTTCATTGCTATCAGATATTTTATAAACTTTTCCCACACAATGCCAATAAGAGGCCTTTAAATTCATTGCATTTTATAATAAATAACATGACTAAAAGGCATTTTTCCCCCTCTCTGGCGCTCCATGCAAAGGGCTATGGCCTGTCTAAAATCATGGACTTGCTGACTGCTGCTGCATCACTTTTAGCTTTTCAAAGCAACCCCGTATAAAAGTAAATCATAAATCGATAACAATAAATGTGACCCCCACAGCTGCTGAAAAGTTGTACTCACATAAAAGTAATACACTGAAATGTCCGCCATGAAAGGATTGTCACCACCCTTGTGTGCCTAGTGCTGGTCATTGGTCAGCCATGATTAATCACAAGGATGGTGGAATTTAACAGACTGAGCTGAACACTTCCTGGAACCATAGAAATGTTCGTGGGTCCGAACTCAATTCTGATCTTAGACTTAGAACAATCAAAATAACTCGGTTTTGAGTTCTGTAAACCCATAAGAAAATACGCCTTCACAGAGCAAATTGGTTCAAACATGTCTCGGGGTTTTATCACCTACTCAGAAACTCTAGTTTAACCCAAGGATTCATAAACTCAGTCCCAAAATTTCATGAAAACCATTTCTTCTTGGTGAACAGAGCTCTCCGTCAGATGTCTCAGATATTCTTGAAAGTAAGTTACGTTGTTTGAAAAGCTGCATGGTTTTAACTTGCATTTCTCTGACGATTAGTGACCCTGAGCATCTTTTCATATGACTACTGGCCATCTGTGTGTCCTCTTTGGAGAAGTGTCTATTCACAACCTTTGCCCATTTTTTAATTGGGTTATTTGTTTTTTGGCATTGAGTGTTGTAAGTTCTTTATAAATTTTGGTTATTAACCCCTTATCAGATGTATGGGTGAATATGTTCTCCCATTCTGTGGGTTGTCTTTTTATTTTGCTCATGTCCTTTGCTGTGCAAAAATTTTTAGTTTGAGGTAGTCCCATTTGTCTATTTTTTTCTTGTGTTTCCCTTGCCTGATAAAATATTACTATGAGGAATGCCTGAAATTTTGCTGCCTGTGTTTTCAGTGAGATATCATCTCACACCTGTCAGAATGGCTATCATCAATAAATCAACAAACAACAAGTGCTGGCAAAGATGTGGAGAGAGGGGAACCCTAGTGCACTGTTGGTGGGATTGCAGACTGGTGCAGCCACTGTGGAAAGCAGCATGGAGATACCTCAAAAAATTAAAAATAGATCTGCCTTTTGACCTAGCGATCCCACTTCTGGGAACATAGCCGAAGGAAACCAAAACACAAATTCGAAAGAACGTAAGCACCCCTATAGTCATTGCAGCATTATTTACAGTCACCAAGATATGGTAGCAGCCCCTATGTCCATCAGTAGATGAGTGGATAAAACAGCTATGGGACATTCACACAATGGAATACTTCTCGGCCATAAAAAAAAAGATTTTACCTTTTGCAACGGTATGGAGGGACCTGAAGAACATTATGCTAAGTGAAATAAGCCAGTCAGAGAAAGACAAACACCATATGATCACATGTGGAATTTAATGAACAAACTGAACTAACAAGAAAAATAGGGACAGACACATAGGTGGGGACCAGTAGGACAGCTAGTTGGGGGGTGGGGAGGGGGTAGAGGGATTGAGCAAAAAGGAAAAAGGACTCATGGATATGGACAACAGTGTAGTGATTGTGGAGGGAGGGAAAAGGAGACTAAAGGGTAGTGGAAAAATATGATAAAATAATAAATAAATAAAATTTAAAAAGACAGAAAAACTGCAGGATAATTCAGTAACATCCAGGAGATTGTAAAATAATCTTATAGCATGCCTTTAATTCAAAATCTCTGAATAACTTCTGAAATTGTAATATTATACTCATCAAAGAATTCTAAATTAATATAAAATCTGTATCTTCAGAGGATTTATCAAGTAGAAACTAAGTACAGTCTCCCGCTGCCATCTGTCCAGACCCATCTGACCAACATGCGCTTGAATATGCGCGCTTCCACAAAGGACCTGTCGGCGCTCCTTTCCCCAAATGTAGCACATGAAGGTGTGGTAGCAGTTAGAAAGCTTTTGGTTGCAAGTTAAAAAAAAAGTCACAACTTAAACAATATAGAAGATGTATTATGTCACTTAAACGATACATAACAAGGCTCCAGGGTTGGTAAATTCTGGACTTGATGACATTGTCGAGAGCTTGAGTTCTTTCCGTTTTCTACCCTGCCATCCGGAGAGAATTGGCTTTGTCCTCAGGAAGGCCCCGACAGCACAGGTGCTGTACTTCCAGGAGTGGAAAAGTCTGTTTCTTCCTTAACTTTTCCTTTTATGCGAGGAAAACTGTTGCAAAAATAAACCCAGTAATACTTCCTTTTATATTTACTGGTCACAGTTACATCACACGGTAAGGAAAACACTTGTGAGGGGAAGAGAGTAGCAAACTGGCTTAGGCCAGCTACGATTTTTCCCTGAATTGCAGTTAGGATCATCTTCCCTGAGCAAAATCTTGATTTCATTAGTAAAAGCAAAAATAGAAAAAAGAACGTGTCAGCCTCTAATGCTTGACACATCATCTGAGCCAATTTAAAGATGTAACAAGTTGAGACTCAAAGCAGTTTGATTTATTTCTTGAAAGTTATTTATTTAATAATACTTGTTGAACGGCTGCTTGGTGCTATGCTCTCTACTAGCCATTTGGCCTAACGATATGACTGCATTAAATAAACCAGATCCTTATGCTCTGATTCACTGACCTGCAATTACACCATTAACTCCTTACGGTTACATGTAGAAATAGGAGGAAAAGTTATATCTGGACTCAGTCTCTTCTCACATCAGCTGGTAAGCCCAGAAGCAGAAACCACAGTAAAGAAAGCTAAAAACATAGCCCCTCATCTCCGGGGGGGTGGGGGGGGAAGAAAACTCTTAAAACATCTTTTTGTTTCTTTGTGGTTTCTATATCTGTGACAAGTGAACTGCTTGGAAGCTTTTGGTGTTTCAATCAAAAACTTCCAATTTCTTATCATCAACTGGTTAAGGTGGACTAATTCATGTGGGCTGGCAAATCTTGTAAAACACTTTTGCAAAAAAAACCTCAGATAAATCACAGCATTGGATTAGATGGACTGAACTTGACTGCAAGCTCCATGAGGCATGTTCTTGGAACAGGACAGGGAGAAGTACTGTATAAAGGTAGGAATCTAGGGAAAGCTTGTGTTCACTGGCATTCTTCTACAAGTGGAGAGAATGTCCAAAAGCTTCCTGTATAGTCTTTCATTCAATTAAAAATTCTTCCGAAACTCCCATAATTAGAATTGGCATGTTTCTTTTTCTCCTGCAATGTCAGAATCATAGAATCCCTGAGATCATCTGGGATTTGCAATATACAAAACATAATATATAAAAAAGAATATGAAAAATGTTCTTTATCATCAAAATAAATGTATTGCATGTCTGAAGTTCTAGAGGGGAAAGTACACAAGCTGGCTCCAAGTTTCCCCAAACACCTGACAGTTTAACTGAGAATAAACACTTTTTATTACATGTTATAAAAAGATATTAATACTTCTGAGGCAACTTACAATTTACGAACACAATTGGGAAAATACCATGAAAATGCCACCTTCAGTTCGCACGGTGGAAATTTATGGAACTCTAAAAAAGACAGGAACCTTCTTCATGTCCTTGGTATGAAAAGGTCTCAAAAATATATAGCTAAATGGGAGGGAAGGGGAAAAGGATCAGTGCCTTGTATATATTAGGCGGTCTTTTATGTAAAAGAGAGGTGTGAAGTAATATGTGTTTGTCATTTCCCTATATATGCATTGATAAATTCTGAGAAATAATTTTTAAGTAGAACAACTATGGGTGGAGTCAAAGTAAAAATAGGGCAGAAGATGAACACAAGAGAGACTTCACTATATAATTTGTTATACTTTGTTGGGGTTTGTATGATATAAATGGGTTACCTTTGCAAAAAGTAAATTAGAAAATTCTCATACTTCAGCTTCCACAAAAATGGAGCATATGTACATTTTTCTATCTTCATACTAAGTACAATTAAAAACTGAGGATATTATACAGAAAAAATGTAAGAAGACCCCAAAAGATGGGGATAGGAAAGCACAGCAATTAGGGTAGAGATCACATGAGGAACCTAGATTTCTATACCCACCCAGGAGAAAAAAAGGCACTGCTCCCCTTTCGCAGGGGTGGTACCAAAGGAGAGCTAATGAAAGGGTCAGGACTTGCACCATCAAGGAGTGATAACAGGCCATGCCTCCATCACCCCCCGTTGTGTCAGTAGAAGAACTATGGGGAGTAGCAGTGAGGTGTCTCCCAGCAAGGTGGAACAACAGTAATCTCATGGGGTTCTTGAATTGCCGCATCTACCCAGCAGTAACAGAAATCATCTCCTTCCCCTGCATCAGTGCAGACCTAGACTTAATCCCCACCTGGCAGGAACACGATGTCATCCCTTCAACCACCAAAGAAGTGTCAGAAAAGACCTGTTAAAACACAAGGTTTAAAATAAGATCCAGAGTCATATAACATAATGCCCAAAATATCCAGGTTTCAATTGAAAAATCACTTACCCTGCCATGAACCGGGAAGATCTCAAACTGAATAAGGAAAAACAATCAAAAGATACAAACACCGTTATGACTCAGATGTTAGAATTGTCTGACAAGTGATTTAAGGCAGACAGTATTAATACACTTCAACAACCAAGTGCACAGTTAAAATACGTTTAGAAATAAATGTGTCAGCAAAAACTTGGAGAGTAGTAGTGAAGGCTTAAAAATAAATTAGAACAAACAAAAGGGAAATTTTAAAGCTAACAAATACAATAGTAAAGTAAAAAAATAAAACTCAGTGGAAGGGCTCAACAGCAGAAGGGAGAGGAAGGAAAAATCAGTGAATTTAAAGATAGGACAATAAAAATTGTTTAAACCAAACAACAGAGAAAAAAACAAGATAGAAACGAACAATGAGTAGAACCTCAGGAACCTGTGGGACTATAACATTTGTGTCACTGAGTTCCTGAAAGAGAAGGGAAAGGGGGTGCCACTGGAAAAGAATTCAAAGAAATAAAGACTGAAATTTCCCCAAACGTGGCAAGAGACATAAACCTACAAATTCAAAAAACAGACTAAATCCCAAACAAAGTCGATCTAAAGAAATCTACACTGAAATACATTCAATTCCTAAAAGTTTAAGCTCCTAAAAAATAAAGAAAAAATCTTGAATGCAGAAAAGTAGACGCTTATTTACCTATAAGCGTAAAACTAGCGTAATGACAGCAAATTTCTCACTAGAAACCATGGAGGCCGCAGCACTTTTCAAGTACCGAAAGAACTGTCAACCCAGCATTCTAAACCCCATGCAACTATCTTTTTAGACTAAAAGGGAAATCCAGACATTCTCAGATGAAGCAAAGCTAAGAGCATTTGTCACCAGCGGAACTATCTTAAAAGCATATCCTAAGGAAATTCTCTAAACAGAAAAAATATTATAAAAGTTAGGCATCTTGGAATATCAGGCAGGAATGAAGACATGAGGAGCAAAAATATGGGTAAGTGTAGTAGACTTTCATTCTTCTCCTGAGTTTTCTAAATCATGTTTGACAGTTGAAGCAAAAATTATAATACTGTCACCCTGGCTGTGTGACTCTGTTGGAGCGCTGTTCTGTGCACCAGGGGCTGCTGGTTTGGCTCCCATTCAGGGCATATATGAGGTGGAACCCCCAAAAGCCTGGAACTAATTTATAAAAAATTGTGTATTTATTCTTACATTTTAAACTTCTGTCACCTTCGAAGTACTCTCCATTTGATGCAATACACATATTGATAAGTTTTTTCCACTGCTCAAAAGTGTTTTTAAACTCATAAATTTTGATGCCTTTTAGTGCTTCTGCTGTTTTTTGTTTTACCTCTTCCATATCAGCAAAATGTTTCCTTTTAAGGAGTTTTCATCCAAGGAAACAAGCATAAAAAGTGTCACTCAGGGTAAGATCAGGGGAATAAGGAGTGTGGGGTACGGCGGTCATGTTGTTTTGGGTCAAAACTGCTGAACACTCAGCGCAGTGTGGGCAGGTGCACTTGTAAATCCCCCATCATGAAATGGGCAAATGCATTCAAAGAGTCTTCAAAAAAATTCACCAAAGCTGAATACAGCCTGTTACAACAGCCCCAGCTGGTACACTGATACAGATGGGTTCCTAGAGCACTCACCTAGCCAGGGACCCTGTACTAGAAGGGGCCTGTCCTCCAGAAGAAAATTCTGGATTTTGGAGGGTCTCCCCTTGTACCTAGGTTGTGGGTTCAATCCCCCGCTGGAGTATGTATGGGTGGCAACTAATCAATCTCCCTCTCTCTCTCTTTCTCTCTCTCCCCCCCCCCCGTCTTCTTCTTCTCCTTCTCTCTAAAATCAATGCAAACATGTCCTCAGGTGAGGAACTGAAAAAAATTATAATACTGTCTAATACTTCAAAATTTATATATACAGATTTTCCTAAATTCTCTCAAACAAATGCCATCTGGCCTCAGTGAGCCTTGTTCCAGCAGTAGCAGCAGCCAGCCATGGTTCACAACTTGGCTTTGCCTGGGCAGTTCCAAGTCCAGCACAAGTAGTAGCCATCTGCACATCTCTTTGTAGCTCATGCTGGGTGGCCCTGGGCAGAACACAGGCTGTGGCTAGCCTTGGCCTACACCTCCTGGGAGCTCCAGAGCCAGCACACCTAGCGAACAACTTTAGACCACATCAAAGCAACACTATCTAACCACCTCCACAAGTGACACAGTGAAGGGCAGACTCAGTGGTTACCAGAGCCCTGCTGAAGTAAGTCATGGTCTGTGGGGTTAGCCGCTGCACAGCTGACCCTCCATAGTGGTCAGAGGTCAGTGGTTATTTCTTAAGCTGGTACTTACAGCTGAATGACCCGGGTAAATTTCTCCCACTGACCTGCCAACAGCAATCAGGCTCAACTAGAAGAAAAAGGGTATACAGCCCACATGTGGGGTTGCACCTCAAGTGCCCAGCTTGGGTGAAAAAGGAGGCTGTGCCACAACACTCTACAGGACACCTACTGCTTTAGGCCACTCTACCAAGCCTGGGAGATGTAGCCACTCGACCTAATACATACAAACACAGGAGGCTGTCAAAATGAGGAGACAAAGAAATATGGCTCAAATGAAAAAAAAAACAGAACAAAACTTCAGAAAAAGAACTAAACAAAATGGAGACAATCAATCTATTAGACACAGAGTTCAAAACCCTGGTTACAAGGATGCTCAATGAACTCAGTGAGAACCTCAACATTATAAAAAAGAACCAGTCAGAAATGAAGGATACGCTAACTAAAATGAAGAATAATTTACAGGGATTCAGCAGTAGAGTGGATGAGCTGGGAATCAAGTCAGTTATTTGGAACATAAGGAAGCAAAAAACACCCAATCAGAGCAACAAAAAGCAAAAAGAATCAAATAAAAAAGAGGATAGTGTAAGGAGCCTCTGGGACAACTTTAAGCATTCCAACATTAACATCATAGGGTTGCTGGAAGAAGAAGAGAGAGAGCAACATATTGAAAACCTATTTGAAAATGTAATGACAAAAAGCTTCCCTAATCTTCTGAAGCAAATAGACATACAAGTCTGGGAAGTTTCGAAAGTCCCAAACAAGATGAATCCAAAGAGGCACACACCAAGACACATCATAATTAAACACAAAGACAGACTCTTTAAAGAAGCAAGAGAAAAGCAGTTAGTTACCTACAAGGGAATTCCCATAAGACTGTCAGCTGATTTCTCAACAGAAATTTTGCAGGCCAGAAGTGATTGGCAAGAAATATTCAAAGTGATCAAAAGCAAAGACATACAACTCAGGCTACTATACCCAGCAAAGCTATCATTTAGAATCAAAGGATAGATGAAGAGCTTCCCAGATAAGAAAAAGCTAAAGGAGTTCATTACCACCAAACCAGTATTATATGAAATGTTAAAGAGTCTTCTTTAAGAGGACGAAGAAAAAAATATGAACAATAAAATGGCAATAAATACATCTCTGTCAACAACTGAATCTAAAGAAACAAACAAGCAGAACAGAAACAGAATCGTAGATACAAATAATGTTTTGACCGTTGCCAGATGGGAGAGGGGTTGGAGGGATGGGTGAAAAAGGTGAAAAGATCAAGAAATACCCATTGGTTATTACAGAATAGCCATGGGGATGTAAAGTACAGCATAGGAAATATAGTCAATAATAATCTAATAACTATGGATGGTGTCAGATGGATGTGAGATTTGTGGATGATCATTTATTATGTAATGTCTAATCACTGGGGTGTATACCTGAAACTAATATAATAATGTATGTCAAGTGTCAGAATGGCCATCATAAACAAATCCACAAACAAGCATTGGAGAGGATGTAGAGAAAAAGGAACACTAGTGCACTGTTGGTGGGAACGCAGACTGGAGCAGGCCCTATGGAAAACAATATGGAATTTCCTCAGAAAACTAAAAATGGAACTGCCCTTTGACCCAGCAATTCCACTCCTGGGATTATACCCTAAGAACCCTGAAACACCAATCCAAAAGAACCTATGCACCCCAATGTTCATAGCAGCACAATTTACAATAGCCAAGTGCTGGAAGCAACCTAAGTGCCCGTAAGTAAATGAGTAGATCAAAAAACTATAGTACATTTACACAACAGAATATTATGCAGCAGAAAGAGAGAAGGAGCTCCTACCCTTTGCAACAGCATGGATGGAACTGGAGAGCATTATGCTAAGTGAAATGAGCCAGGCAGTGAGGGACAAATACCATATGATCTCACCTTTAACTGGAACATAATCAACAGAAGAAAAAAGCAAGCAAAATATAACCAGAGACATTGAAATTAAGAGCAATCTGACAGTAACCAGAGGGAAGGTGAGAGGGGATAATGGGGGAAGGGTTTTCAGGAACAACTGTAAAGGACACATGGACAAAATTAAGGGTGGGGAGGATGGAAGCAGGGGAGGGAGGTGGGTTTGGCTGGGATAGGGGGAGTGGTGGGAGGAAAATGCAGACAATTGTAATTGAACAACAATAAAATAATTTTTAAAAATAAAATAAAATATGGTATTTGTCCCTCACCACCTGGCTTATTTCACTTAGCATAATGCTCTCCAGTTCCATCCATGCCATTGCAAAGGGTATAAGCTCCTTCTTTCTCTCTGCTGCGTAGAATTCCATTGTGTAAATGTACCATAGTTTTTGGATCCACTCATTTGCTGATGGGCACTTAGGTTTCTTCCAGCACTTGGCTATTGTAAATTGTGCTGCTACGAACATTGGGGTGCATAAACAATTTTTCATATTAATATACAAATAAACATTGAGTTACTTGCAAAAAATAAATACATAAATAAATAAATAAAATAAACCCACAAATAAAAATAAAAATGATTTAAATTTTTCAAAATTTACATAAAGAAAAATATTAAGATAATTACATTAAAAGGTGGGATGAACATAGAGGTAGGTAATGCTTCCACATTTCACTTAAATTGGTAAATTGTCAACAGCAGTAAACTTGTATAAATTTTATACATATAATATCTAGAGCAGGAACTAAAAAAAGGTATACAATAAGACACACTCAGAACACTATACATAAATCAAAATAGAATTTTAAAAATGTTCACATTGTCCCGAGGAGTACAGGAAAAAAAGTAAATGGAGAAATGAAACCATACACAAAACAAAACGTAAATTGGAAAACTTACCCTGAACATATCAATAATTACATTAAGCATTAATGGCCTAAATACACTAATTAAAAGAATTTAAGAGAGTGAATTTAAGAGGAATAAACGAGCAAATATGACTCAACTTGTCTGCAAGTAGCTCACTTCAAATGCATGGATTTATTTCTGGGTTCTCTATTCTGTTCCATTGGCCTAAGTGTCTGTTTTTATGACAGTAATATACTGTTTTGATTCTGATAGAATTGTAATATAGGTTGAAATCAGAATTGTGGTGCTTCCAGCTTTGCTCTTCTTTTTTTCAGTGTATTCTTAGGCAGGGGTTCTCAGAGTGTAGACCCCAAACCAGAGCATCAACATTTGCCCTGTTAGAATGGCAAATTAGCCCCGGCCAGTGTGGCTCAGTTGTTTGGAGCATCGTCCTGTCAACCTAAATGTTTCAAGTTTTATTCCCAGTCAGGGCACGTGCCTGGGTTGTGGGCTTGGTCCCCCATCAGGGCACATGCAAGAGGCAACTGATCGATGTTTCTCATATTGATGTTTCTCTCCCTCACTCCTTCCCTTTCCCTCTCTTTAAAATGGTGAGGTTAAAGAAAAAAAAAGAATTGCGAATTACCCAGCCCCACACCAGACCTATTACATTGGAAACCCTGGGACAGGGGTGTCAAACTCATTTTCACCGGGGGCCACATCAGCCTGGAGGTTGCTTTCAAAGAGCCGAATGTAATTTCAACTCCTTAACAGTTAAGGAGTAGTTACATTTATACAGTCCTAAAAATATTTTGGCCCTTTGAAGGCAACCACGAGGCTGGTGTGGTCTCCGGTGAAAATGAGTTTGACACCCCTGCCCTAGGGGTGAGGCCCAGTCATCTGTGGTTTAACAAATCTTCCAGGTGATTCTGATGCATGTGGAAGTTTGAGAACCACTGTCCGAATGGATGGGGCACAGACCACCTGCATCAAAATCCTGAGGTGCTAGTGGAATATATCGGTTTCCAGGTCCTATCCTAAACCCGCTGAGTCAGAATCTTTGAGGACAGGGCCAGCCACTCCAAGATATTCTCATTCCCTCTAAAATCTGAAAATACTTACTCTATATCCTCTCTCTCTAAGAGATCTACTAAGAGGGCTTCGGTTATTTTTCTGCACAAATGACCACTGGAGGTGCAGGCTTTATATTCACTTCCCTGTTAGGCATGTCCTCAAAAAGTTTGCTACACGCCCGATGTCAATAGTACGATCATTACTTCTCATCACCTTCCCTCAAATAACTTGGGACTTTTATTTCTTTTCCCATTCAGGCCTAAATTTCATTAACCAGGCATTCTCTTTGTCAAATATAACTTGGCCCTTGATCACGAATCTAAATATTCTTACTGATTTTTGTTTAATAACTTCTCTAAAATATCTTTTGTTTTTTATGGGTACTACTATTACTCTATTTCTTGGCTAGAAATTACATCACATTTTCTGTTAAGAGTATTTAATGGGAAAATAGTAAACATAATGCTAAGAATTTGTGTCATAAGTCAACTGGATTTGGGCATAAACTATGAATTGTTCAATTCAGGACTAAAACCCAGGTCTCAGCTTCCAAATCCCAGGGGCTTTTTGTTTGTTTGTGTTTTGCAGTAAGCTTTGTGCTACTGAATGTTTGGTTTGGGGATAGCTGTTGTTTCATTATTTGAGGCAGAACCGAGTCTAGTATAAAACAAATCTATCCTGAACCCCTCTCACACAGATCCAGTAACTGCAACACCAACTAGATCTCAGAATACTCTTCCACAAGAAATGTTAGCATATGCTATCAGTGGCTAGAGCAACCTTTAACAGAGCAGCCTAGTGCATGGTGATAAAACAAACAAACAAAAACAGTAAACTGCTTCACTGATGAACAGTTTTTTAAGGGTGGTGGGAGAAAAGAACCTCATCAAAATCTAAGAAAACTTATTCATGTGGAGTGTTTTCCAGCATTTGTGACATCACCGTGCCACAAATACACTTCATATTTTAGGCAGCTTTCCTTCCGTTATCTCTCACGCTGTTATTATAATAATTATACTCCACATTTCTTAGAGTCACAAACGTTAGAATTCAAGAGTACTTGGAGGTCATCTATTTCCTTCTCCACTTTGTTTTGATGAAGGAAACTTAGAGGAAGGACTTGCCCAAAGGTACGCAGCTAGTTAGTGACAGAGCTGACATTATAAAACCTGAAGTCTCTTGACTGTCAGCTTTCTGCTTCATAGCTCTTCCTTCTTGGGCAGGCGGAAACCCTAGAGGACAGTGAGGCATGAGGAAGAGGTCAGCAGGAAAAGACGTGAAGCTGAGTGAAGACTAGAGACTTACAGGGAGGAAGAAAGGAAATGGTGCTGCTTAGGTCAAGTTATAAGAATATCATTAGAGGGAGGGCAACACTTAAATCTTCAACAGGTCCACATCCAATTTCACAAAGCAAATACATAAGATAGCAAACCCAAACTACAAGGCTTTTGTAAACTGTAAAGCTTTATAGGCAATATTTGAGCTTTATTGTATAAACGCCAAAACGTTTCCCCACAGCATGTGACTATGCGTATCTGATAGCCAGCGATGTCTGCCACCAACCAACTCTCAGCTCCATGTTGCAACCAATAGACCAAATTAGTCCAATAATCTGACCTTCCACAGATGGCCTCAAAGAGGTGACCACAGGTACTACAGGAAAAAATGTATTTCATGGAAAGATTATAATTATAGTTGCTTATAAATAATATGTACTTTTTTAATTCTTTTTTTAATTTTTATTGTTATTCAATTACAGTTGTATGCCTTTTCTCCCAATCCTTCCACCCCACCCCAACTGAACCCACCTCCCTCCCCCACCTCTACCCTCCCCCTTGATTTTGTCCACGTGTCCTTTATAGTAGTTCCTGTAATCCCCTCTTCCCACTGTCCCCACCCCACTCCCCCCTGGCTATTGTTAGATTGTTCTTAACTTCAGTGTCTCTGGTTATATTTTGTTTGCTTTTTTCTTCTATTGCTTATGTTCCAGTTAAAGGTGAGATCATATGGTATTTGTCCCTCACTGCCTGGCTTATTTCACTTAGCATAACGCTCTCCAGTTCCATCCATGCTGTTGCAAAGGGTATAAGCTCCTTCTTTCTCTCTGCTGCGTAGAATTACAAAGAGAACCAACAGTATGGGAAAACATATTTGCTAATGATACCTCAGACAAGGGCCTGATCTCCAAAATATATAAATAATATGTACTT
This sequence comes from Desmodus rotundus, assembly GCF_022682495.2. Taxonomy (NCBI): domain Eukaryota; kingdom Metazoa; phylum Chordata; class Mammalia; order Chiroptera; family Phyllostomidae; genus Desmodus; species Desmodus rotundus. Next base: position 66,423,323 of record NC_071391.1, on the reverse strand, counting down.
TTTAAGTCCACAATTATGCCCAGAGTAACCTCATATTGTCAGTTGCTAGATACATTATTTTATTTTCCCCAAGTGTACCCAGATTTTGTTTGGCAGTGTTTTCAGATTCCCAAACTGGATCCCGAAGGCAACTATCATTTTCTTTCCCTGTGATTTCTACGAACTTCTTCACTACACAGAGATACAATGCACTGCCAGCCCCTCTGCAAATACTATCAATAGCAAACAAGGTTCAGAGTGTCAGCATCTTTGCATATACAATGTCTCACACACACACCCCTTTGCACACTTGCCACCAAATGTATTGCCAAGCCTTCTTAAAACTGAAAACCTTTTCACAAATTGTATGGGTTTTACAGTAATAAGCCTGGACATTCTCTAAAAGTGTCTCAGGAATTATTGCTACCAATCCTCTGCTCTGTGTGCTGTGTGATGGTAGACCCAGGGTCAGCATTAAGCTCACCATTTGTCTTCCCAGAGTTCCTCACGTACTGCCTGGAAACTCATTCCCACCCTAGTATTGTGAAGGGACATTGTGAGGCAAAGTTCAGGGGAAGGATATTTGAAGAAACATGCAGTTGCTTTACTGGTCTTCAACCAGCTACAGTTCATTTTAAATTTTGCTACTGAAGTTGGCTGCCTAAGATCCATATCTAACCACTGTGTCATTTCCATGCTCAAAACCTCTCAATAACTCCCCTCTACATACGGGATGAAGTTCCAGCTCCTTACACATCACTTTCTAACAAGCGCTCTTGTCTCACAAAATCCCTATGAGCGTTCTCCCCACACTCACTATTCGCTCATTCACACCATCACTCACTCAGTCCTTTGCTTCTGCCCACACCTCACACACACCCTGTGTCCTCCATTTTCACCGGTGGGAGTCATCCTCTCTCATGAACTCTTCCACCAGTTGGAAATAATCTCATTCTCACACATACTCCCAAATCATTTCTAAGGGCTCATAATTTCTTAGATGGCACATTCCTTTCTAATAGATGCCAATTCGGGCATCCAAGTGAGCACAGGGGGGGTGTACAGACCTCAGCCTCGCGGGCTGGGATGCCCACCCACATGCAGGTGGGATGCCTCATAGCATGGGGTAGATCCACGAGTGGAAAGAAAACATAAAAGGCTTTTCCTTGGCTTAAAAGGCTTATTTTAAATATTTAGGCACATGGTATATGGGCCTCTTCCTCAGGGCCCCCAAAATGTTAGGAGCAGACACAAAGAGAATTGGGAGTTTTGGAAAATAGTAAAGTCCCTGCTTTTGCACCTGTTTGAGCACAGATTATGCAACCACGAGTTTAGAGTTGTCCTCTTTCTTCTTTGTGTTCACTAAAACTTTTTCCACGCTAACTTCACGTGGACATGAAGAGCCAGGTTTGAACTTAGAATTCTCACATCCGCTGTGGTCCATGCTGGGACACAGCAGCAGGCAGCCAGGGCCCGGCTCCCAGCCTGTGGCTGTGGCTCGCCCTTGTTTTCCTTTCACTCTTGGCACCGTCCCACACCATGTACGTGTCCTGTATGTATGTGTCCAATACTGAAAATTTCCCCTGAGCCTACAAATTGCTTATAATCCCATCATTCATAAAGATGTATATATACACGTATTTAAATTTGTTTCTCACAGTACAAAATTGTAAACAACTACATATCTATCAATGGGCAGTTAAGTAAATGAAGTATGATATTGCCATCCAATGGAATACTGTGTTATAGTTTTAAATGTATATTTGACATAAAAATGTTCATATTATATGCCAAAGTCAAAGTTTGGTTAGATAAAATACACATACTCTGATCCTGTGGGGGTCCAGGATGAGGCGCCCCAAGATGTGCCTCTATAGTATGAGAGTGTTCTGAGCTAAAGGCAACTTTAGCCCCGGTCTCAGGAGAAACTTCTGCCCCCAACCTCAACTGTCTAGAAGAATTTGAATTAGAGGGACCCACCTATATGGCAGGGCAAATTTCTATTTACTAAATATCTGCTCTTATCTTCCTGAAGTGACCCTCTGAAGCCCCCAAGGTGCACTGCCTCATCCCTGGCTCAGAATGTCTTAACTTCAATCCCCTTTTCCATCTCTGAACCTCTCCTGATGTGGGGTCTCTGACTGTCTCATGTGTGTGGGATTTCCATACATATGTATGTCTTACATTGGGTTATTTTCTCTTGCTAATCTGTGTATTTGATTGCTAGATCAGCCAGAGGAACCCTGAAGGTAAAGTTCATTCCTCCCCCACAAACCCATGCTCCTAACACATATACTTAACATTAAAAATAGTCACATTGTGTCGTTAAGTTGGAAAGCTCGTTAGCTGCAGCATGCACAACGCGATCACAGAGCTGTGTTATGTTGTAGTGATAAAAGCACAGGTTTGGGAGTCATCAAGCTTCCTTAGTTCCTCCGCCTAACCATCTACGTAGGACTCTCTCTGTCCCCGTTTATTCATCTGTAAAATGAGGGTAATCATATTTACTTCATAGAATGTTATGAATATTTAAGGAGATGATATATGTAGACCGCTTAGAATAGTACCTGGAAGGACAATGAATGATAATGTTAGTGTATGTGGATTATATTTCAGATAGGAATCTGATTATATTCTCACTCTCCCCTCACACACACACACACACACACACACACATACACACATACTAACATTCAAAATACCTGAAATAATATTGACCAAGAGATTAACACAGAGTATTACCTCTGGGCAGTAGGATTTTGAGGTCATTTTGACTTTTTTATTTGTTTTTGCTTAACTATACTTTAAAAATTTTAATGATAAGATATTTTAGTCATTTACAAAACATATATTTTTCAATACAGTTAAAAATCACCAAATACAGAGGCTGCTATGATTATTGAGATGTGGGGTCATTAATGTTTGAACTAGGGCTGTGGCAATGGGAATGGAAAATAAGGGTAAAATGTGAAAGAAACATTGCTTAGAAGTGAGTGAGTGTGAAAGGAAGGAACAAAGATGATTCCAAGAATACTGGACAAATTAATTTGGGAAAGTGGAGCACAGCTTGAGAGTGGTGGAAACACTAGACTTGGTTATGAGTACAGTATATCTATTTGATGGCAAGACAGAGCCGAGACGAAATGTATGAGACGATTTGACTGAGCGTTAGAGGTGGTGTCACATGGGAGACATAGACTCAAAAATTTATTGAAAAAATATGTACACGTTTGAATACTCACAGTAGAGACATAAGAGAGAACAAAAAAAAAAAAAAAAGAAACCTAAGCCTTGAGCCCAAATTTTGAGCCTGAAACCATTTATGGAAAGCTATTAAGTCAATGGAGGATGAAGAAAGAGTAATTCACAATGGTAACACAAGAGTGGGGAAAAAGTTCTGTGCTTCAATAATGAAATGGGTTTAAAAATTTAACACTAGGATGTGCAAAAAACAATGTCATTCCCCCTGCCCCCACCATATTATTTTGTTGATAATCTCTCACTTAGCTAAGTGCCTTGGGAGGAGTGGGAAATGTTAATTTGCCTATTATTAGTACGTATCTGAGTCTTTTCAGATGATACTCAATCAGACTTTCATTCCCTCTCCCTATCCCTTCTTGATTTAGCATCCAGGTAAAAGCTACATTTGAGAGTGAGGTTTACATGAAATCTGAGACCATTAAACGTATCTCTCTCTGACTCTGAGTTCAGAGATGTCACCTTGGTAGATTGAAATCAGGCATGGTGTATTGCACCACGGAAGTTATAACATGCTGTAGGTCAGCACTGTTACCAGCACATCGCTGTTTACATTTCTTACAACAGTGCACAAGAGGTTTTTGTATTGTTTTTCAGTTCCTCTGGTCTTCTCAGAGATGTCTCTTGTCTGTCTGGGCACTGGTCAGCTTGCTAATAGCCACAGAAGATGTCTGTAGCTGGTCAACACAAGGCCTGGTCTCTTGGCTTAGTCAGGAGCAGGAGTCATCCCTTGTTGACCCAGCCTCACGCCACTCTGGAACCCCCACCATGGCCTCAGCTGGACCGCTTGCTGGCCAGTTTCCTCCGTTGGCCTCTGAAAAGGGTCATCTTGTACAGTAACCAACCTCAGTTATCTTCAGCAGTAGACCTATGGGCTCTGTCTGCTCAGCTATTTTCCTCTTCTCCCAGAGGTCTTAGAGAAACCCCTAGGACATTTATGTACCATTTGGGAACTAAAAGCGGTTCAAAATTGCTAATTTAGACTCAGTGTCTACCCAAACACTCCACACAACCATTTGTACTCTTACACCACCCCTCCTGATGGTGCAGTTAGTATAGTAATAATTCTCCCAGAGTTCTGACCCAGAAATGGTGCAAAAGGCCCTCTGCTTTGACTTTTCCTCACCCCAGATCTACCAAGCAATGCTCTGCCACGAGATCTGTGCCTGAAGGTGAAGCCCTCACAGCCATGTCTGACCACTCCTCTTCCCTTGACTGTCTTCTTTCCACACTCCTCCTTCCAGAAGGCTCAGGCTTTCTTCCCTAAGGCACACGCTAATTTACCTCATCCTTTAGATCTCTCTAACTGTGGTACATTATAATCTCAACTTTTAACAAAGCCTGCTGCTCAAGAGTATTCCTTCATAAGGGGCAAAAGCAAACATTGTTTGACAGTCAAAGCAATGCATTTAACTTTCTAGTTCATACTGTCCTTCTCTGATGCGCTGGAACTCATTGCCTCAAAAGGTGGGAACCCCGAACAGTGTGGTGATTGCAGGGCCGGGGGTGGGTGGGAGTGAAAGAGGGTACAGAGGGGATAAATGGTAAGGGAAAAATGCAATTAAAAAATAATAATGTAAAAAAATAAATAAAGTGAAAAAAAATACCTTTTAACCTCCCCTCAAAAGGTGGATTCCCTGAATCAATTGGTATGGAAAAAATATCTGGAAATATTTTAATATGATCCCATTACATACATTTTGGAAATGAGCTACTAATCAAAGTTAAACAGACTCTTTTTAATTTACATAAATTTTAAGGTGGTTAATACACTCATGTGCATTGTGAATTTTCAAAATGGGTCGAGTATGTAGAATTTCCTAGACTTCTTTAATTAAGGAAACTTTTCTTAAATATTACCTTGTGGAACCAAGTTTTTATGGAGCAAATTTTTGGAGACAGTGAGTTACTCAAGAGAACAAAATAATACAGTATCAGAGAGATAATAGGGTAGAATTTTCTAGAGGGAAAAAATGGATCGCAGTGGTCTTTGTCTTCTCCTTTGTCTGAAACACCAGAATTATTTCTGTTAGTAAAGGTAAACTGGCATTAATTAGACAGATTATCCATACATATATATGCATATATATGTGTGTGCATATATATACATATATATGCTATTTTATATGTATATATAAACTTATTCAAAATTTTAAGGGCTTTTAGTAGCTTCATTGTTGTTTTCTCTGCCACAAGGACTTAATTTAGTAAATTACCCCTTAGAGCATTAATAGTTACTTCCCAGATTAAACATGTTAATGAAACTTTAAGAGTGCTTAGTTTAAGCCTGTTGAGCAAATTATGCAATGGGAAAATTTTAAAGAAGGCAGCTGTGTAAAGGATTAGACTAAACTCTCCATTATCTGCTTCATAGATTACTTTCCTGCAGCCAGGATCACTGTTTTGCATTTACCTTCTCTAACTTTCTCACTTGCTCATTCTTACTGGTATTCCCAGCCCAGTAGGCACTAGAAGTGTGTATATGTGTGTGTGTCTGTATGTGTGAGGTAGGGGGAGTCTGCTCTCAAGGGAGGCTTTAATTTTAGGACTGGAACTATTCTATTATCCTGCTGGTATTCAAATTAATCCACACAACTCCCCAAACAGTGGTTAAACAGGGCAAGCCTAGGGCAGCATAGATTCACTGGTTTGGTAGTGTGGTCACGATGTTCCCATAGCCAAAGTTTGGACTGAGCTCTCACTGGAACCCAGTTTTGCTGTTGCACTGGGTCTCTCCTTTGCTCCAAGGAGAAGGATCAGAGGCACAGTGCCTGTTTTCCTTAGACCGCAGCTCCGCTGTTGCCTCGGATTGACCTGACACAGGGTGCAGGGGCCGCTCACCCAGTCTGTCCCCAGAGGGCTGCCATGGAGACAGTGTGCTGGCTATAGGCCCAAGCTCACCACGGGGGACATTTAGGACAGACTGCACAGCTTTCACAGACAAAGGGAAACTTTTTTAGCATGCAAGACATTCCTTGCACAAAAATACTATTTAAAAAAAAATCTTCTGCTACTCTTGCTAGGTATTCAAAAACATCAACAGAGTAGCAATAACTGTAATTTTGACCCATTCATTAGCTGGCTGAGAAACATTGACCCTCACTGGTCAGTCAGCCACATTATTTTTATACATATTATGCAAATGTGACAATATACATTGTATATAAAATAAAATAATTATGAATATGCATGGTTATGCAAATGTTATATAGGTAGATACATATTTAAATGTTTGCTTAGTTTTTTTAGAGATTATAAATCTCTGGCTCAATGACACAAAATTCCATTAAAAAGAAAGCTTGGCTACCCAGAATACACAGAGGACCCTGAAAACAGGTGTTAACAAAATCAAAAAGCAACCCAAAAAAGATAGTCTGTCATATGTGAACTACTGTTTTGCCAAGGTATGGGTAATGTTATCAGAATAAGAAAGTATAAATATATTTTAAAACATTCCTGATAACAGAGGGTTGAGGTGTGAGCTTCCTGCGCGAATTTAACAAGCTGAGTTCGGGCCACTGCGGGCGCGTGCTGCAGCATCTAGGGTCCCAAGCAGGCTTACCTGCCCTGCCGGCTATCCTGGGCTTAGGTGTCAGTGCCTGCTTCTGTATTGATTGTCATTTTTTAATAGTTTATTTTTTATTCCATTACTATACCCCCCTTACACCACCTTCCACCTTCACCCACACCCTCCGATCCTCATTGTCACTTTTCTGAAAGCCACAGGTGCCATCAAGATAAAGGGATAATGGGGAAAGAAGGGGAAAGGTTGTCAAGGAACATGTATAAAGGACTCATGGACAAAGCCAAACGGGGATAGGACTGAGGGTGGGAGGTGGGGGTCGGTGGGGCGAGGAAGAGCAGTGGGGGGGAAATGGAGACAACTGTACTTGAACAACAATTTAAAAATAATAAAAAAGATAATATGAACATAAAAAACATTCCTGACATCATGGTAACTTTGTGTACATTGTATATTTTTTCAGTCAAGATACTAAAAATGCCACTATCTTATGGAGGATCCATAAAATGTTTCTACATGAAGAGGGGTTTTATGAAATAATGGACGTAAAAGTGATTTCAATTTTCTTCCTTACGCTTATCTTCATTTTCTAATTTTTTTAAAAATAAGCATGGGATACACTTATTACAAGGAAGAACCTTTTTGCTCAATAAATTGGGAAGCCAGTGAGATAGGTGTCAGGTCTCAGGTAACAAAGCACATTAGGTGCAAAGATTATTTGGTCTGAAGGTGTTGAGAGCAAATGGTCATCTTGGAAAATAAAATCACCAAGACTTGAGAAGTAGGTAAGGCTTCAGAGGAATGTTTAGGGAGGGAAATGGGAAGAGATCATCTGGAGAAATAGGAAAAGAGCATTTTCAGTAGATGAAGCCATGTGAAAAATGGCAGAGGCTTCTGCCTGCCAGGACAAGGGATGGCGTGGAAATGGCAGCCCACGTATGTTCCTGTAGGGAAAGAAGACACACTGCTTAGGAATGGCCAGGCTCAGGAGGGCCAGGAATGCACCCCAAACATAGCTTTTAAGGAATGAATGTCCACTAGAGATGTTTTTACCCAGACAGTGATATATATCCATAGTAAAAGGTCATTGGGATAATAAACAAGAAAAAGACAGCAAATGGCTCCAGCCAGGCTGGTGCTTCTCATAGGTGAGTGGGGAGGCAGACCCACAGGACTAAATCGTGTTCATGGAGGACTCAGAAAATTCTCACTCACTTTGGATTAAATTGTACAGCCCCTTGTTCTTCTTAAAAAACCTTCACTCTACCCCCTACTCTTCAATCCCCTCGAGTTTCCAGGGTGCCTCTCTCTGCTCACCTAAGGCACTGAATTGACAGCCCCAGGCTATCCTCCAGGACCCTCCCCTTTCAGAACCACCAGGAGTTTCACCTTGTGGAGCCAGGCAATTCCAAGAGCATTCCGAAGACTAGAAAAAGCAGTCTGGAGAACAGAAGCCAGAAGGGTGATCCAAGCTGGTGGTCCAGCCTGGAAAACAGATCAGAAGGGCGAGAGGATACTACTGGGTCTTAGACAATAAACTTTGAGTGGATACTCTGACCGAGAGCCAACTTTTCATTAGTGGCAGAGGTGGAGGTGGGGGAAGGGGAAGCCAGACCTGGGATAATCATTTAAAACCAGCAATCATTTAAACCACCAAAGAACAAAGGTAACTAATATGAATTTCTCATCACCTCCTTTTTTGTCTTTAGTCTTTTATTCATTCACACAGAGTGCATTTATTAAATATTCAATGTCACCCTCAGAATACAGACTACTAGATGGTCATAGGAATGGCTAATGACAGATGCCTGAAAATAGTACTTCTGAATAACTTTATTTGTTAATTCTATGGCTTTGTTGATAATGGCACCAGAGGGGAGGGGAATTGAAGAGGTAAAAGAGGGTAAAGAGGGGAAAAATGGTGATGGAAGGAGACTTGACTTGAGGTGGTGAACACAAATACAATATATAGATGATATATTGTAGAATTGTTCATATGTAACCTACAATTTTATTAACCAATGTCACCCCAATAAATTCAATAGAAATAAATAAATAAATAAACACTCGGTGATGTTAAACAGCTTGTTTAATGTGAAACAAGTAGAGGAAGTGGGATTTGCTTTGGGACTCTGTGATGCTAAAGCCTATGTACTCTGCGATACCATGTTGCTGAAAAAATGATTAAGAAATTAAGAGAATAAAATTTTTTAAATAAAAAATAAATCACAAACATATCTGTGAAGTTCTCTTATGTATACCAAAATATTGCACCTCTGTTGGAATGCTTAAAAGGGATAATGAACATTAAAAAATAAAATGTCTCACACAGATTGATCACATATGGTAACGAGGTTAGGCACTGGTTCAGTTTGCAGTCCCACAAAAAAAAGAAAACGAAAACAAAGAAAAAGCAAAACAAAAAGAGAACAAAACAATTTACAGTCCCATTCATATCACATTCTATGTGACAGTTAGTGCACAGTCTGCAAGATAAGACATGACAAACTTTCTGTAAAAGGAAGCTGGATTTCTTGATGAACCACAAAGTATTCAAAGTGAAGTCCAAAAAAAGGAGCAAAGTGCTGGACTCTATCCTTTTTATGAAAAAGAACATTTTTTTTTTCTTAAGTGCTTTGCACATGGTAGGTCTTCAGATATTGGTTCGGTAAACCAAAGAAGCCATATATCGAATGCATTTCATCACAGAAGCCCCAAGGAACTCAGGGGCAAGCAAAGGAGAGGAGATGCAAGAACCCCAAATTGACCAAAATTAGGTCTCTGCTCTTAGAGGGAATAGAGCATGCAATGCAAACATAGAGTCGAATCTCTTGGCCCCTGACATTTGGGACTGAGATTCACATCTGCTGTAACACTTGCACATGTATCATTTCATTTGCTCTTTACAGGAACCCTGTGAGGGAAGTATGACAGATGTTATTACTACAGAAGAATAAAATGAAAGTTCAAGGATTCAGAACCAGAACTTCAGCCCATATTTCCCTCTAGCTATTGCCTGTATTTGTCATATTTTAATCATCTACTTCCTCCAGAAGCCCAACCTTTAGGGCACAGTTTTCTCTGGTGAATGTGTGATCTTCTCTTCCCAGCCTAGTTTCTCAAGTTTTTTAAGTTTCCAAGTTTTTCAAGATTTTAGTTTAACTCGCAGGATTGCTAGAAGAGAAAAGCATTTTGTGTTCTTTTGCATTGTTTTGGCTTGGCTTAGCTTCAAAGGTTGCCCTGTCCTAGTAGGAAGGATTAGCTAGGACCCGTTTTGGAACATACGGGTCACGGCCCAAAGGGGAGGCAGAAGGCACCAGGAAACTGAGGGCTGGATACACAGTAAGACTAATTACAGGGTACAAAGAGGCATGGTGAACTTGTCCTTGATTCTACCTACTATCTATATCTTTGGGGATTCATCCTGGGGAGCAGAACACAGCAGCAGACATCCCTAGGCGATAGGACCGATTGAAGTCATACAGGCTGCAGCATCGGAGTGGAAGAGATCTGTCTGTTGAAAGCAGGACCCCAGCCAGAACCGGCAGGTGCAATACAGAGATTAGGGTCCAGCCATGAAAATAAGACAACTGCTCTGAGCTTAGCCTCATGCCAGGTCTCCAGGCAAGTGGATTGATATTCAGGAGAGCACTGCAGTCTAGGAAAACACAAGGCTGCTCAGCAGGGAGTCCAGTCGTCTGGACTACATCCACACACTGCTCTTGACGCGTGATACTGGTCTTTCAGCAGAAGAATTCAAGTTACAAAATGAAAAAGGGTGGCCAAAACAAACAGGGAAAAAAAGGCAGAGAAACACTACTGAAAAGATGGGGCTCAAAAGTGGGAAGATTATAAGAACCAAAACAGGAAGTAATTGGGTATTGTCAAAAAGTGATAAATCAAGAATTAGAAATTATATGTATATGTGCGTATATGTATATGTGTATACTTATTGATTTATTTATAAATACAGAGGTGAGTACCAGAAAAACAAAACAGTACAAAGTGGTTACCCCAGGGAGTGGAAGTGGAATACGGGAGGTACATGGAAGGAAACTGCTAGTTTTTGTTACAGTATATGCCTTACAATACTATTTTTGATCATGGTAAAATACAGATAACATAAAATTTACCATTTTTAAATGTGCAATTCAGTGCCTTAAGTTTTTTCACATGTTGCGCCACCATCACCACTATCGATTTCCAGAACTTCTTCACTGTCCCAAACAGAAGCTCCTGGGAACCTCTATCCTACTTTTTGTGTCTGTGAATTTGCCTATTCTGAGTACCTCATATCATTGGAATTATGCAATAGTTGTCCCTTTGTATGTGGATTGTTTCACTTAGCATCGTGTTTTCTTTTGGTTTCCCCCAGCATCTATTTTATTAAACACACCGGAGAAAGATTTTTAGAGGATATAAAGAAGTAGCATGTTCTTTGCCCACCAGGAACTTCTCACTGAAGTGGGAAGACAGGTTATACAGTGAGCAAAGTTTGATAGCAACTTAAAACAATTAATAATTTTGTTCAACTAGAGAAGTAGTCACAGTGTGCAGCATGTGCTTAATTGCAAAGTGAGTGATTCAAAAACGGAAATGGATGCTTGAGGCGGATATAATCAGAAAAGAATTTACATAATAGGTAGGTTTTGAGCCAAGCCATCTACTACTAATTGTATCAGTTGTGGGCTAGGAGTAGAAACAAGTCCTGTTTTGTGTTAGAGCTGACAACTCTACAGGGACGTCCCTCTGAGTAGCTGCCTATGTCCACGGCATTGACTCTTGCGGACAGTTTACTGAAGGCCACTCATCTAGATATTATGGCAGTTACGGGATTGGCATCCTCTTGAGGAGTTCGCTGAGCTGAAGAGGAAAAACTGTAAAAACTTATAGAATGTTAAATGCTACAGGTAATAAGCACTAATTAAAATGACAGCCTGGACCTTCCAGGCAGCTGTTCTTCTCCAACAAGCAGCACTGGCTGTGCTTCCCGCAGGTGTGCGCCTTCAGAGACACCGGAGGGCCATGCGCAGTGCAGGCCCTGACCCCGTGGTCTGGAAGAGGCCTCGGAAGGCTTGTCAGGCTCCAAAAGAGACAGATCGTGGTGGTCCACGCACTTTAAGCAGCAAGATTGTAGAGAGAACATCACCACACTCCCACGAGAGACATATCTCAGACGGAATGCCATCAACACAACATTGCATACCGTTACTTTCCACGAATACGAATTCTTTGCAGGCCTTCTTTCTTATCTAAGAGTAGCACTGACTTACTCAGATCCTCTCTGAGAATGGGAAGCAGGTTTGCATAAAAGGTCAAACAGCCCAGCCTGTTTGGGTGATCTTTGACGTAAAGATGAACTTATTGCTCTGTGATGCCTTTTAAGAATGTACTTCATAAGGGCAGGTTAATTTACTGTATGAACAAAATAGGTCTCCCCTAGGAAAACTGTCAGTTCTGGGGGCTGCAGGTCTGAGATCAGGGTGCCAGCGTGGTGGGTCCTGACGAGGCCTCTTCCAGGCTGCAGACGGTCTTCCGGGTGATATCCTCTAGATCCGGCTTATTGGGAAAAGATATCACTCAGGAACAGCCAGACAAGACAGGTACGTCAGATGAGGTATGTGGGAAAGGGATGAAGCTCCCGTGTCCTCTTAGAGCATCGCTCTCCTCACGCCCCCACGTGTCCGCCAACCCAGCATAGTGCTTTCAAAGTTCATCCCTGTTGTGGCATACATGAGAATTTCATTCCTTTTTACAGCTAAACAATATTCCATTGTATACGCACATTTTGTTTATTCATTTGTTGATAGACATTGGATTGCTTCCACCTTTTGGCTAATGTGAATAATGCTGATGTTACAAGTATCTGTTCGAATTCCTATTTTTCATTATTTTAACATGTATAAGCATTTCTTCATTTAATTTTTTTTTAAGGAATAGTTAAGGAACGGAGGAAGGAACCAAGGGATAAAGAAATAAAATAGTTCTGGCCAGATAGCTCAGTTGGTTGGAGCATCATCCCAATGTCCCAAGGTTGCAGGTTTCATCTCTGGTCAGGGCACATACAAGAATCAACCAATGATTGCATAAGTAGGTAGAACAACAAATCAATCTTTCTCTCTCTCTCTCATTGGAAGAAAGAAAGAAAATAATAAAGAAAAATGAATGGGCTGAACCTTTAAGTGAAGTCCCCAAACTACCAGGCCAGAATGCCACAGTGTGTTGAGGAGAGGCAGCAACAGCAACTCACACCTCACAGCCCCAGAGTAAGTCGCTGACCCCAAGAATGAGATCAGCTGCCTTGGGTCTGAATCCAAGCAAATAGGAATCCAGGCAAAGTACTTAACCTCTATCATACTCACTTTCTTTTTCTGGTTAAATGTAAAATGTTTGAATATCTTTTCTTCTTCTTCTTCTTCTTCTTCTTCTTTTTTTTTTTTTCCAAGCCTGCATTCAGTCCTCTCTCTTACTTGTTACTTTTAATATCAAGAAACAGGAAGAAACTCTGCGTGCCTTTATTGTGCCAAGGTTCTAGAGATAAAGAAATGAATAAACACGGTCCATAATTTCCATGAGGCTTACCCTCTGGGGGGAAGATGGCCTTGGACAAAGATAAGTACAAAAATAGGCATGCTGTGTTCAGTGGACACGTCACACAAAGATGGTCAGATTTACTCAGGGCTGACATATATCACAATGAACATCAAATTGTTTCTATCCAGTGTCTGTTCTGATCGGTTATTGCCCATGCTGTACATGCTGAGTTCAGTATTTTGAATATCACTGATTTTACCAGCGTATTGTTGAGAGAAATGCCAGAGGAGGAACACATGAGCAGTGTTAAAAGATCAGTGTCATTAGCCAAACAGGGGGAAAGTCTGGCAGAATACTTTCCAACAAGATGGTGTTGGTGTTCTATGCCGTTGAACACAGGGTCCAGGAACAATGCTCATCGAACAAGGAATTTAAAGAGATAAGTAAGGGCCAAGGGTCCATTAGGAGCTACCTCATATGCCAAGAACTGAATATTTTCCTACAAAGTGCAGGGAAGCCTCAGAAGTCTCTGACTGCCTGTTATGGAACGTCTGATGAAAGAGGAGGCCAACAAGGGACACAGCAGGAGTTCACACAAGAGAGGAGGAACTCATGTTACCTCCAGAGAAACAGCAATAAGGGTTGCAGTGAAAGAACCCTGAATAGAGTGCACTGGGGGTGGTAATTGCAAAGCCACTTTTGACACTGGCCGGTGGTGAGGTGGAAGACACACTGATGGAGGCTGAAGATCAAACGGCTCAAAGCCCATACCCTATATTCGACCCTGGGTCTCTTCTGCTCTTTTAAGAAATCTGGAAGTAGCTTACATGTTTCCTAGTAACCTTTAGCTCTGAATACCTTCTTAGGCTGAATTAGTTCAATTTATAGATCTCTTCACTATTCTGTGCACACTTTCACACTGAACCAAATGTCTATTCTCAGTAAAATCTTATCTTGCTCACTGCCCTGCAAGACATTCCCAAAGCTCTGTTGCGGTGGTGTGCCTCCTTACTGTGCTAAGCAACACACTCAACTCTGTCTTATCGACAAGTTGTGTTAATGATATTGAGGACCCTGAAGTTGCCCACACTAACCCAGTCATATAACTCAGACATTCTCCTTACTCATATGCACACATCACCAATATGTGGGATTTGTGTAAATAGCCAACATCATTAGGTTTGAGCTTTATGTGAGATTGCTGTTCAGATCTCATCTACCTCAAAAGCCTTTGACTTCACACTTCTCCTGGGCTCTTGTAGACAAGCTTCTTCTCTTACACTCAACTAGACTACCAAAAGCAAAGCAATGTAACTCTCCAACTGCTCCTTGCCAACCACAACCATTGTCACCTGTCTCAGGATTTACCTTTGCAAATCCAGGGAGCTTGTAAGTAAGAGCCCCGCCAAACAACTAACCTCAACCCTTCAGCAGCCCAGCTAAACTGCCAAGAGTCCTGAAATTTCTGTCTTGACCTTCCTTACATGGGAAAAAATAGCACAGATTTATTTTCCTATTCACATTTAACAAATTCAGGGAAGGTCCTTAAGCAGAAGCGGCTACAAGTCATTCTAAGCTTTAACTAATGGATTTAATTTTTTTGTTATATTACCTAATATAATTGTTCTAACAGATGTGTGTGCAAGCTCAAAGGAGCGTAAGAGAAGGTATGCACGCTGGCCTGTGCAAATCTAGAAAAGCTTCCAGTGGAGCTGAGATGTGAAAAGTGAATTGGCCGTTTATAGCAGAGGCAACAGCAGTCAAGGGATTAGAGGTTGAAATAATCATCATCCTCTCTAATACTTAATGAGCACTGCAAGTGTCGGCCCTGTTCTGAGCACTTTCCTTGAGTTAAAACTACTTAATGCTCTCAGGTACTGTAGGGGGTCAGTAGTATTTCATCATCCTCACTCAACAGATGGGGAAATTGAGGGACGAAAGTATTTTACAACCAACTCAAGGTCATATATGTCATTCCTAGAGTCCAAGATTCAAACTCAGGTGATGAGAGTCCACCGAATCATAATGTATTTCTTCCTCCTTGAACAAGATGAGGTTTAGACAAATGAGGGGTCACTAATGGGCTGGAGAATCAAGCATAGAGAAATAAAGGAGGAAGAGGAAGTTTATATAGGCTTACCCTCAGTCTTTGGGATTTTGTCATTTATAGGCCTTTTAGATTTTTTTCCTCGTGATTCTTCTCAATTGCTTTAGAAAAAGAAGAGAGCACAGTTCGGGATTGCTATTTAACGCTCGCATGGAGAAAGGGTTCCTGTCACAAGTTGAGACCAGCCAGGACTCACATGATGTAGAAGAATGACTGCTGGACTGGAGTTAGAAGACTCAGTGTGGAGACACAGAGCCAGCTCTGACTTTGGGAGAATCTCCTACCTCTCTGGCCCACCGTTTCTTTACAAGAAAAGTAAGGGTTTGTAAACATTAATTTTAATTTTCATAGCTGAAAGGGTTTTTTTTTAAAACAACATGGAACATGAAGTCTAAACCAGCAACAGCAGCACCAGGTAGAAAAGGCAATAGATCCACCTTCTTGGAGTTGGCCAGCGTTTTTTGTACATGAACTAGAGGGAGAAAGAGGTAAGTTGTTTTGAAAGAATGAGCAATGGCTACAGATAAAGGCAGCGGGAGAAAATGAAGCTGAGTGAGTGCTGGGTTAGGTGCGGAAGCCATAGAGAAGTGTTTGCTGCTCCTCTGGATTGGTGTTAGGCAAATTCACGTATAAACAAAACGGGGAGGCTCCTGGGGTTTGCTGGCGCCTGGCTGTTCTCTCTTTTAGATAGTACAGGAAAGATCCACCTGGAAGTTAATTCAAAGTTCCAACATACACTCAGGAATGTGAGCAGCCTTTGTTGCTGACCCCCAGCTATTAACAGCCTAACTGCTCTTTCTCTCACTCTTCTGCCCACTGTAAATTAATTGAAAACATCTCAGGATTATTTTTTTCTTCTCAGGTTGGAACTCAGTGGTCTCAGAAACCCCATCAAGTTCTATGTCCATGCTGTATCCCACAAGCTTGCTCTTGGGCCTCACTCCTTGCCTGCTGCCAGCTGAGTTTCCCGTGTCTCTTCCCTCCTCCTCCTCCTTTCCCTCTGCTTTGGCCCATCTGCAGCCCCCCACCGTTCTGGCACCATGTGTTGTTTTCATATGTCCTGATAGCTCAAGAATGTGTTTTTACACAGGAAGTATCTCATACATCGGGTTAGGCTCTTTACAGGGAAGATGCTTTATTAATTTAAAAATTACAAATGTATTATTCCACCATGGTATTTTCCCCCTAATCCCAATTTTTCATCTTTATAGTGTATATGGTATTAGAAATAAATATATGTGTTTATTATAGAAAGGTTATAAATTAGCCCTGGCTGGTGTAGCTCAGTGGATTGAGCACAGGCTGTGAATCAAAGGGTCGCCAGCTCAATTCCCTGTTGGGGCACATGCCTGGGTTGTGGGCCAGGACCCCAGTGGGGGCCACGTGAGAGGCAACCATACAGTGATGTTTATCTCTCTCTTTCTTCCTCCCTTCCCCTTTCTCTAAAAATAAATAAATAAAATTAAAAGAAAAAAAGGTTATAAATTAGACAAGCAAAAAAAATTGTATACAAGTATAGAATACAATTATACATTAGCTATCTTTTACATTAACTTTTATTTTCAAATCCCAATCCCTGAGAAATTTGCTAAAACTTCTTCACTAATTGTAAGCAGACTTGCTTCTGTTGTTACCAGACAGGAGCCTGGCCCTGAGTGGGTCTGTCTAGGGCCAGCCTGCAGTGTGTCAGTTCTTGACTTTGTGTAGGAAAGATTTCACAACAGGTCCAGGTGACTATGAGGGTATGTCTATTAATCCTGGGGACAGTGAATCAAGGAAGGGCTTAGCATAGAAGCAGCATCAGGGGAGCCCAGGCTGGGATGCCTTAGCTCAGGGACGTCAGAGAAAAGGGGGCCTTGGAGACAGGTTCAGGGGGGTTAGCCTGGGGTGAGCTGCTGCTGACCATTACTCCCCTGATTGAAAGTCTGGGGAATTTAGGAGATGTATGCCTATGGGGGAAGACTTAAGGGAAGAAGAGAGGAAAGAGAATGGTGCAGGCCCCTCCCCAGAGGGAGAGTGCACACTCTGGGTCCTTCCTCTTGAGGTTTTTCTCTCTCTCCTGCATATGGGAGTATTAGGGGAGATCTCAGGGGAGAGTTTCAGCAGACTATTCATCAGTTTCCCAGGTGTGCCCTTTCAGGGTCATGGTCTCCACTGATTGGTCAGTGCCAGAAGAGGAGGTCGTCTGTCATTGCAGCTGGTCCTAGCCCCACCCACCTGGTTTTGCTGCTTTTCTGAGCCTCAAGCTGAAATACAACTGAGGCCTAGATGTTATCTCTAGGGAGGGGACGTCTGTATTTGGCTGTAAATTGCTCAGTCATTGTGTTCAGTTATCTGTCTCAGTCTCTGTTCCACTTGCCAAGGAATTTTCCTAGGTTCATACTATCCTACCTCACTATGAAATTGCAATAGTTAAAAAGAAAAGAAAAAAACAGATAAATAGGTGGAAGAAATGTACAAAATATTGGATAAAATTATTTTGAAAGAGAATGGATCAAATTTTGGTCTCAGAAACCCATGCCTCATGTTATTCCATATTCATTTTAGTCTTGTGAAAACTTAAAACTGTAATTATGCATGAATGCCTTGTACCACTTCCAAGATATGCACAGTGCAGTACAGATACAATCCCATTCCTATGCAAGGGCTGTTCTCTGCACTTCAGAGGAGAGTTATTAATCTAAAAGTCACCAAACTTGTTCATGCTCTCTTATGCAATGTGGGATTAAAAAGAATCTAAAATTTTATTCTCTCTATTGTTATTTCTCTATCCTTAACATCACCCTGAGTCTATATTATCTCTCTTTGGAAGAAAATAAATTCATCAGAACTGCAGGACAAGGAACGGATCACAGAAACATTCCGATTTCATTCCTGTCCCATGGAAGGCAAGCAAGCTCTGAACGTAAATGTCATCGAAACATTCCTAGGCACGTAGATGAGAGGTGTTAAACATGTTTTTAGCTGAGCCTGGAAAATGTGTTTACTTACAAACTTTCTACACATTTCTGACTGCTTTCCAGGAAGCAGGCTCCCTTCATCAGCACAGGGCGTTCTCCAGAGCAAGCCTGCTCTTGTTTTCCAGCTCTCTCAACACGTGACCCACTCTTTGGGAGGGTTGTTTGTTTATGCTGGGATGCATCCTCGATTTTCCCACTGGAAAGGCCGCCTCTGCTCTCACGTACATGGGAGAGATTGCTGAACTGCCCCTGACCTACAAGTCTACACAGAGCCCCCTTCCCAACATTTCCTTCACACAGCATTTGCTCTTTGTTTGTTTGGGGTTTTTTGACTTCCTGTCTTGCTTTCTCCCCTTGTGCTAGCTCTTCTTTTAGTCCCAAACTTCTCTACTGCTGCTCTCTGCTTTATCCAACTTCAATCATGATATCCTCACTTCTCACCACTAAGAAGAAGAAAAATGAAGTCTCCCCAGGTTCTTGTATTCATCTTATTCCCTCAGCCTTTCCCAAAATGAAATGAATGTATAAAGCTCTTCCAGGGCAGAAATGATGAATAAGGTCTTATTTAGCTTTACATCCCAGAAGCTCTTAGTACAGTAACTTGCAAGTAGTAACTTCTGGTTAATTAGCTCTCGGGTTGAATTTGGAGGCGTTGGTTTGGTTGGATAATAAAGTTCACAACAAACATCACGGTGTAGATCATAACCCGGTCTCTGGAGTTCTGCTCTTCCCTTAGTTACAACTGTCATTTGCCCATAATGCAGCATCTTCTGGGCTCCATTGCCGAAAATAGACTTTTATACACTAAGAGATGAAAAGATTTAATGTTCATTTAGGGAGCCAAAAGTTTCTACCAGTTGGATGCTCAGGATGTCTTTAACATTAAAAAGCATGGAATCATCACGTATCTACAATACTAAGGCCTACCTTTCACAATTTAGCATTTCTATAATTGTGATAAATTTTATATTGATGCACCTTTTATCGTGGTATTACTGAATTTTCTCCTCAAGCATTAGTGATGTTTCACACAATTAATAAAGTTTTAGAATCAGCAAATACAGTGTACATTTTGGATTTCAGGTGCTTCAAAATAGTATTTTTGAAAGAACACTACTTTTTTCACTTTTGACTCTACTGAGTGAAAATTTATGTCAGCAGTAAGATTATGCATTTTAGTCCTTGATTAATTTACCCTAAAGTGTGAAATTAAATGTTACTGCACCATAAAACAACCAATGACGTATCTTCCATTTGGGGCCAACAATTGTTTTTTGCATTTTCTAATTTTCTAAAGTGTATTATTAACTGATATATATTGTTAGAGTACTTGCCAAGTTGAGCTCCTTCCAGACCTACACTCAACCTCTTATTTAATTTCGGCCCTGAGCAAATGCCAGCAGCTGCAGGCTGTGACTGTCACCTGTACCACTGAAACTAATGTAGCTAGAATTGGTATCTTTTGCTTTTTCCTTCCCAGAGAATTGTCAAAATTATGGGGATTCTAGAACTAAATTAAGGTATTAGGACCTTGTTTTAGCCTCTCATTGATATGAAATAGGTGTCATGGTGTCTAGAATATGTTTTGAAGATATTTTTAATCATTGTTTTACTGTTGTTCGAATACAGTTGTCTCCATTTTCCCACCACTACTTTCCCCCACCCCACCCACCCCCACCTCCCACCCTCAATCCTTCCCCTCTTTGGCTTTGTCCATGGGTCCTTTACACATGTCCTTGATGACCCTTCCCCTTCTTCCCTCCATTATATCCCTCTGCCCCCCACCCCGGTTACTCAGTTTGTTCTTAATTTCAATGTCTCTGGTTATATTTTGCTTCTTGATTGTTTTGTTGATTAGGTTCCACTTAAAGGTGAGATCATATGGTATTTGTATTTCACCTCCTGGCTTATTTCACTTAGCATGATGCTCTCCAGTTCCATCCATGCTGTCACAAAGGGTAGGAGCTCCTTCTTTCTTTCTGCTGCGTAGTATTCCATTGTGTAAATGTACCACAGTTTTTGATCCACTCATTTACTGATGCGCACCTAGGTTGCTTCCAGCACTTGGCTATTGTAAGTTGTGCTGCTATCAACATTGGGGTGCATAGGTACTTTTGAATTAGTGTTTCAGGATTGTTAAAGCATGTATTAAAAAACATATTATTATCTTACTCAATAGGGAAGTATGCAAATGTTAAGAAAATTATAAATACCTTTTAAAAGAAAAGAATGAAAGACATGACAAGTAACTTACCAAATAAATATAGATGACAAATATATGTAGAAAAAGAAAAGTACAATATCACTATTAATTGAAAGCCAATTACCACAGCTACTATTTTTTCTTTCATTGGTCAAGTGTTCCAATAATTTTAAAAATTATAGCTTTATTGAGACAAAAGTCACCATTTTAGAGGGCTCAATTCAGTGGTTTCAGTATATTCACAGAGTTGTACAACCATCACCATTACCTAGTTTGAGTCCATTTCCATTGTCCCTAAAGAAACCGTGTGCCCATTAGCAGTCACTCTTCATTTCTCATTTTCCCCAAGCCCCAGGCAGTCACTAACCTACTTGCTGTCTCCATGGATTTTCCTATTTTGGACATTTCATATAAATGAAATCATACAACATGTGATCTTCTGTGACTGACTTTTCAGTAAGCATAGTGTTTTCGAGGTCCATCCATGCTGTGTATGTATCAGTACTTCATCCTTTTCTTTAAGTTTTGACAATGTTCTGGTGAAATTAAACTCCCCAACATTATTATTGGGACACTATATTGATGTTTTAAATAGTCCTTTTGGTGGGGGCAATATGGCAATCCATGTTAAAGAAAAACAAACAAACTAATTTTAATAAATACATAACTTTTTTCATTCGGGAATTCCACTTTCAGGAAATTACCCCAAAGAAACAATGATGGATGTGCTCACGAATCTGCCTGAGGGTGGTTTTTTTGCAGTGCTATACTTGCTAAGGAAATGCCACATGGAGCAGCAACATGCTCCACGACCGAGGATGTGTTTGATCAATCGTGACGTGGCAGTAGGATGGGACACTCTGCGGCCCTGGGACATGATGGACAGGAAGACGCTGCAGGAACTTGCACACGCGCCCAGGAGCGCTGCTGCTGCCTTCTCATGCACTACAGTCCCTTCCCTAAATCAGCTTGGTTGGGCTTTCTTCAAAATTTAATGTGAAACCAGACCACTTAATAAGTAAAGGGGTTATGCTGCTTTAAAAAAACTAGTTTTAAAACAAATCTTATAAATGAATATTTAAAATGATAGAAAGATTGTGATATAAAGTTGAGTGACAAAAGCAATTTAATACATACTCTGCATGGTTGGATTTAATTTTTTGGAAAAAAATGTATGTACGTGTGTGTGTAAAGATATATGACATACATGTCAAGAAAAAAATTCAACTTTTTCTTAACTCTATATTCAAACATATAGCACACTATGCTTTTTTTTTTTACTGTCATTTCTTTTGCTCACAATAAAGAAGTTTCTTAGTTTATTGCCCTCAGGAACTTAGCTACAGCATCACTTCTATGTTAAATCAACTGGCTACACTTTGGCATTCTCCTTCATGCTCTAATCATAAAGTTTATTTAGTGGGGTTAACAGCTAAAAGAAGTTTTGCCCCTATTCCATAAAACAGTTTGTATACACATCCTACAGGGAACTTTGGTCCCCAGAACCCAGTTCTTAACATTAACAAAGCTTTTTAAATCTCTTTTAAAAAGCAAAGAGGGTAAAGCAGATTCCAAAATCATGCATTACTTTGTGACAATGCAAATTCAGGCAGCTCTTAGTTACTGCAGATAACCAGACTGCTCTTTGTGTCTGTGAAAACAGGGAGCACCTATTTTTCTTCAGTAATAAAATATTTACTCAACCAGCTGCATCTTCCCTAGTACCTTGATGTTGGATATTTGAACTCCAGATACACCTCTTTTTTCTTTTTTTCTTTTTTCTATTATAAATTATAGGTATATAAACAACTTTTCACTACTCATCGTCAGTACAACATATACTGAAAAATTAACTCTTTACTCCTCATCTCAGGCAATACACACCATTAATTAAATTGCAAGTTAATGACAATTACTGCAAACAAATTCTAAAGCAGCGAAACCATATTAAAGAGAAAACTACAGGCCTAAAATGGAGTCACTTGTGCTAAAGCCCATGATGTCCAACCTAGATTTAATACCTGACCTAATTCAGTTTCTGTCTTCTCCAGGAATGCACTCTTAATCTAATTGTCTGGAATTTTCTGGTCAGTAAAATAATCTGTCACATGGATCCTCTCCATCCTGAAAAAGAATTATATATTTTTTTCAAAATTGTAGGTTCCTTATTGCAGCTCATAATACATATATTTTACTTATTTAATAAGTTGCCATAAGCAGATACACAATTATATAATTTATAAAAGATTGGATAAATAGAAAATTCAATAACATTCAAAGAAATTGTGTTCATGAACCATATTTCGTTCACATTTGCTTTTCTGACATAATATAGAGATGATAACTTAACAGAGTTACTAGAAATAGAAAATACTCAACATGAACACTATTAGTATTAGACTCTTATTTATGAATGCTATGAGCCAAACACTTTGTGCAAACATAAAAACAGGCAACAATTTTTGCTGCCACACAATTTGCCATTTACCTGTTTATCCAAAATTACACACAAAAAGATCTAAATTAACCACAGGAGCAGTCCTATGAAGGAAATGCACATAGTGCTATAAGAATGTAAAGTGAGGGACCTGCGATGTTTTGGAAGGTCAGGGGAGGTCTCCTGGGGGAGGTGAAGTTTGAACTGAGATCAAAAGAAAGAGAAGGAATCAGAAGACCAAAATGGTGAGAAAAGGGTCTTCCAATAGCATGTTTGGGATAGTAGAGGTCAGTGAGACTTGATAAAAAACACAGAAGAAAAATAGATGAATTTAAGAAATATTTAGATGGTAAAATCCATAGGAGGAAGTCACGGATTAGATAAGGAAGAAGAAAGAAAACAAGTTGTCAAATAATAACATCTTAACCAAATGATCAACGTTAACACCATCAGAAATAAACTAATTAACTAAGAACACAACATCACTTCTGTGACATTTTTATGCAACAAATGGTACTAGGAAAACTGGGTAAACAAACATAAGAAAGTATTTGTTACCTTAACTGTACACTATATACAAAAAGGTTTTCAAAATGGATTAAAGAATAAAACATAAGACCTAAAACTATAAAACTCCTAGAAGAAAACATAGGGGTAAAGCTTCAGGACATTGGATTTGGCAATGATTTCTTGAATATGAAACCAAAAATACAGACAACAAAAGAAAAAATATACAAAATTACAACAAACTTAAAACTTCCTTATATCACAGAAAATAATCAACAGAGTGAAGAGTCAACTTATAGAATAAGAGGAAATATTTTTAAATCACATGTCTGATAATGGTTTCTACCCAGAATATATAAGGAACTCCTACAATTCAACAACAGAAAATGAAAAATCCCATTTTAAAATGGGCGAAGACTTGAATAATAGATTCAAGTATATCGGAAGATGCTCAGTATCACTAATGATAAGGAAAAGGCAAATCAAAACCACAATGAGATATTACCTCACATCTTTTAGGATGGACACTGAAAAGAACAAGAAATAAGTGTTGGCAAGGATGTGAGGAACTGGAACACTTGTACACTGTTTGGGGGAATGTAAAATAGGATAGCCATCATAGAAAATAGTATGGAGGTGTCTCAAAAAATTAAAAATAGAATTATGATATTATCAGCAATCCCACTTCTGGGAACATACCCAACAAATTTAAAGCAGTATTTTGAAGAGACATTTGCACACCCGTATTAACTGCAGCATTATTCAAAACACCCAAAAGATAGAAGCAACCAATTGTCCATCAATGAATAACTGGATAAAGAAAATATGGTTTATACATATAATATTATGCACCTCAAAAAAAGAAGAAAATCCTGTTACATGCTACAACCTGGGTGAAACTGCTTGAGCATTATGCTAAGTGAAATGAGCCAGTTATAAAAGGACATATGCTGAATAATTTGGCTCATGTGAAGTATCTTAAATAGTTGAAATGACAGAAACAGAAAGTAGAAAGGTAGTTGCTAAGGGCTAGGAGAGAAGAAAATGGAATGAGTGTTTAACGAATATAGAATTTCAGTCATGCAAGATGAAAAAGCTGTTGAGATCTGTTGTACTAAAATGTGAATATACTTACATTATTGAATTATACACTTACAAACATTTAAGGTAATAAATGTTGGTTTCTTTCTTTTAAAAATATGTTTTATTGATTATGCTATTATAGTTGTCCCATTTTTCCCCACTTTAGTGATGAAGACACAGCCAACCTATCAGATGCACAATTCAAAAAATCAGGATGCTCACAGAAATGGTTCAGTAAGGTCACAAAACAGAGGAAAAAGTGAAGGCTATGAAAAGTGAAATAAAGGAAAATGTACAGGAAACCAACAGTGATGGGAAGGAAACCAAGACTCAAATCAACGGTTTGGACCAGAAGGAAGAAATAAACATTCAACCAGAACAGAATGAAGAAACAAGAATTCAAAACAATGAGGAGAGGGTTAGGGACCTCCAGGACATCTTTAAACATTCCAACATCCGAATTGTAGGGGTGCCAGAGGGAGAAGAGGAAGAACAAAAAATTGAAAACTTATTTGAACGAATAATGAAGAAGAACTTCCCCAATCTGTCAAAGGAAATAGACTTCCAGGAAGTCCAGGAAGCTCAGAGAGTCCCAAAGAAGCTGGACCCAAGGGAGCACACACCAAAGCACATCGTAATTATATTACCCAAGATTAAAGATAAGGAAAGAATCTTAAACTTTATATTATGTTATTTTACCACAATAAAAAACAATAACTCATGTAAAGTCTTCAAAAATATCAATATTGTAAAATACAAAAGAAAGACTCAAGAAGAAGTCCAGATTAAAGGGAACTTAACAATAATGACAACCGAATACAATACATGAGCTTAGATTTTCTGTTTATAAAGGATATTATTAAGATTTTAGATAAAATTTGAATAAGGTTCATAGATAAAATAATATAATAATATTGTATCAGTGATAATTTCCTGATTTTGATAATGTACTGTTTAATGTGAAAGAATTTCTGTGATTTAAGGAAACAATGACTCAAGTATTTAAGGGTAAGTCAGCATTTGGTATATAACTTACTCTTAAAGGGTAAAGGTGGAAAATATGTGTGTGTGTGTTTTGTGTCTACAGAGAAAAGAGTAGCCCCGGCTTGTGTAGCTCAGTGGATTGAGTGTGGGCCTGCGAACCATTGGGTCACCAGTTCAATTCCCAGTCAGGGCACATGCCTAGGTTGCAGGCCAGGTCCCCAGCAAGGGGTATGTGAGAGGCAACCACACATTGATGTTTCTCTCCCTCTCTTTCTCCCTCCCTTCCCCTCTCTAAAAAATAAATAAATAATTTAAGAAAGAAAAAGAAAAACAGCAAAGGTAGTAAACTGTTAACATTTGGGGAATGGGAGTAATAGTTCTCCAGGAATATTTTTGCAGTATTCCTACATTTTTGGCTTGTCCAGCCAGATGTCATTCACTGAAAGTGATGATTACTATGTTAAGTGTTTCCACGCTGCCCCTGCCCTGCAATAACTAGTTCCTGGGCTTTCCATCTCCACCTTCACATCATTATTGGGCGTGTTTGAGAACCTGGACTTTTGCAAGCAGGGCGTGGGGGAGGGGGCGGTATGGAGAATCAATCAGCCAATGTGACTGCTGTTGGCAACACAGTGCTTTTTGTGGAAACACGGGCCTGCAGGCTTTGGGTGGCTTCTGTGGTTTGGTTTGGCTTCCAGGCGGCTCACTGTTCCAGTTCATGAATGACTTAGTCAATGTCCTGATCTTAAGTTTTCTATCTGATTCCCGCTGCACACCCAATTATAAGTGGATTAAATGAGATCTATCCGCTTGGATCTCCTCTGAGGCCATACCCTGTCCCCCTCTTCCATCCCACCCTCAACCTAGGCATCTTCTACAGGAGCTAAGCATAGAATACCTTTCTGCTTCTAATCTTGCTCCAGTTTTATTATATTTAAGACCAATGTCTTAATGCAATGCAATGCAAATTCTTATTCTTGATTTAAAAAAAAAAAAACCCACAAAACCCTATCTGGAGACCAGAGGAGAATTCTAGGCTACAGTTAAAATTTGAGGAATGCTTTATAGTTGATAATTGAAGCTATTGCTTTGGATAAGTTTGCCTAAGAATAGACCAGAGTGTGAAGACAAGAGGACCTTGAGGATCCCCTAGAATTTAACATATTAAATATTTTATTACTTATTAAATTATTGGCATATATATTAATATTAAAATGTAGTTCTTTTGTAGGACATTTACAGTCCCTTCCAACCTATAGACTCTATGATTTTGTTAGTTACTTTTGGATTACCTAAAATTTGCTTTTCACCCTTAAGACAGAATTGATTAAACAAAGGAATGATAGTAATCATTGACTGACTTAATGACACCCTGCTTACTGTACAGTTGGCAGTCGCTGTAAATCTCACGAAATACTAGCAAAGTGCAATGTTGTAATGAAGGCAATATTAATAGCATTACTTGGGAGACAGGGGATAACTTCCTTTTTTCTTATCACAAAAATAAAAATTTCTTATTGGAAACAATCAGCAGTGCAGACTATTATAAAGGAGAAAATAAAAATCATCCACAATTCCAGTGCCAGAAGTAACCTCTCAGTATAGTAGGTAATAAATTCTCAAAACAACCATAAAATGTGAGTAGTATTCTTTTTCCCACTTCAGAAATTAGAAAACTGAGGTATAGTAAAGTCTAATAATTTTCCTAAGGCTAGAGAGCTCCTAAGTGGTAGAAGTTGTATTGAATCGGGATCCTCGCTAACACATCACCATCTAGCACATTATATATTTTTACTATGTATCTCCTCCTACCCACTAGGATGTGTGCTCCCTGAAAATGACTGTTATTAGTTAGTTTGTTCACTGTTACTTTCCCAGCCCTTTGAACAAAGCATGACGCATAATAGGCATTGAATAAGTATTTGTTGAACGGATATGAACCAAGCACAGACTCCAAAAAGAAACAGCTGAAAATACTATCTCACTTTAGAATGGTCACTGTGTTGAGACATGGTAGGACAGATATTACTTTGCCTGCATTTGGTATAGAAAACAATGTTAAAGAGGGGAAATCAATTCATTAAGTCATATACGTGGAAGACCCTCGGACTGTGGATTATCAGCCCACGGCTCGATTCTATCCGTTTAATTCGTGACAGAAGGTCAGAGGAGACAAGCAGAGAAAGTGTGAAGAGGAGGGGACAGGCTCACGAATCTTCATGCACTCAGTGTCCATACTCTGAGGGCAGACGGAAGTCCCACGGGCTGACCGCTGTGGAAAATGCTGCAGTGGGACTAGTGAGGTGCTACAGTTGCAGAGGACAGAAATGTCAACAGCTTTCGCGCTGATCTCAATATTCTTAAAGATGTAGTTTCAACTCTAAGTTAAAATTACTTCATCAAATTTCCTGTGGTTCTTTACGGAAATCATGAATAAGAACTTTATTTGAAAACCACAGGAACAAGATAAAAATGAGTCTGCTCAAGCTTCCCAAATAGCAACATGATTTATAATCACTAGTTAAATATTCAAATACTCCAAAGCAGCATTTAGAGAAATAAGTAGTTAAACACAACCTGGCCATTGTACTTGGCCTTTACAGGGTTTTGTAAATCTCAATTAATTAGTGTTCATAAGCTAGCATGAGATCATTGGATAAATAGTAGATAATAATAATTAAGCATTATTATATAAAGTTCATTATTACATGTAAACTCTCATGAAAATTGCTAAAATATAAATAATGCCAAATGGGAAAGGCCATAAAAATAACTTTAAAATGTGTATAGCTTCTTTAGTCCGACACCTGAAAGAGGTTTAAAATTGGTTAACTGCCAAGAAAAGTTGAAATATATTTAGGATGGTGAAATACAAGCACAAAGAGAAACAGAAGACAACTTGAAATAAAGCATCATTTTCCTTGATGCCAATCTTTATGCCCATCTGGAACAAAGACTACAAAGTCATCATTGAAGCAAGGCCTACCTACCAAACAAGACAATAAAGAAACAAGTTTGTAACTGTTGAAAGATCTAGTTAGTTGATAGCAATATGCATATGTCTTGTTTGCGAAAGCCAGCACACTCTTGTTCTTAAAAGAGCTGTGTCTGGTGGGAAAGAAGTCCCTCTGAGTCACTTAAGTCGCCTAAGTTGGAAACAAATGGCAGTGTCAACATGTTTGTTTATGAGCAGCTTGAAAGGTTTTCCAATTTGTTAAAAGTGAATGCAGTCTTCTCAGTGTAGCTCTTAGAGAGTTTATGGAGTGAATCAGGTGGTATGGCTGCCACACTCCTGCCCAGTTCCTCAAACAATCCTCATTACACCCAAGCCCTTCTTCCTGCACCCCTTAGGGAATAGAGAAACGTCTCGCTTTTTGAACAGGTGAAATTCCAAGAAGCTTGAGAGTTTACTTTTGTTAGTCCACAGTGATTTGTGCAAATGATGGTCAACACCGTCTTCCCATAGGGGTCAGGAACCTTCTTTTCCAATGTGAAAATCGAGCAGCAAAAGTTTATAAATAGAGGGAAGCATTGAGCGACAGGTGAACATATTATCAGGATCCCTCTGCCAATGCTTTTCCCCTTCAGCCCTTCCCAGGTGCACCGCTTGCTGAATTTGTCAGCCAGTTCCTGGGGGCCCCACTGAGCAGTCTGGCTTGAGGTAGCAAAGGACTCTCTGGATGCAAGAATATAAGAATGTAAGTGAGAATTCAAAAATGAGATTGAGATGATAAACTTTTTCTTTTTAACTTTTGCACTCTTGGTTTTTCCCCCTTCTGATATTGAAAACAAAAACTGATCTGATTTACATGAGAAGATTTGTCATAGATTATCGTTAGCTACTAAAAAGTAGATTTTAGAACTATTTTGAAAAGAATGATAAAAGATAAAATAACCAAGATTAGTATAAAAAGCCCATGATCTCACCTTTAACTGGAACATAATCAACAAAAGAAAAAAGCAAACAAAATATAACCAGAGACATTGAAGTTAAGAACAATCTAACAATAGCCAGAGGTGGGGGGAGAGGACAGTGGGGTGAAGGGTTTTCAGTAGCTACTGTAAAGGACACATGGACAAAACCAAGGGGGAGGGTGGAAGTAATGGAGGGAGGTGGGTTTGGCTGGGATGGAGGGGAGTGGTGGGGAAAAAAATGCAAACAACTTTAACTGAACAACAATAAAGTAATTTTTTTAAGAAGCCCACTCCTTATTTAAAGTTGTTATATTAACGAAGATTTTGAGAACATTTAAAGCAACATGTCTGTTATGTATTGTTGAATAATTTACAGACATAGTCAAGTCTCTACAGACATCAGAGGGTTGGTCGGTGCATTTCTTTCACCCCACTCCCCAATGGATTGTGAAAATAGTGTTTACTTTAAACATGTAACATTTTGCAATTCTCACGTGCCTGTGCATGTTTTCCTTAATACCTGTAATGCAGGAGCCCCGAACCGGGAGCTGTACTTGTGTTTGTGATATTCCGGGGGGGGGGGCGGGAAACAGCTGGAGGGCCAGCAGATGTGGACACGCCAGGGACATGGCATTTATTGCTCTCGTTACAGCACAGTGCACCGATGGGCGGATTGGTCCCAGACAGACCACACCCTGCCTCCAGCATTGGTGCCACTTATAGGGTTAGGGAGGGGGTAGCGTGTGAAAATTCTACATTTTCGTGATAAACACAGCAGCCTTGAGACACAGGGGCTTTGAGAGGTCTGGGACATCCAGGTACAGACTGTTCCTGGCTCCTTGTGGCTGCTGGCCAGGCAGCCACCTGTTCTCTGAGGTCGTGGAAGGGCTGTGTCCTGAGTTGCCCCACAACACCAAAACATTGTCCCATTTTTCACAGAGAAATGCCACAGAACTACTTTAAGTACTACGCTATCTTTTTGAGAACTCTTAATTATGTGGTTAAAAAGCTTTTATTGCTTATGCAGTATTTCTAGGTTATGGTCATTTTTTTCTCTCTGACCTCAAGATATGTGTGATACATGAATTTGCTTCACTAAAATGATACATTTACAATTTCTCTTGGTTTGATTATTTAATAAGGTTTTCCATAAAGCATAACTCATTTTTCTTTACAGCCAACACTGTAAGCCCACTCCAGGGAGTTACATAGTCTTTCTCTCAATGGAGTCTAATATTGGCATTCTTGTCTACCATGTTCTTCACCAAACTTCTATCAATGACTTTCTCAGTTTCATTCAACTTTTTTCTAAATTTCTTGAGGTGGTAGCCTGATGCTTCTGAAGCTTGTTAAGAAATTTTATAAAGCAAGACAAGTTAATAATGAAATTATATAATAATCAATATGATAAATTTGAATATTTAAATATTTCTTGATAATTAGGCTTTGGAGATTCTAGGATTTGTGGAAGAACACTCCCCCGTGTTACTTCTGCCTGCAGGAACAGAGAACACAAGTCAGGTGCATACCCTTAGTTTTGTTCACAAGACACTGCTTGATCTCTTGCCTTTGTTTTCCTGGTCCTGGGCTCCCCTGTGACCAGACCTGCATAAAGCTACCCTTTATCAAAAAGCTGCTTTCTTCACCTGGTTCTGCCCTTCTCCCTCTGTCATTCTGACCCAACTCTCTGCCACCCACTCAGACATCTCAGAAGATTGCTAATGGGAAGGTTGAGATCAGTGAAATAGGATTTTTAAAAGCCCATTGTACAATTTTTTAAAGGGCTTTATTTTTTCTGGTGGAATTATTTTTCAAATTTATTTTAAGATGATACTAACAGTAAAACTTAAAATTATAATTTTTTTACAGAGTCTTTCCAGTAACTAGAAAAATTACAACAAAATAGTTGTACATTTTGGTGTTTCTTTTCTATCATATTATTCTATATTTAAAATGATCATTTATTGTCATTTTTAACCTCTTGAAATTGTTCCACATTTCTTCCTAGGTCATAAAGTGAACCAAAGTACTATTTTACTTTGAAATGGTAATTTTATATGCCTATTTATGTGTCCCTTCCAAAGAGAAGGAAGAATTTTTTAAAGTGGCTAATGTGTTCTCTATCTGAAGATCAGCAAAATGAACAAAATAGACTAGAAGATTCAGTTTAACTATTTACTAGCTGCATACATTTTGGCAAATCAATCTCTCTCAGCCTGCAAAATAGGAAAAATAATAATTCTTGTAGTGTTTGTGATAACAGAGTAGACGTCTATTGTCAAATTCTTAGAAACCCTTTTTCCAGCAGGGAACCGAACCTCTCTACCCCATATGGTTTTGATACACCAGCTATTTCTGAGAGCCCCACCAGTCTCTAAACCATGAGGTTTAGCAAATGACAATAACCTGACCAACCCGAGTATCTCAACCCTCTCTCTACTGCAATTCATCCCAGGGATGGGCACATGGTTCACAAAGGGCCAATTGGAATCCTTCTCAATCTTTACTCAAAGGTAGATCACTAAGTAGATCAAAATCACTAAGAAACATGAGAAGCCAAAGGTAGCTCACGTTGAGTTATCAGAGAGAAAAGCTGAGCTGAGAGTTAGAGAGTCTGAGATAGACCTAGAAAACACCTTAACCCAGCCATGTTTTAAGTCATATTTACCCCTGAAGTTTTTGATTAAGCCCTTACCCTCCAAAAAAGGATTCCTCTATAACGCTTACACTAGTTTAAGTTGGTTTTTTCACTTGCAACCGAAAGAGTTCTGACTCATACAGAGGATTAAGTGAGAAAAAATATACGAAGTATCAGGATCCGTGAAAACATCAAGGTGTAACTATTGGTCAAGGAATGCCATGACAGCTCCCAATATTATGAGTGAAAATTGGTATTAGAGAAATATAGTGAAGACTGCACCGCACGGAGTCATTCGGTAAGTGTGAACACACTAATTACAGGACCTCCAATCACATCCCATAACCCATCTGGCAATAACATACGGGTAAAGACAATACAAACTGAGCCCTGAGAAACCACATTGCATATAAAGTTTCAAAGCTGCCTAAAAAAGCAATCATTTAGATACACTGTTTACCACAGAATTGCTCCTGGTCCCTTAAATAATGTCATATAAACATTTTTAGTCTTCAGTATGAATGTTGAAAGAGCGCAAACTGCTCTGATATTTTTGTATTTTTGTGTCTTCTAGGACTATGATGGCTTCCCCCGCCCCCAAGTGTTAAATTGGGTTGCTACCTTAAAAGGCAAAAAATTGGTGACTATCTTTGTTCCTGTTGAAACAGGGAATAAACAAACAGCTGTGGTTAGTGCGCAGGCATTCAAGACGTTCAGAATGCCGGCCGTGGTTTAGATGTCTATCTCAAAAGTGGGATTCCCGGGAGAGGAAACCATTTAGAAATGAACACGACTTACAGGTAGAGCAAGGACTTCAAGGAAAATTAGTCTGGAAGGCTTGCTCAATTCCTTTGTAAGCACAGTGCTAGGCAGTAAATTAAATACACAGTGATGTTAAATAACCGTCCTCTGATATGTGGAATGGACAATTTCCTGACACATCAGAAAATAAATAGGGCAAATCTGTTTTTAGTCTGTGTGTCTTCCTCTTCACCAAATGGAAAGGGGCCCGCGATTTTGCTCCAAGGCCCTGTGTGGGAAACACAGAAGACAGTATTGGTGCAGTAACAAGAAGGTCATGTTTAATTCAGCTCAACATAATGAGTGTTTAAACACACACTCGTTGTGTCAGGGACTGGGTGAGAGTGCAGGCACACACACTGGTTAATACACTATTCTCAGAGAGAAAAATCCCATGGAAACCTAATCTACAAAACGTACAAGAGAGAAATTTCTTTACATGGCCATATGGAGAAAGAGGATTTTGATACCACATTTCTTTATTCCTAATTAAGTGCTCTTTCCACTGTCCCATGGATTTAATATTGCACATGTCTACGTTTATCTGTTTCTCCCCTGATGAGATCAGGTCAACAAATAGAATGTTGTATATTGTGTATCTCCTTGAAGCCCACACAAAACATAAAGCTTGCTTAGAGGAGAGGGTGGGTAACTCTCCCTGGGGGATGGCTGGGAAACTAACTGAATGAGGTAATATCTGGGTAGAGTTTTGAAAAATAATTTTTCCTTGGATGATGTATTAGGATTCCCCAAAGAAACAGTACCAATAAGATATATATGGAGATTTATTACAGGAATTGGCTCATGTGGTTAGGAGGTTGAGAAGTCCCACAGTTTGCAGGCTGCAAGCTGGAAAGCCAGGAGACCCTCTGATGTAATCCAGTCTGAGTCCAAGGCTTGAAAATGCAAAAGGGGTGGGAGGGTTAAGAAGGAGGCGATTGTGCAAGTCTCAATGGAATTCAAGGGCAGAAAAGATGAATGTCCCGGCTCAAACAGAGAGAGCAAGTTCACCCTTTCTCCAGCTTTTCTTTTTTCCTATTTCAACTTCAATGAATCAGATGATATCCACCCCCATTGGGAAAGGCCATATGCTTTTCTCAGTTCACCAATTCAAATATCAATCTCTTCCAGAAATACCCTCACAGACACATCCAAGAAACGTGTCTTACCAGCTATCTGAGCGTTTTAGCCCTGTCAAGTTGAGATAAAATTAACCATCACAGGATGAGCATTTCAGGAAGAGGGGCCAGGAAGAGTAATAGAATTGTGAGTTTGGAGTATAGTTTCATATTGCTAGAGAGTAAAATAAGTAACTCTGAAGGAGTTTGAAGAGAAATCCCCTTCTTAGATTGTTTATTCTAATTAGAGAAATGCTCAGCTG
The DNA here is from genome assembly GCF_022682495.2 of Desmodus rotundus. Lineage (NCBI taxonomy): Eukaryota > Metazoa > Chordata > Mammalia > Chiroptera > Phyllostomidae > Desmodus > Desmodus rotundus. The sequence continues at coordinate 66,389,013 of NC_071391.1, read as the reverse complement.
AAGCCATAAGTGGATTAATTTTCATCCAAAACACTGAGCCTAACAAGTTTTTCTGGGTTCTAGGGTCAAAAGGCTCTTGTTCTGATAATAAAGTGGCAGCGACTATGCATGTGAAGTAAAAATCTAGTTCTGTGCTTTGCCAGCCCACCTTTGCTCCATTAAAGCTATTCTCTCAAACAGTACTTGTGCGGTACTATGGTCGCACTTGTAGATCAGGGACAGAATTGGATGGGACCCATTCTGGGTCCCTAGCTCCTCATCCTGACCCCAACCCCACAGCCTCCATCAACCTGGTTAATTCACAGAGGTTCTTATTAGGAAGCAGTCTTCTTTCTATACATAGGTCAGAAAATCAGTTTCATCATCAAATAAAACCAAGTGTAATTCTGGCTTTGTTCTGTTCTTAAAAGCAAGCAGTTTCACTTCCTCTTCCAGCTCCCATGAAGGTGCTAGCAGAAACCGAAAGGCAAATCCGAACCACAAGAAGTTGGGGCCAGGAGACTCTCTGCACTACAGACTTTATCCTGCATGATGCAAAGTTGAAAGTTAGCTGCAATTCTGACTCTCCCAGCATGTCTACCCATACTTTGGCTGGAGGTTTGAGTACAGATTTTTCAGTCTCTCTATTCTATCTATAGTTCTGATGATACATCACCCAAAATGTAATCACAATGTTCTGTTCATGTTATTTGAAAACTCTAGGCTTTGGCTTCAACAATCAGATCTCTGGAAAATTAATGAAAATTCGGACTTCTCATCAGATTCTCTAGGAGTCAAGTATGATTTTCAAATTACTATATTACACATAGAAGAATATTATAATTATTTTATACTCATAATTTTTTCACCTACAGATGTGAACACGTGGTATGTTGGCACACTGTTTCTGTCTAGGAAAGAGCAAGCCAAGCTGTACATCAATTCATACATTGAGACAGCATTTATTGAGCAAGCGTGCTTTGCCAAGCACTGATCAAGTACAAATAAGACAAAGACTAGACTTCTGTCCTCAGAATAGAAGAGACAGCCAACAAAGCAAGCAAACACACACAGTCAAGTGTTCAGCAAAATTTACATCTTATGAAAGAAAACAGGATATTACACAGTTTTAGTATAAAGTTGACCGTGGGTCTCTGAAAAAGAGCCATAAGGAGAAGCGGCTGTCTGCTAAGTGGACAGAATAAGGTGTCAAGGTTGACGAGGGATTAAAGAAGGGTAGCCCAGGCAGAGGTGACAAGAGGAGCAGAGGCAAAGAGGCAACCTGGCTTAGCCCTGTGTTTCTCAAATTGTGTGCTGTATTTAGACCTATTATATAGGGATAAATATCTCTTACACCCTAGGGGCAATAAAATCGCATTCTTAACTATGTAGAAACATACCACTAAGTATAAATCCTAATGTTCATAGCTATTATATAATTATAAAACCAAAACCGATGGATGGATTAATTATAAAATATATACAAAACTAATATCATTCCAAATATCAGTATCAGTTTAATTGTATGAGTAATATTTCTTGCTGAATTCATATTGTGTGATTTCTCTGACTCTTTTGAGCTTAATGTGCCTATATTAATTTGTGCTGAATGATGATTTAATTTTTTCATCACCTTCTTTTTTTCCTAGAACCATTGTTAGATCTTTATTCATATAGCAAGCTGTGACATCACTGGGTCTTCGTTTGTAATGAATGTATTATTTAAAATATTAAGTCTGTCTTCTTTACTCATATGTCCACAACAATGAGACAATTTGGTGATAGTACTCATTTAGAAAGTGATCATTCAAACCTTCATTGCACAAAATGTGGTGCACAGAATAGTAGCATTGCCATCACCTAGGAGCTATTTAAAATGCCTTCGGCCACACAAGACTTACTGAACAAGGTCAGTCCCTTAACAAGACCTCTAGATGATTTTTATGTGTACTAAAGTTTGAAAACCCCTGAACTAGAAGATTCAAAATATGCTTATAGTATTTTTTTTAATCATCAAAATTAAAACAGAAAACCTCTTGAACTTCTGATGATCCCCCTCACTAGCCCATTAGGGGAAACTAAAGAAATTGAGCTTGACTGAAGCATAATTCCAGGAGCAAAAGATCTAACAATCAATAAGGTTGGAGAGATAACAGAGACTGGTTTGGTAAACTAAGGAGTCTGGACTCCATCCATTAATCAATAAGGAGCCATTAAAGGATTTTAAACCCCGGAGAGAATGATGAGACTTGCTTTTTTAGAAGGATTACTCTGGCTGCAATCATGGTCTAGAGAACGACTAACTGGAGCCATGGAGACAAGTTAAGGGCTTATTTTAATTGCCAGGCAGTGAGAGCTGACTTATCACTGAAGCTGGGGCTAGACAGGAAAGGGTGGACACCAGAGATATCAGGAAGGTGTCTGGGTGACTGATAGCATGTCAAATTTCTTTCTCAGCCAGCTAAGGCCGAAATTGCAATTTGAAGAAAAGGTTTAGGAAGAACGATGGAGTGTAACAAACTGTTTGTGTTGAACTTGTAGTACCTTTGGAATAGCCACTGTGGAGTTGTCCTGTGGGCAGCAACTACAATGGTTTGCTTGGAGATGTAGATTTGGGAGCAGTGAGAGTAGTTATAGGAAGAATCATCAGGGAATGACTTATGGAAATGATATGGGATTTAAGTTAGTGCCTTACTTTGCCATAAAGTCAACACATTTAAGTGGATTCTTGGTGCTATTAAAATACATACTTCAGTTTTATACTCTTGATCGGAACTGTTAACAGCAAACAGAATCAAATGTTACCAGCAGAGTTATATCTTTGTCCTTCAGTTTGGCTAAGAAAGAATTCAGAGCCAAGACCTCAAATACTAACAAAAGTTTATTTAGAAAGCCACAAAAGTAAAAGAAGTGAGCCAGATGGGCTGTGTGGACTCAGGAAACAAGTTACAGAGGCAAAGGAAAGGCCCTTGGAGCTTAGGGGGGATAAAAAACAAAGGTAAAACCTTGAGGGAAGAAAAGGAGAGGTAAGGCACAAGCATGCTCTAGGGCAGGAGTCCCCAACCCTGGGGCCATGGACTGGTACTGGCCCATGGCCCGTTAGGAACTGCACCACGAGCTAAGTCCACCTGAGCTCTGATTCCTGTCCCCTACCCCCGCCCTGCCTTCCATGAAACCAGAAACCCTGGTGCCAAAAAGGTTGGGGGTTGTGGCTCTAGAGAAAGAGGGCATGCACTGTGTCCTTTGTCTTACACGTTTTTATCTGTTTCCTAAAGATGAAGATTTTTAGGGGAGGTCTCAAGGGAACTCCCACTAGAATATTTATCAAGTCTTCAGGTGTACCTCTTCAGGGTGGTGGTCTTTACTGATTGGACCGTGCTAGGGCAGGGGGCATCAGTCATTGGAGCTCATCCTGATGTTAGCCACGGTGTTGCCCCACCTGGCTTTGCTGCTCTTCTGAGCCTGGAGCTAAAACACAACAGTGGCCTAGACGTTATATCTAGTCAGATCAAAACTCTGTCTCTGTGGTCAGCAGACCCGAGACTTGGTTCCTAAGATTATTTGAGGCAGGCCAGAACCTCATTGTCCTGGGGGTTAATGCTTAAGGGAGTGGTCATGCAGGGCTCGTATGAGAATTGTACGTGGCAATTCTCCGGCCCCTTTGTTTCTCCTCTATGGGGGTTTACCACATGACTAGTGACATGCCAGGGAGGGGAGGTCAGGAGAGGGTCCAGACCGTATGCCTACCGATATGCTAGAGGAGGAAAGTTTGCCCTGGGGGTGAGGTCCCACCCTAAACTACCTGTTTTCTTAGTTTTGCCCATTGCTGGTCACTCGGGCCTTTCCACCCTGGTGGCATTCTGTACACAGCCTATTGTTCCCACTCCACTCATGTCTGTCTAACTCCCTCCTATATCAAAAACTATGTGATATTTTCATAATATCAAAGTTCAGTATCCTGCCTCCTACAGTAACAGGAGTGATCGTATTTTTTAAAGAAAAGATTTAGCTGCTAATTATTTTTCTCACTTTTGAAGGTGCCCTGAAATAGTTTAGAAGAGACCTGTGACTTTGTTTTCTTGAGAAGAAAATATTCTAATGTTAGGTATCACTTTGTCCTGCTTTAGAGACAGGAGATTGTATATATATATACACACACACACACACACACAGCCTCATCAATAACAGCCTCCTTTGTATATAAGAAAGCTATCTGGAAGGGCAGAAAAATTAATTATCAGAACTTCCCACCCACAGGTCATTAGGGCCATACATGGCTTCTGAAAGTGGTACAAAACGGGCCTTCACTTTTCCTGCTGAGTCATCGTCAGTCACTTGAAGTCCACCTGAGACAGAGGAATATCCTGGAAATCCCTCCTTTCTGTTCTCCCTCTTCTTGTCAAACACACTCTTTCAATATTTTGGTTCTCAGTTTGTTCCCTGTTCAGCTGCTCTATTCCCAGCAGGAAAGGAAAAGCCAGGTCATTCGGGACCTGAGTCATCCATCTGTCTTCTGAGTGGGGCATTGTAGGGTAAATGAAGGCAGTCTGGCTTCCTCACCCAGGTGTCTGGGTAACTAAGGGAAGCAGTGTTCCCATAACCTTGAATGGGCCTGGTAAGTAGTGTTCTCATAACCTTGAGACTGGGTCTGATACACTGTTCCCATAACATGAAGTGGGCTCACATGTGCAGAATTATGCTACACTATATAATTTTCTGGCTGGAAACCGGCTTTGTTTGCCTCTAGTACTCAAGGAAGTAGGGGCTTCTCACCAGAGACATGCAGCTCACTGTGTGTGGCTCGCCCACCCATGAATAAAGCTGTGTCAAGCATCCCCATGGCTCCACACATTTTCTTCCGTCTCCCCAAATCTAGAGTGGGCCTGCCAGGCCTTGACAGGCTGCAACACAGACATCTAATAGGCAAGACCCCAACATACATGTTTCATATTGATACTGACCCTAAAATCTGGCACCAGGAGTCATTCTTTTAACGAAGGTTTTCTCTTCCCTGTCTTACCTAAGTTTCCCTCTTAAAGGAAGGAATCGGGTCAGGAAAAGGAACATATTCTGTCTCCCATCTACATTGGGATTCCTATGTACCATCCCAGTCCCATCCTCTCTGTGCCTTGCTGACCTCTCCTCCAGAACAAGTGGACCTCAACTGAGCAGGAAGGCAGGTGCATCAGAGAGTGGTTTTCTGTTTCGCTACACAGTAGTCTGTGAGCACTGGGGGGTGCCCCTTTTTAAGGAACAATTTAGGGTACCTTAAGTGATACTTTGGATCCCGATGGTGAGCCTGCTCCTGATCCAGAACAATTCCTCACCTTGCCTCCAGCTCTGCCCCTCAATTCGAGAACTGCCTTGCATTGAGGAAGCTGGAGAACCCATATCACTCCTGCCTGTTCCGTTTCCCAGGGTTTCACCCACCTGACTCCTCCAAACTGATTTCTAAAATTTTTTTGGATGGGCTGGTTACTCTCATGAAATGGGTACTCACACTCAGTACATTCTTCAACACTGAGCTCTGTATGGCTTCAAAACTGGGCACAATGACATGATAAGAGACTAGAGACAGATGAACTCTAGTAAAGTAGCCTTTTCAATTATCGTTGCAAGTTTATAAGACTAGCTTATATGAGGTGTCCACAATTCAATGAGATATTTTTTAAAAACAATATTCCTTAGAGTTGTAGGCCCTCCAAAACGTAGGGAAATAAAAGATCTTGTTAATTTTTGCATTTACATATCTTTAATAGAGTTTATCTATTAAAGCTCAGGTTGCCATAATGAAATACCATACATTAAACAAGAGAAATGTATTTTCCTACAGTCTAGAGCCTGAAAAGTCCAAGATTAAAGTTACCGCAGAGTTGGGTTCTGGCTTGCGCTCCAGGCCTTGCCGTGTCCTCCCTCGGTGGAAAGAGAAAGGGCATGTCTTCTTTTATAAAGGTGTCAGTTCTACAGGACCAAGATTCCACCCTTAGGACCTCGCTTAACCTTAATCACCCCCTTAACGTCCCTGTCTTCAATATTGTCACATGGACTTGGGCTTCCACATAGGGATTTTGAGGTGAGAATTTGCAGTAAAATGCAAATTCTATTTAAATGATCATTCTGGAAGACTTCTTTGAATGCATCAAAAAAATGAAGGATTGTGAAACTTCGCAAATGGGAATTGTTTCTTATTAATGTATCACAGATACATTTTTGTGGGTTGGAACCAGGGATTGTTGGTATAAATAGATAGCTAGATAGATCTGCATTGCGTGAAATGTATTCATTGCTTTCTAAATGAGTTGAGTCATATAGTAGGCATAATATGAATTCAGGCCCACAGCTAATGAGCGCCTACGTGAGTAATGAAATAAAAGTAAAAGTGCCTATGAAATAGATCATTAAGTGATTCTCCTTCTGGTTATGAACAAGAAATAGCATCACACCTGAACTATCTGGTCCAAATAACCTCAGACAACTGACGTAGTAACAATGTTCCTTAAATAATAAATATATCTTTTAACCCTAGGGAGATTTATGATGCAGTATATGGAAAAGATTTAAAAGAATCAAAACTACAGTGTTAAGTGTTTAGGTAAAAAGCAATTTGTTTTATATTTTATGTTCTTATAATGATTTTGTTTTTAAATGACTCCAACTAAATAACTTTAATTGTTTGACTTGCAGAGTTAAGTTGAAATTTTCAAAAATTTATGAGAATATTTCAGATAATTTATGATTGTCCATTGAATAAGTTTGCTACTAAATTTCCAGGAGTATTTATCACTCAGAAAGATTTTGCTGCTTAGGTAAGACCTAAAAAAGAAAAAGTAAATATTAGATGTTTAAATGTTGGCCCATTAAGTTGATGTTAACTGGAAGGGGATTTAAATTTATGAATGAGACTAAACATTATTCAGTTTCTTTAAGAATATTTGCTAACATTTACTACACTTATAGATAGAACAATACCATTTGTGAGTTGAATCCAGGAGCCTATGATAAACCAGTTTTTTATTGCAATTTTAATAGCATTAGTTATTAAAATTAAAAAATAAAACATTCTGATAGTCTTTTTTTTCTGTGAATAAAAACTATTTTCAAATGCACGCCCCCCCCAAAACAAAAACCCTCACATCAACAATGAGAGTAAAGCACAACCATTCCATCAAAATAGTTACAAACAATATAATTGAAGGGTGTCTTCTTTATTTATCAGCTCCCATTGGAGGCTCTGGCTGCAGGTTGCCCCCCCCCCAAGTATTGGCATCTAGCTAAGCATCTGCTCCTTATTCCACTTACCTTTCCTCAGCTTGCCTAATCTTAAAACTATATCCTCCACTGCCTGTTTCTAAGACCCCTCTTCCATCTAGACTCCGTCCAGGAATTTTTCTGGATCAGCTGTTCTCGAACCTTAGCCAGCATCCAGATCCCCGGGATGGCTTGTTAAAACACAGCTATTGGACCGTATCTGGAGTTTTTGATTTGGTAGGTGGAGGGTGAGGTCCAAGAACTTCCATTTCTATTTAGTTCCCAGATGATGCTGATGCTGTTTGTCTTTAGATCCCCAGTATTTCATTCATTAATTTAGTCAAAAAACATTTACTGGCCACACACTGTGTGTCACACAGTGCATTTTGCATAGCACTCTGTTTCCCTTAGAGCAGTCCTTTCCTGGAAACCACCAATAACAGATTCTGATGCTTAGGGATTTGGGAACGATTCTATTCAGCACAGCCTTCTTCATTTGGTTAGCAAACATTTTCTTCAGGACATTGGGGAACTTCACACAATCTAGGCACAATTATTCCAAAATCTGACTTAGTGGAATGGTGATTAATAACCTTTTTTTTTCTTGTGTTCCAAAGTAGTATTTTGCAATTGTATAGGACATTGATTAAACCTGAGTTTGGAATCTTGGTTAAATCCTCTATATATTTTTTTGATTTATGGTATAAAAATACTTTTGAAACAGTTTAACATTTAATGATTTTTATCATATATTAATATGCTTTAAGATCCAGTTATGTTAAAGAACTTCCTTTTTGGTAGTAATGTCTGTTGAAATATTTAGGAATAATGTGTCAAGATATCTAATATTTATTTAAGTGTTTCAGAAAAACTTTACGTATGTTTGTCCAGAGGGTATCCAGCCATGTAATATGAAAAATAGAGACATTTATTGAAGAAGATACAAGATACAAGAAACATTGTACATAGGACAGTCCCCTTTAAATTAGGCACCTTGGGACCTCACACAATTCTCACAATCTCCATCAGTTGCACCGTGATATTTTCCTGAATCTCATCGACTGTCTGAAATCTTTTCTCTTTCAAAGGTGATTTTAGTTTTGGGAAAACACAGACATTGCAGGGTGCCAAATCTGGGCTGTAGGGGGGCTGAGTCACCTAGTTGATTTGATGTTTCGCCAAAAAACTCTGCATGAGACAGACGTGATGCATGAGCAAGTGCGTTGTATTGATGAAGCTGCCTATCACCAGGTGCCCATAGCTGCAGCCTTCTGAATCATCTGAATAGTTTTCAAAGAGGAATGTTCAAGCTTAACACAAAATCTGATGCAGATTCATTGCTCTACTTGCTCAGTCATTTTGAATGTGATTACCACACAGTACACATGCTCACTCAATGGTGTCTACCACCCCCACTGACTAGTACAGTGAAGTTGTCATTGTTCACACAAGTGTATTCCAGTCCACTCTCCTCGGCTGCCAGGTTACATCGGTGTTGCACAAAACCATTCTCATTATATTATCAATGGCTGGACTTTTTCTGAACAGACCTCATAGTGAGTGAGTGAGAGAGAGAGAGAGAGAGAGAGAGAGAAAGGAAGAGAGATGAATATGGCAACATGTTGGCATTTGTTCAATTCAGGTGGACAGCATATTTTTTCATCTTTTTTATACATTTGAAAATTTTTATGATACAAAGTTGGAGGAAAAGCAAGTTTGGAAGAGTTATAATAATTCATCAAATACTCATCTTCCATACCAACAGGATTTTCACTATATGGTAAATGTTATTCTACTTGCCACCATAATGTAACAGAGTTCAGAGGGCTTCACAAACCTTCGAGGCATTTTTCTTGAAAGGTCATGGGGAACCGATTAGAAGGGTGAAATGTGCAGTAAGTGGAAGTGAGACTACTTAATTACTTTTACTTATCTAGCAAATTAAAGTATACTCTCAGGAATCCTCCTCTGTCGCACAATAAAATTTAATAAATTAGCAGCTGGAGAAAAAAAGAATTCACTAATAAATGTAAAAATGTAAAAAAAACCTCTACCCATTCTGAACAAATAACTGTGTCATTATTAAACACAGTTTTGCAAAATTTTCTAATTTCATTTTCAGAATGAATTCACACTGACAAAATTAATTTAATGTACATTTTAAGAGATAATATTTTACTTTATTTCTCATAAAGGAAGTTGCCACTGTGACTATTGGTTACAGATTCTCTTTCAGATTTGGGTTTTTTTCCCCCTATCTGAAATGCTCAGACCATAGAGACTGTGGGTCTGTTCTTTTTCAATTATCCTCCTTATCACATTCATGAGTGTGCTTCACCCTGACTGAGTTATGACTTCTCCTCGCTGGGTGTGGGGTCATTTATTTGAGTTAGTTTCCTTAAGCTCCTTCTGGGCCTGTTACTTTCCTCATCACATTTCTCCCTGCCTCGGCCAGGGCCTGTCTCTGGCTGCTGCTTCCAGTGCAGGCAGACTCCGCCTGGAGGCACAGATAATGAGCTCCGCTCTGCCTTTCATGTTCAGTGGAACTGAGGAAACCTGCGGAGACCTCCACGCCAAATGGGAGAACCCTGGAGGACCCTTTCTCCGCTCCCCTACACATCTGTACAGGCGCCTCTGCCAGAGAAGCCAAGAAACCATTTTTAAAAGACTATAAGGCATTCATGCATTCAAAACATTTATTAGGTAACTTCTGTGGGCTGGTAGTGTTTATATCTCTTTAAGAGATAAAAAGAAGCTGTAAGAGATATAGAGAATAAAACATGGTCTAAAAGCTTAGAGGCTAAAAGCAAAGGGTATAGATGTGGGAAAAAAGCCATGTAAAAACATATTATAAATTTGTATATGTGTGCTAACAGACATATTCATTGCGCTGTGGTCCTGGAGTCAGAGGGGGTGGGTTATGGGCTGTTGAGTCAGCTCTGACTCCTGGCAACCCTGTGAATGAGTGACGTCCACAGTGTCCTGTCCTCAACAGCCCTGAGGACAATTCCTCACCTTGCCTCCAGCTCCCGTAGACCCAAGCCTAGGGCTTCTTTTATGGAGTCAGTCACCTCATATGTGGTCTTCCTCTGGGCCTGCTGCCTTCCATCTTTCCCAGCATGATTGTCTTTTCCAAAGAACCTATCCTCCTCATGATGTGCTTGAAGTAGGACAGCTTCGTTCATGTCATTTTTGCCTCCAGTGGTGTTTTAGGCTTAATTTGCCCTAGGGCCTACTTGTGTGTCTTTCTGGTATCCTAGGTTATCTGTAGAACTCAACTCCAACACCATATTTCAAATGAATCCTTTTTTTTATCAGCTTTCTTCACTGTCCAACTTTCATATCTGTACAGAGTAATAAGAGAGTCAGCGCTGTTTAACCTGCAGGTTTCGTTTGTTGTGGGATTTTTGTGTTCTCGTCCTCATAAAATTCCTACCTCCAGAGTTAGAGTGAGGACTAGTAGCCTAGTAGGATCAGGGGCACTGTAGTTACTCAGCAAACGCTGGCCTCCTCCTGCGTGCGCAGTGATTGCTGTGGAATCCAGCAGAGGCATCCCCTCGAAGGATTCCAGTAAGAGGTAAGGAGGGACAAAAGCTGAGGTCAAACACAGCTGCACATCTCTAAGCACACATGGGTGAAGTGTCAAAACACCACCCATACTTGATTCTCCCTGTCAGTGTGGAGGAGTGTCCTCATCCCGAAAGAGGCACAGTGATGTGTCATGTATAGAGCTCAACGGGACCTAAGTGAAATCATGAATGTCGAGAGCTTAGGACCCTGTCTGGCACACTGCAAGCACTTAATAGATAATATCCATTATCACTCTCACCCCTAAGCTTATACTTGGGGAAGCCAGAAAGCCTGAAGGTAAATCTCCCCAAAGCACACAGCTAATAAATGACCTTTGTGTGACCGTTTGATTAATACCTCTACTTTAACTTGTTAAATGGAAAATTTAGAGCAGAAATGAGGTAAGTTTTTGCTTACCCTTATATTCTCAGCATCTACTGTGGAATAGGCATGTAATAAATACCTATATGTATTTGTTGAATGCATTTGATTTTGATTTTTTTTAAGATTGTATTTATTTATTTTTAGAGAAAGGGGAAATGAAGGAGAAAGAGAGGGAGTGAAACATCAATGTGTGGTTGCCTCTTGTGTGCCCCCAACTGGGGACCTGGCCCACAACCCAGGCATGTGCCCTGACTGGGAATTAAACTGGCAAACCTTTGGTTCGCAGGCCCGTGCCCAGTCCACTGAGCTACACCAGCCAGGGCTGATTTTGATTTCTTTAAACCATGGTCTTTTTGGCTAGGGTAGACCTGGATCAAAATCCCAATGCCAGTACCTGTTAGCAACACAAACTTAGGCAAGTTAACCATTTGAATCATAATTTCTCCACCTGTTGAAAATGGGTCAGTAATGGGACAGTAATTAAACTTATTCACAGGACTGTGGAGAAGGTTAGACGAGGAGATGTATTTATTGCACGGAAGCACTCTGTGTATCATGCCCAGCACATCAGGTGCTCCTGACATTTCAGTTCATCTTTTGCTGTTTGCTTTAAGGTTTTCTGTCAGAGTTAGCAAACATTATGATTTGCCACAAGAGGGCAATACTAAATGGAAATAGAAATCTATGACTAAAAACAAAACAAAACAAAACAAAACAAAAAAAACAACAAAAAACTTTTCGAAATCACATAAATGCATCTCTCTCTCTTTCCCTCCCTCCCACCCTGTCTCTATCTCTACCTCCTTTTCTTCCCAGGGTAAACGTAGTTAGTTGACGAGGGTTTCATGCTTAGAATTCCATGTTCTTCCTGCATCCTGTTCTTTAGAAGTCTGTCGTCATAATAAAATCTTAGCTCTAGAAGGGGCTTTAGAAGCCTATTGTCACATGGAACACATTTCACCCTCTGTGGTTACTCTGCTCTCTTAGTCGGTGATCTTGACCTGCTGCTCTCCTTGGCACTTCTGCTAAACTAACCCCGGCACCCCTGAGGGTTAGTGCTGCACGTTTCTCCCCTAGACGGCACCTCTTAGTCACACTAACTTTACCTCAAACTTAGCATAGGAAGCCAAGCCTATTTACATTTGTTCTAAAAAGATAATACTTTTCAGTTATACAGGCTTAAGTCTTACGGAATTATGTTGGATTCGTCATCCATGCAATCACACAGTATGTTTCTTTCCTGTATTTAATCTGTTTACTGCCCATCTCTCCCCCGTTCTCATGTTTACCTCCCTAGTCCATCTTCTCATCTCTTCTCATCTCTCACCCATTTACCTAAAGGTCTTCCAAACATTGCTCTTTATTCCGTGTATGGGACGATAAGCCCTTGGAGTCAATACACTCACGCAAGGTAGTCTATGTTCTCTGCTCTTCCCAGAAAAGACTACCATTTCATACGCCTGGACAAAATGAAGTTTGTTTTTTAACGGAGGCTATATTTATCGTGTGTCTGTGTTTCATGACAACAGCAGAAAGGAAGACGGGAGAGTTGTATCCGTTGGAGAGGAACTCTGCTCTTACATTTTAGCTGCATAAAACAACGTTAGCAAGTCACATAGGCCACTGTCACTAGTGCTATGACACGTATACTTGCCCATGATAGAATGCAATGTTATACATCAACCAATCTGAGAAGAATTGTGTGGGGCCCCCCAAAATGTGCTTAATAAAGCAAAATAAACTGCCATGGATGGGCTTGGTAAGAATTTCCTTTTTTGGTTAGCAGAAGAGTATCTTAGAAACTTTTGATTAAAAAATTTATGTAGGTTCAAAGGGTTTTAAAAACAAATCTGATTTTTATATCTTTGTTTCTCTTATTAATAATAAAATCATCTAAGTGAAATAACTCAGCCGCAAAGGACAAATATTGTGTGATTCTACTTATACGAGTTACCCAGAGCCATCAAATTTGTACAGATAGAAAGCAGAATAGTGGATCCCAGGGACTAGGGGATGAGGGTATAGGAAGCTGCTGTTTAGTGGGTACGGAGTTTCAGTTGGAGAAGATAAATGTATTCTGGAAATGAATGGGGATGGTGGTCGCACCACAGTGTGAATATACTTAATGCCACTGAATTGGACACTTAAAAGTGTATAAAATGATAAATTGCATGTTATGCATATTTACCACAATAAAAACATTTAAAGGTACTAAATCATATATTTTGTTCATGTGGGTTCAATATTATTCTTCTAGACATGACGTAAGGTTGAACTAGAGTGATACGAAAACTTCTTGCAAGGAACATGCTTTGAGAAAACACAACGCACGGTGGAAAGGCAGGCCGCGGCGGTGTCACTCATTGTCCTCTCGCTGTGGGAAGCACTGAGGGGTATGGTCAGTCTTCTGGGGCGTGTTCGCCTTCTGTTGAGTCATTCTTCACCAGGCCTGCACTTAGCCTCGGAATCTGAGCCTGGGAGGCCTAAGTCTACAACACTCACTAAAAAATAATAATAACCTAACTAACACTTCCCGAGTGTATACTAAGCACCAGGCTTAATTGCCGGACATGTCTAGGTCAAGAAGAAGGTCTGAGGCAGATAGTTACAAATGTCATATACTAGTTTACTCACCCCAACTCACTATTCTGCTCTTTAAAAGAAACAAAGTCCCACACATCCCATTTCAGAATTAAGAAAGCAAACAGAGACATTTCTCTGTGCCAGTAACCATGCCGGAGTGTGGCAGCCAATGACATTTGTGAGACTCACCGTGCAGCCGTATAAAAGCTTCCACTCTTTTATTTAGAAAGCCTGTTCTCAGAAAGAATCTGGTTTAGTTATTATGCTGGGAAAACAACAGTTCAAAACTGCCCGTAAATCTACCTCAAAGCAAAACCATTTTTGGTGTCTCTCAAGTAGCTGAGTTAATGCGGCATAAGACAAAGCCTGACTAGCAGGTATAATTACAGGATGAATCACTGGGGTAAGCCATGAGTAACCAACCCTAAAGGCACCTACAGGGAAAAAGTCCATTGTAACATATTGAATTTTAGAGGCTAAAGGATGAAGGGTAGGAGGAAAAATGCTTATTCCCTGTGAAGGAAATGACGGGACTCAGAGGAAACATTGATGAGGGGCATCAGTGCCTTACCGGCACAGAGACCACGCTGCCTTATGTGATAGGGGCGCTTGTTCTCCATGTTCTCTCTTCTGCGAGCCGCTTGAGGTCAGGAAGTATGCTTCCCTTTATTTATCTTTCCTACAAATCGCACGTCTGCCCAGGTCCCAGTAATGTAGACAGTAGGTAGAAAACACGCAATCCCACATATGAATGGGTAAATGATAACCCATGTCTAGAATAAATCTGTCCTACACTTTTAAAGAAAAATGAAAATCGACATCCAGCACAGTGATATTTAACAAAGTGGTAGTTAACAAAGATTGTTGATGCATTTTTGAAGAATTAATCACAGGACTTTTATTTAATGAAGAACAGGAAGGAATTATTTTACTTTATCCTGTTTCATATCTCAGCAACTGGCACTGCATTTAGTTTCTTGGAACAGTAACATGGCAGAAGTTGAAAGGAAACTGTTTGTTTGGCCTGACTGGTTTTTTGTCTTTTGACTCAGGATGAATAGATAAAATCAGCTCAGGTGGAGAACCGCCCCACTGCTGCTCTGTCACTCTATTAACTGACAAATACTAGCTGGCATTCGTGCCCCCACTCCCTCCCCCACCTACCCAAAGGAAGAGTGTTTAACTGACAGACTCAAGTTAGACACTTGGAGTTAAAATGACTCAAATGGTGAGTGGCCATTGTTCTAATATTTTGAAGTCTAACCACCCAGGAAGGTCTTTAAGTCTAATTTTCCTGGCTCAGAAGAATTTAAATCAAAGCCACCAAATACACTGTTTACATCATCTTATCTGTCATAGTTTAAGGTTTATGTGCTATTTTTAATGTTTATGTGTACTTAAAATAACATTTGAAACTAAAAGTCTTGACAGTCTCTGAAACTTAATTGGGAAAAATGTCAAGCACTTTAATGGAATTTTTCCCATGATCTGTAGAAGCAGCCCCCACCCCCCGCAACCCCGGTCCCCCACAGATGGTTCAAAGCAGTGAAGACAGAAATTAAAAGCAGATTCTTAAGAAAAATAACTGGGTTCTCAGAAACCCTATAGATGATAGAAGGACGGGATGCAACGCAGCAGTTTCTCTTGGTGTCAAGCTCCGGACAGAACCGAAATTTATTAGGTGCTCCTCTACCAGAGGAGGGGTAACTGCCTCTTCGTGGAAACTAACTATTCATTTAGAACTCCAGCCAACTTCAACAATTTGAAAATCTGCATGCTTGTGGGGCAGTTCTATCCAGCTGCCTATAAAAGATATAGTATTGTGAGGCAAATAGATTTTTTTCTAGCATCTAAGTCTGAAGTGGGTATTTGGGGTATGGGGAAGACCCCAAATCTTCCCACTTTCACAACTTGGAAAAACAGTAAACAGCCCCAGGCCTAGGAAGCTTTCAATTTGAATATAACCCTCCCCCCGCTCCCCACCCCCTGCTCAACCCCCCGGCCCCCCGGCTTTCTTGGATCAATGAAATGAGCAACGGGAAAGAGACAGGAAAACTTTTCAACCTGGAATTTATGTGCATTCAGTGGAGACGTGTGAAGCAAAATCTAAACTAATGTTTAAAGTAGCATCTTCCCACCAGGTTTCAAAATGAAGGTTGGTTTCTCTGCCAGAGGATTCTAGGGAGTGGGGTGGTGAGGAAGAGGGGTAAAGGGAAGTATGTTGGGAGTTTGAGAAACTTCTGTAGAATGGAGGACGCAAAGGGCCACCGCCTGCTACGACGAGCTGGGAGCTCAGGCGGGGACTGAGTTAACGCCCGGAGCGCGGGCAGGGGCGCGATCCCGCCGCCGCAGCAGCGCGGAGCTGGGGAGCAGTGTGCGGGCGGTGGGGTGGGGAGGGGGGTAAATGAGAGAAGGGGCGGGGTGGCGCGGGGTGGGAGCGCGGAGGCAGGAGGAGGGTCTCTGACCCTGAGTCCCATTTGCAAGCTCTCTGAGCTCGCGCCCGCGGAGGGGGAGGGTTTCCCCGACCCCGCGGGAGGGGCGGCTGGGCGCTGCTGTCTCACTGCACAAACGACTGTCAGGAGAACAGAGAGTGGAGCTGCCGGAAGTGTCTGCGCGCCGGAGAGAACTTTCCTGCTCCGGCCGCGGCCCGCAGCCTCCGCCGCCCGGGTGCTCGCAGCGAGGATGTGCGGCGTAGCCAACACCCTAAGCAGCCCCGCGCCTCGGCCCACCCCTGGTGTGTACGCCAGCTTGGCCTC